>NW_027423774.1:13047500-13747500 GCF_013202065.1 Cotesia typhae
TGTGTGTGTGTGTGTGTGTGTGTGTGTGTGTGTGTGTGTGTGAAAAGCTTATAACTTTTGAACGGCTTAACCAATTTCATCGTGGTTGGTGCCACGAAAGGGTTTAACCAAACTCAAATTTGAAAAACTATTTGAACTGATTGATTTTGAGAAATCTTAAAAAAAATAAAAAAATTTTTTTCAAGTGGTTTTTTAGGAATAACTTTTAAAGGGCTTTATCGATCAACTTAAAAAAATAATCAGCTCAACCTTGAAAAGTCACGTCGATCGCTGTCAATCCGGTCAAAATCGGTGGCTTCGTTCAAAAGATATCGTGAACGGAAGAAAACCGGAAAAAGAGTTTTTCCGAAGTTACCCCGAAATCTATAGTTCGAAAAATTCAACTTGAATATTATTTGTGAGGCTTGAAAAACTGCATCGAACACTGCTAACCGCGCAAAAATCGGTTCATTCATTCAAAAGTTATTGCGGTTTGAAAATTAAAAACAGTGTTTTATTAAACTTCTATCAGTCTTTTAAGTTTGAACAGTTTAAAAATATAGAAATGCTATCTCTCTGAGCTGGAGGAGCTCAAAATAATCGACAAATTGTATTAAAAACATCATAGGTGCAATTTTAAGCGCCCGGGTATAGAATTAGCGGGAAGTAACTGGGATAGCCTTCAGGGTCAATCGTTTTCCTAATTTTTTTTTTTTTTTTATTACATATATATATTACATATACATATATATATATATATATATATATATATATATATATATATATATATATATACATATATATATTACATATACATATATATATATATTACATATACATATATATATATATATATATATATACATGTATATATATATTAGGGTGGGTCAAAAAAATCAACTATTTTTTTTTTACAATTAATACGGAAAAATGGGTTACTAGGCACCTTAAAAAAATTCTCACCAAATATGAACTCTTAATTTTCTTAGGAAGATCCTCCGCGTCGCAGTTTTTCATTTTTTTCTCAGTCCAATAGAAAAAAATTCATTCCTCATCATTAATTGGTTGTACAGAAAAAAATTTTTTTAAGAATTTTGTAGGAAATTTAATGCTCTACAAAAAAGGTATCTTATGTTTTTGCGTAAACCTCACCATTTCACTAATATTGAAGATTTAAGATTGATTATTTTAAGTCAAATGTCACTTTTGTTTATGAATTTTATAACTCGACAAGAAATGGCTATTATTGAATGGGCAATAGAAATTTTTGTAGCAAATTAACTGCTCTATAAAAATGGTATCTTATGTTTTGGCGATTAAATTAATCGTTCAAAAGATATTCATCATCAAACTTTCATGTATATCGATTTTAAGAGTTTTTGATTAAATAATCGAAAAATTTCAATTTAATCTATCAGTTTTGAGAAAATTTACACGAAAAAATTTTTTTCATCAACTGAGAAACTTCAAAATGTTTTTCAAGCTTTTTTTATGTGTAAGTATTTTTATCTACATTTAAAAAAATAAATTGTACATTATTTATCGCTTAGTTAATCATTTATCAATAAAAAAGCAAAGTTTTCATTATAAATATATTATGATTTCAGTTTTAGAGAAAAAATGTCCAATTAGTTATAAGAAAGTTTTTATTTCAATTTTCAACTGAGCTATTTATTTTCAAACAATTTTTTGTTGCAAGTAGGGTAGTTTTTTCGATGCTCTTTCACAACTTGCAATAAAAATTGAAATTGCTCTTCGTCTTTCGTTAAGCATTGGTTATATTCACTTACTAATGCGACACCTCGCTCTGCCACATCATTAACAACTTTCAATTGTTCGAAAAATTCTTTATTTTCATTATAACTCTCATCAGTAGACCATAAATCAATATTTTTGTCAAGAAAATCATACGGCAGATCAAAGATCTCAAAAAGTTTTAATGACTTCTTAGAAACAAAGTCACTTATATTTTTTTGCAGAATTAAATGTAAATTTTTTCTATCAATAATAAATCTTCTTGCTTTGGAATCTGTACCTTCGCGAGTCTTAACAGCTTCGACAATATTCTTCTTTATGTTTAATGGAACGGTATCATCAAAAAGTGATAAAATAGCAAGTTCATCACTTAAGTACCATAAATGTGAAGTCATTTTTTCACATGTAGCCAAGGAAATTAAAGAATTAATTTTACTGTACTCAATTAAATTTTTCATAAACTCTAAGTCGTGATTAGCAGCAGAAGTCGCAGAAATTGATGAAAACCAAGCTTTTACATACACCATAACTATGAAAATACAAAATTGTCGAAGACCATCCAATTCTTTCTTAGAAAGGTCAAATTCATCTCTAAAAATAAACATTTTTAGGCAATAAATTGCCTTTGCCATCCATCTTGCATGATGAACTGCACCAGGACGCTTGAAAAAACTTGCTCTCGTGGCATTTCTCCCAGAAAAATTAATGACAATTCCAATATTTCTTTATAGTCATCTCGGGGTTGCGATAACTACCAAAAGTAATCAATTATTCGTAAAAATCAAAAATTATCCTCTACACTTAAAATTGTATTTAAATAATACCTGTAAGTATCGCTTAATAAATGATGATAGATTATTTTTGCATTCGTAATAATATTAGCAACAATACTATCTTCAACACCAGATTTATACTTCGTTTTATCGAATGTGTCCCAAAATTTTTTGAATCTGCCAAATATTGGAACATTTGGTCCGGATGATACTGGCCAATAGACTTCGAATGCACTCCTTAAAATGATCTCGTAAATATGATGGCGACATGGTAACCAAATTAATTCTTTTCCTAAGGCCTTTACAATTTCTTTACATGTACCATGATGGATTCCTGTATAGTAAAAATAGATAATTACACTTTAAGTTCTGTATTTAATAAAAATTGTAACGCATATTTAAAATCTATAAATAAATAAAGAATTATAACTAATGGGCACGTGTCGAACATTTAATTAATGTATGAAAACAATTCAACTAGAACGATGAAAATAAAATTTTCTTTTAAATATTTTATCATTGATTAGTTACCCGTATTAACCGCAGTCGTGTCAAAACACATCGCCTTGATGTAACTAATAATACCCCATTGATTTAACGTTGACAAGATGGTTGCTGTTTGATTTTCTGCCGATCCACGATTCATTTTGGAACTCCAAGTAACTGCTCAGTACCAAAAGCAGTCAAAATAATCGGTAATCGATCCACAAATTTCGATTCAGAAATGTCATTCAGTATTTTCCCATCCCAATGCACGACATATTTATCATGAGCTTTGAAGTTATCTTTTAGTCCTATAGCAATGTCTTTGCGTAAGAGCATGCGAGTTCGTTGAATTGTTCGATAACTAAAAGTTGTATCTTCTACATTAACACCAACACTTGATAGAACTGGAGCAATAATGAACATCGCATTTCTACTACTAACATTAGCTCTGTCGAGTGCTGAGATAAGCCCTGGCGTTAGAATATTTATTTTTGCTCGTGTTGTCGGTATTTGAGGCACATACTCTAAATCTGAACCGAAATTTGTAGCTTGACTTAATGTAAGGGTTGAAGATGACTCTGATTCCTCACTTCGAACAATCTCATGGCTGGTTGAGGGTTGATTCAAATCTAAAATAAGCGTTGTTATTTAATTAATGGAAGCAAAAATATGGAACTCATTCATTTTGACATCAAATAAGGAACACAAAGAGTTTTTATTTATCATCTACGAACATATTGACATTTATGATATAATTAATTAGAAAAACAATAATATACTTTATTATTCATAATTTATAATCAATTTAATTTATTTTCAATTCTGATTAAAATTTATAATAATTAAATGTTGTAAATACTCACGACTTTCATCTACTTCCATCGTATTCATAGTACTGTTTAATTTATTTGGGTTATTTGAAAGAATTTCTTTCCGGGTATCACTTTTTTGATTTGAATATAGTTCACGAATATCATTATCAAGCAGTTTTATTGATTTATGATCTACAATATCAAATAATGCTTTGATTTCATTCTGAAATATTATTACATTTTTGTTTTGGGCTGATGATTTTTTTCGCACAAAAGATTTTTGCAATTTCAACCATCGGTTATGATAGCGAAGAATTTTTTGTATTACATCAGTTGATCCACTAGTCGGAATCTGGTTGTTTTTCCATAGTTCAATAACTTGATCAGTTGCATTTTTAGCACTTTGTTTGATAGAACATTTTAACACTTTGAGCTGATAAAAAAAAAACACTCCTAACCTCTTTCACTGTTGGCAACTTACGTTCTGAAATTATTTGCATGGGTTTTCCGATCAAATGAATTTCCTTATCCATATTTTCGATAAATATATAAATTTATGTAGTGACCGCAAAATTTGTAAATATTTAATCGTTTTATCACATATACAAGATCATAACTTGTGGAAACACTAGAAATGCTGTAGAAAATGTAAACAAATAAAAACAATATAACTATAAAAAAAAAATGTAGGTGGCGCTAGTTCACAAGGGAAACAGAGTAAATAGAATACAAAACAAAAATTCTCTACAGAAGAAATTTTCCCAAGGACAATATACAGCTGTAGTGGAAAAATTTTTTAAGACGTTTTGAAGACGTTATAAAAAAACAACATGATCGTGATTTCTAATGATGAAAAATAAAAAGTTTGGAATTATTGAATAAAAATTTTGAAAACAAAATTCAAATAATACTTACATTAAAGACAAAAATGAAATTTTCTCAAAACTGATAGATTAAATTGAAATTTTTCGATTATTTAATCAAAAACTCTTAAAATCGATATACATGAAAGTTTGATGATGAATATCTTTTGAACGATTAATTTAATCGCCAAAACATAAGATACCATTTTTATAGAGCAGTTAATTTGCTACAAAAATTTCTATATTGCCCATTCAATAATAGCCATTTCTTGTCGAGTTATAAAATTCATAAACAAAAGTGACATTTGACTTAAAATAATCAATCTTAAATCTTCAATATTAGTGAAATGGTGAGGTTTACGCAAAAACATAAGATACCTTTTTGTAGAGCATTAAATTTCCTACAAAATTCTTAAAAAAATTTTTTCTGTACAACCAATTAATGATGAGGAATGAATTTTTTTCTATTGGACTGAGAAAAAAATGAAAAACTGCGACGCGGAGGATCTTCCTAAGAAAATTAAGAGTTCATATTTGGTGAGAATTTTTTTAAGGTGCCTAGTAACCCATTTTTCCGTATTAATTGTAAAAAAAAATAGTTGATTTTTTTGACCCACCCATATATATATATATATATATATATATATATATATATATATATATATATATATATATATATATATATATATATATATATATATATACTAGCTGATACCCGCCCGCTTCGCTGGGCATACAATAAAATTTTATGGTGTAACCTAGACGAAAAATATAAACAAAATGATTAATTTCAAAAAGATAATGAATATAAATTTTGAATTAGAGAAAAGTGATTGTTTGTGATGACCGGTGTTAGCAAGTATTAAATATATGAGAAAAGTATTTTATTATTAATAATCAATCAATCAATCAATGGGTCAGTTAGTCATTAAATCTGTCATTACATTTCCGCATCAACCATGAGGTACTGTGTAGTAAGATGCGTTCCCATTATTTTACATGGCGGGTCCCCAGTAGGCCTAAACCATGTAAAAATTACCAACATGAAAATAAATATATATTACATTTTTTTTTTAATTTTTTAAACGCATTGAGTTATATTTTTTAGTAAATTTCACTTGATGTTCTTTATTTTTTATGTATGGCAATTTTTATAAATATCAACGAAATTTTTATTTTTTATCACATTAATTTATTCTTTCAATTATTACATTTAAGAACATATTATTATCATATGATTACTTATAATAATTGTTAAAAATATATAAAATCTAAAATAATGTATTTACATGTTTAAAACTTCTTTATATACAACATTCTTCGTTCGCTTCTCTGGTTGAAGAATGATGAGATTTTCAGAGGAACTTACTCTTGAACATGCTACATAAAATTGACCATGGGAAAAACAGTCACTTTGTAAAACTACACCAGATAATTTTAAATTCTGCCCTTGAGCTTTATTAATAGTCATCGCGAAGCAAACTCTAACTGGAAACTGCAAACGCTTAAATTTAAAATGATAATCTGATGGAATCAAAGGTATTCTTGGAATGAATACATTTTCTCCCTCATACTTTCCTGTAAAAATGGTCGCTTCAATTAAATTTTTCCGCAGAGTTTTTACCTGTAGTCTGGTGCCATTACACAACTTGGGAGGATTCAAGTTACGCAACAACATTATCGGTGTACCAATCTTTAGATGAAGAATATGAGGTGGTATGCCTGGCGGGTTAAGTGTATGCAGAAAGTCAACAGGATAAATAACAGTTTCCTCTACTTCTATGACTGTATCCACAGACTCATACTTCATATGTTCAGTTGTTTGTTGTTCTATCAGTAAAGTATAAGTAAATGCGCCAGATGGCATTTGTGTAACGCATTGAAATCTTGTCCAATTTTTTGATACATGTTTAACAATTTCATTTCGAATTTCGTCAGCCTTCGATACGTTGCCGTATATCAGTAGGGACAGAGTAGAGAATAAACACGCTCCGTCGCCTATAATCTCGACAATTCGGAAAGGGATATAATGCCCACCTATTAAAATATATTCTACGTTCATAATAAAAATTTTTTAAATATTATAAATAAAAATTTTCAATCGAATTGAATCTTATCCTGAATTTAAAAAATATAAAAATTTTTATGAAAATAACAAAAATATCGTTAATAAAATATTAATATCAATTTAAAAAAAGCATTAACAAATTAATGGAAATTAAAATTGTCATAAAAACTCACTAACACAACGGGAGTAAATTTAAATTATAAAAAATTAGAGCAATATCAACAAAAATCACCTGTAACACAATTGAATTAAATTAAATTATTTATAATTATAACTTATGTATTTTTAGATAATTAATTAAAATTTTATACATTTTTTGTCTATGAAATAATTTTTTTTGAAAGCTCTAAATTTGTTTATAAATTACATGAATAAATATGTTATTATTCTTTTGTCTAAGCGCCAACTTCAATAACGTTATTAAGATTGGTAATCTTATTATTACTTATTAATACCTATTACCCTATTATTTCTTATCTTAGCGCCATTTTTTTATAAAATATGAATTTTACTAATCAATATGAAATTAATCACATATTAATTGGAAATATAAACAACAATGTTATTATATTAATTTTACTGAAAATTAACATCGATAAGTTAATGAATAAATTTATTTGTGCTTATAAATATAAAAATGAAAACTTTTTATCTTTATTATTAAGAAATTCATCACAAATTAAGTGGTATTAAGAAATATATTTATTATTATTCATTTTATTAATAATTATCTTAAATCTTCCTTTTTTTATAATAATTTAACGATATTGTTGTGAAATTTTAGAGAAGATACATCAAACACAATTTACCATTTTAATTTTAATCATTAAAATCAGTATAATCATTTAACAATATCAACATTAATATTTATGTTATATTTATCTGTTTTATGATATAATGGAGTTCATCCTTCATGATCATTCCAATACATATTAACTATTTCAGTTATTAATGAATAAGCTATTCTTTCTTAAAAAAAGTATGATTATGAATTCGTACTGTCCCAACAATCAATCGATAAAAATCGATGTATTTGCCTAACATTGTATAGAATAATACTGTTGAATAATAATTGTAGAGAATATTTGTATTTAGTAACTTTCTACTTTTATTCTAATCCCAAAATTTACTCCCATTGTGTTGGTGAGTTTTTATGACAATTTTAATTTCCATTAATTTGTTAATGCTTTTTTTAAATTGATATTAATATTTTATTAACGATATTTTTATTTTGATTAAAATTTTTATATTTTTTAAATTCAGGATAAGATTCAATTCGATTGAAAATTTTTATTTATAATATTTAAAAAATTTTTATTATGAACGTAGAATATATTTTAATAGGTGGGCATTATATCCCTTTCCGAATTGTCGAGATTATAGGCGACGGAGCGTGTTTATTCTCTACTCTGTCCCTACTGATATACGGCAACGTATCGAAGGCTGACGAAATTCGAAATGAAATTGTTAAACATGTATCAAAAAATTGGACAAGATTTCAATGCGTTACACAAATACCATCTGGCGCCCCTTATGATACTCAAGGTATTTACTGTATAGAAATGTCTAAGCATAACACGTATGGGTCCATTTGCGAAATTATGGCAGCTGCAGAATTATTTCCTTATCAATTTCAAGTGTATCAAGGTGGCTGCCTAATGGCTTCCGTTGGAGAAGCGACACAGGGTATAAAAAGACTACGATTTACGGGAAATTTTAATAACGGTCATTTAGATGCTTTGATTGATTTTGTCGAGTCAATGCATGGTGGTAATGTTCATGTAAGTAGTGATAATAATGTGCAAAAAAGTAAAGAAAATGTTTCATTCTTAGTGTCTCAGCCTAAAGAAAATGTGTCAGTGGAAGTTTTACAGCCTCAATCAATACCTAAAATTAATTTATCAGGTTCAAGTGAATCTATTAGTGATAATGTAATACCTCTTCAACCAAATAGAGGAAAAAAAAGGAGGAAACGATTTACAAATGCAATTAGGAATAAACAATTGAGACAAGCTGCTTCAAAATATAATAAATTTCATCCTGAAGTAAATAGAGTAGCTGTTGCGAAATATACTAAAAGTCATCCTGAAGTAAATAGAGAAGCTGTAAAAAGGTACGTTTCTCAAAACCAACATGTTAATCAGGCAGCTGTAGTTAAATACAACCAAAAAAGGTTACAAATTAAACTAGCACCTAAGACTTTGTCTGGCTTTCATTACAAAACGAACATCGATTATGGAAATGATAAAATTGTAAACATTGGAAAACGATTACCGTGTATTTATTGTCGTGCTTTAAAATGGATGGATGAACCTCCAGGGATGTGCTGCAGTGGTGGTCAAGTCCAGCTTCCTACAATTGAGCCCTACCCTGAACCTTTGAACAGTCTCCTTATCCATCAAGACCCACTTTCAGAATATTTCCTTTCCACGATTCGAAAGTATAACGGATGTTTTCAGATGACGTCATTTGGAGCAAAAGAAGTGAAGGAGGGAAATTATATGTCAACATTTAAAATTCAGGGCCAAGTGTACCACAGAATAGGTAGCCTTATAGCTGTACCTCATCAGCATCCTTCTTTTCTTCAGTTGTACTTTCTTGGGGATGATAAACGTGAGAGTGAAATCCGTTGTGGAATTACTCCTGGTGTTAAACCCGAATTAGTTAGCCAACTACAGAAGTCGCTTCATAAAAATAATAAATATATTTTGGATTTCAAGGCCGCTATCGATTCAGTTCCTAAAGACCAAAAAGAGTTCAAGGTTGTAATTAATGCCGATAGAAAACCGCAAGGTCAGCACAAGGGTCGTTTCAATGTTCCTCAAACTAATGAAGTAGCAGTTGTTATTGTCGGTCAGGCTTTCGAAAAAAGAGATATAATTCTTTACAGTATAGACAATAAATTTATACGGATTAGTGAAACGCATCGTGTATACGATGCTCTCCAGTACCCTTTGATGTTTTTCCGTGGAGAGGATGGTTATTACATAAACATACCTAAACGTGATGCAAAGACTAGGTCCCCTCTCAAGAAGACTGTCTCTGCTTCTGAGTTCTACAGTTATAGGTTAATGGAGCGTGTTAGTGAAATATGTCATTTAGTACTCTTTCGTAATCTCTTTAATCAGTTTTTAGTTGACATGTATGCTAAGATTGAAACTGAAAGGCTCAATTGCATTAGTAATAATCAAATAAAACTTAGGAGTGAGGAATATATCCACCTAAAAGACGCTATGGTAAAAAGAGATGGACAGTTTTCAGAACTTGGTAGAATGGTTGTATTGCCGTCTTCGTTCACTGGTGGACCCCGCTACATGCATGAACGAACTCAAGACGCTATGACGTACGTACGGCATTTCGGACGTCCAGATTTATTCATTACATTCACTTGCAATCCTAAATGGTTAGAAATTGAAGATCTTTTGAGACAAGGACAAAAATCTTATGATCGACACGATATCATTGCGCGGGTATTTTGTTTGAAAGTTAAACACATGATGAATCTTCTGACAAAAGGTTGTATCTTTGGCAATGTAAGGTGTAACATGTATATTGTGGAATGACAGAAGCGTGGACTTCCACATGTTCATATTCTTCTTTGGTTGGAAGAAAAAATAAGACCTGACTCTATTGACGAAGTTATAAGAGCTGAATTACCTGACCCTGATCAGGATCAAACACTTCATGAAATTATTAAATCAACAATGATTCATGGCCCGTGTGGAGTTTTCAATTTCAGTTCACCTTGCATGTTGGCCGGTGTTTGCACTAAACGATACCAAAGGCCTTTCTTAAAAGAAACTCAAACAGGTGAAGATGGATATCCTAAGTATCGAAGGCAATCTCCGGAAGACGGTGGAATAGCAATAAAAATTAATGGAAATGATATTGATAATCGATGGGTGGTACCATTTAATCCTGTTTTGTCACGTACTTTCAAAGCTCATATTAATGTTGAGTATTGCAATTCAGTTAAATCTATCAGATACATCTGCAAATACGTAAATAAGGGTTCTGATCAGGCAGCGTTTACCGTTGAAAATTTAGATGAGGTTTCTAGGTATGAAGCAAGACGATACATAAGCAGTTCTGAAGCAGTCTGGCGTATTTTCAGTTTTCACATTCATGAGAGATATCCTCCTGTTGTTCATCTTGCTGTTCATCTAGACAATGGTCAAAGAGTTTATTTCACAGAAGAGAACATTGTTAATAAAATCGCGAATCCAAAGAAAACAACGCTTATAGGTTTTTTCGATCTCTGTAAAGTAGATGGTTTTGCGCGAACTCTTTTGTATAGTGAAGTTCCAGGTTATTACGTTTGGAGAAACAATGAATTTATTAGGAGGAAAAAAGGAAAAGTCGTGACAGGTTTTCCAGAAATTAAAAAAGATCATGTGTTGGGTAGAGTGTATACTGTCCATCCCGGTAATGCTGAATGCTACTATTTACGCCTTCTCCTACATGAGATTCGTGGTCCTACTTCATTCAATGATTTAAAAACTGTAGAAGGGGTAGAGCATCCGACTTTTCAAGCAACTTGCAGAGTACTTGGATTATTGGAAGACGATATTAACTGGGATCGTACTTTAGAGGATGCTTCTATTTTTGATTCTCCTTATAAAATTAGAGAGTTATTCGCGATTATGTTGGTTTTTTGTCAAGTGGGAGATCCGATAAAATTATGGACAAAGTACCGGGAAAGTTTGGCAAAAGATATCAAAAGACAAATGGAAAGAGAGAGTAGAGATGTTGAACTGATCGTTGATATCGTTTACAATCAGTGTCTTATCCTTCTTAAAGATATTGTTACATCAATGTCAAGTAAGTCATTGTTAGAATTTGGGCTTCCAGAACCATTAAGAGAGCAAAGCAACGTTATTAACAACTGTCAGTACATAAATGAATTAGCTTATGATGTTTCTCAGTTGATCGAAGCAGTTTCTGTAGGGGTTTCGAAATTAAATGACGATCAGAAACAAGTTTATGATGAAGTCTTGAACAGTATTGATTCTATTTCAGGGAAGTTGTTTTTTCTTGATGCTCCTGGTGGAACTGGGAAAACTTTCTTGATCAATCTTCTGCTTGCTAAAATTAGGAGTAGAAAAAATATTGCTGTTGCTGTTGCTTCGTCAGGGATTGCAGCTACGTTAATTGGTGGAGGCAAGACGGCGTACTCAGCTTTTAAACTACCTCTCAACTTGAATCATTCCGATAATCCCATTTGCAATATCTCAAAGCAAAGTGACATGGCGCATGTACTCAGAGAAACAAAAATTATAGTGTGGGATGAGTGTACTATGGCCCACAAGAAAGGTGTTGAGGCTCTTAATCAGACACTTCAAGACATTAGAGAGAATAATCGACTTATGGGTGGGTTGACTATTCTTTTAGCTGGTGACTTCAGACAAACTTTACCTGTTGTACCACGAGGGACACGTGCAGATGAAATTAAAGCCTGCCTAAAATCTTCAATTTTATGGCCTAATATGAAAGTCCTATCGTTGAAAGTTAATATGAGGGTATGTCTTCAAAATGACTTGAGAGCGAAAGAGTTTTCAGAATTATTAATTGACATAGGTAACGGAAATCTCCCAGAAGAAGAAAGAAAAATAACCATTCCAAGTAACCTTTGTGAAACTGTGGGAGAGTTGATTACTTTGATTGATAGAATATACCCGAATATTCAACGTGGTGCATTAGATAGTTTATCATGTTTAAAAGAGAGAGCTATTCTGACTCCAATAAATGAATCAGCTGATAGGATTAATACCTTACTGATAGAACAACAAACAACTGGACATATGAAGTATGAGTCTGTGGATACAGTCATAGAAGTAGAGGAAACTGTTCATTATCCTGTTGAGTTTCTGCATACACTTAACCCGCCAGGCATACCACCTCATAGTCTTCATCTAAAGATTGGTACACCGATAATGTTGTTGCGTAACTTGAATCTTCCCAAGTTGTGTAATGGCACCAGACTACAGGTAAAAACTCTGCGGAAAAATTTAATTGAAGCGACCATTTTTACAGGAAAGTATGAGGGAGAAAATGTATTCATTCCAAGAATACCTTTGATTCCATCAGATTATCATTTTAAATTTAAGCGTTTGCAGTTTCCAGTTAGAGTTTGCTTCGCGATGACTATTAATAAAGCTCAAGGGCAGAATTTAAAATTAGCTGGTGTAGATTTACAAACTGACTGTTTTTCCCATGGTCAATTTTATGTAGCATGTTCAAGAGTAAGTTCCTCTGAAAATCTCATCATTCTTCAACCAGAGAAGCGAACGAAGAATCTATATATATATATATATATATATATATATATATATATATATATATATATATATATATATATATATACAGGGTGTCTCTGAAGTGGCGGGAGTAATTGTTGGGGTCGATAGAGAAAAAAATACTGAATCGAAAGTTCCTGAGCCAAAAATTTTTTTGGGCCATAGAATTTGAGTTATGAATTAAAAACGATAGCCAATCAGAAGCGCGCTATTCGAGAAATGAAAATGAGCGGGGAAGTAGAGGAGACGCGAGAGTGAGATGCTGCAATAGCAGCTTACTCGCTCACACAAAGCCGAGCATGAGAGGGGATTGTGACGCTATGAGCCGAGTACGTAAGTGTGAATGAGTGGATGTATGAGGTCGCAAGCGGACGGCTTAATGTATGAGTGTGTGTCCGTGTATCGCAGCATTATTGGAGGCGTTGTAACGCTGAATTAAAGCTAACCGGGTACTCTAAGACAGAGGAAAAAATTTTAATTTTTATTTTTATTCGAAAAATTTAATAAAAAAAAATAAAAAGGCCCAAGATTTAACCAGACCCACAGAAACGGAGAGTAAATTTTTAATTCTCATTTATTTTGCTGGGGATTATTTTAAAAAAAAAAAAAAAAAAAGGCTAAGATTCAACTGGAATCCAAAAAGAGATGGATGAAAAAATTTTATTTTTTATTTTTAATCAGCAAAATTATTTTTCTTTAAAAAAGAGCCCAATCTCGACTGGAGCAAGAAAAAATGATTGAAAAATTTTATTATTAATTTTCAATCAACAAAATTATTATAAAAAAATAAATGGGCCCAAGTCTCAACCGGACCCAAACAAACGGATAAAAATTTTTATTACTTACTTAATTTGCTGGAAATTATCTTTAAAAACGAAAAAATGCCCAAGACTCGATCGGATCCAAAAAAATAACAGTACAAAAATTTTTTCCTTATTTTCAATCAGCAAAATTGTTTCTTTTAAAAAAGGCCCAATCTCGACTGGAGCAAAAAAATGATTAAAAAATTTTATTATTAATTTTCAATCAACAAAATTATTTAAAAAAAAATAGTCCGCAGACTCAACCGGACCCAAACAAACAGATAGATAGTTTTAATTACTTATTTATTTTGATGGGAATTATTTTAAAAAACGAAGAAAATCGCCCAAGACTCGACCGGACCCAAAAAAAAAAATAAATTGAAAAATTTTGTTTTCATTTTCAATCAGCCAAATTAATTTCTTTTCGAAACAAGGCCCAATCTCAAACAGACTAAGAGAAACTAATTAAAAAATTTTATTTTTATTATTAATCAAATATTATTTAAAAAAGAAAATAAGCCACAGACTTAACCGGACTTAAACAAACGGATAGAAAATTTTTATTACTTACTTAATTTGCTGGAAATTATCTTTAAAAACGAAAAAAATGCCCAAGACTCCATCAGACCGAAAGGGAGATGAATAAAAAAATTTTACTATTCATTTTTAATCATCATAATTAACTTTTTTATAATAAAAGGCTCAATTTCGACCGGACCCAGAAAAAATGATCCAAAAATTTTATTTTTATTGTTGATCATCAAAACTAATTAAAAAAACAAATGAGGCCCTAGACTCAACTGGACCCAAACAAACGGATAAATAATTTTTATTACTTATTTATTTTGCAGGAAATTATTTTTGAAAACGATAAAAATGCCCTAGACTCGACCAGACCCGAAATAAAATAAATTGAAAATCTTTGTTTTTCTATTTTTAATCAGCAAAATTATTTTCCTTTGAAAAAGGGCCTGATCTCGACTGGAGCAAGAAAAAATAATTGAAAAGTTTTATAATGAATTTTTAATCAACAAAATTTTTTAAAAAAAGAAAATAGGCCCCAGACTTAACTGGACCCAAACAAACGGAAAGAAAACTTTTATTCCTGTTTTTTTTGTTGGGAATTATTTTTCGAAACAAAAAAAATTGCCCAAGACTCGACCGGACCCGAAAAAAGATAAATCGAAAAATTTTATTTCTAAATATTAATTAACTAAATTATTAAGAAAAAAAAAAAAAATAGACCCAAGACGCAGCAGGACCCAAATAAACGGATAGAAATTTTTTATTACTTGATCACCAAGATTAATTTTCCTTGAAAAGAAAGGCCCAATCTCAAACAGACTTCGAATAACTGATTGAAAAATTTTATTATCAATTATTAATTAACAACATTATTCTTAAAAAAAAATTAATAGGCCCCAGACTCAATCGGACCCAAACAAACGGATCGAAAACTTTTATTTCCCATTCATTTTGCTAGGAATTATTTTTAAAAACGAAAAAATGCCCAAGACTCGACCAGAGCCAAGAATAGAAGAATGCAAAAAAATTTATTTTCTCTTTTCAATAACAAACAAAAATTTATTGAACAAAAATCAGCCTAATCTTGACAAGACGATAAAAACTGATTGAAAAAATTTATTATCAATTATTAATTGACAAAATTATTTCAAAAAAGAAAATAGGCCCCAGACTCAACCGGACCAAAACGAACAGATAGAAAATTTTTATTACTTATTTCTTATGCTCGGAATAATTTTTGAAAACAGAAGGAATTGCCCAAGACTCAACCGGACCCAACCAAACGGATGGAAAACTTTCATTTCTCATTTATTTTGCTGGGAATTATTCTGTAAAATAATTTTTCAATTAATCGTCAGGTAAAATGTCAAAAAATAAATTAAAACAAACATTGAACTCAAGTCCCAATAATTTTGATATTTTAATTAAAATTATTTTTAATTAATTGACAGGTAAAATGTCAAATAAGGAATTGAAAAAAAAATCGCTCTCGAGTCCTGATAATTTTGATATTTTTATTAAAATTATTTATCAGTTAATTAACAGGTAAAATGTCAACTAATAAATTAAAAAAAAATTGAACTCAAGTCCGAATAATTTTGATATTTTAATTGAAATTATTTATCAGTTAATTGACAGGTAAAATGTAAAAAAATATACTAAAAAAAATCGCTCTCGAGTCCTGATAATTTTGATATTATTATTAAAATTATTAATCACTTAATCAACAAGCGAAATGTCAAATGATAAATTAAAAAAAAAAAAAATTGAACTCAAGTCCGAATAATTTTGATATTTTTAATAGAATTATCTATCAGTGAATTAACAGGTAGAATGTCAAATTATAAATTAAGAAAAAAATTGAACTCAAGTCCGAATAATTTTGATATTTTTATTAGAATTATCTATCAGTGAATTAACAGGTAGAGTGTCAAATTATAAATTAAAAAAAATTGAACTCAAGTCCGAATAATTTTGATATTTTTATTAGAATTATCTATCGGTGAATTAACAGGTAGAATGTCAAATTATAAATTAAGAAAAAATTGAACTCAAGTCCATTGTTTGTCCGGTTGATTCTGGGCCCTATTTTTTTTTCAAAATAATTTTCTCGATTAATAATAAAAAATAAAATTTTTCAATCAGTTTCTTCTAGTCCGGTTGAGATTGGGCCTTTTTTGAAGAAACATGATTTTGCTGATTGAAAATAAGGAAAAAAATTTTTGTACTGTTATTTTTTTGGATCCGATCGAGTCTTGGGCATTTTTTCGTTTTTAAAGATAATTTCCAGCAAATTAAGTAAGTAATAAAAATTTTTATCCGTTTGTTTGGGTCCGGTTGAGACTTGGGCCCATTTATTTTTTTATAATAATTTTGTTGATTGAAAATTAATAATAAAATTTTTCAATCATTTTTTCTTGCTCCAGTCGAGATTGGGCTCTTTTTTAAAGAAAAATAATTTTGCTGATTAAAAATAAAAAATAAAATTTTTTCATCCATCTCTTTTTGGATTCCAGTTGAATCTTAGCTTTTTTTTTTTTTTGTATTTGAAAATAATCCCCAGCAAAATAAATGAGAATTAAAAATTTACTCTCCGTTTCTGTGGGTCTGGTTAAATCTTGGGCCTTTTTATTTTTTTTTATTAAATTTTTCGAATAAAAATAAAAATTAAAATTTTTCCTCTGTCTTAGAGTACCCGGTTAGCTTTAATTCAGCGTTACAACGCCTCCAATAATGCTGCGATACACGGACACACACTCATACATTAAGCCGTCTGCTTGCGACCTCATACATCCACTCATTCACACTTACGTACTCGGCTCATAGCGTCACAATCCCCTCTCATGCTCGGCTTTGTGTGAGCGAGTAAGCTGCTATTGCAGCATCTCACTCTCGCGTCTCCTCTACTTCCCCGCTCATTTTCATTTCTCGAATAGCGCGCTTCTGATTGGCTATCGTTTTTAATTCATAACTCAAATTCTATGGCCCAAAAAAATTTTTGGCTCAGGAACTTTCGATTCAGTATTTTTTCTCTATCGACCCCAACAATTACTCCGCCACTTCAGAGACACCCTGTATATATATATATATATATATATATATATATATATATATATATATATATATATATATATATATATATATATATATATATATATATATTAGGTGTCCCTTATATGGCAAAAAAAAATTTTTTTAGAATTTCGAAACGCATACCCTCCAATTTTTTTATAAATGCTAATATGTACTTAAATATGAAATTTCACATCTGTAGCATGATTGCAACCCGTGCCGACCGAGCTCTAAAGTTTAATAAAAAACGGTGTGTTAGTCTGACATTTTGGTTTGATCCAAAACTAATTAAAATGCAACAAATAAAGTAAATATGAGTAAAACTAAAAAAATATCAATACAAACTTTTATTCAAATACAAATTATAATAATAATTAATTAGGGTAACTTCTCTTTAGTGTAGTTTTTTTACAGTCTGGATACAGATTTCTATGTTCCTGAACACAACGCAACAAAAACTGTTTTTGCTCTTCTTCAGCCGTGATAAGACCATTAAAATCTTGCATTAATTTAACAGCTCTTTCAGCAGTGTCATTTACGACCTTCAAACGACTTAATCGCCTTCTAGCTTCCAAAAAGCAAGATTGTCACCCCACGAAGATACGTCTTCCCGAAGAAAACTGTCGTCGATCTGTAGTCGAGATAGAAATCGTTTGCTTTTTTGAGTCACAAAATCATCCAGCGTCATATCTGAAATAAAGAAAAAACCATTAAAATAAGCAAAAACTAAACCACAAAACTTTGAAAAAGAAACATGAAAATATTAAGTACTTACCAAACAAATTTTGCGTAATATCTTCCTTCGATGGGACATAGCGTTTAGAGGAATCTGAACTTTCGTCTCTGTTTAAATTATTAATCATTTTTGTCTTGGTTTTGGTATCAACTTCTTCATCAAAGAGTGATAACATGACTGTTTCTTCACACAAATACCATAAATGATGAATAAACTTGCTTATGGATGCCTTGGAACTTGTCGCGTCTACTTTTTCATATTCTTTTAGAGCTTTCAAAAAGGACAAGTCTTGGTTAGGTGCTTTAACTGCCATTGTACATTCGAGCCAAGGTTTGGTATACAAGGTGACGATAAATAAACAAACATCTTGTAGAGCATTTTTGTCCTTTGCAGTAATTTTAAGTTGCGATTGAAGCAAACATATTTTTATAGAATAGATTGCTCTCACCATCCATCGCGCTTGATGCAAAGCTCCGGGGGGCCTGAGTTTTAGTTTATTCTCTGTGTCTCCTCCTAAGAACACAACGCATAGTTCAACCAATTCGCGGTAATCGTCTCTAACAAAAGATTTTTCCAGTTCAGTCTTATAAAAAGTTAACAAAGATGTAATGTTTGTCTTAGCAATATGTGCTTCAACGAAATTTAGAGGTGACTCAATGTTATCAGTGTTAATATTTTTCCAATTATCTCTTAACTTTTTGAAAATTGGAATATCTGGGCTACTTGTAATATGTTTTACCTTTGTTTCAAAAACAGCTTTAAGGACCAACTCATAAACATTATGACGACAAGCAAAAAGCAGCAATTCCCTTTCTAAAGTCTGCTCCAAAATAGCACAAGCTCCACTGAAACGGCCAGTATTGGAAGCTGTTGTATCGCAGCACATTATCTGTACTTTGTCATGGAGGGTCCAGTCAAAGAGAGCAGTTGAAATGGCTTTAGCTTGATGTTTTCCAGAAGAACTCTCTAATTTCGGTACTGCAAGAAGCTGTTCTCTATCGTCAAATGAAGCAATAATTGGCAAGCGTTCTTCTTTTGAACTTCGTACATCCAATCCAGGTAATAGTTTTCCATCCCAATGAATTGTGACTACGTCAGGCAAATTATTCTGGAAGTCAGTTTTTATTGCTTCTGCCCTGGATTTTCTCGCTTGAGTACGAACTCGCTGAATCGAGGATTTGTTTATAGGGAAATCATCGCTGTTCAGACCAAGCGCTTCTACAACCGCATGGAGAATGTAAACTGAGTCCCTTATGCTTAATTGGCATCGATCTAAAGCTGCTACCAGTTTTGGAGATATTAAACTTTTTGTGCCTCTTTTAAAACTTTTTTCAGGGCAAGGAATCTGAGTACTAAGTTCAGAGTTCGAAATCTGTTCCTCATCCGAATTCTCAAGACATTCCAAGTTATCTATCGAAGAAGTAGATGCAACAGCCAATAACTCTCTTTGTTTTACCTTTCTTTCCTCTTCTTCCAATCGTCTTTGCCTAACTCGTTCTTCTTTCTCCGCCAAATTTCTGTCGATTCCACCTAAGCATCCCGGTCGACCGGGCTCTCTCTGTTTCCTTAAGAAATCTTTGTCTTCCTCTATCTTCATTCTGTCAAAGGCATCTGCATGTGCAATATCAAATAAGTTATCAAGGTCTTTTACAAAATTATTTTCACGATTCTTGAAAGTCAACTGAGTTTTCTTACAGTTTTTTTGCAGGTCCCTCCAAACATGATATAAATCAACAAGTTTCTTCACGCAGTTAGGGATTGCCTTCGTAGGAATTCTAGCTTTTTCCCAAAATATAATGCACTCTCTTATAACAAGATTCGCACTTTCACTAACAGTCAGCTTGACTTCACGAATATTGTAAAATAAAACGGTAAGAACTTGTCGATTAGATGGTAATTTTGCACCGTTTATCTGGTGGCTTGGCAGTCCGATAAGGAAAATATTTTGTTTATCACTTCGTAATTCCACAGACATTTTCACAAAATAAACAACAACGCACTAAAAATGTTAGAAATCACTTATAAAATGACAATTGAAACTCGCAGTAACAGGTCGCCGCGCTACTCCCGCGCAACTTGTATGGACAAGTTAAAAACTCAAGTCGGCACGGGTTATCGTTTATAAATCGGGCTAATTAAATTAAATATACACTGACATAACACGAGATCTTTGAAACTATAAGACCTAGAGACTGGAAATTTGGTATGTATATTCCTTTCCCCGAGTCCAGGTCAGCTAAAAACGGAATTTTCGAAATTCGACCTGCAATGAGGGTTGCGGGGGTGTTAACCTAAAAATATTAAATTTTTCAAATATTGCTCCTATGGTCTTGAAATTTGGTATGCTTATTCGTTTCCCAGAGTAGAGGTTAGCTAAGAACGGATTTTTCGAAATTCGTCCCACAAGCGGGATTGCGGGGGTGTTAATCTATATATACATATAGATCTATATATACATATAATCTATGTATATATATTAGGGTGTGCCAAAATGTAACTTCCTTGATGGACCTTTTAAAATTGGAATTTTCAGTTCCGCTTTTGAAATCAGCTGTGTTTAGGCCTTTCCTAAGATATTTTGGGGTAAAACAATAGATTTTATTTTCATAGAATTTTTTAGCAGGAGGTTTAATTGAGCACTTCCGGCGAAAATTTGAATTTTCAGCGGAAGTGCCCTAACTATGCTCCAGTTAAAAAATTCTATGAAAATCAAATTTATCGTTTATGTAGTTTTAAGTGTAGAATGTGTCTACTACTTAATTGGCAATAAAAAAAAATATGCGCCCTTTTACCTTTAGGTACGCGATGTACTCATGAATTCATGAACTCATATTTCTATGTGATTTTATGTTATCAAACAAAAATAAAGAGATATATTTTGTTATTTTAGTTGATAATGTGGATTACGATTTTTTTTTATTTTACGTAATTTATTTTATTATTTCCTATAATACTGAATTTCCTAAATACTTTCCTGTACTTAAATAAAAACTAATCAGCAAAATTTAAGAGAAAAAAATCAAGGAAACCTACATACAATTGAGCACGATTTTTTTTTTGCATATTGTGTCGATTTCACATTAGCCGAAGGAACTTCGTTTCTACCTGGTGTCCCACGACACCACATAATTATTTTTTCTTATATATTTTTTTAAGATTTTTCAAAATTTCTCAAAATCTATCGGTTCGACTCGGTTCACATTTTCAGGATATCTAACTTTAAGGGAACTCTTTAAAACGCCGCTTAGTACGTTCCAATCGGTTCAGTCGTTCAACACACACACACACGCACACAGACACACACACACACACAGTGACAACATCGCGGGGATAGTCAGGGAAGCTTCCTGTGACCTTAAAACGGCGAGATCTGATGAAAACTCGATTTTTGCAAAACGGTGAAAACAATAACTTTAGGATTTTAGAAAATCTTCGATTTTCTTAGCGGGAAGTTAAAAATCTTTATTCAAAGCCATAATTTACGGCCAAAAATGTCTACAAATTAATACTTCTAACAAGGCATGAATAATTTTTCAGACATCGATAGCGATGTTAACTTAATAGGCGTATCGGTAAGACTTATAACTACTAGATAACTTACTCGACTGGAAAGAACTCCAGAAAAAGATCTTTTAATAAGCATATTGCACAAGCTTGTACTTGAACTTAATTGAGTGCATGTTCTTTTTTAACGCCAGTATAGATGACTCCGATGGTAGAGGATAGCTCACCAAGCTAACTTCCTAATGTGACGTGCATGTGTCTTTAAAGTTGTCTAGCCAATGTAACGATTGGAAAAGAACAATAACCATTTTTCCTAAAAAAAATAACTTCTAAACATTTAGAAAAATTTGAATCGAATTTTAATCCGGATTAAAGCACAAATTATTCTGACCACTAATATTTTATTTAAAAAAATGGTGCGATGACTTATGAGATACTTTATTTACAACACAATATTTTAATTAACAATAAGTTTGTGGTGATCGTTAGATATTAAATTGTGTAATTTATTCGTATTTTAAGACAAACAATTCATCATTTAATCAATAATGAATTATCTAATTAACAGGTTCAATGGCTATTAGAAAACTATGAGACAGCTGATGGTGTATCTCTGCCAAGATCAACGCTTTATAATCATTACTTACGTCATTGTTCTGATAATAAACTAGACCCTGTGAATGCAGCAAGTTTTGGTAAATTAATTCGGTCTGTCTTTCTTGGTTTGAGGACTCGGCGCTTAGGAACCCGGTAACATAATAATTCAGTTATTGTTTTTTATTTATTGAATTAATTTCATTCACATATTTTTTATCGGTTTAACAGTTTATATATTAAAGCATACATTATACCAACCTAAACTTGCATTTATATGCAGTGAAAATCATAAGATCTGTCTAATATAACTATAATGGCATGTTCTAAAAATATTTATTAGAATTCATGACTACAAAATTTTATAGCTGACAATGAATATTAAAAAAATTAAGAAAAAGAAATTATAAAACAAATAAATGGCTATTTCTGACTTTCTTTCATCATGTCATTAGAGATTTTGACAAAAGACATCATGCTAAGATAACAATCTCCAACGTGTGTATACTGGAAAAAAATATTAACCGAACTTAGAGCGGCATGATGGCCGAGCGGACTAAGTCATTATCCCGGTAGTTCGGTCGCACATCATGCCGTGAGGGGAGGGTTCGAGCCCCGACGGTTGTTAGAATGGTTCCAACACCAACCGTCGGGGGTCGCTTCGGTAGCCGAACTGTACTGGCATGGGTATTTTCTGTGGTTTCCCCATCGCCACTATTCTAAGAACCGATCGGACGGAGTGTGGAATAGGGTAAATGCAGTACAGAAAGCACAAGTCGGTCCACAGCCGCATGGAGAATAATAAAAGATACGTGCAAGAATTATGAAAGTGAGAATAGATATGTGATTATAAAAAAAAAGAGACGTTGACAATATATGAGTGTATACACTCTCTTAAATCGAAATAGTGACTGTCGCTTATGAAATAGTGACTATTCACTATTTAATAGTGCAAATTATACCACTATTTGAATTAGTGATCTACTCTGCACTGCAAAAATAGTGAATAGTCATTATAGTCACTATTTCGATTTAAGAGAGTAATCATTTAAATGCCGGGAAGAAACTCGAACGCAGGAAAGAATTTGAATAATGTAGTGAGATGGATGCGCTGGGGTCCAATGAGTACAGTGTACCCATAAAAGACAGCAGCTCAGTCGCTGAGCGACTGCTGCCATCTACTCGGCCTTGTAAAAGTATGCCCAATATATACAAGTAAAGAGTGGATTATTATTAATATTAACTCAACTTAACAAAAAAATTCTTAGATGAAGTTAAATTTACTTTGACCAAGAAAAATTTTTCAGTTCAAGAATTATTCTATTGAATCAAGTTGATCTTTTTTTTTTTTTTTATTTTTTTTTTAAGGTACGTAAGCCTATCTTTGCGTTTTTTTCTAAAAAATAAAATAGATTTTAATAATTAGCAATCTGTCCTATTTTTTATGCTACCAAACTTTAACTGAACCGTGGTTGTTTCGGGCACACTTGTACAACATAAGTGAAATAGACTATTTTTCTTCATACTGAGATTAAATTTTTGTATATTATTGTTTAACAAATACAAGTTTGTTTGGGCGAGAAATGGGCAAATCTTTGCAAAGAAAGATGAGAACTCTGAAAGACTAGTTATAAATTGTGAATCTGATCTTATGAAACTTGATTAACGCTTAGATAATTCAACAAATAATTCTCCTAATAACTTAGCTCCACCATTAAATATACTCATTTTAAACATAAATAGTGTTATTGGTCACTTAACTCAGTTTTTAACTTTAGTTAGTGGTAACCCTTATCCGCTAATGGGAAGATCTATCTGAAGATATTGTAAACTCGAGTAGTAGTGAAGTGTTTAAAAATAAATTGTTTGATTATTTGCTAAATTTAGATAATTAAGTTAAAAGTCAAAAACTGGCAATCAAAAACTTTAATAAGACTTTAAAAATTGAGTAGTTAAAGCTTTAATATAAAATTATTATTGAATCTATTACATTATTTTTATTTTTATCTATTATATTATTTTTATTTTGATATATTTCTAATTAGATTAGATTAAGTTTTTGTACTTACATATACATACTTTACTATATTTTATATTTTATGTAAATATTTTGTATTTAATATTGCCATCTGGCCTGTGCCTTGGCATGAATAAATCATTACTCAATCAATCAATCAATCAATCTCTCTCTCTCTCTCTCTCTCTCTCTCTCTCTCTCTCTCTCTCTCTCTCTCTCTCTCTCTGTAAGTACATAAACACGCTAATTTTTTGCTCTGTTTTTGCAACATTTTTCGGCTGTAAATTGCCTCCGGGCATTTTTTGTTTCAGAAATATTGCAAGCAACAAATTGCAATCTGCAGATTGACATATAAATTTTCCTTATGTGTTCGCTGTGGATTGAAAAATAATTAAATATAAATTACTCATCATTGAAGAGGTTAAGTTGACAGTGGTTTTAGTGTACAGTGGATTGTTAGCCAAATTAGCGTCAGTTGATGTCAACTCTCACTTGAAGTTTACCAGTTCTGAAAAATATCATCTATTTGATAACTACTCTATTGATCTACAGTGTGTGCAACAAGGAGGTTTAAGTGACACTATTCATGACTGGCTAATTACCTAGTGATTTACCATTTACTTCACCTTCTATCAGTGATAACTTGTCAGTAAAGTTCTATCAAATTCTTTCTGACCATTTAATTGTTATGACTTGAGAATTTACAAAGCACCAATAGTGTGTGTACTGAGAAGGTGTAAGTTACACTACAGGGTGTCTCAGAAGTCGTGAGCCACCGGACAGGGTGTGGTAGAAAATTGGATTCTGAATAGAAAAGTCCTTTACCATTTTTCGATCAGACCCATAGAAAAATTACTACAAATTTATGAAAATAGACCAATGAGGAGCGCGGTTTAGCGGCAGAACGGTAGGCGCAAGAGCGAGCGAGTGGAAGCGCGACAGGCAATGAGTGCGCGCTCGCTTGCACACGTGTGATATCATTGCTCAGTTATAGCGGGATGCCCGCATGCAATAATAATGATCAATGATACTCCTGTAAATAAAAAAATTAATATTAGAAAAATCATTCCATAGACAGCCCCATAAAATAAAAAATGTGCGATTTTTTGATAATTAAAACTCAAATTTTCGGTGTCACCGAAAAATGAAAAAAAAAAAAAAAAGCCAACAGTCATATTCAATGATACCCCTGTAATTAAAAAAAAAAAAGAAAAGTTATAAAAGTACCCCATACACTCTGAGATACAGCCCCATAAAGCCAAAAATTTGCGATTATTTAATGATGAAATTCAAATGATCAGTGTGCACTTGAAGTTAAAAAAAAAAAAGCAATAAAAATAATCAGTGACACTACTGTAGACCAAAAAAATTGAAAAAAATAAAAAACTACCCCATAGACAGGGAGATACAGCCCCGTAAAGCCGAAAATTCGCGATTATTTAATAATGAAATTCAAATGATCAGAGTGCACTTGAAGTGAAAAAAAAAAGCAATAAAAATAATCAGTGACACGACAGTAGGTGAAGAAAATTTTTAAAAATAAAACACTACCCCATAGACAGGGAGATACAGTCCCATAAAGCCAAAAATTGTGCGATATTTCAATAATTAAAATAGAAATTTTCGACGACTACTCAAAATTTCAGATAAAAATCTAGGACTAATAGTTAACTATACCCATAACAATCAGAAAAAAATTAAAAATTACAAAAACCACCCCATAGACACTAAGATACAGCCTAATAAAACAGAGTATTTCGGAATTATTTAACATAAAAATTAAAATATTCACAGTGCATTCGAAATAGAAAAAAAATACCAATCAAAATTATCAGTGGTACTTTTGACCATCAGACAAATTTAAAAAATTGTAAAAACACCCCATAGATACCGAAATATGACTTGATAACGCACAAAAATCGGGATTGCTTAGAAATTAAAATTCAAATTATTGGTGCCCATTGAAAATCAACAAAAGAAACCTTTTGTACTTATCGATTAAACTCCTGTGTATCGAAAAAAATTATTATTTAAAAAACCACCCCGCAAACTCCGAATTATGATCCCATTAAGCTGAAAATTTCTGATTTTTTAGTAATTAAAATGCTACTTCTCGGTGTCCGTTGAAAATAAATGAAAAGTATGAAAACTCATTTTCAGATATACTCTTGTAAGCAAAAAAAAAAATAAGATTTGAAAAAAACACCATACACTCAAGATAACATTAAAAAGTACAATAATTTTCTTTTACTTATTTTGAGTAGACACCGAGAATTTCAATTTAAATCAATAAAAAATCGAACAATTGTGGCATTGTGGGGTTGCCTCTCGGTGTTTATGGGGCGGATTCCAAAATTTTGATTTTTTAATTCATAAAAAAGGTTAAACTGGAAAGAAAGATAATTTTCTTTGAGTTATTCCGAGTTGACACCGAGAATTTCAACTTAACTTCACAAATAATGGAGAAATCGCAGCTTTATGGGGTGTATCTCAGTGTCTATGAGGTGGATTCTTAAATTTTGATTTTTCAATTCTTTACAAAGGTTACATTGGAAAGTACGATAATTTTTTTTAAGTTATTTTCAGTGGACACCGAGAATTTCCATTTAAATCAATGGAAAATCGAAAAATCGCGGCTTTATAGGGTTGTCTCCTGACGTTTATAGGGTGGATTCCGAAATTTTCTTTTTTTAATTCATGACAAAGATTGAACTGGAAAGTGGGATAGTTTTCTTTGGCTTATTTTCAGTGGATACCGAAAATTTCAAATTAAATAAATGAAAAATTGACAAATCGCGGCTTTATGGGGGCGCATCTCAGTGTCTATGGGGTGGACTCCATAATTTTGATATTTTTATGTATGACTGACGTTAAATTGAATAGAAGGATTATTTTCTTTTTGTTATTTTCAGTGGACACCGAGAATTTCATTGAAAGTAAATTAAACATCGACTTATCGCCAGTTTATGGGGGTGTATCTCGGTGTTTATAGGGTGGATTCCATAATTTTGATATCTTTGTGTATGACCGAGGTTACATTAGATAGGAAGATTATTGTAATTCTGTTATTTTAAGTGGACACCGAGAATTTCAATTTACGTCAAATAAAAATCGACAAATCGCGAGTGTATGGTGTTTTTTCAAATCTTATTTTTTTTTTTGCTTACAAGAGTATATCTGAAAATGAGTTTTCATACTTTTCATTTATTTTCAACGGACACCGAGAAGTAGCATTTTAATTACTAAAAAATCAGAAATTTTCAGCTTAATGGGATCATAATTCGGAGTTTGCGGGGTGGTTTTTTAAATAATAATTTTTTTCGATACACAGGAGTTTAATCGATAAGTACAAAAGGTTTCTTTTGTTGATTTTCAATGGGCACCAATAATTTGAATTTTAATTTCTAAGCAATCCCGATTTTTGTGCGTTATCAAGTCATATTTCGGTATCTATGGGGTGTTTTTACAATTTTTTAAATTTGTCTGATGGTCAAAAGTACCACTGATAATTTTGATTGGTATTTTTTTTCTATTTCGAATGCACTGTGAATATTTTAATTTTTATGTTAAATAATTCCGAAATACTCGGTTTTATTAGGCTGTATCTTAGTGTCTATGGGGTGGTTTTTGTAATTTTTAATTTTTTTCTGATTGTTATGGGTATAGTTAACTATTAGTCCTAGATTTTTATCTGAAATTTTGAGTAGTCGTCGAAAATTTCTATTTTAATTATTGAAATATCGCACAATTTTTGGCTTTATGGGACTGTATCTCCCTGTCTATGGGGTAGTGTTTTATTTTTAAAAATTTTCTTCACCTACTGTCGTGTCACTGATTATTTTTATTGCTTTTTTTTTTCACTTCAAGTGCACTCTGATCATTTGAATTTCATTATTAAATAATCGCGAATTTTCGGCTTTACGGGGCTGTATCTCCCTGTCTATGGGGTAGTTTTTTATTTTTTTCAATTTTTTTGGTCTACAGTAGTGTCACTGATTATTTTTATTGCTTTTTTTTTTTTAACTTCAAGTGCACACTGATCATTTGAATTTCATCATTAAATAATCGCAAATTTTTGGCTTTATGGGGCTGTATCTCAGAGTGTATGGGGTACTTTTATAACTTTTCTTTTTTTTTTTTAATTACAGGGTATCATTGAATATGACTGTTGGCTTTTTTTTTCATTTTTCGGTGACACCGAAAATTTGAGTTTTAATTATCAAAAAATCGCACATTTTTTATTTTATGGGGCTGTCTATGGGATGATTTTTCTAATATTAATTTTTTTTTATTTACAGGAGTATCATTGATCATTATTATTGCATGCGGGCATCCCGCTATAACTGAGCAATGATATCACACGTGTGCAAGCGAGCGCGCACTCATTGCCTGTCGCGCTTCCACTCGCTCGCTCTTGCGCCTACCGTTCTGCCGCTAAACCGCGCTCCTCATTGGTCTATTTTCATAAATTTGTAGTAATTTTTCTATGGGTCTGATCGAAAAATGGTAAAGGATTTTTCTATTCAGAATCCAATTTTCTACCACACCCTGTCCGGTGGCTCACGACTTCTGAGACACCCTGTATATATATATATAAAACGTTGAAAAAAAATGTCCGCATTAGTAAACACTGATAAATAAATACTTCTTGAAGTCAAAAGAAGAGGTTGAAGATAACAAAAAACAATCTTTAGAATCCTGATTTTAATAGCAAGCATCTAAAAAAAAATTTTTTAATGAATTCGCCTTTCAAATACTTTAAAAAATTTGTAAAACCTAAAAAAAAAAGTTTTAAAAAAGCTCATTTGCGATATAATAATGTAATAAGTATGATAGATGCTCGAAAAAAGTGAAAATTTCTTACAATTCACAATAGTTTCAACTTTGTTCTTGATTAACTTTTGAAGGAGTGCATTAATCGAAAATTTATAAAGGGCCTTTCTTGTAGAGCATTCAATTTTCGACAAGCACATGTCATATTATACCGGCTCGATTATTCGTTGCAGAACTACAAAATTCCTGACTTGAATAATCAGATTTTGCCATGTTGTTTAAATGAAAAATATAAAATGGATCATATAATTAGATAAAGAAATTAATTTAAACTCGGCATTTAAAAAAAAAGCTTTTCTAACCAAAGTTGTTAAGAAAATAGACGCTTGGGAGCTGATTTGATAAATTGGTGCTAATTTCATTTTTTTTTAATAATTAATATTTTATATTTTAAACTGACAGTAATTTTTTAAAATTATTTAATTCATTAGAATTTAATAAAAAGTCATCTGCTTTATGTTTTTTTAATATTGTTACGTAATATTGGAATACAAAATACAAATAACTATAGATTAAGTTCCAAAAATTATTTTTGTTTCATCCGGTAATTATTATTCTATACAATTATAACTAACTCGCCACCGGCAAGTTCAACGAAGAAGTCATCGTGACTAGCGATTTCAACGCGAAATCAGCTAGATGGGGTACTAACTTCTCTGACACTCGAGGCAACGAACTAGCAGACTTTGCTGCAAGACTCGACCTCATAGTGCTGGACAGTATCAGAGGAATATAGTGGCAGTGATCACCAACATATGACATTCAGCATTCGATTAGCACCCATTCCGGTACGGCATTGTGATTATCGGCGATGGAAATGTAATGCCAGATAGCTCGATTTAGAGGCACTACGAACTTCTCTGACACGAAGCTCGTCTCCTTTTCAGAACAACCTGATTCCGAATACTCGTTACGAGACAGAAACATTAGTGTTAAAAGCGATGGAATCGATCGTCGCTTCGTGCGATGCTCCTAAGCCACGGATGAAAAAGCGAGGCTTCCATAGGCCGGCATACTGGTAGTCTCAAGACATAGCAGAACTTCGAAAAAATCCCACGAGCTACGTTGACTAGCAACAAGGGCTGTGAAACACTTCTCCAATCGAGATCTATATTCGAGTGGGTACAAGCAGGCCACAATGAACCTAAATTGACCTATCAAAGCAAGCAAAGCGAAATTGTGGCAAGAGATCTGTAACGACCTTGTTAAAGACAACTGAGGTAAAGTCTACCAAATTGTCGCCAAGCGACTAGGACGGGCTTCACCAGAAGCACCGAAACCACCTGCCTTAATGAGCAGCATCATAGCTGAGCTGTTTCCGAAACACCTACCGCGGGAAAGAAGACATTATATAAAAAACAGCGAAACACCTTGCACAACCAAGGAACTACAGAATGCGGCGGAGACTCTCAAAACAGGAAAAGCACCTGGCCCTGATCGTGTCCCGGCAGTCCACGAGACAGTGAGAGAAACATAGCCTGGTAGCCTCAAAGCCCGCAAGGTGTATCTTATTCTCACACTAGACATCAAAAACGCTTTCAACAGCGCTAATTGGGGTGACATTCTACATGCCATGGAGCACAAATTTGATGCGAAGCCGGAAATTTGGCATCAGTCGATGACTATCTTAACGAAAGAACGCTGATAGCAGGAACGACAGAAGGCCTACAAGAATATGACATTACGTCTGGCGTGCCGCAAGGTTCAATCATGGGGCCTGACCTATGGAACGCGAACTATGACGCACTCCTAGAAATCCCGTTGCTAAAACAAGTGGAACTCACGGGCTTCGCGGATGCCGTCGCGGCTACGATAGTAGTAGACAGTGCCGAGGAGGCAGAACTACTTGTTCGAGAAACCATAGACGCAGTCGAAAATTGGCTTGAGAAACAACACCTGAAACTCACTAAGCAGAAAACCAAGATCTTCGTCTTGACTCGACAAAAGTGGTTCCCAAAACCTTTCGTCGTCGACATGGGTGGGACAAGATTGACATCTACAAAGGCACTGCGTTATTTAGGAGTTGTGATCGACGAGAAACTGTCTTTCCGAGAACACCTCGAAAACACTTGTACGAAAACTAACAAGACAGTATCCAACCTGACGAGAATCATGGCCAACACAATGGGGCCACGAACCAGAGAAAGGGGGGTGCTTCTAAAAGTAGTTCACTCTATATATACGACGAGGAGCGCTCAGAGTCACCTGTGCCTACGACACGGTTTCAGAAGCAGCCGTATTGGTCATAGCAGATGCCGCGCCAATCGATTTACTAGTATTTGAGAGAACTAAAATCTACAAAGTCAAAAAAAAATGGTGACAACTCTAAGGAGGCAGAGCGAAGACAAAGACAGAAAAACAACATGAGTGGCAGGACTGATGGACATTCGGGGAAACAGGCAAATGGACGGCACGCCTGATTCCGAACATCAATATTTGGCTTTCTCGGAAGCACGGGGACACGGACTTCTTCCTCTTACAGCTATTGACAGAACACGGACAGTTCAATGCCTACCTCTTTAAGATGGGGCTGCACCGCACGCCAACCTGCAAATACTGCTCGGACGAAATCGACGACGCCGAACTCACTTTCTTCCAGAGTGATCGGTGGAAAGACAACAGAAGCAGCTCCGAAGAAACAATTGGCTCTATGCTCTCCCCCGAGAGCTTGATAGCCTGCATGCTCAGAAAAGAAGAAAATTGCAGCCTACGCGCGACACCTTCTGGAGGAAAAAACTGCAGAAAGGGACCAGTAATCAGAAGTAGGCGTCGTGAGACGCAACATGGACTGAATTGAAGTATTGCTCACGCGGTTCCGATTCAGTCATCTCCGTACCATCTACGGGGGAAGAGAGAGGAGTTTTTTTTTAGTAGATAAAAATCCAATACTATCGACCATCATCTTTCAATGATAACGGTGTCTTTAAAAGATTTTTTTTCGTTTATCTAAGAAAAAAAAACACACACACAAGCACATACATACAGACACAGTGAAACATCGCGGGGGTATTCAGGGTAGCTTTCTGTGACCTTAAAACGTCAAGATCTTGTAACGTAAGGTCTAGTGGGAGCGAGTGAGACGGTGAGCGTGAGCGCGCAGACAGCGGGAGCAAAGGTGCGAGCGAGACAGCGAGGCGGCAGTAGGAATACCTACTCTTCGATCGTCATGTTCGCCTGACACTAAGCCAGCCGGAACCGCCGGAAAGACATTATTTTCATTTGTTTTTGACTGTATTATTGTTAACAAAGTATTATTATTATTTAAGACCGGTTATTTCAGTTTAATTATCGTTATTTATGTATAACATTCTTTTGTTTATCCACGGACTATTATTATTTTTGTTATTTAAATGTCGGGACACCGATTTATGTACCTCGATTAATATTTTACTTATTCTTGTTTATATTACTTAACAATCGTTTATGTTTATGGTTTAAGAAAATTTTGTTTACTTGTTCCAAAATTTGCTAGCGCGTAAATATCGAAAATAAAATATATTGGGTGAGAAAAAAAAATTGCCTATTAATTAATTTGGACGAAAAGATTAAATCGCCAAAATAATTATTTGAATGAATATTTTTCTAAGTTTTGTGATATTTTAGTATGAAAAATAATTTTGGGAAAATTATTTCAACTTAAGCGCAAAGGAAATTTTATAAGTCCCGAGCCAAATTTAGTATGGGAACTAAACGAATGGATAGAGAATGAACGAAATGTCGATTAAAATGTAAAATAATTTGAAATCGAAAATAAAAACTTAGAATTTGGCAAAACGAATGGATAGAGAATGAAGGGAAGCCAATTAAATTGATAGTTTGTAAATACAAAATAGATGGCAAAAACGATCATTCCGGTTCGTTGTGAGTGACTTGTTTGGAAAATAATAAAGCCGGAAAATTAATGACAGTTAGCAACTAATCTCCTGGCAGTAGTTCTCCTGAAGAAGACCATTCTTTGGACAACGAAAACGGAAGAGCTCTACCTTCGAGTCCGACCGAGACTAAAGTAAGCGATTCAGTACTCCTGGAGATTAGGGAATCCCCGTACCGAGGCCTTCAGCGGAGGTACGGCAGGTGAAAATAGTCGAGTAGGTGGGGGCGAGACGGAGACCATCCGCTTACCCTCTGGGGGGAAGGGCCGAGTAGGGCTATTGGGGTTTGTCGACCAGACACCCCCAACGGCAACCGGGGTAATTAGAGCCGCGAACAGTAGACCGCGAATTTGTTTCGTTGGGAGTGTGTGGGAGTGTTACAGACCGATGGTCACCGTGTAAACGCGAAAACGCGGAATTTTCCTTTGTAAAGGTAGTAGTAGAGGGCTATTTGTCTTTTCCTGTGTAAATAAAAATTTAATAATAAAGTTATTTATTCTTTTGACCGCAAAATTTGCTTTCCACATTGCTTATCATTCCTTTTTCGATCCTGGACTCCGACGAGTAATAAATCCGAGCAGGGGAGATAGGCGTTTTGGCAGATTCCTACTTTTTCTTCTCATTGATAATTAGTGTACGAGTCGTAGGAAAAACAAAACCCGTTACAATCTGATGAAAACTCGATTTTTGCAAAACGGGGTAAAACTAATAACTTCCCGATCTCCTTAGCAGGAAGTGAAACACACACACACACACACACACACAGACCGAGAGAGAGAGAGAGAGAGAGATTGATTGATTGATTGATTGATTGATTGATAGTTTATTAATGCCAAGGCACAAGCCAAATGGCAATTTTAAATACAATATGAATTACAAATACAATAATAATAGAAAAATTATATAAGTACATAAACTATAATAAAGATCTAATATAAAAATTTATATTTATTTTATCTGATTCAACTAACATACTCAATAAATTATTCAATTAATAACAGCTGATAAAAGAACAAAGTTGGAGAATTTAACACTTAGAATCTAACAGTAATTATCAGAGAACTTATCACTTTACAATAACAAAATTAATAATCCAAATTCAACAAATGGTCAAAAATTTTATTTTTGAACACTTCAAGACTAGATGAGTTTACAATCTCTTCAGGCAGTTCTTCCCACAATCGTATTACACTCACTTGGAATGACCGCTCCATGAAGGTCGTAGCAAAATGCGGAAACGTGAAAAGAGAGTGTTTTTTTTGGCTGCTAACCTATCTGAACGTCTGACTTCGGTCTCCTCAACAAAAGCATCTCGTAGGTACTTGGGTTTACCAACTTGAAGTAGCTTAAAGAAGTAACAACTCATGAAGTACATTCTACGATATTTCACAGTAAGCCATCCCAATTCTCGTTGATAAGGTGTTATATGCTCATCTTTTCTAAGATTAAAAATGAACCTAATTGAGCAATTTATTGCACGTTGAAGTTTCAAGTCATTTTCAGATGTTGAATCTACTAATACGATGGAACAGTAATCAAGAAGTGGTAAGATGGTGGATGATACTAACAATTTCCTGATGTCAGATGAGAAAATGTTCTTCCGAACCTTGAGAGAATGCAAGGCTGAATTAACTTTGCTAACCACTAGCTTGACATGATGATTCCAACTTAGGTTCCTACTGATGTGTAATCCCAAGCACTTGGTAGTATCAACATATGGAATTATGACACCATCTATAATAATAGGTGGCAGATCAAAGTTACTCAGTTGTTTCAGCTTGCTATTTGAACCCAAGATCATTGCTTTGGTCTTGGACAAGTTTATCTCCAAGCCATGCTTCCTTGCCCAATCCGCAACTGATTGTGCATCAATGTTGACCTGTCTGACTGCCTCTTGTAGTTGATACATAAAGAAGTGTAGATAAATATATTTGTCATCAGCAAACAGACCATGGTTACAATACACTAACCATCTGACAACAGAATTCATGACAATTAAAAACAGGATTGGACCAAGCACAGAACCTTGAGGAACACCAGATGAAGTTCTAAGGAGCTGAATTGGAGTCCCAAGATTATTCAGTATTGACTGAGAGCGATTTGATAAGTAGGAGAAAAACCAGATAATTGTTTCCATTGAAAAACCAAGCTCCAATAACGCAATCAGTATGATCTTGGGGTCAACATAGTCAAAAGCCTTACTCAAATCAAATAAGACTATTATGGTAAGTTTATTTTTGTCCATCGCCTGCCTAATATCATCAGTGAGCCTCAGTAAAGCTGATTGTGTGCTGTGATGTTTCCTAAATCCGGATTGCAAAGGATCGAGTAACTCGTTATCCTTCAGATAGGTTATCACTTGATTTGCAATGATTCTTTCAAACACTTTGGCCAGATGGGATAGATTTGCAACAGGTCGGGTATCTGACGGAGATCTAGGTGGTGAAGTTTTATTCAAAGGTATAATAAAAATAATTTTCCAAATGTCAGGGAATATTCCAGTATCAAGAGATCTATTAAATAATGCAGTAATAAACAGTGAAATTTGTGGAAGGTGATCCGTAGCCATCTTAAATCCAATCCATCAGGACTTTTTCCTTTAGACTTTGGAAGAGTAATATGCAATGCCTTAGTAACATCTACAATGTCAATCATGGTCCACTTGAATAAACAATTGACTTGTCTTGAATAGTCCATCGGCAGCAGATCAACAAAATTTTTATTGCAAGGTGGATGTTTTCTTACTATGTTTGCGTAATACTCATTCAATTCAAGAGCATCAAAAAGTTTAGCGGTGATGAAGGGTTAGACTTAATTAGTCCAAGATGTTTAAGCTTACTCCAAATAGATGAACCATATGAAAGATTTGAAAGAATAGTTTTTAAGTATTCTTCACGAGCATGATTTAACTCAGCTTTTAAGTTTTTCTCTTAATTCTAAAAAGAGCAAGCAAATTTAGGTCCCGAGTTCTCCTAGCTTTCTTATAAATTTCATCGCGTTCTTTGCACTTCACTTTTAATTCTTTTGTAAACCAAGGATTACTATGACGGACTATCTTCTTAGTAGTTTCTGGTGCAAAGAAATCCAGAGAAGATAGAACACCAGATTTGAAGATAGTCAGCAACTCATTTGGATCCGAATTCTCTAGTATAGCATTATCAATTCTTAAAGTGTTCATCAAAGTTCTTGAAAGAGCTTGATGATCACAATTCTTTAGGTTTCTAAAGGTAACTTTCTTTGGTGCTGGTTTTGAACAATTTAATTTATATTTACAAAATAAATAGTCATGGCCATCAATGAACGGAGAATCGGAATTAGCAAACGAAACTAATTTACTATCACTGTCAAGCAGGATGACATCCAACCAAGAATCATAATTATTTTTATGAAAAGTAGCTCCGTAAGGTACGCAGAACAGTGATGATTCAAGAATAAAGTCTTTCAGGTGCCTTGCAGTGTAACTATCTTCTAACAAGTTACAATTTAAATCACCAGCTATGATTATATTGTTGAAATTTGGAGCAAATCTTGAAAAAATGTCAAAGAATTCGTTAAGAAATAGCCATTTCGGTCTTCTGTAAATGTAGGATAATAAGAGGTGAGATCCAGAGGATAAAGTGACATCGGTAATTAAATATTCTGGTTGGTTTAAATAGTCAGAAGTTGAAATATATAAAATCTTGACTTTTAAGGACTCGTGGACAAGACAGGCCACTCCACCTCCCTGGATGTAACAACCAGTATCTGCATGTTTTAAGGTTCGATCTCTTCGAACAATATTGTAGCCATTCAATGAAAAAATACTGTTGTCGTGTGAGGGTTTTAACCACGTTTCAACGAGGATAATAATGTCAGGTTGAGTATCATTAATCAAATTCAAGAATTGAGCAGTATGGCCAACAAGGCTATTTATATTTAGACTAAGTACATTTAGCGATGAAGATATATTTTTAGTTGAGCTATTAGTTGAATCAGTTGACTGATAATCTAGTTTAGTGGGATCAGAAACACATTTAATTTTAATTTTTTCAGAGCCATTTTCTCTTTTAGCAAAAATTTGTCCACTTGTCACCCAGACATACTTGATCTTTTTTAACTTAGCCTTTTCTTTAGTTTGTAAAAGTAATTTATGTGTCTCTGGTAATAAAAATTCATTGACGTATATAGCAAATGTGGAATTTTGATCAACATAGTCCGGAAACACAATTTTAGCCAAAAGATTTTTGACTTGCGTTTCGAACTTATAATGAAATCACGTACTCGAGAAGACTTCAAATCAATAATGTAGGAATGATAGGTAGTCTTATGTTGTTTAGATCTATCTTTATTTACAAATTTACGAACACTCAAAACATCGCTGACCAAATGTGGTAACTCTAGAGCATTTAAAACAGCGGACGGAATTTCAGAAGGTGATAGTTTATCAGCCACTAAATCAGGAATACCTGAGATTACCAACTCAGTAGTACTTCCTAATAGAGATGAAGTAGATGAAGCTACACTGTTTTCAAGAGTAACTAGTTTGCTCAGATCAGCTAGTTTATTATGCATTATATTCATGTTAGACATCAAAAAATTAAAAGAAGACAGTAAAATTAAACTTAGACATCAAAAAATTAAAAGAAGACAGTAAAACTAAGTTTAATTTCGAAATTGAATCAGCATTTATTTTAACATTTTCCTTAACTTCCGAAAGGTCAGACACAGTAGCAGCTTGCGAATCTTTGAGGTCAGCGATTTGCGTACTAAGTTCCTCAAGTTTCTTATTTACCAACATGTTGGATGATAAAAACTGTTCCATCATAGCTGTCATCTTATCGTCAAGCGACTTTTCAGACCAATTTGAAGGTAGCTGGGCCATTGTTGGAGGTGTGATAGGTGAATGAAACACTGAGTCTGGACCAATCGATATCGGTGTATTTGGTGTGACAGGTGATTTCAATGAGGTTGATACACGAGCTGTTGATAAACGAACAAGTGAGGTAGATCCGCGAGCTTTAAATGTATGATCAAGAGGAGAAGAGCTGGCAGATTTGAAACTGGAAACTGAAGAGGTATTAGAGCTAGTAGATTTTATCGAGGAAAGTCTTGTTTTTGTTTCTAAATTTCCCAGGAGATAGTTAAATTGTTTTCTGCAACAATCAGTCAGCGGCATGTTTTTTACATAATCTCGTGCACAACCAGGATGAAAATGCTGTTGACAAGTGTTACAAATAACAGATGATTTAACAGGTCTCTTGCATTTAATACATGTGTCAGGCACCAATGGCATAACCAGAAGATTGAAAGTAAAATTACTGTAAGGTGATCAGACAATTTAATATCAAGTTTCAAGTTATTAGTTAGAACAAGATAGATAACCAGTTATTTATACAGGGTGTCTCAGAAGTCGTGAGCCACCGGACAGGGTGTGGTAGAAAATTGGATTCTGAATAGAAACGTCCTTTACCATTTTTCGATCAGACCCATAGAAAAATTACTACAAATTTATGAAAATAGACCAATGAGGAGCGCGGTTTAGCGGCAGAACGGTAGGCGCAAGAGCGAGCGAGTGGAAGCGCGACAGGCAATGAGTGCGCGCTCGCTTGCACACGTGTGATATCATTGCTCAGTTATAGCGGGATGCCCGCATGCAATAATAATGATCAATGATACTCCTGTAAATAAAAAAAAATTAATATTAGAAAAATCATCCCATAGACAGCCCCATAAAATAAAAAATGTGCGATTTTTTGATAATTAAAACTCAAATTTTCGGTGTCACCGAAAAATGAAAAAAAAAAAAAAGCCAACAGTCATATTCAATGATACCCCTGTAATTAAAAAAAAAAAAAAGAAATAAAAGTACCCCATACACTCTGAGATACAGCCCCATAAAGCCAAAAATTTGCGATTATTTAATGATGAAATTCAAATGATCAGTGTGCACTTGAAGATAAAAAAAAAAAAGCAATAAAAATAATCAGTGACACTACTGTAGACTAAAAAAATTGAAAAAAAATAAAAAACTACCCCATAGACAGGGAGATACAGCCCCGTAAAGCCGAAAATTCGCGATTATTTAATAATGAAATTCAAATGATCAGAGTGCACTTGAAGTGAAAAAAAAAAGCAATAAAAATAATCAGTGACACGACAGTAGGTGAAGAAAATTTTTAAAAATAAAACACTACCCCATAGACAGGGAGATACAGTCCCATAAAGCCAAAAATTGTGCGATATTTCAATAATTAAAATAGAAATTTTCGACGACTACTCAAAATTTCAAATAAAAATCTAGGACTAATAGTTAACTATACCCATAACAATCAGAAAAAAATTAAAAATTACAAAAACCACCCCATAGACACTAAGATACAGCCTAATAAAACAGAGTATTTCGGAATTATTTAACATAAAAATTAAAATATTCACAGTGCATTCGAAATAGAAAAAAAATACCAATCAAAATTATCAGTGGTACTTTTGACCATCAGACAAATTTAAAACATTGTAAAAACACCCCATAGATACCGAAATATGACTTGATAACGCACAAAAATCGGGATTGCGTAGAAATTAAAATTCAAATTATTGGTGCCCATTGAAAATCAACAAAAGAAACCTTTTGTACTTATCGATTAAACTCCTGTGTATCGAAAAAAATTTTTATTTAAAAAACCACCCCGCAAACTCCGAATTATGATCCCATTAAGCTGAAAATTTCTGATTTTTAGTAATTAAAATGCTACTTCTCGGTGTCCGTTGAAAATAAATGAAAAGTATGAAAACTCATTTTCAGATATACTCTTGTAAGCAAAAAAATGAGATTTGAAAAAACACCCCATTAACGGCGAGATAGGACCCCATAAATCCGCTAATTTGTGATTTGTTAGTAATTGAAATTGAAATTCTTGGTGTCCATTTAACAACAACAAGAGAAACCTATTGTACTTTTAAATTACACCCTTAAAAACATAAAAAAACTTAACTCTTGAAAATCCACCGCATAGACACTAACAAACATCCAAATAAAGCCAACAATTCGCGATTTTTCAATAATTAAAATTCAAATTTTCATATGACACCGAAAATTTCGATATCAATCCACAAAAATCGATAAATCGCGGCTTTATGGAGGCGTATCTTGGGGTCTATGGGGTGAATTCTTGAATTTTGATATTTTCATTTATTAAAAAGAGTAAATTGGAAAGTGGAATGACTTTATGCTCTTTATTTTAAGTGGACACCGAGAATTTCAATTTAAGTCAATTAAAAATCGACAAATAGCGACTGTATGGGGATGTATCTCGGTGTCTGTGGGGTGGATTCTAAAATTTTGATTTATTATTTTATAACAGAGATAACATTAAAAAGTACAATAATTTTCTTTTACTTATTTTGAGTAGACACCGAGAATTTCAATTTAAATCAATAAAAAATCGAACAATTGTGGCATTGTGGGGTTGCCTCTCGGTGTTTATGGGGTGGATTCCAAAATTTTGATTTTTTAATTCATAAAAAAGGTTAAACTAGAAAGAAAGATAATTTTCTTTGAGTTATTCCGAGTTGACACCGAGAATTTCAACTTAACTTCACAAATAATGGAGAAATCGCAGCTTTATGGGGGTGTATCTCAGTGTCTATGAGGTGGATTCTTAAATTTTGATTTTTCAATTCTTTACAAAGGTTACATTGGAAAGTACGATAATTTTTTTTAAGTTATTTTCAGTGGACACCGAGAATTTCCATTTAAATCAATGGAAAATCGAAAAATCGCGGCTTTATAGGGTTGTCTCCTGACGTTTATAGGGTGGATTCCGAAATTTTCTTTTTTTAATTCATGACAAAGATTGAACTGGAAAGTGGGATAGTTTTCTTTGGCTTATTTTCAGTGGATACCGAAAATTTCAAATTAAATAAATGAAAAATTGACAAATCGCGGCTTTATGGGGGCGCATCTCAGTGTCTATGGGGTGGACTCCATAATTTTGATATTTTTATGTATGACTGACGTTAAATTGAATAGAAGGATTATTTTCTTTTTGTTATTTTCAGTGGACACCGAGAATTTCATTGAAAGTAAATTAAACATCGACTTATCGCCAGTTTATGGGGGTGTATCTCGGTGTTTATAGGGTGGATTCCATAATTTTGATATCTTTGTGTATGACCGAGGTTACATTAGATAGGAAGATTATTGTAATTCTGTTATTTTAAGTGGACACCGAGAATTTCAATTTACGTCAAATAAAAATCGACAAATCGCGAGTGTATGGTGTTTTTTTCAAATCTTATTTTTTTTTTGCTTACAAGAGTATATCTGAAAATGAGTTTTCATACTTTTCATTTATTTTCAACGGACACCGAGAAGTAGCATTTTAATTACTAAAAAATCAGAAATTTTCAGCTTAATGGGATCATAATTCGGAGTTTGTGGGGTGGTTTTTTAAATAAAAATTTTTTTCGATACACAGGAGTTTAATCGATAAGTACAAAAGGTTTCTTTTGTTGATTTTCAATGGGCACCAATAATTTGAATTTTAATTTCTAAGCAATCCCGATTTTTGTGCGTTATCAAGTCATATTTCGGTATCTATGGGGTGTTTTTACAATGTTTTAAATTTGTCTGATGGTCAAAAGTACCACTGATAATTTTGATTGGTATTTTTTTTCTATTTCGAATGCACTGTGAATATTTTAATTTTTATGTTAAATAATCCCGAAATACTCGGTTTTATTAGGCTGTATCTTAGTGTCTATGGGGTGGTTTTTGTAATTTTTAATTTTTTTCTGATTGTTATGGGTATAGTTAACTATTAGTCCTAGATTTTTATTTGAAATTTTGAGTAGTCGTCGAAAATTTCTATTTTAATTATTGAAATATCGCACAATTTTTGGCTTTATGGGACTGTATCTCCCTGTCTATGGGGTAGTTTTTTATTTTTAAAAATTTTCTTCACCTACTGTGGTGTCACTGATTATTTTTATTGTTTTTTTTTTTTCACTTCAACTGCACTCTGATCATTTGAATTTCATTATTAAATAATCGCCAATTTTCGGCTTTACGGGGCTGTATCTCCCTGTCTATGGGGTAGTTTTTTATTTTTTTTCAATTTTTTTGGTCTACAGTAGTGTCACTGATTATTTTTATTGCTTTTTTTTTTTAACTTCAAGTGCACACTGATCATTTGAATTTCATCATTAAATAATCGCAAATTTTTGGCTTTATGGGGCTGTATCTCAGAGTGTATGGGGTACTTTCATAACTTTTCTTTTTTTTTTTTAATTACAGGGGTATCATTGAATATGACTGTTGGCTTTTTTTTTTTTTCATTTTTCGGTGACACCGAAAATTTGAGTTTTAATTATCAAAAAATCGCACATTTTTTATTTTATGGGGCTGTCTATGGGATGATTTTTCTAATATTAATTTTTTTATTTACAGGAGTATCATTGATCATTATTATTGCATGCGGGCATCCCGCTATAACTGAGCAATGATATCACACGTGTGCAAGCGAGCGCGCACTCATTGCCTGTCGCGCTTCCACTCGCTCGCTCTTGCGCCTACCGTTCTGCCGCTAAACCGCGCTCCTCATTGGTCTATTTTCATAAATTTGTAGTAATTTTTCTATGGGTCTGATCGAAAAATGGTAAAGGACTTTTCTATTCAGAATCCAATTTTCTACCACACCCTGTCCGGTGGCTCACGACTTCTGAGACACCCTGTATATATATATATATATATATATATATATATATATATATATATATATATATATATATATATAAACTTAACGATTCTTTACGAGACTGAAAAAACTGTGTCAAATGCCGCGTACCGCGTGCAAATCGGTTGATTCATTCGAAAGTTATTGTGGTTCGAAAATCCGAAAAATAATGTTCTATGAAACTTCTATCAGATTTTTGAGCTCGAAGAGCTTAAAAACATAGAAAAGCTATCTCTTTGAGCTCGGAAAGCTCAAAAACATTATTAGTGAAGTTTTAAACGCTTAGGTATGGAATTAGCGGGAAGTTACAGGGGTGGCCTTCAGAGTCAACCGTTATCCTAATTTTTTAGGTAGATTTCATAGAAATCAATCTTTTGCATTGGTCCTCCTATTGGAATTTACTCGGAATTTTATCGTAATATCTCTTAACTAGTCGAGTAAAGCTTAAAAATAACGTTAGTTGAAAAATTTATATATGTATGTATGTATGTATATATATATCTACAGATTCGGTAGAATCTGGCGCCAAGTTCCGTTCAAAAATTCCGTTGTAAACGGAGCGCCAGACTACCGAATGTGTTTACCGTAAGCAGAACGATATTTTTAGGTTGTAAAATTTTATTAATTCTACAGAACTTTTTTTTTCTCCAATATTACTCTATAATTATACATTATATGTTATATTATCAATATTAATTGATAATAATCATTGAAAATAATAAATTCTATTTAAAATTAATTAAATTCTCTAGCACAAACTATAGCGACCCAGATTTTTAGATTTTGACTTTTTTCTTATGGAGAAAGTGACATGCCACAGACTAAATAATTCGAGAATGTATGGTAACTCTCTACTAGATGGGAGACTACGGTTAAAAAAAAAAGTTATGAGCTTGTGTCGATGCTCACTAGGGCTCGTCAATGTTACTCTAACACAAACTGTAGTTAGAAAGTTCGATATCGAAAATAAAAGAAATAGTAACAATCATCAATATTACAAAAACCATGGAAATTTATTTTACGATTTTATAAAATATAAATATTATGATTGATAATTTGTCTATCAATCTAAACCAGAGGATATACTTGATGGAATTTTATTAATGCTTATTAGTTACTCTACGAGAAATAAAAGTTTAACGTGATTTTATTGTTACAATTGTTTGTGCACTAATTTTCTGCGACAAAAGTACATAATTTTAATTGAAAATTTTTTCAATCACATAAAATGTTGAAATTTTTTTTTAAAATAAAATCTCTAGAATTTACTGTCTATCAACTTTACATATAAATTTTTTTATATTAACTCTTTTTTAAATTAAGTATTATTTATTAACTAGAGTCAATATCTACAAGAGCTCACATTGTTTGGGTTTAGTTTCTATGTAATAGTCAGCTGATCATTGCCTAAGTAATTCTGGTTGAGTGTTTTACAGATATAGGTGGCACTGCTATACTGCGACCGAACTGCGCGGACATTCAAAACGACAATATTCTGTACATAATGCTTATATTCATTATGAGTTTGATGAATCGTATTATTTACTAACAACATAATTATGATAATAATAATATGTAATAAAAATGATCATGCTAATAATAACAATAAAAATGAAGATAATACTGATAGTTATTATAATGATAACAATAGATTGATGTTAAAAATAATTGCATTCATAATATTGAACAATACGATTATTTTATTAAATTATTAAGGATTGTGGTATTAAATCCAAATTCACAATTTCCTAAAATATAAAAACTTTTTCCTAAGATTTTATAAAATATAAATATTATGATTGATAATTCAAGTCTATCAATCTCATCCAGAAGATATACGCGACTAATTTTCATGAAATTTTATCGATGCTACTAGTTTCTTTACGGAAAATAAAAGTTTAATTTATTTTTATAATAATTTTATGAACATTTCATATCCGTGGGAAAAGTACAAACTTTAAATTAAGAATGTAAAAAAATTTCTTATGAATACAAAAAAATTTACAGAGTAAACTACTAACTAAACTATCCAACAACCTATGTGTATGTTGTTAAACATATTGTTCTAATTTAATTTAATTTATTAACCAGACGAAATAGATAATACGCTAAACATTGTTTGAGTTTTACTTTCTTCGGATATACCAGCTGTTCAGGGTCTCGAGAATTCTCATTAAGCAGTGTGTACATTCTATGATCTTTTGGTCATTTCCTGTAGGTGGCATTCGATTGAGCGGGTTTCAAATAATCATAATTTTTAGATAATTCGTATTGTAATTAGGCGTTTGATGCATTGTCTTATTTACTAGCAACAATATCATAATAATAATAAATGATAATTTAGGAGCTGATTTTTAAAATGGTTTCTTTTCATTTTTGATTAATCGAGACACAGAACTGATTATCTCCAATTCTAAATATTTTTATCGAACTTTTTTAATTTTGCTATAAAGTGCTATCGGTTATGAAGCTACAATTTGATTTTGATTTAGGAATCTTCATAATTCTTGAAGTAATAAATATTTAAGAATTCAAAAAACTGCTTTTTTTAAAATATGAAAAGATTCCCTTTTGAAAATCAGCTCCTCAATTGTAATCATATCATAATAACAAATAAAAATAATAATAGTAATATTTATAATAATGGTAATATCGACAAAACCAAAAGTAATAATAGTTATAATACTAAAATTATAATATCGACAAAGCTAAAAATAATAATAGTTACAATATATTAAAAGTAATTATATCGGTGATAATAAATTGATGTTACAAATAATAGTAATATTAATATTTATTATTATTATTATTATTACTATAATAATTATTGTTATTATTTAATTATTGTGCATTGACGTATTTAATCTAAATTAACAATTTTTTTGAGTAAAAAAAAGCGTTAAAAATTTCTTTATGTAAATAAAAAATTTAAAATTCCCATTGATCATCTGGTTTATTGATTAAAACTGAAGATTAAACGATTCTTAGTCATATTAAGTTCTTTAATGCTACTAGTACTATAAAAAAAAAACTAATTTTTTGATCAGGATTTGAGCTCTTTAATTAACGAACATACGACCTTTTATATAATAATATCTTTGCCTGCAATAATCCATTTATTTGTGACTTTTTAATTTTGCGCGGGAAAAGTACAAACCTTAAATTAATAATGTTAAAATTTTTATATGAATACAAAATTTTTCATATAAACTACTAAACATTCTTATCCACAGATTCGGTAGAATCTGGCGCCAAGTTCCGTTCAAAAATTCCGTTGTAAACGGAGCGCCAGACTACCGACTGTGTTTACTGTAAGCAGAATGGTATTTCGAGGTTGCAAAATTTTATTTAATTATATGGTACTCCTTTTTCCAAAATGATATATCATACAAGTAAGTCATACTCTATTTTACTGATATTAATTAATTATAATTAATTATAACATTTAATTCACTTAAAATTATTAAATTTTATCAGCATAAACTATAGTAAGCCCAGAAATTTCGATCCTGACTTTTTTTTCATGGAGAAAAGTCACCGCCACAGACTAGATAAAATAAAAATGTGTAGTAATCTTACTATAGATACGCAACTACACTGAAAAAAGTTAATTTACAGCTTGCATCTACAACCACCAGAGTGCACTGGAATTATTTCTACATAAACTGTAGATTCAACGGGATAGCTCACTGAAGTTAGAACCCCAAATTTTTTTCTTTTAATTTTTGATTTTTTTTTCTATCACGTTTTCAGCTTTTCGTTTGTTCTTTATTATTCACTCTCAACATTTGATCGTTCTCCATTTATTTATTTTAAAAAGAATTTATTAATAATGTACCTTTAAGTTAGCCCCCCTGTCGCATTTTTTAATATTTTGGTAGTAATTTCCGTCATCAAGCCTCTATTTTTGATTGTTCATGTATATTTAACATTTGTTCCTACTTCACATTTTTTATTTGTTGTTTAATTAACATTTTTAATTAGCTGTATGTATGCATTTTAAATATTTGCACTGCGCATGCGTCAACTTGACGTATATAGACTTTTAGCGCGGTCTTTTGAAGATTATAGTGACAAGCACATCTCATGTGTAAAAAATTAGAAAATTTACGAGTGTAATTTTTTAGGAATTACTATTGAATTAATTCAAATAATTAAAAAAAAATTGTTAGACGTCAGCCAATATCAATGTCATTAAGTAAATACATAACTAATAAATATTCATTTCATTCTAAATTTTTTAAAAATATCGAGAGAATTGTTAATCAATGCATGTACATTTTTTTTTTTATTTTCATCAATTCTATTTTCATGAATACTACGAACTATTAAAAAAAAAAAAAAAAAAAAAAAAAAAAAAAATCCATAACAGTTAACAAAAAATTTCAATACTTTATTAAAATAAAACTTATTATAAAATTATTAAAAACTACACGTTGCCCTTTTGTCCTGTGACCTCTATAATTGAAATTACAAGAAAAATAGACTTACTCTAATCACTGTGCTGGTCAATATAATTTTCAAAAGTCCGCGCTGAAAGTTTAAACGAAAAGTTGACGCATGTGCAGTGCAAATATTTAGAATACAAATATTCAGCTTATTAAAAATGTTAATTAAACAATTTGAAGTTGGAACAAAGGTTTTTTGTACATGAACAATCATAATCAGAGGTTATTCCCATTGGAGAGTGTACCATTCTATGATTTTGTGGTCGTTGCCAATAGGTTGCATTGTTATCCAATCAAGTGGATTTCAAATAATTGTCATCTTTAGATGAAAAGTCTTACAATTATGCGCATGGTGTATTGTGTCATTTACTTACAACAATGTCATAATAACAATAACACTAATAATAAAAATTATGAGACTGAAATTAATTATATCGGTAATACCAAATTGAGGTTAAAAATATCATTATCATTATTATTACTGAATGAATTCTTGTTATTATTAAATTAATGTGTATTAGAGTATTAAATCCAAATCAACAACTTTTTTAATTAAAAAAAATGTTAAAATTTTTACTGTATATAAATAAAAATGTAAAATCCCTATTAATAAGATAGTTAATCGCTTTTAACCGCGGAGTTTACGCGGATCAGTCACGTTAAGTTTTTTAATGCTACTAGCTACTATGAGAGAAACAGAATTTCAATTTTTTTATTAGGATTTGATTATCAAAAGTAACGAATAAACAACCTATCATATTAGAATAGCTTTGCCTGCATTAATTTATTCATTTATGAATTTTCAATTTTGCGCGGGAAAAATTTAATTTTGAAATTAAGAATGTTAAAATACTTTATAAATCCAAAATGTCTAGAACAAACTATCAAATAACTTCATATGTGGATGGTTTTCAAACCTATTCTTTCTATTGAATTTTATTTATTAACTAGACTAAATACACAACAGGCTAAAGATTGTTTGAGTTTACTTTCTTCCTTCAGGCCAGCAGTTCAAGATTTAGGCAATTCTCATTGGATAGTGTACACATTCTACGACTTTTTAGTCGTTGCCTGTAGGTGGCATTGTTATTCAATCGAGCGGATTTCAAATAATTGTAATTTTTAGGCCATAGGTATTACAATTATGCGTATGATGCATTGTCCCCTTTATTAACAATAATGTCATTGTAACAATAACAATGATAATCATTATAAAAATGAAATTTATTATATCGGTAATGATAAATTGATGTTAAAAGTATCATTATCATTGTTTCTCATTACCAAAATAATTATTGTTATTGTGAAATTAATGTGTAGTAGAGCATTAAATCTAGATTAACAACTTTTTTAATTCACAAAAATGTTAAACTTTAACTATATATACATAAAAAATTTAAAATCCCCATTGATAAGCTAGTTAATTGATTGAAACCGAAGAGTTTACACGGGTCAGTCACGTTAAGTTTTTGAATGCTACTAGCTACTATGAGAGGAACAGAATTTTAATTTTTTTGTTAGGATTTGATTTTCAAAATTAACGAACAAATAACCTTTTATATGATAATAGCTGTACCTGCATTAATTAATTTATTTACATATTTCTAATTTTGGGCGGGAAAAGTTCAATTTTAAAATTAAGAATGTATTAAGAGGCGAGCAAAAAATTACACTTAACAAAAAGATATGAAATCCGAACAAAAACAGTTTCACTGTTAAAAATTGCGCCAAGTCCACGTTCATAAAACTCATCTTAATAACATCTGCACTTTGCAAAAAAAATAAGACTCGTTACAATAATTTTCATTCTATACAAAAAAAAGTTAAATACAAAAAAATACCAAGAAACCGTCATAATGTTGAAAAAATTGAAAAAAATTTGTTGAAAATTTAAAAATTAAGAAAAAATTTTTTTATCGTACTTGGCGCGCGTCATTCATTGAGTACCCCAAATTTTTTCGAACGAATTTCAACCCGAGAAAAAACGATTTCGCTTGAATTTATGTAATGTAAATATGTATAATTATATATATATATATATATATATATATATATATATATATATATATATATATATTATATCTTATCAGCTCTAATTATATAATATATGATTTCATACATTGTTATGTTTATAGATTCACATCAGTGAAGTATACTCAATGAATTAAAAACACTGCTTACTGGATTAATATCAGTTTCAGTGAAAAAATCCGTTTCAAAAATTTTTTTCAGATTTTTAGTGAAAATAACTGTCAATATGGTAGTCTGGTGAAGATATCTGAAATAACACAAAATTTTTTAATTCAATTTTTTTCAGTTCCGTCATTAAGCTTTCATGAAGAAACTTGATCGTGCTTCGTTTAATTGTAATTAACACATTTTGATTGGCAATCATACCGCATTTTCTCAATTTAGTCGGACATATGTTTTATTTTTTAGTCAACTCAATTTTCGCAGTGATTCCACTACAGAGTCAACGTATGCAGGCGTATTCATTTGTAAGCAAATTGCATAACCGAACAGGAGAGGGCGTTTTATTGAAATTATAAACGATGTGCGGAGAATGTAAAAATTTCAAATAAAATACGTATGCCATGTTGATTTTACCTAACTTTTGTTAAACGTATCATAAAATAATATTTCATTAATTACATTTATGCATTTTATAGGTTGACTTACTTATACATGTTGAAACATTAAAAGGATGTTCATGTATCCTGAAAAAATTTGGGGTACTCAATGACGCGCGCCAAGTACGATAAAAAAGGTTTTTCTTAATTTTTAAATTTTCAACAAATTTTTTTCAATTTTTTCAACATTATGACGGTTTCTTGGTATTTTTCTGTATTTAACTTTTTTTTGTATAGAATGAAAATTATTGTAACGAGTCTTATTTTTTTTGCAAAGTGCAGATGTTATTAAGATGAGTTTTATAAACGTGGACTTGGCGCAATTTTTAACAGTGAAACTGTTTTTGTTCGGATATAATATAACGCAGGATGTTGTCGCGATTGTGTCTACAGTTCTTGACGGATCTAAATGAAATTTGTCACATATATTCTAAGGATAATAACCTTGGATGAGTTCGAAGATAAGCGAAATCCATCGATGAGTTTAAAAATGGCAGCTCTTTATAATGATCAAAATAGTGAAAATCACGTTTTCGGTGACTTTATTGATGTATAACTTTTGATTGTGAAGAGATGCCTAATTTGTGACAAATTCATATGAAAGCTTATGAAATTACCTTCAATTTGACGTATATAACATTGACATTTTGACCATTTTTAGTTAATTTATCAAAGTTAAGAGTTCTATTGAACCATTTTCAGGCAATGTGTAGTGCAACCGACTTATGAATGTTATTCTGTTGAAAATTCTTAACAGATCCTAATAAAATTTAGTTTGCAAATACTTTACACAATTAGCTTGCATTAGCCTTAAAATGAGCGAAATCCTTCGTTTAGTTTAGAAATAGTAGCTCTTCAAAATTATCAAAATAGTATAAATTACGTTTCCGGTGACTTCATTTATGTATAACTTTTGATACCAAAAAGATAGCTGATTTTTGATAAATTCATGTAAAAGCTTACAAAATTACTTCTAATTTGACGTTTACAACGTTAACTTTTTGACAATTATTAGTTATATTATCGAAGTTCTTCGCCACAAGAAAATTGTTAAAATTACAAAAATTGTGATTTTTGTAATTTTATATGTGATGTGTGATATAGCTGTGGCTGTACCATTTTTTATAATTTTTTTCATAATTATTTATGATTACAAGAAATTGAAATCTACCTTCCTTCTCGGGCGGAGCCGAATGACTTACTTTTTATTCAATTATTATTTAGAATCGGTTTTAACTGCTATGGTCATATCGCTGACTTTAACTGTTGGGAGTGGTACGTTGGGGTCTTTTTGTGTTGTGAAAATCTTAAACTACGCAGCAAGGGTCGAATCTCAACCAAGCTGTTTTCTAAGACTATCTTGGCATTCGAACCCACGCCTGGCTGGTGAGTTAATCTAAGTGCTCTATAGGCTATGCACCTTAGAGCACTCGGCTAACGTCACCAATTTCAATGATTATTGTCATAAAATACTTGATAATACTTAGCTAAAGCTTATAACTTAGAAATCTTGGTGATTAAGAGTTCGTGATTAAGAGAAACTAAGAGCTGTCCATTAAATTGGCGTATTTTTCGGTATTCTAAACAAGATTTTCAATCCATTTTTTATATTATATTTATATATATTTCGACTCAGTTCATCGAGATGATTCAGAAAATACATATGGTTCAAAAGTTTATATATGTATGTATATGTTGAAACACTAAATTTTTACTTCTTTGAAAAATTTAATTACCCAGGCCACTAAACCTCGCGGATAAGAAATAATCGCCTGGATTTTGTTATAATTTTTGTCCACTGCCCTGGGATATTCCGCTCCCATGTATTAATGATTGTCTTTGTTTTTAATAAATTGATTAAATAATTTTTTGGACAGAAGTTCCCACGTGTGCCAGTTAACTTGTTTTAGTTACTTACAAATTTTACTGCAAAGATGGTCCGTCTTCCTTGATTGGCCTTGTAATTAGTTGTATGAAATTACGCAGAATAGATATTGTGGTTGATAAATGAAGATTGATTGGTAATAAAATTACAACAAACTTAATTTTACTTCACTAAATCGACACTTTGAATAGATTTATTATACTCGGTAACGAAATACAATAAATTAGTTGTATGAATATTTTATTAATATTCGAGGTTATCGATGATTAATTATCGATAATGGACGCAATGATATTAGTTTAACACAAAATAGTAATAGTAGTAATAATATAAACTTATTAATTAAATAATAGACTTGATAGATTTTAATAATTTTGGTGAGTAGTCACCTATTAGTAGTAATAGTAGTATAGTGGTAAAAAAATTGACTTGAAAATCTAGCGTGGTGGTTAACACCGGGGGATAGATCGAAGTGCCGATCACCGCTCAAGTATTGGGCAGTGTGGCCAGATCGTGCGATTTTTTTACCCCCTCTTTGGCGTCGCGCGCGCCTCGGACACAAGCAAGCGATGCGTATCTGTGAGTCGGAAAACCGAGAGGAGCCGAAGGAATCCGAGAAAGTCGAACGAATCGAGGGGAATAAACCTCCTGCCACACGAAACAGAGGAATAACTCACACAACAGTAGCTCTCTGTTCGTGTGAAATTCTAAGAATCCGATTTCAGTCGAAACATACAGCGGGAAAAATAATGTTTTAATTTTTATTAAAATAAATAAATAATGCTTTTTTGTTAAAAACATGTAGGTTTAATTTTTTTTTTTAATATCAAAAATAAATTTTTTTTTTATCAATAAAAATTAACATACAAAATTTTTTTTTTCTTAAAAAAATCAATATCAATTTTTTACGCTGTTATTAATAATAATAATTTATTATTAAATAACAATAATAATAATAATAATAATAATAATAATAACAATGGTTATTTATAATAGTTATTATTAAGTTTGATTACTGGAAATTCTCAAACGCAGTTTTTATATTAGTTCTTACATTTTTACGGCAGGTCCTACGGTGGCTGCGCGGCGTAAGTGTCAGCCTGTGGCAACGGAGCTTTTGTGATCGAGTCCTCGCCTGGTTAAACTTTTTTTTTTTTTTTTTTAATATGTTTTAAATATTTTACCTTCTTCATGCTATGTTTTATAATAATAATAATCATAATAATATTGAACACAGCTTTCCGCATCACCCTGGAGGTACTGTGTTATGGTATGCGTTCCCATTATTTTACATGGCGGGATCCCCAGTAGGCCTACACCATGACTAATTGTTTTGTTTTATTTTAAATTAATTAATAAATTTATATTGTGATGGACAAAGCTCAAAATTGACTAGAAAGAAGCAAAGCTGAAGGCTCTAGCTTCTTTGTAAGCTCAAATTATTTATAACCATATTGCACATAGAACATGATTGACTAGAAAGAAGCAAAGCTGAAGGCTCTAGCTTCTTTGTTAACTTAACTTATTAATAAAAATATTTTAAACAGAACATGATTGACTAGAAAGAAGCAGAGCTGAAGGCTCAAGCTTCTTTTGTTTATATCATGTGCTATTACTGAAAAAAAATAATTATTATTATTCTAGGGTAGAAGTATCGTTTGTGGCCACTGTACCATTTATGGCCATTTATTGTTCAAATAAACGATAGACATGAATTTATATAAATAAATTATTACAAATTCAATTTATTTCAATATAAATTTTTCAAAATTCAACAAAAATATGCTTATAATACTCTAATTTTTTATAAATTAATTCAAATATTAACTGGCCAAAAACAATGCTAAGGTGGCCAAAAGCGGTACTTCTACCCTCTCAGTCGAAAAGAAACCCAGCTTGGAGCACTAGTTCCTTTATGAATATTAGGGTGGGTCAAAAAAATCGAATAATTTATTTTTGACTTTATACTCTGAAAAATAGGTTCGTAGACACCTAAAAAGAATTCTCTTCAAGTATAAGCTCTTAATTATAACGGGAAGGTCCTCCGCTTTGCGGGTTTCTATTTTTTTCGAATAATCAGATAAAAAAATTTATATCTCGCTTCCAACTGCTTGGAAAAATATTCCGTGGCATAGATTTTGTGAGAAATTGAATGCTTTACAAAAAAGGTCTCTTATGACTTTTTCAAAAACTCAACCGATTAAAAGATATTCATAGTTGAAGTTTGGCTATTTTAAGGAAAATATTCGTTTTTATTATGAATTTTATAAGTCGATGAAAAAAATTATTTCGGATTGCGGAACTCATGATTTTGTAGGAAATTTACTGCTCTACAAAAATGGTCTCTTATGATTTTTTGATTAAGTGAAGCCGTTACGAGATATTCATCGTCAAACATTAACGAATATCAATATTTCCAGTTTTTGATCAATAATTCGATAAATTTTAATTTAAACTATGAGTTTCAGGAAAATTTACATAAATTTGAGTTTCGATCGATAAAGAAATGTTATAAACAATTTTTTAATATTGTTTTCAGTCTTGAGCTTGTTTGATTGCATTAAAACAAGAAATTAGAGCATTTTTTCGACATATAGCCAATGATTAGTTTAATTTGAAGTGAATGACATATTTCTTTGTCAAATTTAATATGAAAAGTATTGAATCAAGTGAGAAACAACCCGTATTTAACTTTTTTATAGATAAATTTTTTATTGAATTATCAATTGCAATATAATTGTCTATATTTTTAACATAACAGTACGCTATTACTATAAATAATTTCTTTTATTACAATTTGGGAATGTTTTTGATGTTCTTTGACAACTTGCAATAAGTACTGGAATTGTTCTTCATTTTTTGTCAAGCATTGATTATATTCACTGACTAATGCAACAGCTCGCTCTGCTGAATCATTGACAACTTTTAGTTGTTGAAAGTATTCTTTATTTTCGAGATAACTCTCATTAGTAGGCCATAATTCAACATCGACATCAAGAAAGTCATACGGTAGATCGAAGATTTTGAAAAGATTTAATGACTTTTTAGACACAAAGTCACTCAGAGTTCTCTGCGCCAATGAATTCAAATCTTTTTAGCAATTACAAATCTTTTAGCTTTAGAATCTGTACCTTCACGAGTATTAACAGCTTCAACAATTCTTTTTTTTTACTTCTAATGGAACGCCATCGTCAAACAGTGATAAAATGGCAAGTTCATCGCTCAAATACCATAAGTGCGAAATCATTTTTTCACACGTAGCTGAAGAAATCAAAGGATTGATATGTTTGTACTCCAATAAATTTTTCATAAACTGCAAGTCATGATAAGCAGCAGTTGTTGCAGAAGTTGATGAAAACCAAGCTTTTAAATACAATGTGACTATAAAAATACAGAAATGACGAAGACCATGCAAATCTTTCTGAGAGAGTTTGAATTCATCTCTGAATAGATACATTTTCAAACTATAAATGGCCTTAGCCATCCATCTAGCATGATGAACAGCACCAGGACGTTTGAAAGAAATCTTTTCTTGAGGCATTTCTCCAAGGAAAATCAATGATAATTCCAATAATTCTTTATAATCATCTCGGGGTTGTAGTAACTATCAAAAATAAAAAATTTGTCAAAAATAACGAAATTTTTATAATTTAAATCACAGTTAAATCATACCTGTAAAGATTTCGTAATAAAACTAGAGATTTCATCTTTTTATTCGAAATGATATCAGCAACAACAGCATCTTCAACACCAGATTTATAATTAGTTATATCTATATCATCCCAAAATTTTTTAAACCTTCCAAACATCTGTACATTTGGCCCAGATGACACAGGCCAAAATACTTCAAATGCGCCCCTTAATACGATCTCAAAAATGTGATGACGACATGATAACCAGATCAACTCTCTTCCCAAAATCTTTTCAATTTCCTTACATGTACCGTTGTGAATTCCTGTAGAACAATAATAAATGACTATCGTTAAATTTAGTATTTAAGAAAAAAATCAATGGTTATATTTCAAATCCAAACGAGTAAACAATTAATACATTTTGATAGTAAAATTCAGTAAGAAATAGAAATTAAACTAGAATGACAACAATAAAATATTTTTGTAATTGATTGATTACCTGTATTAACAACCGTAGTGTCAAAACACATCGCCTTGACATACTTAATAATACCCCATTCACTCAATGTTGATAAAATGGTGGATGTTTGATTAACTGCCGTCCCAGAATTCATTATTGGAACTCCAAGTAATTGTTCAGTACCATACGCAGTTAAAAGAACCGGTAGTCGTTCCACAGATTTGGATTCAATTAGATCATTTAGCATTTTACCATCCCAATGCACTACGTATTTATCGTGTGTTTTAAAATTGTCTTTTAATCCTTGAGCAATGTCTTTTCTTTGAACCATACGAGCTCGTTGGATGGACCTATAGCTGAGCGTTGTATCTTCAATTTTTATACCAACAGCTGATAAAACCGGAGCAATAATGAACATCGCGTTTCTACTGCTGACATTAGCTCTGTCAAGTGCAGAAACGACTTCAGGAGTTAAGACATTTATTTTTGCTCGTTTTGTCGGAATTGGGGGTTCATACTCCAAATCAGATCCAGAATTTGTAGTTCCACTTAATGTATGCGTCGAGAATGATTCTGATTTTCCACTTAAAACAATCCCATGACTGGTAGACGGCTGATTCAAGTCTGTAATAAGAGTTCATTTTTAAATTAAACAGACAAAATTTCCAACACTTATTCATTATGATGAGAAGCAATTAAACATGAGTACCAGAAACCGTCGAGTCAAATGTCATACGTAGGAATACTGATATTTATAATGCAAGTAAAGTAGAAAAATGATATTCTCATTGTTTATAATAAATATAAAGGAAGTTTTACACTCCTACCTGAATTTATAACAATTATTTATCTCAGATACTTACTGCTTTCATCGATTTCCATCATATCTGTAGTTGAGTTTGACGCAGGTACAATATTCGAAAGAATCTCTTTGTTTGTACAGAATTTTTGATCCAAATACAACTTCCTAATGTTATCATCCACCCCTTTTAGGAAATTTTTACTTACAATGTCGAATAATTGTTCAAGATCAGTCTGAAACTCCTTTTCCTTTACCTTATCACTTTTCTTATTAAAATCTTTTTGTAATTTCAACCACTCACTATGAAAACGGAGAATTTTTTTGACTACATTAGGAGCTTCACTCGTAGGGATCTGATTTATTTTCCACAATTCAATAACCTTGTCAGCTGAATTTTTGCACTTTGTTTGATTGAAAACTTTAAAACTTTAAGTTGATAGAAAAACACTCTCATAACCTCTTTCACTTTTGGTAACTTACGGTCAGTGAGTTTTTGCACAGGTATACCGATTAAACGTATTTCTTTATTCATTGTAGAATTATTGATAATAAATGAATTTATATAATGAGAAAATGACTTATTTCGAAAAAATTGTTATTATTATCATGTATACGAAATGATGAGTTTTGGAGCACTGAAAATGTACTGATAAAAAAGTAGACAACGAAGATTGTTAAGAAAAACAACATAGGTGGCGCTAGCGTTAGAGTACCAACAGAAGAAGTAATGTAATTCAGAACAAAAGCCTCTCTCACAAAAAAATTTATGTATAATTGGTAGAATAAAATTTGAAAATACATACTAAACAACCGTAATAATATGAAATGCCAATGCAATTGACATTTTAAATTATTACAAATAAAGCTTACAAAAAATATCATTAGAACAAAAACTTCTTAGTGAATTTTTGAACAAATAACTCCTGTAGGAGTGACTTTTATGATAGAAATTTAAATTTATGTAAATTTACCTGAAACTCATAGTTTAAATTAAAATTTATCGAATTATTGATCAAAAACTGGAAATATTGATATTCGTTAATGTTTGACGATGAATATCTCGTAACGGCTTCACTTAATCAAAAAATCATAAGAGACCATTTTTGTAGAGCAGTAAATTTCCTACAAAATCATGAGTTCCGCAATCCGAAATAATTTTTTTTCATCGACTTATAAAATTCATAATAAAAACGAATATTTTCCTTAAAATAGCCAAACTTCAACTATGAATATCTTTTAATCGGTTGAGTTTTTGAAAAAGTCATAAGAGACCTTTTTTGTAAAGCATTCAATTTCTCACAAAATCTATGCCACGGAATATTTTTCCAAGCAGTTGGAAGCGAGATATAAATTTTTTTATCTGATTATTCGAAAAAAATAGAAACCCGCAAAGCGGAGGACCTTCCCGTTATAATTAAGAGCTTATACTTGGAGAGAATTCTTTTTAGGTGTCTACGAACCTATTTTTCAGAGTATAAAGTCAAAAATAAATTATTCGATTTTTTTGACCCACCCTAATGAATATATACATTTTTAAATTATAAATAATTAATTATTATAAATAAATAAACAAACTATCTATGAAAAATATTTACAACGTCGAAATCCAGAGTGGAAGAACTGCTGAGCAGCCAAAAAAAAAGAGAACAACTTATTAGTAGTGTGATTGTTTTACTAGCAATCATCACTACTATCGTATGGATGCAAATTCAACCTTTTTGATGCGGCCTTTTCCGCTGTTGAATATAAATTGCAAGAAGACATCAACCCAATATAATCTTTGTCGATCGACATCTCTGACGCTCGTAGGTTCCCTGAATTGGAGACAGATTTAATCACACAAAGTGAATTCAGGGTTTTGTGAGTGAGGTTATTCCTTTTCTTTGTCTTAATATCAGGTATGAGAGAAAATGCCCTTTCAGCCGCAGCGTTTGAATGGGGAAGTGCTCTGATCACACTTAATAGTAAGCGCAAAGTTGGAAACTGTAAAGTCCCATATTTATCTATTTTATTTATTTACTTATTTATTTATTTATATATTTATTTATTGATTTATTTATTTATTTTTATTGATTTATTGATTTATTTATTAATTTATTTATTTATTGATTTATTGATTTATTTATTATTATTTTATTGTATTTAATAGAGTTATTAATAAAAAACGCCGGGTGAACGGATGAGTTGAAAAAAAAAAAAAAATAACACAATTACAATACTTCCACGGAATAATATCGATATTTATTTTATTTTATATTTAATATTATTAATAATAGAGAAAAATTGAATTTAATACTCATTAAAATACCTGTAATTATCGATGGACTGTGTAGCAATTAAATCAAAATAATCCAAAGGCACGTCAAACACATTACACTGCACAAACGTTAATGGCGTTATAACCGAAAACTTAACGCGCCAATATTGACGGATAAACAAAAGTAGCGTCCTTTGTCTTACGACGGAAACGTAAACAACGCGTCTTTAAATACCCGGGCATTTAAACGACAATGGCGTGACTTCGCGCGCGACGACTCAATGCTGTCAAAGGCTTGAGCGCGCGATCGTCAGACGCTTGACCTCGAGGCAATGGCAAGAGCCACTACATTAATTATTTCATTTTAACAAAAATTACAATTTTTAATCAGTTTTATTAGAAATAAATATTATAAATAACAATTGTTATTATTATTGTTGTTAGTAGCAACATAAAAAAAAATATTTAAAAAGAAAAAAAAATTTGATTATGCGAGGACTCGATCACAAAAACCCCGCTGCCGTAGGCCAACACTTACGCCGCGCAGCCATTAAACGCCTTACCGATAAAAAGTAAGAACTAATATAAAAACTGCGTTTGGGAATTTCCAGTAACCAAACTTAATAATAACTATTATAAATAACCATTGTTATTATAATAATAATAATAATAATAATAATAATAATTATTATTATTATTATTATTATTATTATTGTTGTTAGTATAGCAACATAAAAAAAATATTTGAGAAAAAAAAATTGATTGGGCGAGGACTCGATCTCAAAAGTTTCGGCAACGTAAGCTGACACTTACGCCGCGCAGCCGTCATACGTTCTGCAGGCAGAATGTAAAAACTAAGATAAAAACTGCGTTTAAGAATTCCCAGTAAACAAAATTATTAGTAAGAATTATTATAAATAACCATTGTTATTATTATTATTATTAAATTATTATTATTATTATTATTGTTATTTAATAATAAATTATTATTATTAATAACAGCGTAAAAAATTGATATTGATTTTTTTAAGAAAAAAAAAATTTTGTATGTTAATTTTTATTGATAAAAAAAAATTTATTTTTTATATTAAAAAAAAAAATTAAACCTACATGTTTTTAACAAAAAAGCATTATTTATTTATTTTAATAAAAATTAAAACATTATTTTTCCCGCTGTATGTTTCGGCTGAAATCGGATTCTTAGAATTTCACATGAACAGAGAGCTACTGTTGTGTGAGTTATTCCTCTGTTTCGTGTGGCAGGAGGTTTATTCCCCTCGATTCGTTCGACTTTCTCGGATTCCTTCGGCTCCGCTCGGTTTTCCGACTCACAGACACGCATCGCTTGCTTGTGGCCGAGGCACGCGCGACTCCAAAGAGGGGGTAAAAAAATCGCACGATCTGGCCACACTGGTATTGGGATTTGTGACCGTCTTCCCCTCCTCGTGTCGTCTTGTGACGTCACGGGAATACCTATTATTTTAGCTAGTGTCGGTAACGAAAATTTCGGGTGGTAGTTCGCCAGGCTGATAAAGTCCGGACATTTTGTAGTGTCTCAATGTATGTATATATATACGATATAACGCGGGGCTTGTCACGACGATAGCGTTTACAATTTTAAACGCATACTTTTCAAACTCAACATACTTCATCTATTGATAAATATCAAGGTTAAGTTCGAAGATGAGCTTAATCGGTCAAGTAATTTAGAAATGCCAGGATTTCAAAATTTTCAAAATTATAAAAATTCATATTTCTTCACTTTCTAACTCGAATAACTTTTGAATGGAATAACTTATTGAATTTCTATAAACTGCATTTGAAAGTGCTTTTTATAAGCTTTAATTTGAGTAACAATCTATATGTCTAGTCTTAAAATTAAGTCCTATTCCGCTATGCCAAATATGAAATTTGCTGTTGCACTCGTTTTAGTAGATTTCATAGAAAATTAACGACTTCCAATGAATTAACGATTGTACTTCTGATTAATAAGTGATAAAATGAAATCTACTTCCATTTCGGCTACCGAATGGCCTTTTTTATATTACAATAATCTTATAAAAAATTTAAAAAGTTTTTTTCATTTTTACAATTTTCATTGTAAAATTACACAGTGCATTGTAATGTTACCAGACAATTTTAATTATCATACGCGAATTGTAATTCTACTTCACTGTTTTCCAATTTTAAAAACAACACTTTTTAATTTTACAAAAATGAGACTCATGTATCAAAAAACAACAATGTCCTTCATATTTATTTTTACTTATTTTAGTCTGTGGTTGTTTATTTGTAATACTAAATTCGAGGTATCATTTAGCTTTTATAAATTTTTATGTTACGCTTAAATGGTTATTTTGAAATCGCTATACAGGGTGATTCAGAATGACCTTCACAGCGGAAAACTGTAGATAGAGAAGTCGATTCTAAGAATAAAGTTCCTTAGTCGCTTTTCGATATTCTCAATAGTTTTTGAGTTATTCAAAATGTAAATTGACCAATCACAGACAAGCTTTAGAAATTAAAAAAAAAAATAAAAAAGAATAATAAATAAGTTAAGTAACACTGCCACAGCAGACTTCAAGTTAAATGATATTTATTTAATTTTAAAAGTTCGATTTCTCACAGAAAAAAGACAAATCATGCAATTACAACCTAGAACGTATTTGTATATATTTTTTTATCTTTTCCTTTTCACAGAAAACATTATTGACTTAAGATGATGCAATTATTAAAAATATAATTTCCGGAGAATTGACAAAATAAATTACGTATTTTTAAATATATAAACTTCAACCAAGAATAAAGAAAAAAATTTTAACTAATAAAATTGTCTTACTGAAATAATAGCAATTTCAAACAGACAAAAATATACGCCGTCTCGCTGAGAGTCTCACAAATATGCTGTGACGTACATCAAGCGCTTAGCGAAGTCCTGAGCGAGACCGAGCAAGCAAAATCAGAGATTTGTCAATAATTATTTTATGTATTGTTTATATCTATATTTTTGTCTGTTTGAAATTGCTATTTATTATTCTTTTTTATTTTTTTTTTTAATTTCTAAAGCTTGTCTGTGATTGGTCAATTTACATTTTGAATAACTCAAAAACTATTGAGAATATCGAAAAGCGACTAAGGAACTTTATTCTTAGAATCGACTCCTCTATCTACAGTTTCCCGCTGTGAAGGTCATTCTGAATCACCCTGTATTTGAATGAGTATATGTTAGACTTTAATTTTTATAATGGTCAATGAATTATAAATAATGTAAAAGTCAGTTATTTTTATCAATAAACAGCAGTACATAACACAAATAATGTGAGTAATAAATAATAAGCCGTAATGCTCAATCACCACATAGGATTAGCTTATAAAAATAATGAGATGTTAAACCACCTATCGGTCCTACAGCGTAGCGCATTAGGTATCAGTCTGGCAAGCGCGCGGCTCGACTTCGATTCTTAGTTAGGGTAAATATTATTTTCATATTATATCATCTGAGGTGTAAAAATTCGATCTATGTGAAGTACAAAATCTAGTCAGCGCTTCAGAGAAAAAAACGATAACAAATATTAAATCAACTTTTTCTTTTTTATTATTTCAATTCAAGTAAAATTCAAGAGAAGTATTGTCATTTTACAAACTTAGCTAATCTAAAAATATTTGTGAAATTACAAAACCGTTTTGTAAAAGTAGTAAACTCACAGAGCTATATATGTTTTGTAATGTTACTACACCCGACTGCAATTTTAAATAAATGTTTTGCCTATTAGCTTCCAATACATTTCTTGTAAAATTACAATAGACATTTTTAGCAGTGTATATAAACTTTTGAATCATATACATTTTCTGACTCAGGTCGACGATCTGAGTAAAGATGTACAAAAATTTTTTGAAAATTCCGACATGAAGACCAATGCAATAGTTAGATTTCTAACTGCAGTCTATAAATTGATAAAATTTTTCTTCCAGACTGAAAATAACATTTAAGAGAGCTAATCATGCATAAACAGGCCTTGTCAGCTGATATATGACAGGACTGATCAGGTCTGAGCGTATTTAACGCTTCAGACATGAACAGACATGAGCAGGCCTAAACAGATCTGATCAGGTCTGAGCGTATTTAACGCTTCAGACATGAACAGGCATGGACAGGTTTGTTCAAGTCTGAGCATATGTAAAGCTTCGGACATGGAGAGGTCTAATCAGTTCTAATTTCAGGCCTGATCATACATGAACAGGCATGGTCAGCGCTGATTATTTTTTTTTCGCGGGGAGAGTGAATGCACAGCTTTACCAATGCACGAATCTTTAACTTTCTGTCTCGGAATTATTGCAAAAGATTCGTACTTTCGACTGAGATATAAAGAAAATAGTATATTACACACCTAGGGAAGTAAAGTAAGAAATGTCTCAGATCACATGTAATTGTCGGCCGAAGCGAATTCGAGGTCAACAGACATGTGATCTAAGGCTTTCTTATTTACTTCCCGAAGTATGTATGCTATTTTTTTGCTCGACCAAGGCAGGAAGCGGCAACTTGGTTTAGCGCAGCGGGCCGAAAGTTGACGCTTTCTGCCTGTTGAGCAAAAAAATAACATACACACTTCGGGAAGTAAATAATTGGACTTTAAAAAAAATAGGATTTTAATTATACGCTCTTATGGCATACGAGGTGTGTCCCGGGAGCCATAAGGGCATATAAAACTTTTTTTTGCATTTTTGCACATTTCGGGTAAAACCACGTCGATTTTCGAAAAATAAAATTTTATACGCCCTCATGGCTTTTCATCGGGACCTTTTGCCGATATACGCCCTTATGGAATTTGGAACGCGATATATAATTTGTTGTTGAAATATTTTTATTTGTTTTTTTTTTATACCACTTCCTATGTCTTAGGTATAAATATGTGATTTTTTTTTTACAAAATGATGAATGTTGTAAAAAACCCAAAAACTCGATGAAAATAAAATTTTGACTTCGAATAACTCGGGAAAGAATCAATGTATTAAAAAAAAAAAAATAAGAGACCTTTCTTGAAGAGCGTTGAATTTTATCTAAGAATCCGAGATAATCATTGCCATAAATTAATTTAATCCAAGAATATAAAATTCTAAAGTTAATAACTTTTTTTTCCTATTTTATCCAAATAGAAATAGAAAATTACGATCCGCGACCTGTAAATCTTCAAATTAAGAACTTATCATTTGACGAAGTCTTTATTTTGGCATTCTCTGAGAGAATTTGCCGGCTATTTGAAGGAATAATATAAGTCGATTTTTTTGAAACACCCTAATCAACATACAACTAAGACAGATTGTTATAATATTTTGTACGTCATAATTATTTGTTTAAAATGTTGTTATTATTATATTTTCAGTGGTAATTCGAAATATCATTATTATGGAATACGAGTAAAACTGACTTCATCTTTGATGATGTTAAATGAAGATGGAACATCGCGACATCAACCAGCTTCAAATAGTCACACTAAACGGTTCAAATTTGTCAGTAATCAGAAACAAGAATCAATGTATGAAAATAACTCTCATGGAAACACAAATATGTCTTCGAGTAATTTATCGTCACAATACCATCAGTACTTGGGTGAATCAAACGGTGCTATTCCTGCGTTCCCTGAAATAAATGTTAACCATGATTCATCCATCCCTGAAGATTGTACTTTAGAAGATATTGATACATTTCGTAGTATTTATCGTGAGCATTGTGAAGCTTTTCTTGATGCTGTTCTAAACTTTGAGTTTGGTACAATTGAAAGTTTATGGCGCGAATTTTGGAGAAGTCAAGACAATAATAATGGAGACGAATGTGAAGAAGAGAAATATTTATCGAAGTAATTTATTTAATTATCTATTTAAAAAATTTTACACATTATTCACTAAAATCATGTACTTATTTTATATTTGTTTTTTAACAGAACAAAACTTTATCACATGTGTAAATGTCATGAAGTACAAGATTTTATCAAAACTGTTGATTATACATTTTATCAAAATTTAGTAGAAGTACTGATGCCAGACGTTCTTCGTCCAATACCCAGTAAGTTCTTATGATAATCTAAAAAATAAGATAAGTCAGACCCCTGCATTTGATATTTTATCTTGTTATATAAATAATTTCAAACAATTTAATGCAAAAATTTACTAATTATTAAAGGTACATTGACACAGTCTATAAGAAACTTTGCAAAAGGATTAGAATCATGGTTAACGGCAGCCATGAATGACTGTCCAGAAAAAATGATGCAAATTAAAGTAAGTTTTATAATCCTATTGCTTACTTTAAAATCAAAATAATGTTATTTTTTGTTTTTCAGTTAACAGCTGTTTCGGCTTTTGCTCAAACTTTACGAAGATACACATCTTTGAATCACCTTGCTCAAGCTGCGCGTGCAGTACTTCAAAATTCTAGTCAAATAAATCAAATGTTAGCAGACTTGAATCGGGTAGATTTTCATAACGTCCAAGAACAAGTATGTTAGTCATATAATTTATCTAAAACGAGTTATTATTATTATTATTATTATTATTATTATTATTATTATTATTATTATTATTATTATTATTATTATTATTATTATCATTTTTATCTTTAATATTATTTTTATTATTTTTATTATTATTACTACTACTCTCATGATCCAAAGGCCTCTTGGGTTTGTCAATGCGATTATGCAGTGGTTCAAAAACTGGAAACAGATTTTAAGGTCACTCTACAACAACAAAATTCATTAGAACAATGGGCTGTATGGCTGAAAAGTGTTGTTACTCAAGTTTTGAAGCCTTTCGAGGGTAAACCATCATTTTCTAAAGCAGCTCGTCAATTTCTTCTTAAATGGTCTTTTTATAGGTATAATTATTCATTTATATACTGTTTTTTTTTATTTGTGAAATCTTATGACTAATTAATGAATCAGCATATTTAAAGAAAACAGAAAAAATTTTATAAATAGTTCGAAACAATTTTCAAATTTTACTACTAAATTGATCGAATTGCAATTTAGATTACTACATTGATACACAAATCAATTTTATCATTGCTAGTTTGTTCGTAGCTATTCCTGAATACAGAACTATAAAAAATTGAGACACCTTCAAAAAACAGTGAAAAATGTATGACACACTAAGGAAAAGAATTTGAATATTGCAGTCAGCTTGCAAAAGACGGTACACGCCAATTAAGATATTCTAATTTCCTTCCTGACGTGTATACAATTTTTAATTATAGCTGTAACCGAAATTTTGAATTTCTGCCTTTCTTTTACGATTCGGTTAGTACAAATCTCAAAGTATTTCATTTATTTTTTGCCCTCCGGGCGGAAAGTGGCAACTTTCGTACCGCTGCGCCAAACAAAGTTGCCGCTTTCCGCCTTCGTCGGACAAAAAAATAGTATACAGCCCTTAGGAAGTAAAAAAGATAACCTCAGATCACATGTTTGTTGACCTCGGCTTCGCCTCGGCCAACAATTACATGTGATCTGAGGCTTTTCCTATATTCCTTCCCAAGGGGTGTAATATACTATTTCTTATTAGAGAAAAGTGACTCTTTTCCTCGCAAAACTAGGCGGGAATTCAAACTTTCAGTGCAGGTACAATAAAAAGATAAATTTTCTGTATCACTTTTATATGCATATGATTAACCGAAGTCATAAACCTTCAAATTATCAACTTATAATTGAATTTTTTATGCATAGTTCAATGGTTATTCGTGATTTAACATTACGTAGTGCAGCCAGTTTTGGGTCTTTTCATCTCATTCGCTTACTATATGATGAATACATGTTTTATCTCATTGAACATCAGGTTGCTATTGCAACTGGTACTACTCCAATAGCAGTTATGGGTGATGTAATTACTTTACTTTTTATTATTCGATATCAATCAGGTACTTGCAAAAGTTGATTTATTCATTTCTTCCAGAAAAATCAAGCTTATCAGATTATCAATGATTATGACATGACTTCCAACGGAAGTAAGTAATAAAATAATTGATATCAATAACGATGTGTTTATTATAATCATAAAAAATGTTACAGGTGTTTCGAGTATAAATGAACAAAAACGGATCAAAATCAGCTAACTAAGTGCTAGTGCTTTGTAGATTATAATCTGTGTGCAAGTCGTACAATTTTTCCAATACTTAAATTCAGTTGATTAACAAGAAAGTTTTATATATAATAATTTCATAATGTATATCAGTTAGCAGCGAAACGAATTATAATTAAAACAATTAACTATGTAATTCAAAAAAATTTTGCAGTCATAAAATTAAGTAATAGCTGGTGATGTAGAGATCAATAAAACGGCTAACAAAGCTGCTAATAATAATAATAATATAATAATAATAATAATAATAATAATAATAATAATAATAATAATTTATTATGCTGATGCATAATAAGGACGCTGATGCACCTTTTGTCGGCATGTCCTGTGCTGGCAAGAGGTGCCTACATACAGCGTCACAATGCTGCCCTGCGAGTACTCTATTATCATCTCAGATATAGCTACGGTATCGATGAGACACCAGTGCTGCCTTATCTACCAGGAGATATTCCGCAGGTTGTTGAGAATGACAGTTCCAAAATTTATTGGAACATACCATTCGCAACAACCCGGCGGATTGACCACAACAAACCTGATATTGTGCTCTTCGACAAGGCTACTCGTGACATTTATGTCATTGAGTTTTCGGCCCCAGCCGAATACAATATCTCGGCCAAAGAAGAGCACAAACACCAGATATATCAGGATCTCCTGTTTGAAATTGGCAAACTCTACCCAGGTTACCGTGTCAGGCTCGTCGTTTTGGTTGTCGGCGTCCTTGGAGGGATGAAACAGTCTTTTGTGTCTTCACTTGCGAAGATACCGGCTTGCAGTTCAGCAGCCGTGTCTTTAGCAGTGCGGATGCAAAAGGCTGTCATTTTGGGATCCCTGCGTCTACTTAGGCAAATGAACTTGGCCTGCTGCACTCACTAACCGCCTTGTTGTGCGGAGTGGTGCAGCAGTAATGGATGGCGCTCAGGCTAGGCCCTCGGAGAGTCGGACTCCGGGGAAAACCCCCCTGAGCAATTAATAACAAATAATAATAATAATATTATTATTTTGCTATTAATTGCTCAGGGGGGTTATCCCCGGAGTCCGATTCTCCGAGGGCCCAGCCTGAGCTCCATCCGTTACTGCTGGACCACTCTGCACAACAAGGCGGTTAGTGATCACAGCAGGCCAAAGTCATTTCCCTTAAGAGACGGAGAGAACCAAGTAAAACAGCCTTCTGCATCCTAACTGCCAAGAACTTAGCTTTTGATGAGCAAGCTGGAACTTTGGCAAGTGAGGATACAAAAGACTGTTTCATCCCTCCTAGGACGCCAACAATCAGGATGACAAGCTTGACACGGTAACCTGGGTGAAGTTTGCCAATTTCAAACGGGAGATCCTGATATATTTGTCTTTTGTGCTCTTCTTTGGCTGAGATGTTGTATTCAGCCGGGGCCGAGAACTCAATGACATAAATGTCACGAGTGGCCTTGTCGAAGAGCACAATATCAGGTTTGTTGTGATCTATCCGCCGGGTTGTTGCAAATGGCATGTTCCAATATATTTTGCAACTGTCATTCTCAACAACCTGGGGAATATCTCCTGGCAAATAAGGCAGCACTGGTGTCACGTCAATACCGTAACAATGACGAAGATAGTAGTAAAGTACTCTCAGGGCAGCATTGGGACACTGGATATATGCACCTCTCGCCAGCACAGAACATGCCGACAAAAGGTGCATAAGCGTCTCCGGATGTTGTTTACACCTCCTACAGGACGTGTCCGGAAGCTGCACCTGGAGCACTTTGCTACGATACTCAAGAGTGTTAATGACACCATCTTGGCAGGCAAATATGAACCGTTCAGTCTCGGACATCAGGCCAGCTGACTTTAAGAAGGAAAACGTCAGCTGGGTGGACAAGTCATGATCACGCACGTGTTTATAGAACACGCTGTGCATGGACTTGTCCATCAGTTCGCCAAGGAGTAGTTTTTCCTCGGGGTTCCTGATGACGCTCTTAAATTCCTCCTTTCGGAGTTCCATAAGAGCGTTTATTTCTCCAAGACCAAGGGTTCTTGCCGCATATATTGCTGCCTTATACAAGAATGACCCCTTATGCGCATTTTCATGTTTATGTACAATTTGCATAAGAAAGTCATCCTCGTCTGCAGTGAAATTGACAACTTCGTGTGTTAAACCCAGGACCAAACGGTATTATTATAATAATAATAATAACGGTAATATTATAACCAAATATTATTATTATTATTATTATTATTATTATTATTATTATTATTATTATTATTATTATTATTATTATTATTTTGTTATTAAATTCTCAGGGGGGTTATCCCCGGAGTCCGGTTCTCCGAGGGCCCAGCTTGAGCTCCATCCGTTACTGCTGGACCACTCTGCACAACAAGGCGGTTAGTGATCACAGCAGGCCAAAGTCATTTCCCTTAAGAGACGGAGAGAACCAAGTAAAACAGCCTTCTGCATCCTAACTGCCAAGAACTCAGCTTTTGATGAGCAAGCTGGAACTTTGGCAAGTGAGGATACAAAAGACTGTTTCATCCCTCCTAGGACGCCAACAATCAGGACGACAAGCTTGACACGGTAACCTGGGTAAAGTTTGCCAATTTCAAACAGGAGATCCTGATATATTTGTCTTTTGTGCTCTTCTTTGGCTGAGATGTTGTATTCAGCCGTTGTATTATTATTATTATTATTATTATTATTATTATTATTATTATTATTATTATTATTATTATTATTATTATTATTTGTTAATTGCTCAGGGGGGTTTTCCCCGGAGTCCGACTCTCCGAGGGCCCAGCCTGAGCGCCATCCATTACTGCCGCACCACTCCGCACAACAAGGCGGTTAGTGAGTGCAGCAGGCCAAATTCATTTGCCTAAGTAGACGCAGGGATCCCAAAATGACAGCCTTTTGCATCCGCACTGCTAGAGTCACGGCTGCTGAACTGCAAGCAGGTATCTACGCAAGTGAAGACACAAAAGACTGTGTCATCCCTCCAAGGACGCCGACAACCAATATTATTATTATTATTATTATTATTATTATTATTATTATTATTATTATTATTTTGCTATTAAATGCTCAGGGGGGTTATCCCCGGAGTCCGATTCTCCGAGGGCCCAGCCTGAGCTCCATCCGTTATTGCTGGACCACTCTGCACAACAAGGCGGTTAGTGATCACAGCAGGCCAAAGTCATTTCCCTTAAGAGACGGAGAGAACCAAGTAAAACAGCCTTCTGCATCCTAACTGCCAAGAACTCAGCTTTTGATGAGCAAGCTGGAACTTTGGCAAGTGAGGATACAAAAGACTGCTTCATCCCTCCTAGGACGCTAACAATCAGGACGACAAGCTTGACACGGTAATCTGGGTAAAGTTTGCCAATTTCAAACAGGGGTAAGTGCTCTGATACTGGTGATGATGTCGAGTTAGTAGATGGGAGTGTCTTAAGACAATTAGACGCCGGGGAGTTGTATAGATATCTAGGAATGGAAGAGCACCGCATGCATGCGGTCTCTGAAGTCCGAACAACTCTCCAGAGCGAGTATGTTAGGAGACTCCGGAAAATTTGGTCCTTCGAACTTTCCGGCAAAAAGAAAGTCTCAGCTACTAATATGCTCGCTGTCCCAGTCTTACTATACTCTTTCGGTGTCCTGAAATGGGCCCGAAAGGATTTACGAGATCTCGACATCAAAACCCGTAAGATCATTAATATGAATCGGAGCATGCACCCCAATTCATCAGTCGCCAGATTATACCTCTCCCGGTATAATCTCAGAGCACTTATTATTATTATTATTATTATTATTATTATTATTATTATTATTATTATTATTGCTGTTGTTGTTATTAGAATCAAAATTAAAATTAAAATTATAGTAACACTAACAATGATAATGTTTACGATACTTCAGAGGAAGCATGAACCATCTTTTTCACCAAACCGCATTCGAGTCTATGGGACCATTTAAGATAAATGTTCTCTCCGTAAATTCATCCAAAGATATAAATAAGTGATTGAATGTCTCTTATTTGCGTGATTTTTTTTTTTGACTGTAAAATTATAAACTTATTTATACTTATAAGAATTAATGTATCATTAACAATTTATGAAAAAACAAAAATCAGATCAAGCTTGTTTACTGTACTAGTTTTTATCCATTTTACTTTGAACAAGGTCTGAACTTGCAACAAAAAAAATTTTATCAGTTATCTCTTACTAGTGAAAATCATAAGTTTACGGTAAAGTACAAAATCTTCAGAATCACCACATGTAACTCGGATAGAACATGGTTGTCTAATTCAGTAACACACTCGATGGTGGTTTTCCAATTACAGCTCTAGAGCGCACAATACGGCATTGTGCGCAGCCTCGAGTGTTCTAACAGCAGCAACGTTTCGCACTCTTAGACACTCAATAAACCTTTGCTCACGTGTGTGATACGTGATCGCCATCAACATAGTCTTTTCTTCGCGAAATCATTCGATTTTCTAGTTTGTGCTAAAATACAAATGAAATAAAATTTTCTATTTGATAGTTTACCACTTATTGTGGAAGTTTTTAATTTAGTTTGGGCATGTAACAGGTTCACTAATGCAAGTACAACAAATGTCATTTTTTTCAGGTTGTTGATAGAAAAATATATTTTTAATAGTCTCCATTCTTCTCTTCCGATATAAATCTGTTAGAAAATTAGACAAAATTATTATAATTTCATCATGATTATTATTATTATTATTGAGATTATTATTTTTTTATTAAATGCTCAGGGAGGTTATCCCCGGAGTCTGATTCTCCGAGGGCCCAGCCTGAGCTCCATCCGTTAATGATGGACCACTCCGCACAACAAGGCGGTTAGTCATCACAGCAGGCCCCGTCAAGTCAGTTCCCTTAAGAGACGGAGAGAACCGAGTATAACTGCCTTCTGCATCCTGACTGCCAAGAACTCAGCTTTTGATGAGCAAGCTGGAACTTTGGCAAGTGAGGATACAAAAGACTGTTTCATCCCTTCAAGGACGCCAACAATCAGGATGACAAGCTTGACACGGTAACCTGGGTGAAGTTTGCCAATTTCAAACAGGAGATCCTGATATATTTGTCTTTTGGGCTCTTCTTTGACTGAGATGTTATATTCCGCCGGCGCCGAGAACTCAATGACATAAATGTCACGAGTGGCCTTATCGAAGAGCACAATATCAGGTTTGTTGTGATCTATCCGCCGGGTTGTTGCAAATGGCATGTTCCAATAAATTTTGCAACTGTCATTCTCAACAACCTGGGGAATATCTCCTGGCAGGTAAGGCAGCACTGGTGTCACGTCAATACCGTAACAATGACGAAGATAGTAGTAAAGTACTCTCAGGGCAGCATTGTGACACTGGATATATGCACCTCTCGCCAGCACAGAACATGCCGACAAAAGGTGCATAAGCGTCTCCGGATGTTGTTTACACCTCCTACAGGACGTGTCCGGAAGCTGCACCTGGAGCACTTTGCTACGATACTCAAGAGTGTTAATGACACCATCTTGGCAGGCAAATATGAACCCTTCAGTCTCGGACATCAGGCCAGCTGACTTTAAGAAGGAAAACGTCAGCTGGGTGGACAAGTCATGATCACGCACGTGTTTATAGAACACGCTGTGCATGGACTTGTCCATCAGTTCGCCAAGGAGTAGTTTTTCCTCAGCGTTCCTGATGACGTCCTTAAATTCCTCCTTTCGGAGTTCTATAAGAGCGTTTATCTCTCCAAGACCAAGGGTTCTTGCCGCATATATTGCTGCCTTATACAAGAATGACTCCTTATGCGCATTTCCATGTTTATGTACAATTTGCATAAGAAAGTCATCCTCGTCTGCAGTGAAATTGACAACTTCGTATGTCAAACCCAGGACCAAACGGTCATAAAGCCGCTCCAGACTCTGCAAACCTCTCCCACCGATGGACCGGGAGAGGTATAATCTGGAGACTGATGAATTGGGGTGCATGCTCCGATTCATATTGATGATCTTACGGGTTTTGATGTAGAGATCTCGTAGATCCTTTTGGGCCCATTTCAGGACACCGAAAGAGTATAGTGAGACTGGGACATAAACATTTTTAATTTGATAATTTCCTTACAGGGAAAAAGAAAGATTGAGAAATTACAGTTTACGATGTAACCTAGCGCTTCAGAGACAAATCTGAAAAAATGAAAGTTTCAGCTATAAATTTGACATAATCTTGTAAAAATAACATTTTTCAAACTGAAAAATTTACATTTAATATTAAAATGTTATTTCAAATAGTAATTTTCAAGTTTTATTCGTGAACTACCACTTATAACTACAATTAATAAAAAAATTCGACTTGACTCAAGCAAATAGTTAGGAATTAATAAATTATCATGATTGAAAGAAAAATAATTCTTCAGCCACGAAATTTTTCGCTTGAATCGAGTTAGCTATTTTAGTAGTATATTTGAACTGTAATTTTTTAATTCATCTTAATTCCGTGTAGTATTTAAGGCGAATTCGAAAAAACTGAATTAATGTAACAAGTAAATGGATAGTTACCATTGTATTGTCAGCTAAAATTTCTGCAATTGGTGTTGTTTCTCCTATTACATATTTTCTGTTGGCGGTTTTTTTTAATCTGATTGTATGTTACCCAATATTTCTACAAATATAAAAGATCAATATTAGGTAAATATGGGTAAATAATATTTTTATATTTAAACCATTGTAAACTCAATTCGGGAATTAATTATGATTATAAAAAATAGTTTAATACTTACTTTTTTTCTAAATTCCTCCATAGACTCAGCGATATCTTTTGGTATTACATTTTTATCGCCAATAATGCTTTATTACTCCCCTGTAAATCGTGAAGTTGCATTTTTAGAGTTTTATTGTCTTCTCCCAATTATTTTAATTCACTGGTAATGAGTATACTGAGAGGCACTTTTTTGAAACGAAGTTCCTTACGGCAGGCTTGGAGGAGATAGGGATTTTGCTGGGGGACCGAACTAAAAAAAATGTGATCGTAAAACCGTAAAAAAAAGTGCGTGGAATAAAAGCGTTAAATGAGACGTGCGCAGGCGCCACAGTCGTATAAACAGCGAGTAGTGTATAATACCTTTCTCTTTCTCCCTTTTTCTTTTCGTTCTCTCATCCCTTCGCTCTCTATTACCAATCCACCCCACCAATGCATAATATATCGCGTGCTTAAAGGTAAAAGGGCTTATAGCTAAGGATTAATAGGGATTTGTGGTGAAAGGGCGTATAAAAAAAAATTTTTTTGCCATTTGTTTTAACATTGTCTGAAACGTAAAAATCTGTGAAAAAAAAATTGGAATCCTAAATCTGAACGGCCGTATCTCAAGATATACGCCCTTTCAGCTTTAAGAAAACTACTACTTAAAGGTAAAAGGGCGCATAAAAAAATTGTAGTTTTGATTTGTAGCTGTGCTCAAATAACAGCCCCATTAACAATGTAGTTATGCTCAAATAACAGCCCCATTTACAAAGTTAAATATAAACAAATAGAAAATAAATCAATCAAAAAGAAATTACGTAAAAGTTAAGTAATGAAAAAAATCACAATGACAGATAACATTTAAATATTTTTAAATTTCCCGCTTTTTTTTAAGCATTGTAATATTTTTAAATTATAATATTTGAATATTTTAAAATTTCTTATTTTTCTCCAAACATTATAATTTCATGATAGTTGTTCATGTGTTTATATTTTATAATAACTATTTCTTAAAATAAAAAGCGAGAAAATAATCACGCGTACTTTATTGTTTTTTGGATGTATTTTTTCTTTTGTAACTTTAAAAAATTGTACAGTTGAGGTTTTACGCCGGTACTACCACAGGAAGTTTATTTTTCACATTTTCAAACTACGAATATGTTCCTTTGTAAACCAGGCCGAAAAAAAATTATACGCCTTTTCACCTTTAGATTATCAAAATTTTGAATTCTCAAAAGTAAAAGAGCGTATGATTGAAGACATACGCTCTTTTACCTTTCAAATTTTTTTTTCAGTTTTAAGTGTAGAATGTGTCTATTACTTAATTGGCAATAAAAAAAAATATGCGCCCTTTTACCTTTGCAATGGTAAAAGGGCGCATAAATTGTTATAAGCCCTTTTACCTTTAGGCATCCGATATACTCATGAATTCATGAACTCATGAATACATGAATACATATTTCTATGTAATTTCATGTTGTTAAACAAAAATAAAGATACACATTTTGGTATTTTAGTTGATAATTTGAATTACGATTTTTTTTAATTTTACGTAATTTATTATTTCCTAAAATACTGAATTTCCTGAATACTTTCATGTACTTAAATAAAAACTAATCAGTAAAATTTAAGAGAAAAAAATCAAGAAAACCTACAAAATTGAGCACGATTTTTTTTTGCAAATTGTGTCGATTCTACATTAACCGAAGGAACTTCGTTCCTACCTGGTGTCCCACGACACCACATCTTTTTTTTTATTTTTCTCAATTCTTCTAAGCGTTTAGTAATTGCGTCGCTATCGGGCCGTTCTGATTGCGACGTCATAACGCTTTTATTTGCATTCGTCAGAATATCATCATTTTTCTCGAAACGTGGTTGTTCTTCGAAACCTTCAGCTAGATCTGGGCAACTTACTGAAGATTTTTTAGGGTGAAGCTTTACCCGTCCTGACTCCTTCAACTTTCGCTCGACATCATCTTTAGTATCTGAAAAAAATAATACAGACAAATTGATTTAATTTGATTACATTTTGTAAAAGTTACAACAAATGAAAACTCATTCGTTAAGATTCAGAAGTGGTAAATACAAGGAAAAAGTATTCTTATTTTTTTGTAGAATAATGAAAAATTTTATATATCTATGAAGAAATTTTTTAACACAATCATGCAGGTTACCAAGCTCTCAGGAGAGAGTGTAGTGCCAGTTGTTCCTTCGGTGCTGCTTTTGTAGTCCGTCCATTGATCACACTTGAAGAACATGTGTTCGGCGTCGTCAATTTTGTCTGGGCAGTATTTGCACGTTGGCGTCCTATGCAAACCCATCTTGAAAAGATAGGCGTTAAACTGTCTACGTCCCTTTAATAGCTGGGTCAAAAAAAAGTCCGTTTCTCCATGCTTCTGAAAAAGCCAGACGGTCCTGCCACTCATGTCGTTTTTCTGTCTTTATCTTCACTATTGCCTCCTTAGAGTTGTCACCATTTGTTTTGGCGTTGAAGATTTTCGCCCCCTCAAATGCTAATAAATCAATTAGCGTGGCACTTGCTATGACCAATACGGCTGCTTCTGAAACCGTGCGGTAGGCACAGGTGACTCTGAGCGCTCCTCGTCATTGCACTGCCGCTATCTTTCGTCGGTACGTCTTCTGTTTGAGAATATCTGCCCATATCTCCGCTCCGTAGAGTAATGTAGAATGGACTACTTCTAGAAGTAGTAGTAGGAGGGTCTTTTTCTGGTTCGTGGCCCACTGTGTTGGCCATGATTCTAGATAGGTTAGATACTGTCTTGTTAGCTTTTATGCAAGCGTTTTCAAGGTGTTCTCGGAAAGACAGCTTCTCATCGATCACAACTCCTAAATAACGCAATGCCTATGTAAATGTCAATTTTGTCCCACCCATCTCGACGACAAAAGGTTTTGGGAAGCACTTTTGTCGAGTCAAGACGACGATCTCGGTTTTCTGCTTGGCGAGTTTCAGGTGGTGTTTCTCAAGCCAATTTTCGACGGCGTCAATGATTTCTCGAACAAGTAGTTCCGCCTCCTCGGCACTGTCTACTACTATCGTAGCCGCGACGTCTTCAGCGAAGCCCGCGAGTTCCAACGAGTTCCAACTTGTTTTGGCAACGGGATTACTAGGAGTTCGTCATAGTTCGCGTTCTATAGTTCAGGCCCCATGATTGAACCTTGTGGCTCGCCAGACGTTATGTCATATTCTTATACGCTCGATCATGTTTGCGATTCTTGGAGTCGCCAACGTGATATCGAGGATAGATTCCCGGTATCCTGATCTTCTAAAAGTTGTAGTATATCCAGTGTTCAGCACTATGAGGTCGAAAACTTGCGGCAAAGTCTGCTACTTCGTTGCCTCGAGTGTCGAAAAAGTCAGCACCCTATTCAGCCAATTTCGCGTTGAAATCGCTAGTCACGATGACTTCCTTGTTGAACTTGTCCATAACGTCCTCTATGTCTGCTATTTTTCGTCGGAATATCCGAATTCCTTCATTTGGGGAATGGTAGACGCTCATAAAGTAGGTCGTGGGGGTTTTGATCCAGACGAATCCTGATCCGCTTCCGCTGTTGTCGACGGTGATGTTCTTAGTGTTAGCGATCCAGATTGCTGCTGTGCTGGATCCATCAGTGAACCATACTTTATCTTGGATGTTGCGATGTTGCTCGCAGATAAGGCAAATGTCAATTTTGTCTTCGAAGATACGTTGGCGCAGTAGATTTGGCGCTAAAGCACACCTGTTCAGGTTTCCTTGTATTAAGCGCGTCATTTCTGCTTTCTCATGGCTTCGGCGTGTGGTGCGGAATGCCGTACAAGTCCCGGAGCCGGCTATATGACATAAGCTATCTTGAGCGTCTTTGTCCGATGTACATAGGAAGCATTTTAGCTTCTCCGTGCAGTTTACGGACTTGTGGATTTCTTCGCCACATTTATAGCAACACTTGCTATTGTGCAGTCCCGTACAGTTTCTTGTTTGGTGCCCAAAACCATGGCATTTGAAGCATCGGGTTACTTGCGCAACTAGGCGTATGCGACAATTGACCCATCTGATCTTTATACGGGCCTTATCAAGGACCTTGATCGCGCTAGCTTCGTCTATCTCACAAAAGGCTACCCGATTGCCTCGTGGTGCAGGTTTTGTCAAGTTGACACGGTTTATCTCCAGGCTGTCGGTAAAGTCACGTTTGAGAGCTTCACGAACGTCGTTCTCGGTAGAGATTCCATCCCATCCAAGGATCGCGATCGTTGTTTTTGGTGTGAGCGTACCGATGTTAGCGGTTGCTGTTTTTATCGCAGCCGTGAAAGCAGCAGTGTCTTCGGTCTTGCGACTCATTTCTAAGAAAATGCTCCCGCGCTTGGTTTGTTTGATAGATTTAATGTCTACTCCATTCTCTGTCGGGTTAACCTTGGCCTTTATTTCCTTGAGACGATCGACGTACGTTCGCCCTTCAGCTGGTTGGACAAGCACGGCCTTCGTTTTTGTTTTCTTTTTTCTCGGTTTCTTTGAGCCACTCTTACTTGGCTGGTTTTGGGCTTAAGTAGATTGTGCCACTGGCTTCAGGTCTATTACCTTCTCTTTCGGTTGCCGAGTCACTTTGATCCATGTATCCTCACGGGCAGTCTTCTTCTGTGCGGGATTTTCTCTTGCGAAGGAAAGGCTCGAAGCGCTCAAAAACATCATAAAAGTGTAATTTCAAGCTCTTCAATATGGAATTAGCAGGAAGTTGCAGGGATAGCCTTTAGGGTAAACGGTTTTCCAGATTTTTAACTTCCCGCTAAGAAAATTGAAAATTTTCAAAAAACAGGAAGTTATTTGTAACAGGGTAAAATTACCCCGAATCGACATCACCGGATATCGATAATTATTCAACACATCTCTTGCGCGTCTCGATCTTAGGGCCTAAAGGGAGGATAAGAGCAGCTAGTTTTGGGTTATTATAGGTGAGCCGTGCAGTGCAAAGGGAAGAAGTGGTGTGACCGCCAGACAAAATGCCACGGAAAATCAAGAAGGATTGATCCCCGAAGTAGTGACGAGACGAAGGAAGCCAACGACAACTAGGACTTCATCCTCAAGCAGTGAATTAGGTCGTCGGTTTGTTCGTCAAAGTATCAATAATTACTCTGTGGGAAGGAAATGGACCACGGTTTACCTAATACTCGGTTTACTTCTCCATTTTAATTTATTAATTTGTAATTTAATCGACATTAAGTATTAATAGTTAATTAAGATTCGATAATATTCGTTAGTTCGAACTGAGTGATTTTCATGGGGATTCAAACCTGAGAGTTTTTCAGTCGACCTTGAGGTCAAGAATAATTTTCAATATTCGTAGTGAGAATTTCAATCAACCAAAATTATTCAATTTGATTTATTTAATACCTGGAATTGTTTTATTAATTGAGTTAATTTTTAAAATCATTTAATTCGGTAAACTATTGATTTCTTTTTACACTTGAGAAAAATCGACGTGTCTTCTCACGGATTCTTGATCGAGCGTCAGTAGATATTTTACATCGTAGTTTTTCTGTAAATTCGAGGTCAAAACTAACAAGCTAGCGGATATTTGGTGTCCATTTTACGAATGCCGACCTTTGTCGATTTTTATATTTAAATTTTATATTGGAATTATTTTACTTAATAATTTTTTATATTATAAAACGATTTATTTATGTTACAACACGTAGATTATTATTATCAAATTAATCGATCTAACTAAATATCCAAATTAAATAAATAGTCGAATAGTTTATTTTTAAAGACTTCTAGGCTAGATGAATTAACAATATCTACTGGAAGTTTATCCCAAAGACGAATGACCGTTACAACGAAAGAATATTCAAAATGAGTCGTAGCAAAGTCCGGCATTTTAAAACTAGTACTGTTTTTCTTTTCTGCTAATCTTTCAGATCGTCTAACAGTAAGGTCTTCACAGAATAGTTCTCGCAAGTAACAAGGTCTATGTCTAAAAGTTTATAAAAATAACAAGCAACATAATAAATACGGCGACTTTTAACAGATAGCCAACCAAGTTGGCTTGGTTGGCTATCCTCCCCCAAGGGGAAAGAAAAGGGAGAAGTAGTGTGACCGCAGACTGAGTGCCACGGAAATCAAAAAGGACCGTTCCAGAGAGTAGTGACGAGACGAAGGAAGCCAACTACAACTAGGACTTCATCCTCAACGAGTGAGTTAGATCATCGTTTTGTTCGTCAAGGTATCAATTATTACTCTGTGGGAAAGAAGTGGACCGCGGTTTACCTAATACCCATTTACTTCTCCTAATTAATTACTATTGGATCGTAATCGACGATTACTAATAATTAACAGTTGAACATTTGCTAGTTTTGGATTTAGTGATTTTCATGGGGGTTTATACCCGAAGATCACTCAATCGACCTTGCGGGAAAATTTTAATAACTAAAAATTATCAATCAATTAATTAACATCTGAAAATTCGTTAAATTTGTTATGTCGGACTCAACGTCCGACATTTTTATTTTATAACAAATAGAATTTAATTATTCATAAATAATTTTGTTCTTACAACTAATTACATACATTTATTTTATTTTTAAAATTTTGTTATCTTCAAATTTATCAATAGTATTTTCAAAAGAAACTTATTTGAAATTTAGTTTTAGTTGGGCCTGACCATACTAAGGGATTTGAGCCTGAATAAATACCCTAATGGAATTTTAAACTTTGTCGAGATCTGAAATAGAAGTTTTCGATAACAAAATAAATGTATATATAAACAATAGTTTAAATAAAATAAAAGTAAATAATGATAAAAGAAAAAATAAAAAGGAATGTTATGATAATTCTAGTATCAACAGAAAAAAAAATATATGTTGATAATTTAAGGAACAAAATTTAATAACTATAATTTAAGTTTAAACAAAAAAAAAATAAATGTTTTCTTTTATTTTCGAATAAAATAACGACTTAAATAAAAAGAAAAATTTAGATCTAAGAAACTAATGATAATTTGTAATCTATGCACAAATTAATTTTTATCTAACTAATTTAATATAAAAATTTGGTCACAGTAAATAATTTAATGTAAAATAGTACACATGTATGTCTTTGTCTATGCATAAATGCGCTTACGTATACACAAACACATAGATGTATAATAGAGCATAAGAGTAAAGGAGAAGCGATATTGTACTCTGACCCAAGTAGAGGGGACTCATGCAACATTATAGAAAAATCTAAGAGAGAGGGCAAGGGCTCAAGGAAATAGAAAAATAATTGGACATTATTTCTCCCATCTAGTAAAAATAAGTAACGCCCTAAAATTCGACACCTTTACGATTTTTCAACAAAAATATCTCTCGTTGTCCTGATGTCCTAGTGTTAACATCGAAAAGGTTTTTATAAGTTTCAATGAAACCATGCGTCAGATTAAAAAAAAAACAATTGTTAGTAAAGTAAATTTCAATTATGTAAAGAAACGGTAACAATGACATTTAAGTAAGTTCTTAATTAAGATTTTTATGTTTGTTTTAATAATTCAAATCTTTGTATGATAATTTTATAATATATTTATTAAATTGAATTCATTTTCTTATATTATAAACATCAACCCCTTCCCATAAAGCTTCAGATCCTTATCTATTAGCCTAACGGCTAGGATAAAAATAATTAAATTTTAGTTGCGTTTTCGACGTAACAATTTATTTTTATAATAATTAACTTAGTAAAATTGATTAATTTTTGTTACTTGAAAATCATCGACAAACTTTTATCCGTGGAATTTTGGTCGAGCGTCAGTTTTTGTGTCGCAGTAAATTCCAATACCCAAGGTCAAGCAAAACTTAGCTAGCGAATGTTCTGGTAAATAAAATTTGAATGTTTTGACTTGTGTCGAATTTTTTATAATTAATAAAACGATTGGAAAATCATTAGCAATATATTATTGAGAATTAATTAGTGAAAATATTTTTATTGTAAAATTATTTTATAATTATAATTTTAGTAATTTTGGGGATTAAGTCCGTGAATTAGTTAAATTAATTTTTACTCCAAATTGATAATTATCGGCGTGGACATTAAGTTCAAGAAATCAGTTATTTGAGTCAAAATTGTCACAGTAAAAATTTAGTCAGAATTAGTTAATTAACTTATGTTAATAATTTTGAACGTGATTGTAAAAATGTATATTGAGATTAATTTGATTACCAAAAGTTAATTCAAGGTATTAAGACCTTTTGTTTTAAATAGTTATTGTATATTGTTAAGACTATGACTCTAAGTTACTGAGGAATTTTAATCCATCTAATATTTTAATAGAATTAAAATTAGCAATCGGAAATTGAGAATTGTCATAGTTAGTTAAAAATTGATTGTCAATTGAAAATTATCGTTTTATTAAATCACTAATGATTGAATAATTAATTTAAGGGGTCTGTCTAGTAACTCACTTTTGAAAAATCGTTTTTTTTTTTTTTACTTTTTTCGAAAGTAAATATATTAAGAAATATTGTGTGAAAATTTTATAACGATCCAAGAACTCTAACATTATTTTTGAACGCTTCAAAGGTAGGTACCTCTAGCGCGCCGTCCCAGCCGACTACCTGCTATTGTTTTTTCTTGCAGCTGCTCTCTTTTAGAATCCTCTTGTATATATGTATATATATTATATGTCGGTATCCTAAAGGTCGTATATATTTCGTTGTTTTACTAAATGTATATACCTGCTTTTGGAGCGAAAAGAGGCAGTTTTGTTTGTAAATTCGTTAGAGCAACAGCTCTTTAGTAAATTTTTATTTATAAATTAATAAAATAAAATACTCTCTACGTGAAATTGTCATATTTTCGCAATGGATAAAAAAGGCAAACATCAAACTAAATCCTGGCTACGTGCAGGAAGTAAGACAAAAAAGCGTAGTTTACGTGGAGATCGTAGCAGGAGTAATACAAGTGCATCAGCAAAAAAACTAAAAGAGTCGAAGGACGACAGTTTTGATGTACGTGTAAAAAAAGATACAGGCTACAGTATTATACAGTTTTTTTTCGTGTTTAGCCTTCTAGAACAATATTTATCGTGTAAAGTGTGTAAAGGTGATGTGTCTTTTTCGAAATTTGGACAGAAAGGTTTTGGTTTTAAGATACATCTTGAATGTAAGTGCGGAGAAAAATTGATCGAATCATGCTCGATGATAAATAATGGTTTTGAAATAAATCGTCGGCTTGTGTTTGTGTTTCGATTACTTGGTGTAGGTCTGCAAGGTTTAAATTTATTTTGTGGACTTTTGGAAATGGGCCCAGGATTAAATAAAGCCGCTTATTATTCAATTGTCGAAACCATTAAAACTGCTGTAAAAGCCGTATTCGAGGTAGTCAGACGGAAAGCTATCGATGAAGAAAAAAAGTTGAATGCTGAAGCAGGAAATGGCGAAGATTTAACAGTTTCGGGAGATGGTTCCTGGGCAAAAAGAGGCTTCAGTTCTCTTATTGGCCTCGTAACTTTAATCGGCAAGTATAGTAAAAAAGTCCTTGATGCAGTTGTGTTGTCTAGCTATTGTAAAGCGTGCGAATTCTGGAAAAAGAGGAAAGATGATATTGGTTTTGCTGCTTGGTATGAAAAACACAAGGAAAATTGTGACGCTAATCATGAAGGTAGCTCCGGTAAAATGGAGGTCAGTGGAATTGTAAAAATGTTCATGAGATCACTGGAAAAGTACGCAGTCCGCTACGGTTTTTATATTGGTGATGGGGACTCCAAAACTTTCAAAATGCTGCTTGAAACATTTCCGTATGGAGAAAACGTTACGGTAAAAAAATTAGAATGCGTGTTGCACGTAGCAAAAAGAATATTCAAGCGTGCTAGCGAAGCAAAAAAAACCCTTACACAACGAAGAAAAGCCGAAACTGCTAAAAGGAAAGCCGAGGAAAAACAGACCGAGAAGGTCGAAAAAACTTCTTCGAAAAAAAAACCGCTGCCAAGAAGAGGAAAACTGACAGTGTTCCTAAAGTTAAAACTGTTAATTTGACGATCAAGCTAATGAAGGAATTGTCTACTAATTATGGATTAGCAGTTCAAAGAAACAAGGATTCAGTCGAAGGAATGCGCAACGAAATTTGGGCTGGATTTTACCATAAAATTTCGACCGACTCAAAGCCTCAACATCAGTACTGTCCAGCTGGAGAATCGAGCTGGTGCAAATATCAGAAAGCAGAAGCAAAGCAGATACTGAAAGATTTCAAGCATCCACCTGCCCTTTCTGAAGACGTGCAAGAAGTGCTGAAGCCGATCTACGAAGATCTGACCAAAGACGAATTGCTCGAGAGGTGCTTAGGAGGCAACACGCAAAACAACAATGAGAGTTTCAACGCTACTGTGTGGAGTATGGCACCGAAACACACTTTCTCTGGCAAAAAAATCGTTAAAATTGCGTGCCTTACAGCAGCATGTATTTTCAATGAAGGCTTCAGCACAGTATTGAAAATTATGGAAACGATGCACGTTGGAATCGGCGAAACTGCAGTCGCATATGCCGCGACGCGCGACCGCCAGCGTATCCAAGTAGGCAACCGCCGTTCATCGGAAGATTCCAAAGAGGGCAAAACAATGCTGAGACAGAAAAGATTGGAAGAAAGTCAACTCTTCGAACAATCTGAAGGAATTTTGTACGGTCCAGGCATCGCTGACTAGGTGTAAGTAATTTTTTTTTAAGAATTTCATGTAAAAAAAACTTTAAACGTTTTTCTCGAAACAACGTTTTTACTCGCCTTGTTGATGAAATATTCGAAACTACTCGACCGATCCTTATGAAATTTGAACCACATATTCTTTAAACCTATCGCTATGTCCCCTATAAATTTTTTTCAAAAATTTTGAATTTTAATGTATTTTTTTTTCAAAAATCGGCGAAAAAAAAACGGTTTTTTGAAAATTTTTTGTTTTTTCTTCACCATTTTTTTATTTTTTAAAATAATTGAATAAAATTCATAGGGGACATAGCCATTGTCATACCAAACCTAAAGCACTTTGATTTTTTTGTTTCAGACAACACAGCTCCGAGATTTTATCAACAAGGCGGACCTACCTACTTTTCGAGGTGTTGCGTTTGGCTGACGTTTTTGGTCATAATACATGTATAAAATAAAAGGAAAAATTTTTTTTAGGTATTTCAAGAGTGTATTTACTAAGCCTAATAACTTTTATATTATTACCTTTATCCAGTATCCCAAGAAATAATCACGAAAATCGCGTTTTTTTCGGCGTGAGCTACTAGACAGACCCCTTAAAATATTTAATTAAAATTAATTACAGTCGATTTTGTTAAAATAAAATTTATAAAGTAAAAAAAAGAATTAAAGTAAAGTCAGTAGTGTTAGTGTAAGACAAGTGTGGGTTATGTGTGAGTTGCAGAGTATCTAGGTCTACGTTTTGTCACTGGGCTGTTACTGCTGTAGCTGGAGCGGGTTATGTGAGTGTGCTGCAGAACATCTAGGTCTACGTTTCGTCACTGGGCTGTTGTTCTGTAGCAAAGTGTGAATAAGCTGCAGGAGTATCTAGGTCTACGTTTCGTCACTCCTGTGAGCCGAGTCAACGATCCCGGTATATGATTCGTCTCTGTGCGGGTGATTATAGGTTTAGTAAACGGGTAGACGCCGAAAGGGGCCCGTCACGTGTAGACGCCGGGAGGGGCACGTGTTAGAAATCGACGGGTAGACGCCGGGAGGGGCTCGTCGAGAATAAGATATTGTTAAGTGTGGTTAGTGTGTGAGTGAATGAATTTTGTTAACTAATTTTAAGTCAAACACTGTTAAGTTTTTTTTTTATTGTTAATAAATGTTGATCAACCTTGTTAATTAATTATTTATTATTCAACAGCACCTTCCTCCACTCTCTCTACCCTAAGATAAGACTTCTCAGCTCTGGACCGGTTCCAGGAACCGTGATTAAAAATCCTGGTGGCGCCCTGATAATTATATTGTTGTTAGTTTTGGTTATTTATTTAAAAAATTGATTAGGGGCCAACCTGAGCAGGTAAAACTGTTACAAGTCAATTAGGGGTAATATAGTTGCTGAGACTAGAAGTTTTTTTATATTAACAGTGTAGATATTTTTACGTAATTTCAAACTATATAATGCAGAGTTTATTTTGCTTATTATTTTTGCAACATGAACATTCCAAGATAAATCACTGGATAAATGGAGTCCAAGACATTTTGCCGAGTCCGTATACGGGACTGCCACACCATCAATGATGATAGGGGGTAAGCCTTCACGTATAAGAGATTTCACTCTATTATTTGATCCTAACAGCATGGCTTTTGTCTTAAGAAGGTTTACTTCTAAACCATTTTCTCTAGCCCAATCAACAACAGCTTGGGCATCAATATTTATCAGCCTTATTGCTTCATGGAGCTGATATGAATAGAAGTGTAAGTAGATGTTTGTATCATCGGCAAATAAACCATATCGACAGTATGCCAGCCGTTTAGTTATTAGGTCCATGACTATTAAGAGTAGTATAGGTCCAAGGACCGAGCCCTGAGGAACACCAGAAGTGGTTTCCACAAAACCCACCGGAATCCCTTGTTCGTCTACCACAGACTGACTCCGGTTGGTCAGATATGAAAAGAACCAGGTAATTATCTCCATTGAGAAGCCTAATTCAACGAAGGTACTCAAGATAACTTTATGGTCTACATAATCAAAAGTCTTGGTTAGATCAAACAAGACTAAGAGCGTCAGTTTATTATTATCTATGGCTTTGCTGATGTCATCTACAAATTTTAACAAAGTAGGCTGAGTACCATGATGTTTTCTGAAGCCAGATTGATAATTATCGAGTAATTCATTATTCTCAAGATATTTCATCACTTGATTGGCTTCTGTAAATTACCGACAATAAAAGATGCATCGCAGAGTTAGAAACGACATCAAGAATTATATATTCTGGCTGATTGATATGATCTGAAAACGACTCATGAACTATCTTTGCTTTATACGAATTATGAATCAAACGTGCAACACCTCCTCCCATAGCGTGTCGACCAGTCTCTGGATGCACTAAGCCACGGTCTGTCCTAAATATCGAGTAATTATCAAGGCTACAAATCGAATTATCACGGGCTGACTTGAGCCAAGTTTCAGTTAACGCAATAATATGAGGTTTTGTCTCAGGAACTAAATCTAAAAATTGAGCAATATGACCGTTAAAACTATTTATATTCAAACTTACAAGCCTTGAAGACGTGGACTTATTACTAGGATTATCGGTTAAATCTGCATGATGTTATTCGAGCTTGATTAAATCTATATTAGAACAAATTTTAATTTTTACAGCATTTTCATCTTTTTTCACATAAATAGATCCATTCTGCACCCGAACATACTTAAAACGAGCATTTTTAGCTTTAAGTTTAATATTTAGCAACAATTTGTGAGTCTCCTGGTTTAAGAATTCGTTTAAGTAAATATTACCCTTGGTTGAGTCACAAACAATATTTGGGAATACATTTTTAACAGTTAACATTTTTTGTTTTCTTTTTGCTTCTAAAATATGATCACGTCTTTGGGGGGATTTCATCTTAAGTATGAAAGAGTGCAACACAGGTCTAATTCTAACATTATTTTCATGTCTACCACTAACATTGTTGTCTACTTCTTGTATTTTATCTATTTTACGAATCGCTAAAATGTCAGACTTTAAATCAGGAACGCCTAATACTTTGAAGACAGCAGTGGCGATCTCCAACGATGGTAAACTTTCAACGACTGGATCCGAAATGCCAGAAATTATAAGCTGAGACGTATCTTGACTTGTAGTGGATCTTAATTTAAGTAGATCCATTTTATCAAACACAGCTTCAGTACTTTTCACGGTGGAGGCGACTTCATCCTTAAGCTTATCTAACTCGGCAGTCAATGTCGCAATCTTGTTATAATTTATTGCTACATTTGTATTTAAGGTAGCTGCTGACTTCTCATTCGCAGCGGACTGTTCCTCCTGAAGAGTATTCAAACGATTACCAAAGTCATCGACTTTCGAAGATAAAGACTGTAGTAGAGTCGATAGAGCTGGAATTTGTGCCACTGATGACATGACCGAAGTTAATTTATCATCTGTTGACATTGATGACCATCCATTTGGAAGAGAAGTTATTGCTGAACTCAGAGTAGCTGCGGCTTCCTTTGAGATTGATTTATCAGGGTTCGATTGTTTCTTAAGATATTATCAAGTTCAGGAAAAAACACTGAGTCACTAACAGGAGATAGCAACCCTGTAGGAGTAACCGGAGACGATATACTTGTTATCAATTTAGTTCCTTCACCCTGAACAGGCGAGTTTGTTGATTTAGCAGATTTAAAGCTGGAAGTTGACGCGTGATTTGAAGTTACCAACCTTAATGAATCAACACGGATATTCGTGATTCTAATTTATTATTAATAGTGTTCACTGGTTCAAGTAAGTATGCAAACAATAAATAAAATTGTTATTGAGATTATATTAATTTACCGGAATAATAATTTGTAAATTTTCGGACACAACAAACACTATGTCAGCAGATTATTAAGACCTCTGTCGGCGTATTTTTAATCTATTAGTTCAGGATACGAAGATCTCTTGGGATTAAATAGTTGTTGTTTTATTATTAAGACCATGGCGATAAATTAGTTAAGAATTTTAAATCGGAAATGGAATTGAATATTTAGCTCAGAGTTATTTCGGAATTAGTTTATTAATTTGGAAAGATTGTTTAGTTCATATACTGATGACTGAATATTTTAGTTGAATTTTTAAAGTCAATTTAATTTGTTGACAATTGTCATAAATTTCAAATTAAAAAGTAAAAGCCAATTAGTCCTGCGTGGGTCATGTGTGTCAAGATGAGTCCGGGTGATGTGTGTAAGCTGCAGAAGTATCTGGGTCTATGTTGCCGTCACTAGGCTGTTACTTTTGTAGCTGTCTGTAATAACGACCCCTCGTACACTGCAGTCTTTGAGCGAGGTGTTCCGTTAGTAGTTAGTAAGAGCTTTGGTTGTACAGAGTTTGAATAGTTCACAAATATTGAGCACTTTGAACATAGTTATGATCTTGAATTATCACATTAATTCATGAGTACGCGTTGATTGAGTTTAATTGAGTTGTATTAATTAATGCATATTAATTAGACTGAGCATGAGTTGTAGAAAGTTGATCTTCAATTGAACTGTTAATTAATTTACAATGTTATTAACACTAGCAATTATGAGCGAGAAATATGAGTAATGTTGTAGAATTAGGTCACCAGACGATTAATTAATTACACTTAATTAATAGTCATAGTGTGAGCGTATAAATTGGATTGACTGAGTGTAATGATTGATAGAGTGAATGAATGCAAGTGTAGTGAGAGCTTGAGCTTGAGTCTGTAGAGTTCACAGTAATGATTAATTGGATGAGCTGTATAAATTAGAGTCACTGGATTATTAATCAATTAACAACATAATTAACTCTCACAGTGTGAGCGAATGAGCCTTAAAACTAACGAGCTCAATTGAGTACTTGAGTCTCGGGATACGAGATAGAACACACAACGTTGAACACGGAATGGCGACAGGCCCAAGAGCTGGTGGCAGTCACCCCCAATCTCCACCAAGCAACATCTGCAATGCGGCATTTGATTTTGCCGCATGATGACGAATTTCTATTGACAATTGTAATATTATCGTTGCTAGGTAGAAGTGTAGGTGACTGTTGTACATGTGTATGAGAGAGAGCGACACATGAGTAGCCATGTGACAATGAGTAGGAGGGAGAGGGAGCATGTGGGTATGGATTGTGATAAAGTGATCTCAGATGATTTACAATAAATACTTAATTGTACCTGAGTTGCCAATGATTGCTGGTGAATAAGATGAGTAGCGATGCTGTAGCTGGCTTCAGTAAAGCTGAGTGGATGAGCTTGATGATTTCGTAAATACACAAAAATGCACTGGTCACGGTAAATGCGTGTGTACGCCGTACAATTAGCACATGTTATGAGGAGTATGGCCGCTTGCCGGTGGGCCAGTTGTGTTGAGGTAGAACACCCGAGGGCGCTTGTGTAGCGGCGCCTCGGTGGTACCAGTTTGTTGCGGGAGGTTTGAATGATTCCGCAACATTCCGCCCGCCATCAGGAACTGGGTTGCTGATTATGATCTCAGTAGTGATGAGCACTTGGGGGTGATGAGTTAGAGTTCTGGAGCCAGTGGTAATACAGCTAGCTTGGTGATTGTACGAGTGAGAGTGCCGTTGACTGTCTCAATGGTTGCCACTCGGATGAGTTTGTCATTGCCTGGGTGGACAGCAGTGACTCTGGCCAACGGCCAGCGAGTTGGTGGAGTTCGTTCGTCAGTCAGGAGGACAAGTGACCCGATGGAGATGTTGTTGTAAGCTCGGTGCCACTTGGTCTGAGCTAGATGTCGTTGAATGTAACTGTTGGACCAATGCTTCCAGAAGTATTGGATTCGTTGTTGAATGAACTGCCACCTGGAGAGTCTGGCACTGTTGAGTTCGAGTAGTGATGGTTCTGGAATAGCGTTGAGTGCACGTCCAATGAGTAGGTGACCTGGAGTGAGTGCTGAAAGATCCTGGGGATCCTGTGAGAGTGGTTCTAATGGTCGTGAGTTGAGAATCGCCTCCACCTGGAGCAGAAGAGTCGTAAATTCTTCAAACGTGAATGACGATTCTCCGATTGTCCGTGTGAGATGATGTTTCATTGATTTCACAGCTGCTTCCCACTTTCCACCCATATGTGGAGCAGCTGGGGGGTTGAAATGCCAGATGATCTCGTTAACTGTGAGTGCATCAAATATTTCTGATGATTCCTGAGTTCCTTGAGTAAAGAGCCTTTTGAGTTCAGCACAGGCGCCTTGGAACGTTGTCCCACAGTCGCTGTAGAGTGCTGTACATAGTCCACGACGGCTGGTGAACCTGTGAAGTGCTGCAATGAATCCAGAGGATGAGTAGTTGCTGACAAGTTCAAGATGAACTGCAGATGATGCCAGGCATACGAATACACATATCCAGCCCTTGTAGGTAGGTGATCCTCGGATGTTGGTTGTTTTGATTTGCACTGGACCTGCATAATCCACTCCAGTATGGGCGAATGCTGATCCTGGTGTAACATTTGGAGCTGGGAGCTGTCCCATGAGTTGTTGAGCACGAATTCCTCGATGTCGAGCACATTTGAGGCATTTGAGTATTTGAGTTCGCACTGGTTGGCGTCCACCTAATATCGAGTACCGTTGGCGAGTGTATGCGAGTGTGAGTTGAGTTCCACCATGCATGGTACGCTGATGAGCATCAGAGATTATGAGTTTGGAAAGAGCAGCATCACGAGGCAGAATGGCAGGATGCTTAAGTTGATCAGAGTCTGGTGCGTTTTCCAGACGTCCACCTACACGAATGATGCCCTCGGTGTCTAGGAAGGCAGTTAATCGTGCAAATGGATGATCTCTTGGCCATGATGCTTGATTTTTGATCATTTTGAACTCTGAATGGAAATGAGTGCGTTGAGTTTCTTTTATGCAGAATTGTAGAGCTTGTTTGATTTCCATAGAGGTAATGGGGTGAGCCAGAGATGAGTTTGGCCGTTTCTTGATCAAGTCCCGAACTCTCCAACATATTACAGTAGCTCGTAACATGCGGAGTAATGGTATTGGTCGGTCCATGATTGACCATCTTGATGTTAAAGGCTTGGTAGTTGAGTAGAATGCCTTTACTGGCCGTTCTTCCAGCTGAGTGTTGGAGTCGAGTCTTGAGTTGATGAGTGGCCAGGACGCTGAGTCTTGAAGTAACCATGGTGGGCCAGTCCACCATAGTTGATGAATTTTGAGTTGGAGGGTTGTCAATCCTCTTGTTGCACAGTCTGCTGGGTTTTCCAAGCCAGGAACGAACTTCCAGTGGCCATCTGGAATTAGATCTTGGATTTGTGACACACGATTTCTGACGAAGTCCTTCCAACGAGACGGATGCGATTGTATCCACGTGAGTGCAATTGCAGAGTCGGTCCAAAGGTATATTGGCACATTGTTGAGTTTGAGTATTGACTGGCAATGAGCGATGAGTTTAGCCAACATATGAGCAGCGATGAGTTCTAACCTTGGTATGGTTAATTGTTTTAACGGTGCTACCTTGGTTTTGGAGCAAAGCAGCGTAACCTTTGCTCCTTGAGTGCAGTTGTGATGATGGACCTTGATGTATACCACAGCTGCCATCGCCAGTTGCGAGGCATCTGAGAATCCATGGATTTCGAGTGATGAGTTCGTGGACGAGTGGATCCACCTGGGAATTTTAATACAGTTGATCATAGCAAGTTGATGAGTGAATGCCTTCCACCTTTTACAGAGAGTTTCAGGTAATGGTGAGTCCCAGCTGAGTTTGACAAGCCAGAGTTCCTGCATGAACATCTTGGCTTGAATGATGAGTGGTGACAAGAATCCCAGGGGATCAAAGATTTGGGCTATCTCTGATAAAATTGATCGCTTTGAGTATCTTTGAGCCTTGCATGGTGTTGAGTTCTTGAAGGAGAAGTGATCTCGTTGAGGAAACCAGTACATGCCCAGAATTTTTGTGCTGCTGTCTGGATCCTCAATAGTGTATTGTGTTATTGCTTTCGCATGATTGAGTTGTTTTAATTTTGGGTGGTTGCTTGCCCACTTGGCTAGAGGAAATCCGCCCGCCATGCAGAGTTCTTCTGTTTGATTTGCTATTTCTTGTAGTAGGTCTTGAGTGTCTGCGCCACCGGATATGTCATCCACGTAGCGTCCTTGAGTAAGTGGTTCCACTGCCAGTGGGAATCTATGGCCTTCGTCATTGACGAGTTGGAGTAGAGCACGAACAGCTAAGTATGGTGCAGCCCTTGTCCCATTGGTGACAGTGGTGAGCATGTATGGAGTGATATCTCCATCTGGGTTAAACCAGAGGATTTGTTGAAGATGTCGATCATCAGGATGGACCAAGACTTGGCGGTACATTTTTGCCACGTCAGTGATGAAGAAGAACTGATGTCTTCTGGATGTTATGAGGACATCGAAGATGTTGATGAGTAGATTGGGTCCAGTATGCATGATGTCGTTGAGTGAGAGCCCAGAACTGATATTCTTTGAGCCATTAAAAACCACACGGATTTTGGGTGAGTTGGTGTTCTGCTTCAATACTCCATGATGTGGTAGGAAGTATTGAACTGATGATGATCGCAATGTGGTTGGTTCCATGTGGTTGAGTGATATGTATTCTGCCATGAATTCCATGTAGAGTTGTTTGAGTTGTGGGTCTTTGCTGAGTCGGTGCATGAGGTGGCGAAGGCATTGGTATGCTGCCTTGAATGAATCTCCAAGTTTGTGAACTGGGGAGATTAATGGTAATCTGACTCTGTATCGCCCGGATGAGTCACGAGAGTGAGTCCTTGCAAAGTGAGCTTCACAAGCCTCCTCGTCGGGTGTTAATTGAGGTTGATGAGTGGTGATGATCTCTTCTTGAACCCAGAACCGTGTTAAGAGGTCCTGTAGGTTCATGTCTTGTTGAGTAATAGCTGCCTGGTATGATCTCCTTGACTGATGAGTGTGATGTTGGGTGGGACCAAGAATGATCCATTCAAACAGAGTGTGTTGAGCGATTAGACCCGGAAATTCAAGCTGAATGAGTCCACCAGTAATCACTTGGCCGTAGTAATCGGCTCCAATGATGATGTTGATTGGACCTGGTGTGCAGAATTCAGGGTCGGCTAGAGTAAGATGTTGTAGTTGTGTGAATTGATTGTGCGAGATTGACACTGATGGTAATTGTATTGTCAATCCGCGCAGTACATGAGCGTGAAGATTGAGTGTTTTGCTTGAGTGTTGTGATCTCAGAGTTAGCTCAACCCAGCTCTTGGTTCGGCCAGCTTGTGCATTGCCAATGCCAATAACACTGAGTTGAGATCGAGTGCGAGTGAGATTGAGACTATGTACCAATGAATCTGAAATAAAGGAGATTTCAGAACCAGAGTCTAGCAAGATGCGTATTGGAATGGTACTTAGCTTTGTAATGATGTTGACCAGGCAGGTGGCGAGAATTGTGGCAGAATGTTGGTTATTGAGAGTACCAGTTGGAGTATGGTGAGTGTGATTATGCTGATCATGAGTGTTGATCTTTGGCGGATCTTGAGTATAAGTGTAAGCAGAATTTGATGAGTATTTAATTTTGGAAACAAATTATGGTAAATTTCCAATTTATAAATTATTCTAAACCCGAGCAAATTTTAGTATGGGAATGTATTCTGTTGAATTTGTATGTAATCTGTTGATATTTGATTCCCAAAACTCTGAATTTGACGATACGAATGAATATAAAATGAGGGAATTGCCAATTAAATTGCTAGTTTGTAAATAACGTGTAGAGGGCAAAAACGATTATTCCGGTTCGCTGTAAGTGACTTTTGGAAAAACTGATAAAAGCGAAAATTGGCGATCAGAAAGGCAAGTCTTGTGACAGAGTGTTATTGCGGGAATATTCTTCTACCAATAACAACTGGAGGGACATTACCTTGGTTCGTCTAGAACACTGGTAAGTACCTTTTGAACTCTCAACAAGATTTGACTTCCCCGGATTTTTGACCCTCTGTCGAAAATCCGGTAGGTATTCACAGACCGTGTAGGTGGGAGCGGAGAGGATACTCTCCATCCGCTCTCAGGGTAGAGTTTTAGGCCCAGGGGTGACGGCTAGTCTCCTGGAAGGTGGGTAACCAGTTTTTGGAGTTGTAGTTCGCGATTTGGACGCTCACGGGAGCCAGAATGTGTGCGAGTTTGTCTGGTACAAACCAGTTTTGATCGAGCCTAGATACGCGTGCGTTGACCGACGTCATGAAGTCATTTTTTTGTATTCTTGTCGTTTAGATTTAGTTTGCTGAGGTTTGATATAACCTAAAAATTTTGTATTACGAGAGTTTATTTTGTTTTGTAACCGTTTGAGACGATGTTGGTAAATAAATGATTTATTTTGTTTCTATATCATAACCTGTTTGATATTTTGAGTTATTTATTTAGACGTAGTTATTATTTACTTATTTAACTGAAAGTTCGTTTGGTTTTATTTTGGATCGTGTTTTGTTGTTCAACCCCCTTTTACCCTGGACTCCGGCGAGCTTCAGATCCGAGCGAGGGGGCTTTTTGTGTCGCAGTATCGTTCAGAATTGTTCGGCGTTTATTCTTCAAGAGTATAAACCCACCAAAAATTACCCGTTACAAATTTATGGCGCTCGAACAGGGACCCGGTGATTTTGTTTCGTGGTAGCGGGAATTCGGGGTACTGCGAGTTCGTTTTAGTTAGTTTCTCCAATCTTCAGTTAGAATGAGTAAGAAAACGGGGACACAAACGTGGCTGTGGTCGCTCAGAAAAGAGGCGGTCATTAGCGAGCTAGAAAAATATCAGGTGGCAATCGAACCAAAGGCGACGTTGCCAGAGTTAAGGTTTTTGTTGAAAACGGCGCTTAACAAATCACGAGCGGCGAACGCGGGTCGCGCGGGTCGATACGACCAATTGTTGATTGATCTCGACCGGTCCGAGGCGGAACTGGATAACCTGGAGAATCTGGATGACCCGCCCGAAGAAATAGACGAGCAGGAACAAGAGAATGAAGATGAGCAACCCTCAGGCGAGGACCTAGAAGACGAGAACACACCACCAGAGGCACAGACGGCCCGACAACGACGGGCCGTAGAGAAAAGATTGCGAGCCGAGATCGAGGCGGAAGAACGAGAGCGGATCGAGGCGGAAGAACGCGAGCGGAGTGAGAGAGAAAGTGTAGAACGGGAGGAGCGAATCGCTCGCGAGGCCGAAAAGGAGCTACGCGAACGATTACGCCGGGAAATAAGGGCGCGATTGTTGCGCGAAAGAGAGGAGCAACGAGCCTACGAACTTCAGCTCGACGCAAACGAAGCGCGAATGAGGTACGAGGCCGAGCAGCAGAGAAAGGCAGAGCGAGAGACACGCAATAACGCTCATAGCAGCAACCGAGACCGTGCTCCGCGCATGGAGAATGTGCGACGTGACGACGACGGAAATCGCCGGTCAGGACGCATAGTCTACCCCGTGAGCCCAGCCAGGGCAGGCACCACGTTCTCAGGAACCCCCAGACACGACCCACATTTTTACCCGACGTTTGGGGAGGATTCCGCCGAACTCCGCAGGAGGGATCTAGTGCGGAAGTGGAACGTCGTGTTCAAAGGGGAACGTGACGTACAAGACTTCTTGGAACGGTTAGAAGAAATGGCAGACAGTTATGATTTCGAGATGGATCACCTGCTGCCATGCATCCCGATATTGTTGCGCGAAAAGGCCCTCCTCTGGTATCGCAACAACAAGAGGGACTGGGTCTCGTGGGAAGATTTGAGTGAGTCGGACCTGAAATCTTTTTATCTGCCTCCGGGCCTCGAACTTGAGCTGGAGGAGCAGATCCGGAACAGCGTCCAGGGAGAAACCGAGTCGGCGGCGGAATACGCAACAAGACTGCAAACCTTGATGCGGAGACATGGCCAGATGTCAAACTCGGCCCGCCTTACCCGACTATATCAGAACATGAGACCAGAATACCGACGTTACATGAAGCGCACGGAGTTCGCTGACGTCTCAGGACTTCTACGGCTTGCAAGAGAGTACGAGCAACTCGTGGCGCAAGAGAAACCCCCCGCGGTCAAAGAGATCAGGCAAGCACCCCGGAAATCGGAACCTGCGTTCAATCGAAAACCCGCGAAACCTGCCGAACCGGCACCCGTGGAGATTTTTGAATATAATTGGCGTGATTGTTGCTGGCGATGCCGCCAAAAGGGGCACACCAGAGAACAATGTATGAATCGGGCGGTAAAGTTTTGTATGCGATGCGGAAAAATGAACGTGTATTTGCGCGAATGCTGCCCCTACCAGGGAAACGCCGCGAGGACCGGCACGCGCTCCCAAAACCGGCCCGTGAACCCACAGGGAGCATCACAGCAGGGACAGAACACTGCGCCGACCAACCCAGAGCCCCAACCCGGCACTTCCAGCCAACCGCACTGAAGCCTGGTGAGAAACGACCCTTCGCCGAGATTGGACTCGGTGATATAACAATCCATGCATTGATGGATACGGGGGCAACCGCGTCTATTGTCTCCCAACGAGTCTGGGACTTTATCCGCGAAAAGAGCCTATACACGAAGCATAACCCCACTCCGATACGGGGCTCGACACTAGGGAATCAAGTGATTCTATCATCTGGTACAGTTTGGGTCAATGTCCAGGAAAATAATCACTCGTACGAACTACCATTTCACGTCATGCCAACCTACACAAACGATATGCTTTTAGGCGTTGACAACCTGGCGATATTAGGTTATCAATTGCAACGCAAGGCAGAATCTTTCAATGCGTTGGATACTGAATACGATTTGGAGACTGCTCGACAAGAGATAAAGACCTGGCTCAACCTAGACGAAGAAATAGTTGGTTCTACCCGGTGTGCGACGCACAAAATTAAAATTAAACCCGGAATCGAACCCGTAAAGGCGCGTTACTTTCCAAAGAACCCAAAAATGCAACAAATTATGAATGACGAAGTGGATAAAATGCTGAAAGACGGAATCATTGAACCATCAAACAGCCCGTGGAATTCTCCTGTCGTGTTGGTCAAGAAAAAGGACCGGAAATATCGGTTTTGCGTAGATTTCCGGAAAGTAAACGACGTCTCAGAGAAAGATGCATTTCCGATACCACATGTGAATGCATCACTGGACAAACTAAGGAAAGCTAAATTTATTAGTACTATCGATTTGAAAAGCGGCTACTGGCAGATACCACTAGAGGAAGAAAGCAAACCGTTGACAGCTTTCACGATTCCTGGACGTGGACTGTTTCAATTCCGAGTAATGCCCTTTGGTTTACATTCAGCGCCTGCGACGTTCCAGCGCGTAATGTACGAAGTTTTAGGCGCGGATCTGGAAACACACGTAGTCGTGTACCTGGATGACATAATCGTGGTTAGCGAAACCCTTGCTGAACACATGACCATCTTGAAACAGGTCATGACTCGACTGCGCGCAGCGAATCTGAAATTAAACCCTGAGAAATCGCACTTCCTGAAGAAAAGTACCGTGTATTTAGGTCACGTAATCGACGAGCAGGGAATTCGGACGGACCCAGATAAGGTTCGAGCAATCACCGAGATTGCACCACCTCGGAATACCAAAGAACTACGACAGTTCTTAGGCATGATCTCCTGGTACCGCCGATTTATTCCAAATTGCGCCGATTTGACCAAACCTTTGTCCTCTCTCCTTCAAAAGAAGAAGCGTTGGAGATGGGGAACCCCAGAACAAATCGCGTTCGATACGCTAAAAGGCCACTTGAAATCGGATCCATTATTGGTTCCACCGGACTTCTCGAAACGCTTCGTACTACAGACGGATGCGAGCGACGTCGGGATAGGCGCTGTGTTGACACAGGACCATGACGGCGCAGAAAAAGTCGTCGCATATGCGAGCCGAGGGCTGACGAAAGCCGAACGGAATTATAGCGTAACAGAAAAAGAATGCTTGGCAGTAGTCTGGGCGATCCAGAAACTGAGACCATACCTTGAAGAGTATGAATTCACGGTTATCACGGACCACCAGTCACTGAAATGGCTCCGATCGATAGAGAGTCCAAGCGGACGCGTAGCTCGATGGAATTTGTACTTACAACAGTACCATTTCGACGTCGTGTATCGAAAAGGGAAATGGAATAAGGTCGCGGACGCTTTATCGCGAAGCACCCCGGAAAATTCCACCGAGAAAGATCCTCACGAGCCAGGAACTGATTTAATACTAGAAGCGTTAGAGCTTGGGGACACTTGGTATGAAAGAATCGTCAAAGGAGTCGAAAATGATCCCCAACGCTATCCCGAGTACTGCCTGAAACAAGGCCTGTTATACCGACATCAATATCATAGTTTGGACTACACTGATCAAGGCGACGTCTGGAAATTATGTGTTCCGGTAGCAGGAGTCAGTAAAGTTCTGAAGGAAAATCATGACGTTCCTTCAGCCGGACATTTAGGCATTGCTAAGACGATTGCTCGCGTTTCGAGTCAATATTATTGGCCACGTATGAGGGCAGAAATCACGTCCTATGTGCGCCAATGCGGGACATGTCAGGCATTCAAAGCCTCACAACAACCCCCGTCGGCCCCAATGGGAACAATCCCTGCCCTGAAGCCCTGGTCAGTCGTATCTGCAGACATAATAGGCCCCAAACCACGATCATCGCGAGGGATGAGCTATCTGGTAGTTTTTCAAGACAAATTCTCCAAGTGGATAGAAATCCAACCGCTACGGCAACAAACTGCCTCCGCGATTGCGATTGCTTTCAAGGAAAGAGTCTTGCTGCGTTTTGGTAGGGTAGACACAGTGATCACCGACAATGGTACCCCTTTTGTAAGCAAGGAGTTCACCTCCTTATTGCGACAATTCGGGATAAATCACGTTCGAACCCCACCATACTCGCCTCAATGCAATCCAGTCGAGAGAACGAATCGAGTTATAGGAACAATGATTGCCCAATTCGTAGGGACAAATCAACGAAACTGGGACAAACAAGTTCCAGAATTTACCTTCGCCTATAACACGGCAAAGCATGACGCGACAGAGTTTACCCCGGCGTATTTAAATTACGGCCGCGAAATTCTACCCCCGCTGTCAATTCGAGCACGAGCCAACCGGGGAAAGACGAGGTCTATGATCCACATCGGGCAGCCAAGACCCTGGACGACACCATTGAGTTAGTCAAGGTTAACCTGGCCCGAACCTACGGGAAACAAGCCAAGTATTATAATCGCAAGCGTGGTTCCTGGCAACCAGCTCTTGGAGACCTGGTCAGCAGCAAGAGGGAACACCATTTATCATCAGCGATTGACCACTTTTCGGCTAAACTTGCGGAGAAGTACGCGACGGGTTTTACAGTAACTAAGATCGTCGGTCCTTCCGTATACGAAGTTAGTAAAGAGGGTAAAACGTTCACTGCGCACATAAAAGACTTGAAACCGTTTCATGAGGGAAATCCCCAGAATCTGAACAGGAAAAACCTGAACGCGAACAAATTGACCGCGAAAACCACTATCCGGATGTGGATGAAACCTTGGGACCGCGTCGTGTAACCCGAGCTATGGCCAAAAAGGCAAAATTAGTCTCTACCGCCGGAGAACCAGGTTGAAAGCGGAACGCCAAGTAAACTGTTAGATTCAAGTTGCATTTTTTCTTTTGACGTATTTAGACGGGGGTTAGTTTTGAAAGTTCTATTCAAAATTGTATCACCTAGTAGTCAATCACGTAATCAAAATGTCGATACGGGGTTATGAGTCAAAGTCATGTCAAAGAAATACAAAGTTTAGTTTTTTTATGTTGTAATAGTAAAATACAGCGAAAAGAGGATCAAAACTGGTTTTGGAACGTTGTTTGAATCATATTGTTGTTAAACCTATCGCATATTAGAATTAGATTTACACGATGGAGCCAGGATTTACGGAAGAGGAAGAAATCTGGTTGCTCGAAGAGATGTTGAGGAAGCCACTAGACATCATCCTGCACCGCCTGCCAGAAGCAGCCAAACCGGTGAACCCGCGCCAAAATACTGCCCACGAGCCTTACGATCCAAACAACCCAGGCTTTGTGAGACCCGATCGGCAGCCAGCCAAGCCGACCGCCCCGGAACCATGACAGCCGAAACACCACCGAAAAGGGTCGGCCAGGGGCTATTTAAGCGTAAAAAGCCCAAAGTACGGATCAGGCCAGTCTCGGCCAGCTTGTTGGAACTGACCAGAAAGCCGAAATCCATAGCAAGAAGGTTGGAGGATCTCTTTGGGGCCAGCCCCCTCAGGGAACCCCTCCATCTCCGAGGAAGCTCCCAGACAATAGAACCGGAGACAACCATACCACTGTCGATCCGGACCCACGTCCAAAAAGCAGTCCTCGATCGATCTCCACGCCAACGAAGCCTGCCAGGAAGGAGAGTGCTGAACCAGTCATCGAAGCTGATGGACCAAGTGCTGAACCAACTACCGAGCCAATGGTTGAACGTGTCAAACCAGCGGCTATTGCTGAGCAAATCGTCGAACCAGGCACGACAATGGCGGACCCAGATGGCCAACCGGTTGTCATTCCGACTAAGCCTGTTGTTCTGGCTATACCTGTGGCCGAACCTGAGATGCCGATGGAGGTCGACGGAACAGGGGTATCCGCTACTAAGAACCCTGTTGTTGAGCCTGCTGCCGAAACTGCTGCTGAACCTGAAAAGAAGAGGGGAAGTGTTGACCGTCAGGGCCCATGCCAGCAGCACAGTCCCCAACGGAAAGGTCTAAAGATCCGGGAGTCCGCCGAATTTTCTAATAAAATACGCCTGGTGGTACCGCAGAAGCCGCTAGAGAGGAGCAACCGAACTCCAGTTTGTGCTCCACCAGCCGCGACGAAGCGCGAACCAAAAGTCCGCTGGTTGTTGCCAGAGTATCCCCCGCTGGAGGATTACCCAGAGGCCTTTGAAGATAAGCCGGGAGACCTGTTCCTCAGCCCACAGAAGACCAAGACCCCGATGCAAAAACTAAAGGAATCTTTGATCTCCTTGGAAAACATGGAAATCCGACCATTCCTGCCAGGAAAGAAAACCAAGCGAACCTTCACCGCCTACGACAAACACGGGCGCCTCTGGAAGGTCACGCAGACGAGGAACCAGTTGAAACCGACTCTCATACCGACTCAGCAGCGTCTAGAAGACCTGGTGGGCAAATTCAACTAAAGAAAAGTGGCAAACAAGTTCACCACTTTTCTTTTCCAAGGAAAGAGGGGTGTGACCCAGATGTCGGAAAAAGGGTCTAGAGTAGGGAAGAGGGACCGAGTCGGAGAGAGAGGGCCGATGGCTAGTACGGGACAGCTGAGGAGTAGGGCGCGGAAGAAGGGACCAGGAGGGGAACAACGACAGCTACCTACTCTTCATTACTCATGTTTGCCTGATACTTCGACGGGCGTATTTTCTGGCTAAATTATTATTTAACATTGTAAATAATTCATTTTCTTGATTTAAGTTGTTGTTTACGAGTGCAGTATTATTATTTTAATTATTATTACTATTGAAAAGTATTATTCACTAAAGACGTGTGGAAATATTTAGTTATTTAATTTAGTTTTGATTATAAATATTCAGAAATATATTTTTTTAGTTAAAATCGTTTTGTTCAAAACAATTAATGTTTAATAGTTCAGATGAGTTAATAATTAGTTAATCATAAAGTATTCGTTTGTCTGCGATGATTATTATTTGTGATTATATTTTTTTGATTGTTTAGAAATTTATTGAAAGAAAATTAATGTAATTTAATTTTGGAAACAAATTATGGTAAATTTCAATTTATAAATTATTCTAAACCCGAGCAAATTTTAGTATGGGAATGTATTCTGTTGAATTTGTATGTAATCTGTTGATATTTGATTCCCAAAACTCTGAATTTGACGATACGAATGAATATAAAATGAGGGAATTGCCAATTAAATTGCTAGTTTGTAAATAACGTGTAGAGGGCAAAAACGATTATTCCGGTTCGCTGTAAGTGACTTTTGGAAAAACTGATAAAAGCGAAAATTGGCGATCAGAAAGGCAAGTCTTGTGACAGAGTGTTATTGCGGGAATATTCTTCTACCAATAACAACTGGAGGGACATTACCTTGGTTCGTCTAGAACACTGGTAAGTACCTTTTGAACTCTCAACAAGATTTGACTTCCCCGGATTTTTGACCCTCTGTCGAAAATCCGGTAGGTATTCACAGACCGTGTAGGTGGGAGCGGAGAGGATACTCTCCATCCGCTCTCAGGGTAGAGTTTAGGCCCAGGGGTGACGGCTAGTCTCCTGGAAGGTGGGTAACCAGTTTTTGGAGTTGTAGTTCGCGATTTGGACGCTCACGGGAGCCAGAATGTGTGCGAGTTTGTCTGGTACAAACCAGTTTTGATCGAGCCTAGATACGCGTGCGTTGACCGACGTCATGAAGTCATTTTTTTGTATTCTTGTCGTTTAGATTTAGTTTGCTGAGGTTTGATATAACCTAAAAATTTTGTATTACGAGAGTTTATTTTGTTTTGTAACCGTTTGAGACGATGTTGGTAAATAAATGATTTATTTTGTTTCTATATCATAACCTGTTTGATATTTTGAGTTATTTATTTAGACGTAGTTATTATTTACTTATTTAACTGAAAGTTCGTTTGGTTTTATTTTGGATCGTGTTTTGTTGTTCAACCCCCCTTTTACCCTGGACTCCGGCGAGCTTCAGATCCGAGCGAGGGGGCTTTTTGTGTCGCAGTATCGTTCAGAATTGTTCGGCGTTTATTCTTCAAGAGTATAAACCCACCAAAAATTACCCGTTACAACCATTACGCCATCTACAGGTGTTGATAAGTATTAATATCAGTAGTAGTGTTGGAAAATTATTTGAATTTAATAACTAACAATAATTAATTCTATTCTTAATTAAATGTGTTAGGATGAAATAATAATAACAATTGTAATTCATTTATTTTAGATTTATTGAGTGCTTACAAACCAATCTTTTAAATTTTTTACATTTTCCAAGGCACATAAATCAGATAAACGATCATGATAATTACAAAAATGATTGTTACAAATTTTCATACTTTTTAGAGAGGGACATTTGAAATTATCGAGATCTATTACAATTTTATTATTACAATCAATTAAATTTTGAACCCATAACTTTTTCTCGATACCTTTGACATAAATAATTTTTTTATTACAAGTTAAATAATTGAGAACTTCTTTGAGCTTGTAATATGAAGTTGTTCCAGCATTCCAACCGATTCCATGATAATTTCGGATCAGCCAGGTATTCAGACGTTGATAGTTGACTGGTAACACCTTCTAGTGATATGGCGGTTGAAATAGTGTGCATGATAACTCTTCAATATTATCAATATCATGTTGAATTGTTATTGAGGCCAACTCCTTAACAATGAAGCGATTATCAGCTCCTCTGAATCCTTGAATGTCTAGAATGATCTCCATTTTTACTGCTCTTGACAACGAAGAGTGACTGAATGATGACTCTTACAATCAATTCAACCTTTTTATAACCCGATCTCTGGATTTTACCCCCACCACTCGATAATCTTATTGGTTAATTAGTTTTCTTGATTAATTAATAATAATTTGATTGGTTATTCAAACAATACGGTAGAGTTTTGAACTGCGTAGTAGATGACATCATCAGACAGGTTTGAGTCTGTTCAAGGTTATGTAGTTCTCTTTGTTCTATTTCTGCTGCGTAGAAGATGACGTCATCGGACAGGTTTGAACCTGTTCAAGGTCGCGTAACTGCACAGTTTTCTTTGTTTTACTTCTAACTGCGCAGTAGATGATGTCATCAAACCGTTTTTGAGATAGAAGAGTGAGGGGTAACTGCGCAGTATCCTCTGGCTATAAAAGCAGCTCGCTGAGAGCATACTTCACAACAGTGAAGTACAAGTTTACAGTGTGAAGTACGAGTTTACAGTGAAATATTGTGAAGTACCATAGTAAAATACTGTAGTGACTCTGCTACCCTGGAAGCTGCTACCTGCTGCTGAAATCTGCTGTTGGAATCTGCTATCTGGTCCTGGAATCTGCTGCTGGAATCTGCTATCATCACCAGGATGTACGGGTGCCGTCTACCATTCAGGCGAATGCATGAATTGGAAACTGGGCATAATTATGAGATCACAAACATCAGAATAGTTAGAACACAATTTGGATTCAACGTTGATATATGCTTGGACAACACTTGTTTAACGTTTCTCCCTGCTGCATGCAACCAGAAGTTTTGAATAAGCCGCATCTACTTGCAAAGATGAAGAATATTATCAATAATGGTGAAAAGATTTATTTGTATTACATCGGTACATCATACGATAAATTTAAATTCATTTACACACCATCTATACCAACTGTGCAATTAATGAAAAAGTCTAAATCTATGTAATGTTACTAATATATTTCGTATTTATTATAGTAAGGTTTATAATTAAAAACCCAAAATTATAAAAAAGTTTTTCTTTATTTACTATTTTTAATTACATCATGTTTATTTACTATTTTTAATTACATTAAGTTTATTTATTAGTACAGGATCAATAATTTTATTTATTTGTTGTATTCGTCGGTGAAATCGTTCTCCGTCTCTTGCTGCTTGTTCCCATGATCCTTTCCTCGCTTGTCTGGATGCAAAGTCCCATACATACATGTAATATATGGTGGGTTTGGGATCAAACTGCACCATTAAGTAAGTTTTCTCACAGTGCGGTGATGGGATTGTACTCAATTATTCGATCGTGAATTATCAAGCAGTAAGCAGCAGTTTGATTTGGAAACTGTGCTGATGATTCAAATTCCAGGCGTATATCCACAGGTCCAGACTTGATTGACTCGTTCTGCTTGGAACAGTCAATTATATACAGAGGTCCTTTATTCAGAAAATTTTTTTTAGCCAATAGCGGTTCAGCTTCTTTTCCATAGTAAGCACTTTGAAAATTTGTGTACATATCATACATCAAGGCATACTGATTATGTACAATGTTGAGGTTCAAATTTCCATATGGATAACTCTGAGAGTTCAAGAACAGCTTAATGTCTCTTATGCTGCAGTGATCAAACTCGCTTGCGTTTTGATTCGATTGATTCTTTCTTGCTGTTTGGAATCCAAGGATAACAAAACGAGGTTTCTTAAGCTGATTTGTTGTTTTGATTACCCAAATAGGCTTGTTTGTAGCTGGTAGCAGTGGATACTCATACAATTCCCAAGTCCGGAAACTGATTGGGATAGCTGGATCGGAGGTTATGTAATTCAACACCTCGATTTTTTGCTTGTCAGATATTGTTATATACGGTACAATCCACTCAATTTTTTGAATCGTAATTGAAACATTTCCATTCTCAACGGTAACAACATAAGCATTTTGATCAGTATTTGATCTGATCAGTATCAATTCATGCTTGGCATTCACGATAATTCGTTGATAATCTTCAGCAAATCCAAGAATGAAACTCAGCGGTACTGAGACATCAAAGTAACCGCTATTATCAGTCAGCTTGTTGTCATCTTCATTAACAATCCAACCAGCATTTTCCAAAATATTTTGTTGTCCCGGACTCAGAGAAGCGTATCCTTTCATAAGACTGGTGATACCAACATTCTTACATCTATCGATTTCTACGCCATTGAGCTCATAACGTATCTCTTCAAACATATGACAAACAGCCATGTTGACCATCTTCGTAGTAGCACTTACAGCAGTACCATCAACTTTCCTCATTCTTCCATAAAAATGTAATGTGCTCTTGCTTGGGAGCAAGCACAGATCTTGATGTTGAACAGCAATCCTGATTTCATCACTGTTGTTGAATGTTGATGATGCATATGGCAAGTGTGAATGAGCTTCACAGTGTGCAATAGACTCATCGAAAATAATTGATTTTTTTATATCTAAGATTTCCGCCATGGTATCACACAAGCTAGACAACAAAAATTTATTTTTATCTTGTGAATTTTCCACGTAATTTTAGTCCTAGACTTTTTAGGAACTCTGCGTTTTGACGTGTCAACACTTTCAGAGCTCGATGATGACTGATAATCTTTGGGCATCCTGCAATCCTTTTATACCCGTTACCAGTCTTTGTCTCATATACGATACCCATTACAGGCTTTTTATATGCAGTCTTATCGTGATAGTCTCGCCACGGAAATTTGCTATTCCCCCGTCCTGATCAACAATGCGGAGCCTCAAGTTGTGTATTGCTCGTACGGCGACTGGTAGGTAAATGATGTTTGTTGGCACTTCCACTATCTTATATCCTACTGGAATCCTCGGGAAAAATTCATGGATTGTGTGATTCTTCTCACCATTGATGTACGATCCAGTAGTTATATTGCACTCGACTCTCAGAGCATTGATTTTCAATATTTTGATTGGTAAATCAGATTTATGTGCTGTGTTAGGTTCAAGCACGCGGTTGGTAAATCCAAGTAATGATCCAATGGAATCTTCAGGTTCAAAATTTATATATTGATCACATTTTATTTCACTTCTTAACTCATTGTTGTTTGCTTTTAAAGTGAAACTTAGTTCAGGTAATATCTTGTTTATATAAGTTTCAATATCTTTAATTTCATAACTCCATGTTGGTATAGTTATTTCTTGAAATCTCTTGATTGTACTTCTTTTGGATCTTTTTGATGACACATAAAATTTATTAGCACCAACATCAATATTTGGTATTGAATTAAATGTTAGGAGCTTAACAAGCCCAAGAACATAATTTTTTGTTGGTGATAGCTCAATCGGTGGAAAATAATTTGCCTCCAGTATGGAGGAGTTTCCGGATAGTGTCAAGGTGAATGACTCTGCCATGACTGACGCTTGTTGTCTCGACTCAGTTCAATTTATAGTTGTCCAGCCAGGAATTTTAAGCACAAATGTCCACATGTGATTGTATCAAAGTCTTGATATCTTTTATGATTGTACTTTACGCTACCTACATCGAGATATTTCATCAAGTCTTGTGGGGGTTGTAGATTACCAAAACTGTCAAAGTAAATTACTTGATTATGATTCTTCTTGTATGCAACCCAGTGAGTTCCAGGTCCAAGTTTATCATCTAAATTTATTATTGCTGATTCGTTTGTCTTTGGTCCAGATTTTGGTAAATTATTTCTCATGAAAACTCCACGAAAATTTGGAATTTTAAGCAGCTTGACATATTTTAATAAGTCGATGTTAGTCAGTGCTCGATGTGGTAGCTCTACTGGTTTTTTGACTTCTTGCAGCCAGCTTCTTCTGGGTATGGTTTCAGATAAAGTCCCATACCACTGCGGTAAGGATTGAGGTATAATCCTCTACCTACAGCTATTTCCTCCATCTTCAAGTTGTGACGTTTCTTTTCAGCTAATTGATTTTTGGCTGCGCTGGCATCGTTCACAGCTTTTGCAATACCTGCAGCTTCACCTGTTAGGGCACCAACCGCTGATAACCCTGCAAACAGGGGAATCAAGAATGGAAGTATTCCACCAATCTTTGATGGAACTGGTAGAATACGAGGCAATCGAACGTTTTTCTTCCCACCAACTTTCTTGACAGCTTTGCGGGCACCTCCAAGAGATGTTTTAAGTGGATCTCCACCAGGCTGCATGGACTTTTTAGCTTCATCAACAATCTGTCTCAGAGCAACATCCTTCTTCTTGGAAGTCTTTCTTTTGACTGTCTTACGCTTCATTGTTTTTCTTTTAATTGTCTTACGCTTGGTAATAGGTTTTTCTTTTTTAAGACCCATACTGAAACGTCTTTTCAACTTCATGATTTTATTCACACTCCAAGCAGCAGCTTTTTCACCAATAGCAGCGTCTCTTGCTTGAAATCGTTACCACGCTTTCTCAGCAAGGATTTTATCAGCCTCGTGACGGGCTTCTAAATTTTCACGATTTTTCGAGTAAGCTATATCGTGTTCCTTACACGCAGCGGCCAGAGGATTTATACCTAGATCACCTCGAGCTAACCTCTTAGCTAACTTTGTACCTGGACCGCAGTACTGGTACCCAGGGATATGGAGTTCAAGTGGGAGCTTATTGATTATGTTGTTGAACAAACCTTTACCACGTCTGCACTCAGACATGTCACATCGAAGACTGACTCGCTTATCTATATAAGCCGGTATATATACCTCTTGAGCTCAGAATACAATCAGCAGTCATGGACAATAAACAAAGAGCTCAGTTGCCAGTTATCAATTTTGATCAAATTGTTCAAGGAACCGGTGTGAAACTCAAACGACACGGTGCTTTACTTCCCAACAGTATCCGTGCAGTATTTTGCGGACCATCAAACTGTGGAAAGACCAACGCTCTACTGTCTCTTATTGTACATCCAAACGGTTTGAGGTTTGAGAATATATATCTTTACTCAAAGTCTCTTAACCAACCAAAGTATCAGTTTCTGGAAACGCTGCTTAAACAGATTGATGGTATTGGATTCTTCACATTCAGTGAACATGAAGCTGTAATCAAGCCTGAAGATGCTAAACCGAACTCCCTGATGATATTTGATGATGTGGCTTGTGAAAAACAGGATCACATCAAGGCTTTCTTCTGCATGGGTCGACACAAGGATGTAGACAGCTTCTATCTCTGTCAAACTTATACACGAATACCGAAGCATCTGATTAGAGATAACGCAAACTTTCTCGTGCTATTCCGTCAAGATGAAATGAATCTGAAGCATATTTATAATGATCATGTCAATACAGACATGTCATACAACTCATTCAGAGATTTATGCTCGGCATGTTGGAATAAATATGGGTTTGTGGTAATAGATAAAGACAGTGAATTGAACAGTGGTAGGTATCGCAAAGAATTCGACTGCTTCATTAGTATAAATTGAGGTACTCTAGAGTGTGATAGTCATACATGCTGTAGACGTTAACCTGTCAACATGAAGCCTGAAGAAATATCAAAGCAGAATGATATTCTGCATCAGATATCTCAAGCCAGTGATGCCATCCGACGGAAGCACAAGATGTTGAAGTTGGGTAAAGATACAGCTGAGAAAGCTATGGAGGAAATGTTCAAGCCTATTGTGACACCACTCCAGAGTATAGATGAATCTTCAAAGTTGAAAGGGGAAAATATTAAAAAAGAAGAAAAACCACAGGTTGAAAAACAAGAGGTTGAAAAATCTTTATATGATGATCCAGAAGTATACAACAGTTTAATAACAGATGATGAAAGTTCATTTGATAATACAGCACTTGCTATTACTCAGCCACCACCATCAACAAGTACTCCAGCTCGTAGAAATCCTCTTCTCACTAATTATCTACAACGTTTAAGTAAAAAACATAAAGATAATGATATGAGATATGGTGTACGCAGAAAACGTGATGAAATGCATATGGGTGATTCACCTATTTAATTTGCAGATGATACAATAACTGTCAAAGAAAAAAATTATCCAATAACTCCTGGGTTGTTGGAATTATTATTTAGAAAATCACCAGAGGATGCACTCATCACCCCAGATGATAAGAAAAAGTACTTGGACATAATTCAACATACCAACGCTCATAGGAAAAATTATGATCCAAATCGTACCATTTATGAAGATACAACAATCAAGTTCAATAAATACATTGCTGATTTTATCACCAAGTTCGGTAAAGGGTTACCAAAATATATGATTGCAAGAAAATAGAGATTACCAATGGACTATGTTTACTGGGATGATCCAAATGAACTAGTTGATGGTTTGCGACTACTTATGGCATCTCAAGCTGCTGGAAATCCAAGTCACACGAATGAAATCATGTCAATTATTGAAGAGCTTAGGGAGGCTAGAGTTAAATATTAAAAGCTTCTGGAAAATTAAATCATTCACACGCTGACAATCAAAGTGTTCACAACCATGAGCATCGATATATTTGGACATCCACTAGACAATAACTTAGGTCAACGAGGACCAGCTGGTAGAGGTTTCAATGTAACTTCTAATGGAAACTATAACATTGAGAATAAAAGTTTGTGCAATCTCGGTAATCCTTCAAATGAACATGATGCGGCGACAGTACAGTTTGTACTGAGACAGATGTCTGAACTGAATAAAAGTATAGACAGTGAACAGAAAGAGATTATTTCACATTTACACTCTGAAATAGTAATACTGAAAGCTGCTGTGGGAAATTTGCAGACGACTACTGAGAAAGTTAAAGCAGTACTTTCCTCTCACCAAAATAATATCAAATTTCTCACTGAGAAACTCAATGAACGACAAAAAGACAGTGATAGCTGAAGAGCACAAACCAGCTCGCAGGAACTATAAACGTCGTCATGTTGACATCCGAGGTCTCGATGAGACTTGGCAAGCTGACTTGGTTGAGATGATTACATATGCAACAGTCAATAAAGGATACAAGTATCTGCTTACAATCATAGATATATTTTCAAAGTATGCCTGGACAGTTCCAATTAAGTCTAAAAGTGGTGTGGATGTTACTAGTGCTACGAAGTCTGTACTCCAGCAAGGTCGTGTACCTAAGAATCTCCATGTTGATCAGGGTAAAGAGTTTTACAACAAAGAATTCAAAGATCTGATGAAGCAGCACAAGATAAATCTTTACTTAACATTCAGCAATCTCAAAGCATCCATATGTGAACGTTTCAATAGAACACTCAAGACTAAAATGTGGCGAGAGTTTACAGCTCATGGCAGCTACAAGTGGACCGATATACATGATGACTTGGTGAATACTTACAACAACACCAAACACAGTGCCATCAAAATGAAACCTGTCGATGTTACCGCTGCTCAGGAGAAACAACTGTTGAAAAATATATATCAACCACTGAAAACCAAATCGAAGCAGAAGTTCAAAGTTGGAGACAAAGTCCGAATCAGCAAGTACAAGCACGTTTTTGACAAAGGATACACACCAAACTGGACAACAGAAATCTTCACGATCAAGTCGGTGCAGAATACGAATCCAACAACGTACAAGCTCGTGGACTATCAGGATCAACCAATTGAAGGAGGATTTTACAATGAAGAACTCAGCAAAGTCAAATATCCAGATGTATATCTTGTTGAAAAAGTAATTAGAAAACGTGGAAATAAATATTATGTTAAATGGTTAGGTTTTGATACTAAACATAATAGTTGGATCAATAAATCTGATATGTAAAACACAAATTATATTTACATTGTTTTTACTTACAAAACCTTAATACATAAATCCTTAAAAATATATTTACACTATTTTTACTATTACAAAACTTCTTGTCTCTTATTATTATTTTCATCATCTACAAGTTTTCGTTTCTTAAAATCTAAGGAGCCTTTATAACCCCAAGGCACAGTATCAGTGCTTGCCTCAATGAGTTGACGTTTGTCATCAGCCCAACTGAGAGCAAGTTTCTCCTGTTTTATTGTGTGCACTTGATGTTTTTTGCTTTTGATCATGTACTGTTCTTTCTTTAACAGCACATTTTCAAAAAGGCATCTTTTGAAGTCATCAAACGTGATAGTCTTCAAGGCTGATCCTCCGATACCCTTTGCCCGTTTCTTAATCCTATCCTTTTCCTTCTCAGGATCATGGATTTCGAAGGCATACAATTTGGCTCTGAGACCCACGAACTCGGACATGATTTTTCCATTGTTCTCGTCCTTCATGAGTCCCAGGACCTTTTTGTTAGCAAGGGGCATGTTGAATATATTGTTAGGTGGGCAATCGGAAGTATCAAACCTTGAAATATCACGTTTGATGTCTTTATAGATGTTGGGTACATTGAATTGGTAAATTAAACTGTCTGTATCGGTGTACAATAATTTAGAGGTTTTTGCATAATTTTTAAGCACATAATTATAGTGAAAGTCGTAGATATAAATTTTAGATAGATCTAATATACTAAACCCTACGTAGATTGGCTTGTTGAAGCAAACTCTAGCTTTTTTAAGTTCAACTATAACCATATCCTCATCAAAAATTGTAAGGCTGTGGAAGTTTGGCCTACATACTAAATCGGATACATTGTATCGACCTTGCCACTTAGTTCTTAAATATACATCTTTGTACTTCCTTACATTCTCCATCGTCTTTCCAAAAACCGCATTATTCATTAATTTATAAAAATTTTTTTCAAACTCATTTTTCGCTAATTTTCGGCAATCAGTATTTTTATCAATGTATGACTTGAGCCAGTCTGACTGTTCAAATTTCAAGACTCGATGTATTTTCTTAAGTTCTAAGCCTAAATCTAAACATTTTTTAAAATTCTTATAATGTATTACATAATTAGACTTATCATACAGAGTTGTTGTTAATTTTTGTTGTTTGCTACCAGGTGGTACAAAATGTTCTGGACATAAAGGTAGATCTTTGTGTAGATCATGTAATTTCTCAGGATAGCGTAAATCTACTTCAAGGATGTAGCCTACACTTTCATCATCATTGAAAAACTGATCTACATTGTCTACATTTTCAACCCATTCAAAATTACCCTTGGGCAAAGACATACTCATTGCTGCTCCATACAAATTATTTATATCATAATACATAAGGTATGTTTCAGGGTTGTTTGAATCAAAATCTTTACCCATGTACCGGTTGTTAGCTTCAGCGTGTCTATTAGCACACATCGATACTCCACCACGAACACCCTTTTCAATGAAAAGAAGCATCTCAGGATCAGTTAACAGTTCAAGTTCTACTTCAGTATGCTTTAACATTGCCGAGTTCGAAAGACCTGGTGCTGTATAAAAGTGTAGAGCATCTAGATTGTATGTCTTAAAGCAACTGAGTCTAAAATTCTCAAAAACATCAGCCAAGAGAAGAACATCTGTTTTTAGGTATAGATCTGAGTACTCTCCAAGCGTGTTGATTTTAAACTCGTTCCAAACTACTTGAGCAAAAGCATAATCATCATTGGAAATAGTTGAGTTTGTTAATTTTGAATAAAATGATTCCTGGTCAGGTAATTGTCTCTCGTCTAGTCTGTCAATGCTGTCAATGTACTCATACGGGAATACACCCTTACGTATTGCTAATTTAAATTTGTTAGGGTCAGGGTAGTGTAGTCGCGTAATCTGTTTGTCTTTGTCATCAAGGTATGAAGCTAATTTCTCTAAACTAGAGGCCATGAGTCTAAAAGAGTCAATAAATCTTAGAGAGACTAAAGTATTTTTAACTGATTTTGTGAAAGAAATGTAACGCTCTTTATTGATTGGTAATAATGAAATTTCACCCTCAAATACTGTAGCTAAGGATTTAATTATCAAGTGTGAGTCATAGCCGGATAAATTATGAAAGACAACTGGGATAATGGTAGATTTCTGATAATTAACGTTACATGATTTATGAGCTGCGTTTCTATAGTTACCCGTGAAGTGACAATGATCATAGACTTTATCTGTTGTAGAAGTGATTGGTTTTTCACAGATGTGACACTCAGTTGCCTGATTGTGTTTATCTTGTTGCTCTTTCGTTAAAGGTTTCATTTTAATGGGATTCTTTAGAATTTTTTCAAAGTCCAGAGCTAATGACTCTAATTGTTTAACAAACCAGTTTATGCAATCACGAGAACGGTTTAATTCAAATTTGGAGAGTGTGTTATCATAGCTGCAATGTACATAGTAAGCAATACTGTGTGGAACATGTTTATTAATTGTCTTTTCATCATCTCCTGGGGGTTCGAGTGTGCATTCTAGATCCGCGTAAACTACAAACGGCACAGTATCTTTAGACTTAAAATCTTTGAATTTCAAAATTTTATTTTTTTCACTGAGAAATTCCATGCGGACTTTGTTAGATTTAAAATAATCTATTCGGTGCTCTAAATAACATTTTTCTAATTTGAAATGATTCAAACAACGATCACAAAAGTATAATCTATGTCTACCTAGAGATATTTGACTTGTAATTAATCCAGAAAGATTATGTATCCATGCAAAGTGATAGACAGACTCAATATTATCTAAATTATCAGTATAATTTACACTTTTTTTAATCATTAATAAATGTATTGTTGGTATTTCTGACTCGAAGTTACTTAAATATAATGGGATAATAGTACTTTTTCAGACTTTTTACCCGTGAATTCTGACTCTATACCATATACATTAATGCTAAGGTCATTCATTTTTTCAAATTTTGGTATATCATTAAGTTTGATTGGAAATTGAATACCTTCATAGTTTAATCTGACGATGAAGTGTCGATAACTTGTAGGATCACCTGGAACCAATACTGGTGGATGCAAGGCAGCGTTGATACACCACAGGAAGCAGAACTCATCATTGTTCTGGATGTTCGTAACCGCATTTTTCTTCTTGACAATATCCTTTGGCAATCTGACGAAGGTGGAGTTTCCAACTTGGGTTGGTGTGAATCGTGACATGGTTACCATCAAGCTGTTCGGTCCAAGCAGACTCCATCCGGAACCCTCATGCTCAAAATCTTCAATTCTTTGAAGTAATTTGTCGTAGACATGTTGACTAAACCAATCCTGAAGAGATGTGGCCGGGAGAATCTCACGGCTTTTGGTGATGAAAGACTTTCGCTCTTCTACATCTTCTTGTTTCCGGAATGTGCAAAAGAGTTCAACATTCACTTTCAATCCTGCCAGATCTCTCAAGACACTCTGTACCTTGTTGATGATGATATCCCGTGAGGCTTGGAGAAATGATGCTGGATCTATGTGACGTTGGTTGATAACACATCCGGTCTGAATGTTACCAGCAAAAGCATTCTCCAAGTCCTTCCATTTGACTCCTTGGTTAAGATCTCCACCAACAACTTGGTTACCGAGTCTGGAGAGCTGATCGGTAAACCAGTTAAGTTGGTTGATGTGCGTTTGAATACTTCGTCTCACTTGAATTGTTGTTCCAGGATCCAGTAATATTGTGTTGAAGTTTTCAATGGTCTCCTCACACACTCGTAAACACCTTTGACGATGTTCATCAGTGAGCTGCTCTCCCAACAGATCAGCATATGAGACTGCAATAGTGTCCACCAAGTTCGTGAGAGCCTCGATGAGGTTATGTTGTGCCATTTTGGAACGAGAATCACTACTGTCTTACACAATATTATAGGTTATGTACACTGTTTATAGGTTATATACACTGTTTATAGGTTATGTAAACTGCTTATAGGTTATGTACACTTTTAAAGGTTATGTCACTGTTTATAGATGATGTACATTACACAATAGTTTTTTCACACTGGACTACACTCGCGTACCTCACAACACTGAACTTCACTATATTTTATAACACTGAATACTGTTTAATCACGAGAGATGTACTTCGTTTTTGTGAAGTACGGCTTGAGCGCGCTGCTTTCATAGCCAGAGGATACTACGCAGTTACCCCCCACTCCTCTACCTCAAAAACGGTTTGATGACGTCATCTACTACGCAGTTAGAAATAGAACAAAGAAAACTGCGCAGTTACGCAACCTTGAACAAGCTCAGACCTGTATGATGACGTCATTTACTACGCAGTTAGAAAATTCTAGAACAGAATGAATCATCTACTACGCAGTTAGGAATAAAGCAAAGAGAACTACGCAGTTACCGTGACCTTGAACAGGTTCAGACCTGTTTAGAAGTAGACAGAAACCTCGACAGATGGCGTATCTTCTCGCATGTACTCCTCATACGTACAGTTTGAATATATTAATCTTTTCAGAATATAAACAATGAAATGCACCTGTGATCTAAGCAACTATTATTCATGCTGAGATCACAGGTGCATTTTTTAACAAAAATGCAGGAAATCAGAATCAAAATTTGAAATGGCGGAAATCAGACTCAAAATAGCGGATATTATACTTAAAATGACGGCTCGATATAAAAATGGTGGAAATCAGATTCAAAATGGCGGATTCATAACATAAAATGGCTGAAGTCAGATTCAAAATGGCAGATTTCAGATAGTAGACTCAAAATGGTGGATAGCAGCTACCAGATGGCGGATTCAAAATGGTAGGAAAATAGCGGATACATTTTAAAAATGGCGGGAAAATGGCGGATAGATTTAAATTACAGAATTCAGCACCAGCACCACCTATGAAAACAACCGATAAAAACCTCATCCATAACCTCAAAATGTCATACATATCTACCACCGACAACACTCATTGTCGGTAAAACAGGTCGCCCATATCTACAGATGACATTGACCACATGATACAAACCCACCGTTGGTAATGTAGGTCCCCTATCAGGGACGCGAACCCATGCATCTGTTTTACCGATTGAGTATCCCCCTGTTTACCTACTGTCCCCTCTACTTGGGTCAGAGTACAATATCGCTTCTCCTTTACTCTTATGCTCTATTATACATCTATGTGTTTGTGTATACGTAAGCGCACTTATGCATAGACAAAGACATACATGTGTACTCTTTTTCATTAAATTATTTACTGTGACCAAATTTTTATATTAAATTATTTCTTTAAACGTATGAATAAAATAGGTATTTCAATAAAGCATATCTTAATTATTTTGAATTCAATGATTTAATTGTAGAAATATTTTTGCTTCGATCATTTGTAAATTTATTATTTTTTTTGTTTAAACTTAAATTATAGTTATTAAATTTTGTTCCTTAAATTATCAACATATATTTTTTTTCTGTTGATACTAGAATTATCATAACATTCCTTTTTATTTTTTTCTTCTATTTTATTTAAACTATTGTTTATATATACATTTATTTTGATATCGAAAACTTCTATTTCGGATCTCGACAAAGTTTAAAATTCCATTAGGGTATTTGTTCAGGCTCAAATCCCTTAGTATGATCAGGCCCAACTAAAACTAAATTTTTAAAATAAGTTTCTTTTGAAAATACTATTGATAAATTTGAAGATAACAAAATTTTAAAAATAAAATAAATGTATATAATTAGTTGTAAGAACATAAAATTATTTATGAATAATTAAATTCTATTTGTTATAAAATAAAAATGTCGGACGTTGAGTCCGACATAACATCCCATTTTTTTTTCTTTTCTATTCTTGTCTTTTTCTCAAAATGCAAGCTAGCCCTCATTCAAAAAAAGAATTAGAAATAATTCAAAATGATTTGATTTTTAATCATTGTGAATACTTTATAATCCTTCAAATCCTTTTTAATACTATCTCTTATGCGCATTTAACATGTGATATTATTTTTAATTCTTTTTTTTAATAAGGGAGTGCATTAAAACATTATTGTTTGTATCTTTTCTTTTATATGTAACATAATCTTGTAAAAGGACGTTGAAGTTATTATCGAGTGACCTTGTTATTGGCTACTGCTGTTGGGTCTTTATGTAAAGAAATAAATAAAAAATAAATACATAAATACATTTCTATCGATAAGTAATCCCCAATTTTGTTCTGTTCATACGATTGAAACAAATTAAAATGAATGAAAAACTTTCAATTTTTTTCAATTGGTAAATGATCCCTATTTCTTCCCGCACCTGTAATAGAGAAAAATTAAAAGGAATTCATATTCTTTGATTTTTATCAATTTATTGAAGTTAAGAAAATCTTCTTGTTTTGAGAAAATTCAACCTATTGAATAGAGGTAGAAGTAAATTTTTATGTCTTAAGAAAATTTCTCTCTTGTTCATAAATTTTTTATTCACAAGAATATTGAGAATTGTAAATGGTGATCTTAAGAATATAATTACTTCTTAATAAATAATTTAAATGGTGGATAAACAGAAAAAAATAATTATAAACAATTAAAAATTTTTGTGTTCAAGCCTAGTGTATTTCTGCGCATTATTTGATGCACCTCACACTAAGTGGACTTGTCCCATATGAAAATAACATATATGTCGAAGATATATTGCAAAATATATTTTTGCAACAAAATAATATATTTATTAGTATATGGTGCCATAGTGATATTTTGGCCGATTTTTTATAAAATCATATATTTTGAAAAATATATGTTGTTCATATACGTCACCTATATTCTTCCTTATATTATTGGTTTATAAATATATAATATATGGTTACATATGTTGTTAACCTTATATCGACATAGACTTTCAACAAAATATATGACACTATAAATATTTTATAAATCATAATACATTGGACGTTTAAAAAGCTGACCAGATAAACAAATATCTGATCAGATGCATTCATTTTTTGATGAATAAACAAATCAGTATCCACTCCAGCATCAGGCAAAATGCATCATTCAGATACCTGAACTGTAGTTGGTGTTTCGATAGTTGCTACACGGAAAGAAAAATATGGGAACTATTCCTATAATTTTATAGGAAAAGTTCCCAGGTAATTATAGGGACTGTTCCCATGAATTATAGGAAATTTTCCCAAAATTACGGGAAAATTTCCCATAATGATGGGAATGGTTTCTATAATGTTATAGGATTAGTACCCATAACGATATAGGAATAGTTTCTATAATAGTATAGGAATTTTTCCTATAGCATTATGGGAACTATTCCCATAACGGTATAGGAATAGTTCCCATAATTTTCTTTCCGTGTAGTAAGTATATTAAAAATCTTACCAATTTCTCACCAAAATCGAGTTTAAAATGAATCCGCACCAGGTGTAAACAATTTTTTTCGAGTTACAAATGAAATTTGGATTAAATACAGCAATAAAATCACTTTATTTTAATGATCCGTAGAACAAATATATATTATTTTATTTTCAACATGAACATTTTATTTTTAACATGAAAATTTTATTTTATTAAATATTTTATTCAAATGGAACAAAGAAAATTTAATAAATTGAAAACAAAAATCACAATTGAAGATGTTGTGATCCTAGATTATCAATGACCACTAATTCTCAGGTTCTTGCTGAAATAAAGATACACAATTATTAAACATTAAAAATCGGGCTAAAAGTTGTGATAATATTGATCAAAATAATAATAACATTATCATTACGGACGTCTCTCTTCTTCCTCCGCAAATCAGTCATCACGTTATTTATTGATGAGCCGAAATAGCTTTTTTTGAAATCAGGAAATTTCTTCCTAACGGCCTCTAGAGTAACACATAAAATAATTAAATTTGTGTATTACCAATAGCAAATATACAGATTAGAGTGTGCCAAAATGTAACTTCTTTGATGGACCTCTTAAAATTGGAATTTTGAGTTCCGCTTTTAACAGGAGTTGTGTTTGGGAATTTCCTGACAAATTTTAGGCCTATAGGATTTATTTGATTTTTATAGAATTTTTCATCAGGAGTTTCGTTCAGCCATTTTTGCTGGAATTGAAAAATTTCAAAATTTAGCCGAACAAAACTACGTCGATCATCACTAATCCGGTCAAAATCGGTTGATTCGTTCGCGGAGTATCGATGACGAAAAAAAATCGATTTTTTTCAAATTACACCGAAATATTTTATCTAATCAATTAGTACTTTCAATTTTTCAATAAGACTCAAAAAAACAACGTCGATTGCGGCCAACCGTTTGGAAATTGGTTGATTCATTTAAAAGTTCTGGCTGTTTGAAAATTAAAAAAATAGTATTTTATTCAATTTTCATCAGATTTTGGAGCTCGAAGAGCTTAAAAGCATTTAATAACTCTCTCTTTGAGCTCAGACAATTCAAAAATGACAAGTCAGATGAAATTTGAGCGCTAAGTAGGAAGTTACAGAGATAGCCGTTTGAGTCAACCATTATTCGAATTTTTATTATCTCCTTAAGAAAATTAAAGATTAATTTAAAAAAAAATTAGGAAACTATTGATTCAAATTTGATTATTGATAAGCTCAAAAATGTACGATAAGTTCTATTGTAATGCACAAAGATCAGAATTGCTAAAATGAATAGGGCCAGGACTTTCGTACTTATTTAAATGAACTTTCATACGTTTAACCTCAAATTTTAACAAAGAAAAAACGTCAACTTCCTAGCCCTACTGATGAACACCTCTAAATTCAAGAGTTTTTAGTTTTAATCAACCTTCGATCGCTGCAAGAATAACCGAGTTCAATCCCGGTCTACGAGCTGCATTCTTATCAGTTCTACTGGAACCGCCTCTTAAGTTACTGGCCAACAGTACGTCTTCCTCGAATAATGCTCGCACCAGAGATATCCCCATAGTGGTATAGGAATTTTGGGCTGTAGCTGTATCCCACTGCTGCTGATTAACAAAAACGTTGGAACGTGGATGACCTATTTCAACCTGCGATTGTAAATAATAGAGTTACAGAGAAGTCATGTCTACTTCAGTTGTTAATGAATCATGAAGGTGTAAAATAACAATTGACACATTGAAAATTCTTTCTCGATTATAACGAAAATATAATAATAATTATGATAATAACGTCTATTCTCAATAAAAAATCATTTATACGCCTTAACGATAATTAGAAAAGTATTGAGATTTTCAGACTTGGCCATCAGGTGGATTTTGTTGTTGAGCTGGTTGATTTTGGTTTCTCAGCATGTCAAGTTGGACTTGTTTTATGTCCTGGCACAAATTGAGCAAAATTTGCCTCAATGATTGATTGTCTGGAAGCATTTACAAATGGCATTAGAAAATGCAATTTCAGATGACCAGGCTTAACTGTGCCTGTTTAATTGATGAAAGCTGGTACATCTAGATTAGACCTAACATGACATTATGAAATTTGGTAGTTTTTGGTGTCATTTTCCACTTGCTGAATGCTAGATGTTTGGTCCAATCGCTTCTTTTTATTCTTCTTTCCACCCTCATTTTCTTGATCAGCTCCCATCCCTTTGTCATGTCTTCTTCCTGTTTGATCCCCAGTATTTGTATCGCTCTAAATTTTACATAGAGCCATAAAAACATTTAAATGACTTTCGATAGAATCCGTTTTGAGTGAAAGAAAAATTACCGTTGAACATGATGTTGACGGAACTTCTCCATGCTCTTGAATGAATTCATCCAAGTTCCGGTTCGTGCCAACAGAACGTTCTAGATCAAATTTACCATGAGATCATGGAATATTGTGGATGTTAATTGGACAAACTTGAATCAAATCAGATTGAACATTTATTAACCAAATACGACTTTTATCAGATCTGTTTGTATTTGGTCATTAAATATCAGTTCTGACCAGATTGAGAAATATTGAAATTAAATGCATCTCTATTCTACTAAATCGGTCATAATTTTATAAAAATACGACTGGATTTGGTCAGGTTTGGTGGTATTTGTTTAGCAAATATAAGCTCTGACTCGAGTCAGTCATGTTAGAACTAAATACCGCACTGAATTATTACGAAACAGAGCAATATTTGGTTTAAACATGGATTGCTCTGATCAGAACTGGTATTATCTGGCCAAATATTACCAAATCTAACAGATTAGTGTTGTATTTGGCTCATTGATGTCGCATCCAATCAAACTCCATCATACTTAAGATTAGATGAAATAGAAGATTTTCTCAAGTTAAAGCGTACTCTCTTAAAATAAATCGAATGACTCACCAGTAAAGTTGACATTCGCTAGTTGGAATCAGTGAAACTCCACTCTTTTATTTTAAGAGAGTAAGATGTCATATTTGTACCTCGAAACTTAAAAGGCGTCGCCAAAAGTTCAGGAATACTGTCATCCTCAAATTGATTGGTCAATTTTCGGTGTGATAGCTCTTTCTTCTTCTTCTTCTTCTTCGGTCGTCTCTCATCTTCATAATCACCTTCCGCTTCCTCGTTGTCTCCTTTTTCTTTTCGTTTTTTAGTCTTCGTCTTGCCCTACATTACACACGGATTCATAAAAACAATTCTAACCTTGCTCAATGATAAAAATCAAGATAATTTAAAGATCAATTTACCGTTGAAGTTGAAGTTAAATTTGACTCAACTTCTTCAACCTCTTCTACCATATCATACGTTGATTCTAAATTTATTCCATCAGGAAGATCTAATTCTCTCTCAGCAGCAGCCAGACGCAGAGGAGAAACAGCACCCTCTAATATCTGGATTTGATTTTCCAATGACTTAATACGACCTGGAGGAAGAAAATAGAATGACTCATAATGAGCTGAAAACGTCGAAATCTGATAAAGACTTGATCATTAAATGTCGCAATGGAGTCAGGAGCCCAAGAAATCTTCGGTCGTGTAAATGCTGGATGTCATAGTTTTAAAAAGTACACTTACGTGATACTTGAACCACCTTTGCGTCATAATATCTCCATCCTCGCTTTGGCATCCTACCCGATTTGCTCTCCCGCCATTGAACAACATAGGAATGATCTTCCGGTTCCGTCTTGGGATCAAATTTGTTGACATCGAAGTCCATGATCCATTCAACAGGAATACCCGCAGTGTACGTCGCATCATACTCGCCACGTATCCACTGAACTAATGCGAATTTTGGCTTCATCGTAATTAACTTCTAAGTCGTCAAATTCCGCACTTGACGAGAAGAAATACAGGACACAGATTTTTTAATGTCTGACAGATCAGTGAACCTCAAATTATAATTTATGCTTTCGTTTGACTTTCAATTTTTTTTTTTTTTATTACTAATCTGTATATTATATTTATAGATATATTCACGTCAATAGAAGTCATTTCCAAGAAATACTCAATTGAAGGCGCTAGTGGCTGATAATAATTAAAAAATAAGTTAAAGGAAAGTTCTGAATCATCATTGCTGTGATGTCTCCAAAAATTTGTGGTAATAAAAGTGAGCAAGTCGAAATTTTGCATGATACACGAAAGAAGACACGTGGCCCTTACAGAAAATATAATTTTTTTGGAAGCACGGCAAAAATTCCGGCAAGAACTAAATCTAGATGGCGACTAACGTCTCGTGTTCAAAAGTGAGTATCATTTACTCTTACTTAACTATGGATGTTTTGGATTTTTATAAAATTGATATAATATTAAAATTGCAGCCTCAATAAAACATATTCCCCAGATAAAATACTGCATCTTTCAACGAACTATGACAGCATTAGAAATCTGAAAAATTGCATTGACCAGGAGTCTCAGATTAAACAAGATTCAAACGAAGTACTTTTATTGGATGAAGAAATACAGAATCAGGTTATTAAAGTAAATAATGATTATTACGGATTTCAAGTGCATAGGCGTGATAACGCCCTTATACAACCTAAATCTTATCATTACTTAGTTACTGCCTTGACAATTGCTCTGCCTTTACATTGCGGCTGTGGACCGACTTGTGCTTTCTGTACCGCATTTGCCCTGATCTTCACCTCTTCATAGGTTCTTGGAACAGTAACATGGGAAAACCATAGAGAAAACCCATGTTAGTACAGTCGGAGCTGAACTAATTCTACAGTGATCGATAAGAAACTCCTCTTCATCGACCGCTGGAGCATTAGGCCCCTCTTCTGGTGAGCAGAGAGATCCCTCACGCTAGACGTCGACTAAGCGGAAACTTGGCTGAATCTGGTAAGATCTGTTACTTGTTAGCTAAGTACAGCCCTAGACTATCAGGTTTAGTGGTATTTGGTTAATAAATATCACATATGACCAGATTCAGCTTTGTTTGAATCAAATTCTAGAGGACTGGAAGTGGAAAAGGACCAGAGTCGTATATCTATTGGTATTTGGCCAAGAAATCTTGATTTGATTAATTTTCCCAAAACTATATAGCCTATATAAATTTCCTAAACATTTATGAAAAAATTTTTTTTCTATCAGATTAAATCGCAGCAGAATCATGATTTAATTGATGTGAACATAGTTGTCGATACCACTACAGTTCAAGAAAACCTGACGCAGAATTTTGCACCAAACCCAACGGTTTCCCCAATTCCGAAGGATATACCAAAGAAGCATTTGATCAACAACTTACTAGTGATGGCTATAAAGTGGCGTCGGAACACGAGTTATACCGTAGCTCAAGATATCATAAAGTTAGTGAACATTTCATCTGGCACGAGTAATTCCAACAGTTCCAAGTACTATTGGAAGAAAATACTCGATCGTTACTCACAAAATGTATCGAGCTATTACATCTGTGAGCACTGTAATAATTATCTTGATCTCGAGAAAGATTGTCCGACTGAGTGTGGTGAATGTCACAAAAAAATCGACCTCAAAGTAAACAAGGGATCGTTTTTACATTTACCTTTGGCAGATCAGCTCTCGGAAATATTTGAGACAACTGATGCTCATCATTTGTACTCAGTCAACCGTAAAAAGCTGAACAAATACGCGATTGAAGACATTTTTGACGGAAAACTATACAAGAAACATATCTTGAATGATACTATGATATCAATCAATTTCAGTGTCGATGGAGCGCCGATGTTTGACAGTTCAAATACGTCCGTGTACCCTGTTCTTTGTACTGTCAATGAGGTGAATCCGCATGATCGGCGTAAGTATGTTCTGTTGTCCAGTGGGTGGTTTGGGGTAGGAAAACCCAAAAATATGAACTCTTACCTTAAGCCATTCGTAGAAGAAGCCAAGACATTACTAGAAAAAGGGTTCACTTATAATTATCAAGGTCAATCTTACACAAAAACCGTGGTTACCCTTATGGGTATTTGTGATTCAGTAGCTCGTCCAATGGTTCGATGTTCCACGCAATTCAACGGCGAGTATGGCTACGGTTTATGTCTACAACCCGGAAAGTCAGTGAAGAAAGGGAGAGGATACCAGAGTTTACCCGATCGTTGACGGCAATCCATTTGGGGACGGTTTGAGGACTCACGAAGACACACTGCTGCATGCAGAAGCGAAAACTAAAGAAGATCGGAAAGGTATCAAGGGTGTTTCTGTTTTATGCGAGATACTAGATTATATGACATCATCGTAAATCTTGACGCCGATTGGATGCACTGTGCTGGTCTGGGAGTCAGTCGCCAATTCGCTGGTTTATGGTTTGATTCTGTAAATTCTCAGGAAAAATTCTACTTCGGTGACAAAATTGATGAATTTGACCATTACCTGACTTCAATTTCACCAACGTCGGAAATTTCTAGAACTCCTCGCCCATTATCAGATCGTGTTCACATGAAAGCTCATGAGTGGATCATCTTTCTCTTGGCGTACAGCCTACCGATTATGAACATGTGTTTTCCGATGCGTTACGTCGAACATTGGGCCTTGTTAGTGTATTGAAGAGATGCAAAAATTGAATTCTTTCGTTGCCTATGTGCATGATTGTAATTTAGAACTTTTAACATGATCTATAGTATAGTACACACATAGGGAAGTAAAGTAAGAAATGTCTCAGATCACAGGTAATTGTCGGCCGAGGCGAAGCCGAGGTTGACAAACATGTGATCTGAGGCTTTCTTATTTACTTCCCATGGAGTGTATAGTATTTTTTTGCCCGTTGGGCAGAAAGTGGCAACTTTGGTCCCACTGCGCTAAATAAAGTTGCCGCTTTCCACCTTCCTCGGACAAAAAAAATATTTTTAATTGTTTCAATAATATCATCAGTCAATGATAAGATTTCTTTTGTACATAAAGTTTCTGATGAGAAATTGTATTTTATAAAAGTGTTATTGTAAATTACTATGAAATAAACCAATTTTCTTTTCTTATCTATAATAATAACTGTCGAAAAGTAAACTTGATCATTTTTATTAGTTTGCACATCTAATCAAATTAGATTTTCAGCTATCATCTTTGATAATTGATTGACCGTGATTCAAGTCTCATCCAGCACCTGATCTCTATTTCATTTTCCGTCAATCTTGACCTAATGCTCATTCAACTTCTGATGACTACTTTATTGTTGATCATTAATACCCATATTCCAAATCCGATTGAGCATTTGTCGATCACATTGGCTTCTAAGTTCCCCCGAGGAAAACTGATCAGACATAAAAAATGATCATGCCTGATCAGGCATGAATTGACCTAATCAGGTCTGAAGGCCATTGTTACTTTTAATTAATAATTTTGCTTAATTTTATGGATATAGTACTTGATAGAGTCATATGTAATTCTCTATAATGAATTAAAATATTACAAAAATGATTTCATATAATTCTACAGCTGCAACACCAGTAGTCACCCATCCAACTACTAACCACGCTCAATGCTGCTTAACTTTGGTAATATCTGTGCGCCTTGAAGTTCCCGTCTGCTGTGCTACTATCTTATTTGACAATAGTTCTATGATGTACCTAACGCATTAAATAAGTTTATCATAAATATAATATAATAATTGATTTTATAATATACTACCTGTTACCCGCCCACTTCGCTGGGCATTTTGTAGAATTGTATTTTTAGATCTAAACTTGAAATTTTATTAGAGTATTATTTTGACTTTCACCAATTCCAAATTACATCGAATTAGCATATACCTTTTATCCATGAAATTATTCCAGCTGATATTCATTGTAACTTTCAATGTGTAATCATTATAATGTTTGCATGGCTTTTTTTCAAAAATGAATAATAATTAACACGAAGAAAAAAATTTGAAATGAGAATTTGGAGTCTATAGGGGCTATAGCTTGGAAATTAAAAATTTTTAATGTTAACACCCACCTTCGCGAACCCCTGTGATATAAGCTATCGTAAAATTTGCCCATAGACTTTTTCTACATCTCTTACAGAATATTCCTACCAAATTTGGAGTCGATAGGAGCTATAGTTTAAAAACGGGAATTTTCCATTATTAACGCCCCCGCAATCCTCTTTGAGGTAGAATATCGTAAAATTCGTTCATAAAATATTTTTTCATCACTTATAGAAAATTCCTACAAAATTTGGAGTCTGTAGGAGTTATAGCTTGAAAATTGAAAATTTTTATTGTTAATACCCACCCCCGCAACCCTCTGTGAGATAAGATATCGTAAAATTCGTTTATAGACTATTTCTACATCTCTTACAGAAGATTCTTAACAAACTTGGAGTCGATAGGAGCTATAGTTTTAAAACGGGAATTTTTCATTGTTAACGCCCCCGCAACCCCCCTTGTAGGTGGAATTTAGTAAAATCAGTTTTTAGCTGACCTCTACTCGGCGAAAGGAATATTCTTGCCAAATTTCAAGTCTCTAGGTCTTATAGCTCCAGAGATATCGTGATGAGTGACTATATCTATAGAAAGTCTCCTATATATATATATATATATATATATATATATATATATATATATATATATATATATATATATTATAATGGGGTTTTCTTCACGGGCTGGCGTCGACAGCACCGGGGAGTTCCACATAAATGTTGGCTTACCTGGTTCGTCGCGTGTTGGGCGCCAGGAACTTGACGTTCCACGGTTCGGCTTCAGCAATTGATCGTCGTCGGGCGGCAGGTCAACGTCGAAGAGATTCTAGAGTTCGTGGAGCGAAGAGGAAACTCGATGCGGAAGATTTAGTCGAAGCGGATAATAAAAAAAAACATTGAGACAACCAAAGAAAATCAGTAATGCGCAGGGACTGTGCAATGAACAAAAAAAAATTCTGGATACGATCGAAATTATAAATAATGAGTTCGTATTTATTCAATGACAATCAAAATTTCGAAGTAAGAAAAAAATTGTGACCTCGCTTTACTATTTTTACAACAAGTGATAAATAAAAAAAATAACGAACAAAAAAAATAATTGTTTCGCTGGTTGTCTCGTAACAACAAATTTCGAATTTAAGAAAACGAATATTAGGGTCGTAGCCCGTCTTCGTAATAACAATCTTTTTTTTTTTTTTTTCTTACTATCAAAAAAAATTTATAACTGGTTCGTGGTTTATGGTACTGTCGAATTTGTCAATAGCATCGATTTGTCGTCGTTTGACTATTGATGTCACAATCAATCGATCAGTTATCAATTGCGGCGGGTAATTGGACTATAGGTAACTCTGGTTACCCGTCGGGCAACACGCGGGACAAAGCTCGAGGTATGATTAACAACCACGCTCGTAGATGGCCCTTGATTCGAGCCAATTTTCATTCGGCATGCATTCTCAAATTTTGCTACTAAATCGACAATATACACAACATTCCTTACACGGATTACAATTTTTTTTTTCTTTTGTGGCACCGAATACCTGGCTGACGTCAATAACAAAAATTGCGTCTCAAAAGTGTGCAATTTCACAAAACTTCATCAATAATCGAAAAAAAAAATCAAAACAAAACTTAATAATTAATTATAATTCTAAATCGGACAGGTACGACCTCTCCGACCTCGAATTAAGTACGGACTCGGTGACGTCAACCAGGTGTATTAATAACTGCGACCGCACTTACCCCAGTTCAATCGACTTCCTGGTGAAGATGTGACTCCAGCAGAAAGTGACGGCGTGGCTGACGGCGGCAGAGGTTCTCGGCGATGGCGTCTCGGAAATTCCGTCGATGGAAAAGGACTAAAACGTTCGTTCGTTCTCGACCTTTGTCGATTGACAAATAAAATAACTCCCGAGAGAAGTTCTAACCTCGGTTCGATCGGCTCACAAATAAAAGCAACTCGTACAATTGAGTAATTCGCCAAGGCGCGGCTGAATTTACGTAAAAATTACAAAAAAAAAAACTTGTCGTTTTGCTTTCGCAACGTGACAAAAAATTTTACAACAAAAAAGAAAAATCAACACTCGTGTCAGTGGCCGGCTTAGAATTGCCGGCTTTTCCGTTGTGCCAGCAATCTGTGGCTTTTCGCTAGCACAGCTACCACGCTGCGCGTCCAATCAGCAGTCTTCGATAAATTTCCATCGTCGATGGTTGGTCGATACTCAATCTAGTATTCTTTTCGGCGTTCAGGTGGGGCCCTGGTGTGCTCCCAGTGATTCAACGTCCTGTCATTGGTCAGTTCCGATGCCGGGTTTCCCTCGTTGATCGTTGACCCTCCCAGATGTCTCCCGGGTAGTTGGTTGCGAACTGAACTGAGGGTTCGCCCGGTCGCTTGTCTCATTCACTCTCTCGCTCACTCACTCTCTCGATTACATAGTTTATTACCTAGTAAATTGCCTAGTAAACTACGTTATAATTTGGCGTGGTTCGGCTTACTGTTACCTCGAGCTTCGCATTCTGGCCGGCGACTCTTGGGGCGACACAGGCGCGTCGAATCCCCGCCATCCATCAGCTTGACCAACTAAACTAACTAATTTTCAAAAAAATAAATCTAATGCGAAATTTTTAGTGGGGAAAATTTCCCACGTCACAACACCTCCCCCCAGACGTCGACTGGGAGCCACATGGGTCGCAGAAACGGTGCCATAGATCCCTTCACCTGAATATAGGGGTAGGATGCGACATCAACAACAGTAAATATACCAAACGAACATTTATTTATTAAAATTACATTATCAATACTCCGCTCAGCGGCACGTTCAACTTGACGTCACGCGGCGGTGACTCAACTTCCACGCAACGGCGTATAGAGGCACACAAAATTTTATGCTAATACATCGAATATAACTAACCAAAACAGACTATGATTAATCACTCAGTGCTTGCTCCCCTCTTGGGGCGGCAGAGATCAGGCTTCGCTTAGCGAAACCACAAGCGCAACGGCGCACAAGAAATAATAATACAAAAAAATTAAAAAAATAAAAAAATAAAAAATTAGGAAATAAAAATAAAAATAAAAAAAAATAAAATATAAACAGTAATAGAAAAGAAAAGAAAAAACATAAACAGTCTAATCCGTAATTAACGGGCGGACGACGAGCCCTCGTTGGCCGACGTATCGGCTACCCACGCCTTTCGGCTGGGTTAACGTCTTCCTTGACGGGAATCCGCGGTTCGAGGCGGCAGTCCGAAAAGGGTCGGCTTGCATCGCGGACACTCCTCGAAGTAGAACCCTTGATGCCCACAATGAGCGCAGAAGCTTCCCCTCGGGAATGGGCACTCGGTCATATTGTGGCCCAGGCCACAATTCCAACAGCCTGCGTGGCGAATCGGCGGCAGGTCGGGTTCCTGGCGAAGCTTTTCGGCCAGCGCCATCGCCCGCATCCTGGCGAGGTCGCGTGGCACTTTCGGCACGAGCGTTGGTGGTGTATGTCGACGCAAGATCGCCATGACATACTCCACCTGCTGTGTCGGGCGTAAATGACTCTCCAGGACCTGCTTAGCCCGTGACGCACACTGGCCTGGACTCGCGACGGCGGCCTTGCAGCAGGAGCAACGCCACATCAGCGGAATTAGCGTTGAGTGGTTGGGTTGTGGTTCCCTGTACCACCAGGACCGTACTTGGGCCCAGAACCTGGCTCGCGACGAAGAAAGCGGCGTGATTTGTAAGCTTCGGCGGTGAGTCTCTTCCGCTTCCTGCAGCGGCTTCACCCAATCTGGCTGGAAGTACTCAGCCCAACACAGGAGCTGAGCATACCGCACGGCTTCGTAGGTCGACATTCTGTAAAGATTACAATTCCACACATATAACATGCAACAATAATACATAATCCAACCAAACCATTTTTAAATGTACGATGTTTGCTCGAGCTTTGTCCCTAATCGTCGAGATCGGTATTATTCGACTGTGGGCGTACGAGTCGCAGTGCTTTGACATGTTGGCGACCTATCGGTCGCCCATTTTGCTCAACAAGTTCGTAAACGACAGGCGAAATTACATTCGAGACGATATAGGTTCCTTCGGAATATTTACGCGCGAGTTTTGACGAGAATCGGTCGGCTCCTCGGGATAATACGTGTTGTCTAACTCGAACGACATCCCCGACGGCAAAACGCTCGTCTCGGTGATGCCGATTGTAATAGCGGGCTTGGCGTTCGAAGCTACGTCCTAAATTGTCAGTTACCAGATCATGGAGTTGGGTCAGTCGGGTCATACGTTTTTCCCAAGCGGTAGTATCTGGGCAGGGAATATCTACGTCACCTTCGATCAGTTTTCGGTAGTATTTCGGCGGTCTGGGTTGCCAACCATAATTCAGCATGGCTGGAGAAACGTGTATCGAACTGTGGACGGCAGTATTGTACGCATGTCGGAATTCATGGACATGTTCGTCCCATAGTCGGTGATCCAACTCGACATACGAAATAATCATCGTTTTCAAGACGCGGTTAACGCGTTCGACAGGGTTCGCTTGAGCGTGGTACGGTGGAGTTCGTGAATGGTGAATCCCATACGCATGCGCGACCTCTTCCATCAGTTTGTTCGCAAATTCGGTTCCGTTGTCCGTCAATAGCACTTCAGGGCAGCGGAAACGATGTACGATGAGTTTATCGAACTCACGGATGATCGTCGGGCCATCGGCTTTCCGAATTGGGCATAATTCAATCCATTTGGTGAATAAATCCTGGAATACGATCATATATTTGAACTGGTTCTTACTGGCTGGGAATTCCATACAGTCAGCGGCTACCACAGTCCAAGGCGTATGTACGGTTCGTCTACACATCAATCCCGCTGGTGGTTGTTGTGAAACCTTCACAGTTTGACATGTTACACATTCACCGACGTATTTACGTACGTCTTCGTCCATCCCCGGCCAATAATAGTCGATCGCGACTCGATTCACCGTTTTCTCAACTCCTAAGTGACCAGCTTCGGGTGGATCGTGGTTTTCAGCGATAATTCCCCAATGGGCAGCTTTCGGTGGGACTAATTTCCAGGCATCCAGGTCCTCGACGACCTGGGTTATCAATCGATTCGGTCGAAATCGGTATAAGTGATCGTCTTCGACTCGCCAGCCTTTCCATCGGCGTGGGTTCGTCAATACGTCTCGTTTGCGTCGGGTATACCAGTCGTCCACTCGCTCAGCCGCTGGTACATCAGTAGGTTCGGGTTCTGTTTCGTCAACTACGCACAGTTCGTCATCAGGTTCGTAGTCATCGCGTTCGAACATTCGTGACAAGGCATCGGGTACATCATTCAGAGATCCTTTGCGATATTCGATCGGAAACTGATATTCGGCTAATCGCATCGCCCACCGGCCCAATCGAGGCGTTTTGCTTTTCAAATCACGCAACCAACGCAGACTGCTGTGATCTGTAATCACCTTGAAGCGATAGCCTTCGAGGTATCGTCGGAAGTGCTCGCAGGCCCATAAAACTGCTAGACATTCACGTTCGGTTGCCGAATAATTCCTCTCGGCCTTGTTCATTATTCGGCTGGCGTACGCGACGACTTTCTCTCCACTTTCGTATTCCTGCGTCAGAACAGCACCCAAGCCTGTCGCGCTGGCATCGGTTTGTAATACGAAAGTCTTTGAATAATCTGGGCACGCCAGTACTGGTGCTGTAGCCAAAGCCACTTTCAAGGCTTCGAATGCGGTATCTTGTTCGGCGGTCCAAGTCCAACGGACTTTCTTACTCGTCAACCTCGTCAATGGTTCGGCTAGGGTCGCAAAGTCAGGAATGAAACGTCGATACCACGACGCCATTCCAAGGAATCGTCGTACCTGCTTCATGTTGGGCGGTCTAGGGAACTCCAGCATGGGTTTCACCCGGTCTGGATCAACAAGCAGTCCTTGATCATTAACGCGGTACCCCAAATAACGTACTTCATCAGTACAGATTTCGCATTTTTCGATATTTATTTTCAAATTGGCACTTTCTAGTGCGTCGAATATCTCCTCCAGGGCCTCGAGGTGCTCCTCGAACGTCTCAGTGACCACTATCAGGTCATCCAGGTACCCAAAGACCTTGAGTGCTCGTCGTCGTTCCAACATCTTGTCGATGAGTCGCTGGAAATGAGGAGGTGCACCAGCTAATCCGAACGGCATCCCGACGTATTGGAACATGCCGCGCCCTGGGACACAAAATGCGGTGTATTCTCGACACGCTGGGTCTAATTTGACCTGGTGATACGCGTGTTTCAAATCTATCTTCGATATAAGTTTTGCGCCGCTTAGCTGATCGAGAATCCAAGTCATTAACGGTAGTGGGTAGGCACACGGTTTCGAAATAGCGTTCAGTCGTCTGAAATCCAGACACATTCGATATTCCCCGGTTGCTTTCTTCACCATGATCACCGGATTACACCAAGCGCTCGTGGAGGGTTCAATTATGCCCGCAGCCAGTAACTCGTCTACCTGGCGGCGCATCTCGGCTTCGATGATCGGTGACGTCGGGTAATTCCGTTGTCGGATCGGTTCGTGCCCTTGTACGTCGATTTGATGGGTCAAAAGGTTCGTAAATGTCGTCTCACCAGTGTAATTTACGGCTGGCAGTCGACGAGCGAGTAATTCGTCGAGAGCGTTTTGTTGTTCGGGCGTAATTTCGACAATTGCCGCGACGTCTTGTTCATTTAGGTACGTTTTCGAGTTCCAATCGTATATGTCGTTGGTTCGTTTCGTCCACCAGCGACGGGTGTGTCCATCATAGCAGATCCCGAAGGCAATGATTGCATCCATGCCGAGGATCATTTCGTACTTCAGCGATGGTATGACTCGCACTTCAACGAGTCGCATCTCGTCATCAATCACCAATGGTAAAGTTACGAGCGCGTGTATCGACATAACCGATCCGTCAGCCACGGCAGCGGTTTTATGTATCGTCGGACGAACGCGTACGCCGAGTCCATAGACCCAATTGCGTTCGTCTACTTCTCGGAGACATGTGACTGAGGCCCCTGTATCTAATAGGGCTTTAATAGTGCGTTCTCCGATTCGTACGTTCACGAAAGGTCGTTGATCGTCCCCTTCGGTCGTCGCGGGGCAAATTTCAGCGGCTAATTCTCGAAATGTTCGTTTTCGTTCGTCAGGTGTGGCACAGATGTGCTGATGAATCGACCAATCCTCCAATTGATGTTCTTTCGAGCAATAATATGCGTTCTTACATTGCCGACAGCGCCATAGCTGTTTGGTCGATGCGCATACATTGCACTTATGCTTGGGTCGGGTCTGAGCGGTCGTCTCGATTACGGGTCGATGTACGTAGGGTTCGGAATTGTTCGCATCGGGTTTCTGGTTCGCAGGGCCGAATGGCTCTATTTCAATGTCGAAGATGTCCGGTAGAGGCAAGGTAGCCACAGCGACCACTTCTTTAACCGGACTTTCGATCCCAAATTCGGCGGAGATCAGCGGTGGATCGTCTACTGCTGTCCCCGGGAAGCGTTTCCCGACGACGCAGCCCGACGTTGTTGCCAGCGGATGCACCCAGGGCACCCAACTGTCGTACAATCTGCTGAACCACAAGTCCAGCAGTAACCGGTTCGGGGTGGACTCGGGCAGGCTGTTCGCAAGTGACCTGCCTGGCCACAATTGAAACAGCGCCCTCGCAGTCCAGGATCGATCGTGAATGGTCGAGGTTGTCCTACCTTATCACGTGGCACAAAAGCTGACGCCGAGGCATCCAACGCAGCCACTGGTGGCAGTGGTGCGGTTTTCTCGACGGCTGTGTGCTGCGCCCCTGAGGTCGGGGAAGGTTTCCTCTTCCTGCGAGGCGAGTTTGGCGATTTCGGTGGTTTTGGTGATGACGAAACGTCATCAATGGCCGCCACCTGCGATTTGGTCGTCTTAATCGGTACTCGAGACATGTATCGATCGGGCTGATACGCCAGCTCCGGCATCACGCTTTCATTCGGCGTGACCGGGGTACGCGGTTGCGTGCGGCGCCTGGGTCGATCGAAGTCACGGACGAGTCGATACAGCTCGCCAAACGATGTGAAGTCTTCACGGTGTATCACGACGTGATACTCCGAACGGAGATTGTTGAAAGCGAAGTTCAACTGTAGGCGTAGCGGCAAAGGCTCACTAACTAATGCCCACATCGCTAAAATGGAGTCCAGGTAATCCAAACCTGACTCTAACGGGCCTTGAGTGCGATTCACGACCTCACCGAGGAGGCGGCACTCAATATCGGGTTCGCCGAAACGTTCACGAAGAGCGTTGCACAAGACCTCGTATGAGTCAATGGCCCCCTTCATGTGGGTCCACCATGTCTTGGCCGCTCCTATGAGAACAAGTGGCATAATAGCCAACACGTCGGCGTCGTGAAGACCACAAGTCACCTGGCATTCCTCGAGACGTCGTAGGAATGACTCCAGTTTAGACGAGTCTTGTCCAGAGAACTTTAAATTCCATTTGGACACGCGTTCATACATGGCGGGCTGATAATGAGCCCCACCAGTACGTGAGAGACCCTGACGACTGTCCAAGTCGTGAGTTTCTCTCGAGATGGGTGAACATCCGGCATTATGAGCCTGATGATTCACCTGGCTCATCGTGGAGTTCGCTGCGGGTGGGAATCGTACATGGGGAGGACTTCGGATTGTTCGGGGACTCGGGATAGGTCGAGTGGGCCTTGATGGTTCGCCTATCGACATACGGGGTCGCGATTCCGTCAACAAATACATCTCAGTATTTGTAGGGGTCGTATTGACCGTTAATCGGCCGGTAGCCGTCGTCGTGACTGTCGTGGTGGTCGTCATCGTCGTCACCACCGCATTGACGCAGTGAGGAGGCAAGTCCATGCGACTGTAGGTTCTTTTTGTCGTGAGATCGTCCGAAAATCGCGTGATTGGTTGATCTTCGAGGGTCCATACCGTATCTGGGTCGACATTACGCTTCAACGCGCGCAGCAGACGGTCTCGTATCACCCCTGAAGTCCCCAATGGGTTCGCATTCAGGGTCACGAGCATCTCGCTAACCTGTAGGGAGTTCAATGCGTAAACCCATTCGTCGGCTTCATCTACAGTCCGGGTTGTCGATCCTGTCTGATCGAGGGTGCGCATGGAGTGTTCTCGAGCACTCAATTCTCGAGTTTGTCGCTCTAAATCAGCGACTTCGGCTTGAATACGGAGTCGTTCAGCCGTGAGTCGTCGTCGCTCGGCTGCGAGAGGGTCGATTTCAACCTTCGGGTTTCCCTGCGTCGAGGTACCCGGAGGTGGCGTAGCTGATCGAGCAGGCGGGATCGGATTCGGGCGGGGTGGTTGATCGATGGGGTTCTCGGTGTCGTCCATGTTCTCGCATTCACGTGGATTGATCGGGTCATGTGGGGTTTCGTCGCTCGAACTCATCGTAAATTGATTAATTTAACTATCTGGTATAAGTTTCTCTCTAATTAGTCGCGACGCGTCGGCATCTCTTCAAAAGAGCCCCACGTTGGGCGCCAAAATTTATAATGGGGTTTTCTTCACGGGCTGGCGTCGACAGCACCGGGGAGTTCCACATAAATGTTGGCTTACCTGGTTCGTCGCGTGTTGGGCGTCAGGAACTTGACGTTCCACGGTTCGGCTTCAGCAATTGATCGTCGTCGGACGGCAGGTCAACGTCGAAGAGATTCTAGAGTTCGTGGAGCGAAGAGGAAACTCGATGCGGAAGATTTAGTCGAAGCGGATAATAAAAAAAAACATTGAGACAACCAAAGAAAATCAGTAATGCGCAGGGACTGTGCAATGAACAAAAAAAAATTCTGGATACGATCGAAATTATAAATAATGAGTTCGTATTTATTCAATGACAATCAAAATTTCGAAGTAAGAAAAAATTGTGACCTCGCTTTACTACTATTTTTACAACAAGTGATAAATAAAAAAATAACGAACAAAAAAATAATTGTTTCGCTGGTTGTCTCGTAACAACAAATTTCGAATTTAAGAAAACGAATATTAGGGTCGTAGCCCGTCTTCGTAATAACAATCTTTTTTTTTTTTTTTTTTCTTACTATCAAAAAAATTTATAACTGGTTCGTGGTTTATGGTACTGTCGAATTTGTCAATAGCATCGATTTGTCGTCGTTTGACTATTGATGTCACAATCAATCGATCAGTTATCAATTGCGGCGGGTAATTGGACTATAGGTAACTCTGGTTACCCGTCGGGCAACACGCGGGACAAAGCTCGAGGTATGATTAACAACCACGCTCGTAGATGGCCCTTGATTCGAGCCAATTTTCATTCGGCATGCATTCTCAAATTTTGCTACTAAATCGACAATATACACAACATTCCTTACACGGATTACAATTTTTTTTTTCTTTTGTGGCACCGAATACCTGGCTGACGTCAATAACAAAAATTGCGTCTCAAAAGTGTGCAATTTCACAAAACTTCATCAATAATCGAAAAAAATCAAAACAAAACTTAATAATTAATTATAATTCTAAATCGGACAGGTACGACCTCTCCGACCTCGAATTAAGTACGGACTCGGTGACGTCAACCAGGTGTATTAATAACTGCGACCGCACTTACCCCAGTTCAATCGACTTCCTGGTGAAGATGTGACTCCAGCAGAAAGTGACGGCGTGGCTGACGGCGGCAGAGGTTCTCGGCGATGGCGTCTCGGAAATTCCGTCGATGGAAAAGGACCAAAACGTTCGTTCGTTCTCGACCTTTGTCGATTGACAAATAAAATAACTCCCGAGAGAAGTTCTAACCTCGGTTCGATCGGCTCACAAATAAAAGCAACTCGTACAATTGAGTAATTCGCCAAGGCGCGGCTGAATTTACGTAAAAATTACAAAAAAAAACTTGTCGTTTTGCTTTCGCAACGTGACAAAAAATTTTACAACAAAAAAGAAAAATCAACACTCGTGTCAGTGGCCGGCTCAGAATTGCCGGCTTTTCCGTTGTGCCAGCAATCTGTGGCTTTTCGCTAGCACAGCTACCACGCTGCGCGTCCAATCAGCAGTCTTCGATAAATTTCCATCGTCGATGGTTGGTCGATACTCAATCTAGTATTCTTTTCGGCGTTCAGGTGGGGCCCTGGTGTGCTCCCAGTGATTCAACGTCCTGTCATTGGTCAGTTCCGATGCCGGGTTTCCCTCGTTGATCGTTGACCCTCCCAGATGTCTCCCGGGTAGTTGGTTGCGAACTGAACTGAGGGTTCGCCCGGTCGCTTGTCTCATTCACTCTCTCGCTCACTCACTCTCTCGATTACATAGTTTATTACCTAGTAAATTGCCTAGTAAGCTACGTTATAATTTGGCGTGGTTCGGCTTACTGTTACCTCGAGCTTCGCATTCTGGCCGGCGACTCTTGGGGCGACACAGGCGCGTCGAATCCCCGCCATCCATCAGCTTGACCAACTAAACTAACTAATTTTCAAAAAAAATAAATCTAATGCGAAATTTTTAGTGGGGAAAATTTCCCACGTCACAATATATATATATATATATATATATATATATATATATATATATATATATATATATATATATATATGTATATAGATTTTGATAGTCGTAATTTATTTATTTAACCGAATCTCATTATAACAGCACATTTATTTAAATAATAAAATAAGTCATGATTTTAATATTAGGCTAGAGCAGATCAGACCAAAACATCCCGTAGAGAATGTAACAAATTTTTTATTTCAAAATTATTCAGACGTAATAATAAAAATAATTTTGCAAAAAAATTTTTATCTCATCTTTGACTATGCAAGTCTGATCAGATCTATCCGGAAAAAAATGATCAGACCTGGCCATACCTGTTCATGTATGATCAGGCCTGAAATTAGACATGGTCATACCTGTCCATGCCTGTTCATGCTAAGGACCGAATATGCTAGGAAAAAATTTTTGAATATGTTTACTATTTGTACATTAATTTCGATTAATAAATTTGTAAATTATCAATAAACGGTATATTCTATTATTCAATAAATAAAATTATTTTAATTATCATTAAATACCTACCGTAGGGTAAATTTAATTAACTTCTCTAGGCATGAACAGGTCTGATCAGACCTGAGCGTATTTAACCCTTCAGGCATGAGCAGGCTTGATCCGACATAAACAGACCTGTTCAGGTCTGAGCGTATTTGACGCTTCAGACATGAGCAGGCATGTTCAGTTCTACTTTCAGGCCTGATCATATATGAACGGGCATGGTCAAGTCTGATCATTTTTTCCCGGGCCATCTTAAGTCTGTTCTATCTTTGTTGATCAAATTATAATATGCCTATACTTTCATATATAGAGCCATATATTCTTCCTTATATGAAAAAAATATATTTCTCATTATATAGTAAACATTTATAAAGCATTTTATAATATACCATACATTGTTCAACATATATGTTAGCTGGTAAGAATCAAAAATATAAAATCATATATGTGAAATCTTATATAAAATTAACATATATAAAATTACGTTACCAGTATATTAGCGTTTATAATGTACAATATATCTATAATTAAATTTAAGTCATATACTTTTTCATATGTGATAAAACATATATGTTGACATACAGAGAAATTGGCCGCATATATGATCCGTTACTCAAAATATATGTTTGCATATATTTTCAGCATGTATGTTATTTTCATACGGGGTTATTACACCTAACTACTAATACAGTGATAGCTGTGTTAATATTGGACTATACATTATGTCTGGTCGCTGTTTTCCTAAATCAAAACTACTGTCATACTCTTAATATGAATGACCTCATGTATTTACGAAAGAATTAGTCATAGTTAAGAAAGACCTTGTAAATTTAGATGATACTGTGATAAGTATTCATTTATTATAGTAAATTGGGATTCAAGAGTCGTTAAGGATAACTTTATGGAGATGTGTCAGTGGTGATGTCATTGTCAGATGATTTTTGCTTCAGATGTAAAGCTGTCTTAAGATCAGCATTCACCTGTGACAGCTGCGGTAAATCTTTCCATCAGAGCTGTGCCAGAGATTATATAAAAAGCAGACCTCTAACAGACTGTTGTAGGACTAAACTTGCATATTTACTGAAGTCTCTTGATCCCAAAACTCAAACTCTAAGCAATCGATTAAACTCGTTAAGATCAGTGAAGTCGCAAAACTCTTCGACTTCAAGCTTTAAGTCAGCAAAATCCTCAACAAGTACGACTAGTAAATTATCCATAGAAAAGTTGAAATCGAGCTTATCGTCACCGCTCTCACCAACTTTTCTACTATCTCCAAGCAGTGATTCAGTTTTCTCTCCTACAGTAAATTGCTCAAAAGCTAATAACAAGAATCTTAACATGAGCGAGTCTGAAACTAGTAAGTTGATCAAATCTCCTGAGGCTGAGTTACGAGATTCGTTACCTGACGAGCGGTCCTCTATGTCAAATAATGAGATGCTAACAGCTGTAATGCGATGTCTGTCATCTCAAAAACAGGTGCTCAAACAGATCCCGAGTTTAACAAGTGACTTAAAAATGATGTCAACGAAAATCGATAATCTTGGGGAGCGCATAAGTAGTCTGTGTTATATCTGGCCAAATTTTTATATATTTCTCCTATCGATGGGAAAATTTTCATAAAATCCCAAGTAAAGCCGATAAGAACTTTATCTTTCTTAATGGGTAAAAAAAAAAACCCAGAACCATAAAATATATTAGTAATGTTATTTCAAAAGTACTTGGGTTATTTGCTTAAAAATGCCTAAACAAATAGCCTAATGCATTTTACTATCTCTAATATTTTTATCACTATAATCCAAAAAGGTTCTTAGATAATATAAAACCTTGGACCCCAAATGATCCATAAACCACTAAAGGTAAATTAGTTTGGGAATAATAGTTTATAATCGTTTGAGGTATCTTTTGTAATCTTTTATAATGTAAAATTCGTTACTTATTTAGTTAACAATAGTTAAAAGAAAATCCAATGTTTAAATGTACAGGGTTGCAATACTGTCACGTGTACACCAAATGAGGATAAGATAACAAACTAACAAAGTAATAAACTAACAAATTAATAAGATAACAAATTAATAAATAAATAAAATAACAAATTAATGAATTTATAAACTAAAATACATTCGACATATTAATATTTATTATAATATGTCATTTTCAAACTTGTTAATTATAACAGTTAAAAATTAATAATTAATAACAATTATAAAATCCAATAATATATTTGTTAATTGTAGTAATAAATAATAGAACCAATAAGAAAAATTTGTTAATAAGTAAACATTATTATAAGTACTAAAACGTTGAAGATTGTTAATAACAATTAACATAGAGATAATTATTTTTAGCTAAATAATTATTTAAACATATAATTATTATTATTAAAAAAATGTTAGTTTGTGTGTGGGTGTGCACACAGACAAGCTAGCATCAGGGCAGTCCTTTACCTGCCCAAAATAATTACGGAGTAGGGATGATAACCTGAAAACTGACCCTGATTGGGAAATGCTGTGCCCCAACCCAAGGCCTAAGAGGTGGAGCCTTAATTAGGGAACACTTATATAACTAAGAGTTCGTTACTTTGTCTTCCAGTTCCAATATTAGTGCAGTCCTAGTTCAACTATTTCAACAGTTAGTTAACAGCTACTTGCTTTAAACGGTGGTCCATCAGTACCATTTTCAAGTATTAAATTTTTATAGTTACATTAAAGTATCCGCATACTTAGTTTTCTCCACATACAGTAGGAAAACGTGTAACTGAGAACAACCGTTCACTTTCAATTCGAGTCGATACATTTTTCCCTGATTTCATTCAAGTGTCCGCACAATTTGTTTCTCCGCATATCGTGGAAAACGTGAAACAGCACAAAGATAACGACTTCGGTAGTTTGAGACAAGTGAACATCCCGTATCCTAACAAAACCCACAGCAGTATCCAATCAAGGTCAACTCAACAGGGATCATCAGTTTATTGTAAGTTATAGCAGTTAACAAATTAAGTTATTTTTATATCCAGAATTTCAACTTAGAATTTTGTAAATCAATATTAAAAATAAATTCAACTTAGAATTTTGTAAATCAATATTTAAAAATAAATTCAATTTAGAATTTTGTAAATCAATATTTAAAATAAATTCAACTTAGAATTTTGTAAATTAATATTTAAAAATAAATTCAACTTAGAATTTTGTAAATCAATAGTTAAAATAAATTCAACGCAAAGCAAAACCACCCATCTAAACATTATTACATTCCAAACACAATCTCACGATCCCGGTCTATAGGTCGCAAGACTTGGACCAAAAATATATTTTGCCAGGTCTAATCCTGGACATAACACCTGCAAGATGAACAGGATAAAGCTAAAGAAAATTTAATTAAATTAAGCAATATTGTAAATTCAAATTCCAAGCAAATTATTGACGTCATCACGGAACTTGAAACCCTGAAGAAGGAGTCAATAAATCTGGCTACATCGATAACAAATGTTCTACAATCTTCAACTTCGACGACTTCAGAACTGGTACTTTCAGGCATACCAGATTCAGTTGCGACGGGATTGGCACCAAAGGAAATCGTATTAAATGTATTTCAATCTCTTAATCTGTTTAAATTAAATTCTGACATACTCACCGTAAGAAAAGTTGAAAAGAAATCTGCTTCTTCTGTCAGTAGCATTAATGGTAGTAATAGTAGTAATGTCGCTAATAGCAGGCCTGTATTTCATACTTATATTCTTAAAATGATATCGCCTCAAGTACGTGACCACATTATAGATACTAAGAGAAAATGTAAAATTTTACCGGTAAAAAACGTTTTTCCAAATATAGTAAGTGATTCCTTTAGAAGAAATATCTACTTAAACGAATTCTTACATCCAGAAGTTTACTAACTATTGCTTACCCTTGCGACTTTCAAATCAGTCTGAAAAAATTCTGGAAACATTATGGAATCATGATGGTTCCAGAGTGTTTCCAGAGTGGTTTTGTGCCTATTTTCCAGCATGAAACCAGAGTGCACCCAGACTAAAGCCAGAGTGGAATCAAAGTGAACTCAGAATGAAACTATAGTGGAACCAGAGTGGACTCAGACTAGAACTAGAGTGGAATCAAAGTGAATCCAGAATGAAACCGAAGTGGAACCAGAGTGATACCAGAATGGAACCAGATTAGAATCAAAGTGAATTTTACATAAAATCAAGATAGCTTCAAAGTGAAATCAACATGAAATTAAAATGAAATCAGAGTAAAATAATAATCAAATCAGAATTCATTCAGATTTAAACTAGCGTGAAGTCAACGTGAAATTTGCATGAGTCACAATGGAGTTATTAAAAATTAGATTAAACTGTCAGTAAATTTAGAATAAGTTCGGATAAAATCGAAATTAATTAAGATAAAACTACAGCAAAACTAAAATCAGATCCGATAAAACTTCATAGGGATCTGAATGTGTAAATAATTTAATATAAATAATAAATTACGTTCATTGGAAAAAATTAATCAATTATTAATATACTTCTTAAAGTTTTTTCCATCTTTATTATATAAATGTACATAATAAGATGTTACATAGTGGAAAACATATCCTTTTATAATTTCAATGATATATATTAATATATTAATGAACATTAACAGTTTGTTTATTTAGTCACATCTCTATTTAAAAATGTTGATTAAAGAGTATTAAAAATTAATTCTTCTCAATCAGTTTTTATAATCAAAGTTGTTATTCATCTCATCTTTGACAAATTTAAAAATTTCTCCCAATCTTACGTACACTAAAACTATTTTAATAAAAACTTTATTATATCAATTATGAGTTGATCAGCATCGAAAATTGTATTTAAAATCAAAAATAGAAAATATAAAATTCCTATCATATAGAACGTAAGTTTCAGAAAATTGTAAATGTCTATATATAATATATCTGGTGAAGAAAATAAAGTCATGGGTAATATATGTCGGTAAAAATGTATGCTTCAATTTTTCTCCTAAATTCTCTTAAAAAAATTACATATCAATCATGACATAGTTTTTACTACAACTGTTTTTTAAAATGCTTTTCGTACACGAACCTATTGACTATATGTATACAGTCTATAATTGTGCATTAAAAATCACAGGAAAAAAATATACAACTTGAAAAAAATTAATTTTCCAATGACTTTTATCTAAAGTAAAAAATAAATTTGTCGTAATACTTCAAAGTTCACTTTCATTGTTACTTTACTTTCAAATTTTATGGTTTAAAGAAGTCAAAAATTAATGATGACCAACGTAGTAGCATTTCGTTCGTCGGCTTCCAGTGAAAAAAATGAAATTCAAGAATTGGTAGGTCCAATAATTATAAACAAAATGTTTCGATTTAGATATCCAAATTAATTATCACGTCAATTTCTATGAACTTGTACGTCAAGTAGTATCGTATACACGATGAAAAAAAATTTTTGTCTGATTATATATGATTATACATGAGGTTTGGAATGATCAAACATATATGATCAAAACATGTTGCGATAATACTCTTGGGACCTTAAAAAGTTTTTTTTTTAGACTGGCAATACGATTGTTTTGACACTGACATACAGCCTGTCAATAATTACCGAAAAATTTATTGGACAGTGACTATTTTCTAATTTTTTTAAATAATGACATAATTTTTTTGTAATTTTATTGTACTTTGCGAATTTGATCAAATTTAATAAGTTCTTAAACTTTACAAAAATCTATTGAATTCCGGAATTTGATGAAATTGCAAAAATTTTTATAAAAACCAGTACTTTCTGTTGTTAAAAGTCTAATAAATTTATGTCTTTCAATATTAATGCTGGTGACTTGGACGAGTGAGCAGCGTTCCAGACGGCTTCCAGCTAAAATGATTTGAGTTCGAGCCCTCCATACGCCTGCGATTTTTTTATTTAATATTGTCATGAATTGATTATCCTAATATTGTAACGAACCATTACCGTACTATCCCGGGAAAAAATGATCAGACCTGACCATGCCTGTTCATGTATGATCAGGCCTGAAATTAGACCTGATCATGCCTGTTCATGTATGACCAGGCCTGAAGTTATACATGATCATGCCTGATCAGTTCTGTTCATGCCTGCTCATATCTGGAGTACTAAATACGCTCAGGCCTGATCAGGCCTGTCCATGCCTGACCAGACCTATCCATGCCTGCTCATGTCTGTTCATGTCTAAAGTGTTAAATACGTTCAGGCCTGTCCATGCCTGATCAGACCTCTCCATGCCTGATCAGACCTGTCCATGCCTGTTCATGTCTGAAGTGTTAAATACGCTCAGGCCTGTTCATACCTGTTCATGTCTATTCATGTCTGACCATGCCTGTTTATGACTGTTCCTCTCTGACTATAGTCAGAGATATGATAAAAATTTTTCTTTGACGAAAAAAATTTTTGGTCATCACAAAAAGTGCAAAATTATTTTTAACATTACGTTTATTTAAATAATTTTGTAATAAAAAATTTATTACATTTTCTATGGGATGTTATGGTCTGCTCTGCTCCTGCCTAATATGAAAATCATTACTTATTATATTATTTAAATAAATGTGATATTATAATGAGATTCGGTTACATAAATAAATTAGGACTATCAAAATATATTATAAAACCAATTTTAACATTATATTTATCATAAACTTATTCGATACTCTATGTACTTCATAGAATTGTTACATCTAATATAGCAGCACAGCAGGCGGGAAATTCAAGGCAAACGGATAACACCAGAGTTAAACAGCATTGAGCATGGTTGGTAGTTGGATGGTTGACCGCTGGTGTTACATCCTTACAATAATATGTAATTATTTTTTTTTTTATTTTATTTTATTATAGAGAATTGCGTACGACTCTATCAAGTACTACAACCATAAAATTAAGCAAAATAATTAATTAAAAATAGTAATGGGTTTTCAGACCTGACCATGTCTGATCAGGCCTGATCAGGTCAATTCATGCCTGATCAGGCATGGTCATTTTTCATGTCTGATCAGGGCTGAAGACTCATGCCTGTTCATGTCTGATCAGGTCTGATCATTTTTTCCCGGGATTCCATTTCTCTATGTATTTATGAAATGAATTTGTTATTCTCGAAAGCATTTTTTTATCAGACATATATGAGTAAAAATAATTATATATGATCATATATAATAATGCATAAGTAAATCTGATTATATATGATTAGACGTGGCCAATATATATATATATATATATATATATATATATATATATATATATATATATATATATATATATATATATATATATATATATATATATATATATATATATATATATATTGTGACATGGGAAATTTTTCCCACTAAATTTCATTATAGAGATTATTTTTTTTAAGCATTAATTAGTCTATAGTGTTGGCCAGGCTGACGAAATGCTGAGATTCGACGCGCATGTGTCGCCCTAAGTGGGTTCCGGTCAGATTGCGAAGCTCGAGGTAAATAAAATAAACCGAACCGCGCCAAATAATCAAATTTAGTATGGATTGATGCGTCTGAAAAATTTACTATGTAAACTAAGAATGTGTGTGAGAGAGAGAGAGCGAATGGCAAAAGTGACCGGGCGAACCCGCAGTTCAGTTTACCATCAATGACCAGGGAGACATCTGGGAGTGACAACAAGCAACGAGGAAAACCCGGAATCGGAATCTACGAATCACCGTACCATGAAGCAACGGGAGCACACCAGGGCTCCACCTGAACGCCGAATGGAGTACTAAATTGCGAATCGACCAACCATCGACTATGGAAATTTATCCAACAACGGCTGATTGGACGCGCAGCGTTGTAGCTGCGCTAGCGAAAACACCACATGTTGCTGGAAAACGAAAAAGCCAGCAATTCTGGGTCGGACACCGTAAAAGCCACTGTTGAACCGCTGATTATTTTATTGTTACGCTACGAAATACAGTTAAAACGAGTGTTAATTATTATTACGAAAATTCAGCCGCTTACGTGGTGAATTTAATTATTTTGTTGAGTTATTGTTATCTTGAGTGTTGATCCAGTCGACGCTAGAATTTCTCTCGTAAATTGCTGTAATTGTCAACTGCCAGGCAGTCAAGAATTCGAACAAAATTTTGGTCATTCCTACAACAAAAATTCCGTGACGCCATCGCCGAGAGCCTCTGCCGCCATCAGTATCGCCGACACTTGCTGCAAGGACTTTCACATCTACCTGGAGAGTCGACTGAACGGGGTAAGTGCGGTCGCAGTTTGTTAATACACCTGGGTGACTTCACCGCGGTCCACGATTACGCAGAGAGTTATGATTTGCAATTAATTGATTATTTTTTTTATTGTTATCGAAATTCAGATAATTACGAATATTGTAATTAAGTCAGAAAGTAAAATCGTACCGAAATTCAGCAATTGCGTTGTTGAATTTCGGCTTCGGGGTGACGTCAGCCAGGTATTCGGTGCCAAAAAAAAAAATATTTAATCCGTTGTAAGGAATGTTGTGTACAGTGTCAATTTAATTGACCAAAGTTTGAGATTGCATGCCGAATAAAATTGGCGCGAACCCAGGTCCATCTACGAGCGTAACTAGGAACTATACCTCGAGCTTTGTCCCGTAGATTGCCCGCCGGGTAACAACAGTTACCGACGGTTCACTTACCCGCCGCGGCGGATAATTGATCGATCGCTTGTATCATCGAACCAGTATACGACAAATCGATGCTATTGATAAATGCGAAATTGGTTGTTAGGAAAGAAATACAAACCAGTATATTTTTTTTTGTTGTTGATTTAATTTTTATTTAAAAATTTGTTATTACGAAAGAAAGGCTACGACAATTATATTTTTTTAACTTTTTTTGAAAACTCAAATTTATTTGTTACGAATAAAGTGGCGATAATTGATTATATTGATGAAGTCGAAATTTTTGTTGTTAGGAAAATAAACGCGAACTAGAACATTTTTTTTTCCGTCTCTTTGTTAATTTTTTTGAATTGGTTAATACGCAGCGGCGACATTTAATTTGTTTTGTTGAGAAATTCGAAATTTGTTGTTACGGTACGATAAGCGAAACGATTAATTTTTTGTTTTTTTTTGTGTTAATTTTTTTTATTTGTTGTTGGCGATAATAAAGCGAATGCAATTAATTTTCTTAATTCGAAATTTTGTTTGTTAAACGAACCAAGAATAACTCATTATCTGTAATTTCGATCATATTCAGATTCTTTTTTTTTAATTGAATAGTCCCTGCGCATTACTTGTTTCTTTGAGCTGTCTCTATTTTTCTATTCTCTGGTGGTAAAAATATTCCGCCTCGATTTCTACACTCGCTCTACAAAATTTAGGATCTCTTCGACGTTGACCTGCCGCCCGACGACGATCAATTGCCGAATTCGAACCGTGGAACGTAAAGTTCCTGGCGCCCAACAAGCTACGAACCAGGTAAGCCAACATTTAGGTGGAACTCCCCGGCGCTGTCGACGCCAGCACCGTGAAGAAAAACCCATCATAATATATATAAACTTTTGAACAAACTACATTTTCTGAATCAGCTCGAAAAACTGAGTCAGAAAATGGCTAAATTTTTTAAAAGTTACGCCATGAGGACGGCTGCAATAGTTAGATTTTTATGAAATCTACTAAAAATTATGTAGCAATACGAACGTTTTGAACCATATGTATTTTGATCAGACGAAACAAGATCGATATAAATTCACAGTAGGTATACTAAAGTGTAAACATGACAGGTCCGTTCTAAAAATTATTTGGATTTAATCTAAAAATACTTTGGAGTAACTCAAAATTCATAAAGGATTTGCTAAGAAAATAATTAAAGTTCACTCTGCAACAATTTGTATTCACTTTGGTTCTACTCTGGTTTTATTCTTTATCTACTCTCATTCCATTTTGATTCCAATCGAATTTTATTCAGGTTGCATTCTGATTCAACTCCGACGCCACTTTGGTTTTATTCTGGCTCCACTCCGCATCCACTCTGGTCTCACTCGATACCCAATCTGGACCCGCTTCGGGTCCACTATGAATTCATTCTGTATCGATCGTGAATCCACTGTGTATCCACTTTGGTTTCATTCTGGCTCCACTATAGTTTCACTGAATAACCAATCTGGCTCCGCTTTGGCTTCACGTTGATTCCATTCTGTATCGATCTTGAATTTTCTATGTGTTCACTATGGGTCCACTATGTATTCACTCTGTATTCACTCTGAATACAGTCTGGTTTCAATCTGTATCCAATCTGGTTTCACTCTGAAAAAAAGGCACAAAACCACTCTGGAAACACTCTGGATCTAGTATGATTCCACTCTGACTCTGGAAACAGAGTGGTTCCAGAGTGGACTCGCAGTCGCAAGGGTAGTACTAAGTTGAAAGCTAAAAACCTAATGTTCAAGTATGTTTGGGTGCAAAATAGTACTATTTTTGTTAAAAAAGATGATAAATCTGCTAGAATCAAAATCTGTTCTGATGAAGATTTAACTAAACTTGATTAACGCCACATTGATTTAACTGAAACAAGTACTTGTGATTCAAACTCATTAAAATTATTAAGTCTAAATGTAAATAGTTTAAATAGAAATATTACTCAATTGTTAAATTTAGTTGCTGAGACTCAACCTCATATTATTTCATTAACTGAGACTTGGCTTAAACCTGCCCATGATAATAGACTTTTCAATCTTAATAACTATACAATTTTTAGAAGAGATCGAACCTTAACTCACTCAGACACTGGTCGTCTTTTAAAGGGTGGGAGTGTTGCGTGCTTGATTCACAATTCGTTAAAAGCTAATATACTTTATGTATCTATCTCGGATCACCTCAATGAACCAGAATTTTGGATAGTTGATGTTATCTCGACTAGCGGCTCTCACATATTACTGTCAGTTATGTATAGAAGACCGGCAGAAAACCACCTAAATAAATTCTTCGATATTCACTCTAACTTCGCGATTAATTTTAAAAATTTTATTATTACAGGTGATCTAATCTGTGATTTACTTGACTCATCTTATATTTCTAATCATTTAAAGACTTCTATTTCAGAATTGTCAATCCATTGCGTTCCCTATGGCTCATCTCATCATGTTAAAAATAAAGACTCTTGGTTGGATGTTGTATTATTAGATAATAAAAGTAAACAGGGCTTGTTCTATAAATCTGATCAACCCTTCATCAATGGTCATGACTATTTGTTCTGCGAATATATTATCGAAACTCCTAAACATAACGAAAAATGGGTAACTTATCGCCGTTTCTCTAACGCAAACACCATTGCTTTATCGAACTCTCTCATGCGCTCACTTAATATAGGAAGAGATTCTCTACATAACTCTAATCCAAATGAGTTGTTAGATATTTTTAATTCTAGTGTATCAGCTGTCCTTGATAAATTCGCGCCACTACATTCACGTATAGTTGGGCGACCCACAACTCCCTGGTTAACCAAAGTTTTAAAGAACAAATGCAAGGAACGCGATACCCTGTATAAAAAAGCGAAAAGAAGCAATAATTCAAATCTTTTTATACTTTTTAAAATTAAAAGAAGAGAACTGAAACATGAACTAAAGAGTGCTCGTGAAAACTATCTTAAGAGCTCACTGTCTTCTCTGTATTGTGGAACTCAAGTTTGGAGCAAGTGAAAACATCTAGGCTTAGTAAAACGCACGTCATCCTCTTCCCTCAACCATTTCGAACCATTGGAGCTCAATGACCACTTTACGAACATAGTGCGCCGACAACCGGCATGTGATCAACAATTTTTAAATTCCCTTCCTCTTTTTCACAATAGTAAAGTAAATTGTTTCTTCACTTGGTCGGAAATAGATATTGTTTCTATTGATCAATTAATGCCGTCGTAAAATAATCAAATAGTCTATCGAGAATCTAGACAAGTTATTAATAATTATACGCGACATCGTCATTATTATCTTGATTATACAGTCCATCTGGCTAAGGAATTCGGCTCTGGACTTAATTTTTAGTAATTTGTTTGAATAAATATCTGATTATGTTATTGTTAATTTTTCGTAAAATACAAATTATTGTTTCTTCTTTTTCCTAATACCTTTATATTATTTATTTCCCTGCAATACCTACAGATCGGCCCTGGAAATACGGGGTTTGTTATTTTCCCCAGTTTGGAAAAAAATAACTGGCGTCCAAACGTGCACTAACCCAGCCTGGGTGGCTGCTGTAGTGATGCTTAGGAGATTAAGAGCATCTCCTAAGCTTCCTATTTGTTTGTTGATTTTATTTTGGGCGACCCCCTTGTAAAAAATTTTCGGACTTTTCTCTGAAAAACTCTAAAAAAGACTTATCTTAAGTTCTAAAAGACTTCTAAAGACTTCTTCAGAGTTTTTGAGAGAAAAGTTCGAAAAATTTTCACCAGGGCCTGGACAAAATTTCTACTTTGTTCGACGTATCCACTGTCGAGTCGTGTATAGAAATTGTGAAAATTTTGTTACAAATTTGGAAATTAAAATTTCAGATTTTAACACACTTACCCCCGCAATGCCTATCGGAAGTAGAATTTTTTGAAATCTGTTTTGAGATGATCTCCTCGTAAATAATAAAAGATTCCTACCAAATTTACAGCTTTAAGAAGCTATATTTTAGAAATTATGATTTTTTATTGTTAACCCACTCCCGCGATCCTTATTGGGGTGGTTCGTCGTAAAATCCACTCTTAGATCATTTCTGTATCGCATACAGAAAAGAGAAAACTTTCACTAAATTTGGCCACAATAAGAGCTATAGTTTGGAAATTAAAAATTTTAATAGTTAACACCCACCCCCGCAAACCCCGCTATAAGGTGAGCTATCGTAAAATTCGTTTCTATATTATTTCTACATCTCTCACGGAAAATTCCTACCCAATTTGGAGCTTATAGAGCTATAGTTTAAAATCGGGAATTTTCAATTGTTAATGCCCCTGCAATCTTTTTCGGGGTGAAATATCGTAAAATTCGTTTATGAATTATTTCTACATCACATATAAAAGATAGCTACCAAATTGGGAGTATGTAGCACGTATAACTTAGAAATGTAAAATTTTCATCGTTAACACCCACCCTCGCAATTCATATTGGTAGTAGGCTGTCATAAAATCCGCTCTTAGATCATTTCTACCTCACATATAGCAGATTCTTACCAAATTTAGAACATATAAGAGCTACACCTCAGAAATTGAAAATTTTCATTGTTAACACCCACCCCCGTAACTCCCTGTGGCGTGAGCTATCGTAAAATTTGTTCATAAATTATTTTTACATCACTTATAGAAAATCCGTACAAAATTTGCAATTTGTAATAGCTATAGCCTGAAAATTAAAAATTTTCATTGTTGATACCCACCCCCGCAACCCCCTGTGGGGGTGAGATATCGTAAAATTCGTTATTAGATTATTTCTACATCTCTTGCAGAAAAATCCTACTAAATTTGGAGTTGATAGTAGTTATTGTAACCAGGGTGCTTTGCCCAGGTCCAGTTAGTCACCCCATTCCTCCTTAGAAAGGGCGCCACTGGGATTTTAGACAGGGTGCCCCAGAAACCGGGAAAACATGAGAGGGGAAAGACAGGATCATGAGAAGTCCGAAAGGGCTGGAAATAATACTAAGATAAATTATTTATAACAATTAAAATGATTTATTCGATTAAATTACAAAACTTAAGAACTTAACTTATAAACTAACTTAATTGTGAGAACCTCTCACCTACGCTGGCCCTTGCCAATTATTCTTACAACTATCTAAATACCAATTTCCTCTATACCTCGTCACTCCGACGGAATACCTTGAAATATCTAAATTTCCTCGTCAACCTGACGGAATACCGATTTACCTCGTCAACCTGACGGAATACCAATTAAAACCTATTCCCCACTGCGCCCCCGACTCGGGCGTCTACGCAGCGGTTTCCTAACTTAATTCGTTGTACCCCCGACTCGGGTGTCTATACAACGTTTCTAAATAACTCTCTACCCAACGTTTCTAAATAACCTAAATTCCATACAAAAATCATCCACCGGACGCTAACTTAATGCACAGTTTTCTCTAATTACTCAATTTTCTCTGAATTACTAATTATCTAAATTCCTGGAATTTTTCGCTTAACATTTCTTTAATACAAAATATCAAATTCACTAATTTAATTCATTACGAAATTTATCAACCAAAATTTCTCAATTAAATTCAATTTCTAATTTAATTTATTCTATAAACTCACTATTCAATTGAATTCATTAAACAATTTTCCTAATAAATTAATTTACTAAATTAATTAAATTCAGCACAACGGCCTAGAATTAATTTTACAAAATTCCAAATTTCAAATTCTACAAACTTAACAAGCCTCATTAAATATTCAAACTACATATATTCCAAAGTGACCTTGACTATCTAAATTACACAATTGCTTCTACTATTTGAAATTTTACCAAGATAATTTTACTTAAATAACAATTCATAACTAAAAGACTTGTAACAACTAATAAATGACGTTGATGGATAATTTACTTATAAAAGAATCTGCTAATTTAAAAGTGACATCTGAGACAATAGCGATCATTAATTGACACAATTTTATTACAGTTAATTCGGCCTCTCAATTTACAAATTCAAGCTTGGCCTGAAATAATTGTAATAATAATACCTGACATAACTTTTCCAATTCTTCAAACGTTGACCGATGTCCTGGTTGAAAATTGGCGAAATCAGCGGCTGGTTAGTCTCTCTCTTGTCTCGAATAAACTATCTGGCTCCAAGTAAAGGGTTCCCGAATTTCGAGTTATACATTGACTTTCTTCTTGATGGTTCTAAATCTCGATGACAGAATTCACTACACAGCACTCTACTGATTCAACTGTTTTGTCAAAAGCCTCACTTTCTCAAAGCGTCACTGGCTCAAAAGCCTGGCTCAAAAAGCCACGATGTTTCTTTTGCCGGCTCTTTTACAACCCTCAACTCCAAGTTCTCGAACTTTCCTATTGTCAACTCCGCTTCGTTTTCGGGGACAGCAGTGGGGACGTTCGATTTGCAGGCCCGGTGACAAGTCTGAACTACTTGTCAACAATCGAACGGAAAGGGAAAACCCTTATTTATCGTGGCGTCAATAAGGTGGTCGATAACGACCGTGGAAAGTTCAGTTTTCCCTGTCACACTATAGTTTTAAAATGAAAATTTTTCATTGTTAACGATGATTTTGTATGATGTTACGTCAAGAAATTAAATTTCAGTTATTTAAATATTGCGCTATTATATGAAAATAATTCTCTAACATTAGTGCTGCTACTGATGAAACATTGGATAAGAAATAATTCATACGGTTCCACGATTATCATTGACGAGACTCATAGTATTTTACATCAAGTTTTATAATGTTGTTAGTACCCTGGTTAAAAATATTGATTGAAAAGGATTGAAAGTGATGAAATTAGAATACTTTTGAATAATTTCAATTCTTTTTCATGTATATATAGATATACAGTTCACATAGGGTGACTGATTCCCAATACTTTTCAATCAATATTTTTAATCAGGGTACACAGTGTAAAATTTTGCGTCAAAAAATGTTGTGTTAAAAATTTTTTGTTGGATATTTAACACTTTCATGTGGAAATTTAACATTTATTGTATTAAATCAACACAAAAAAAACCATTCGGCAGTCGAAACGGGAAGTAGATTTCATAATAAATGTAAAAAATTCAAAAATTACTGCGATCGGAAACTACCGCGGCTTGTCACCACGATAGCGTCGCCAATTAACAATGGATTTTTATCAAACTGAACATACTTATTCTACAGATAGATACCGAGGTCAAGTTCGAAGATGAGCTTAATTGGTCAAGTAATTTAGAAATGCCATTATTTTTCAAACTTAAAATACTTCATTGACAATTATGATATTTCATTGATAACAATTTTTTAATAAAATATTTGTTTCACTGAGATGTAATTAAGAAAGAATGTGACATTTACAGACAATTATCCTGTCATAATTTACTGAATAATTACAATATTTTTTTAATGAGGAAACATTCCCTTTTTCGATGACTTGTTCCAAAAATTTTTTTTCTTTTAATTAAAAATTACAGAGATATTAATTGTAAAAAATAAAAATTATACAATTCATTATTAAATATTATCAACTTTATTGAAAATAGTTTGTTCATATGAAAATAAAAATAAACTTTGTTCAAGAAAATAATCCTTGAATCAAGAAAATTATTACAAGAATATCCATGATCTTGTATTATTTTATTTTTAAATTCAAAAATGCTTGTTTGGATATGCTCTAGCTGTTGTATTTTACACCTAAATTTTTTCTTGTAAACAGTAAGGAATTTAAAAATCAAAATGATTACTTCCATTAACTATGTACTATCTTTACTTATTTATTTTATATCTTTCATTTTTATTAATTTTATTTGTTTATAATCAATCTTTTCAACCTTTCATTTTAATGAAAAAATTAAAATTTTTATGATTTTGAAAATTTTGAAATCATGGCATTTCTAAATTACTTGACCGATTAAACTTATCTTCGAACTTGACTTCAGTATATATCTGTAGAATAAGTATGTCGAGTTTGGTAAAGATCAATTGTAAATTGACGACGCTATCGTGGTGACAAGCCGCGTTATATCGTATATATATATATATATATATATATATATATATATATATATATATATATATATATATATAAACTTTCGAACCATATGGATTTTCTGACTCAGCTCGTCGAGTTAAGTCGGAATATAGCAAAATTTTCCAAAAGTTTTGTCATGAGAACCATTGCAATAGTTAGATTTCTATGAAATCTACTAAAAATTAGGAAAACGGTTGACCCTGACAGCCATCCCTGCAACTTCCCGCTACTTTCATAATTAAGCGCTTGATATTGCACTTATTATGTTTTTGAGCTCTTCGAACTCCAAAGTTTGATAGGAGTTTAATAAATCACTATTTTTGGAATTTTTAAATCGCAATAACTTTTGAATGGATCAATCGATTTTCATGCGGTTGGAGGCATTCGACGCAGTTTCATCATCCTCATAAGTTATTTTTCAGGTTTTAATTGATCGAACCGAAAATTTTAGAGTTATCCCGAAAAAACACTTTTCAGTTTTCTTTCGTTCACGATACCTCACAAACAAATCAACCGATTTTGACCGGACTGATGGCGATCGACGCATTTTTTTTTATGTTAAGAGCTGATTAATTTTTGGAATCGATTGGTAAAGCCGTTTAAAAGTTTGTCCAAAAGAACCACTTTTCAAAAAATTTTTTTTTGTAGTTTTTTTACAATTTCTCAAAATCGACTGTTCTGAATCGGTTCAAATTTTTAGGAAATCTAAGTTTGGCCTAGCCCTTTCGAATGGCACCAATCGCAATGAAATCGGTCAAGCCGTTCAAAAGTTATAAAAGGGTTACACACACACATACACACACACACACGCGCGCGCGCGCGCATACAGACATACGGACATCATCGCGGGAATAGTCAGGGAAGCTTCCTAGGGCCTCAAAACGTCAAGATTTGCTGAGAACTCGATTTTCGAAAAACGGGGTAAAACCAATAACTTCCCGGTTTTTGAAAATTTTCAATTTTCTTAGCGGGAAGTTAAAAAGTATTGAATATTTAATATAAAAATCTATGACACAAAATTTTTTGACGCATTGACGCAAACTTTTTGCTGTGTATGTTAAAGAAATTAAAATTTCGAAAAAAATTGAAATTCAAAAGAAATATAGATTTAAAAAAAATGTTATTCTTAACAAAATTGAAATTACAAAAAAAAATCCAAATTTCGAAACTTGAAATATTGAATAAGAAAAATCCAAAAAAAAAATGTGGAAAACGGTTGACCCTAAAGGCCATTCCTGCAACTTCCCATCAATTCTGTACCTAAGCACTCAATTCAACATATTACATTGTTTTTGAGCTCAAACACTAGCTGTTCTATGCTTTTAAGTTCTTCGAATCCAAAAGTCTGATGGCAGTTTGATAAAACACTATTTTTAGTAGTGAAACACTAAATTTTTACTTCTTCGAAAAATTTAATTATCCAGGCCACTAAACCTCGCGGATAAAGAATAATCGCCTAGATTTCATTATAATTTTAGTCCACTGCCCTGGGATATTCCGCTCCCGTGTACTAATAATTGTCTTTGTTTTTAATAGATTGATTAAATAATTTTCGGATAGAAGTTCCCACGTGTGCTAGTTAACATGTTTTAATTACTTACAAATTTTACTGCAAAGATGGTCCTATGTCCTTAATTAGCTTTGTATGTGATTGTATGAAATTACGCAGAATAGATGTTGATGGTTGATAAATGAAGCTTAGTTAGCGATAAAATTACGACAAAACATAACTTTATTTCACTAAATCGACACTTTGAATAGGTTTATTATACTCGGTAACGAAGTACAATAAATTAGTTGTATAAATATTTTATTGATATTCGAGGTTATAGATGATTGATTATTGATAATAAACGCAACGATATTAGTTTAATACAAAATAATAATATTAATAATAATCTAAATTATTAATTAAATAAGAGATTTAATAGATCTTAGTGGTTTTGGTGAGTAGTCACCTATTAGTAGTAATAGTAGTATAGTAGTAAAAATTGACTTGAGAATCTAGCGTGGTGGTTAACACCGGGGGATCCATCGAAGTGTCGATCACCGCTCAAGTATTGGGGTTTGTGACCATTTTCCCCTTCTCGTATCGTCTTGTGACGTCACGGGACTACTTATTATTTTAGCTAGTGTCGGTAACGGAAATTTCGGGTGGTAGTTCGCCAGGCTGATAAAGTCGGGACATTTTGTAGTGTCTCAATCCTCCCTGCCAAGCCAAGACTACCCCGTCAATTCATTGTAAAGAGAAAAAAAAAATTTTTAATTAAAATTTTAAAATTATTTTTAAAGACTTGGTGAGTGATCACCTGTAAATAACTAAAGAATTGGTTATTGATAAATTTCTTGAGCGAATGTCGAAACCCCGGTCTAGACTTCGATCTATTGAACTATAAAAGAAATAAATTAAAAATTTTATAATTATTTTTTGATTATAGTTGGTTGATTTTTTTTTCTTTTTGAATTCCTTTTTTTTTGTGATTGGACTGCAGCTGTAAATAAAACAAATTAAACTGGCAGATAATATATTAGATGATAAGAATGAAGTTGCGATTATATAGACATTAATACGAATAGTTATTTGATTTTTATTTTATAGTAGTAAACAAATATTTTTTAAGGTATATAATGAACTGAATTATTATCAGTAATGAACAAAACAAATTAATATAGTAAAAAAAAAATAATGTAATGAAAAAAAAAAGTTATTATAGTAGTAATGAAAATGGTGAATGAGGATGAAAAGCTTCCTGAACCGTAAGGGGAGGGTTTATTTCCTCATGGCACGATGATGGGCCTCGTGGAAGAGTCTCATGTCCTCTTGGGTGTACTCGGTGCTGATCCAGTCCTTGTACTTGGGCCAACGCTTGTTACAAGCTCGGCATATGGGGTCGAAGAATTGGTTAGCCACTCCGCATCCTGAACAGCGTCCACGGAAGTGGTCTTTCAGTTCTTTCTCGTGGGGGCAGAAACACGTTTCCGTTGTCACTTGGTATTGGTAGCAGACGTGACACATGTCTGGCCTCCATGGTAGACGGCATTCGGCAATCTTGTGGGTTCGTTGCCGACAGTTCTGGCACCCTGTAGAGAAGAACAGTGACTGAGCCTGGGTAGTCACTGTCTGGGTCCAAGATTCCTGGAGATCTTGATGGCGAATCCTTGGCCGAACGGCAGCACAAGTGCTGCGGATTGCTTTACAGAAGGTGTTGTAGTCCATGAAACGGATTCTATTATGTACGCATACCTGGTTTGCGTCTGTAGTAGCTGTTGGTGGAGTTGCTGAGTCAGTGTCAGTTAGAAACTGCTGATATGCAGCATCTGGTGATATTGTCGCACTGTACCCAGGTGCTGACGTAGTCTGTGAGTACGGTAACGAATAGGCGTACGTTACCATTACCGTCTTAGTCGGTGTACCCTTCTTGATGGCTCCTGTTGCGTGGAGGAGGTTCGATTGCTCCTGGGTGAGCTCTCCTCGAGCCGCCCTGTGGGCCAGTAATGGAGATGGAGGGAATTGGGAACCCTCTCGGATAGGCCTGGACGTCGATGTATGAGGTTTGAGTCCAGCATTCAGTCCACATGCTGTCGCTGGCTGGCTGGCTAGAACTGGAACTACCGCCTTGTTAGTTGGCGTAGTCCCTATGTTGTAGACCGTCCTGATGGTCTGCTCCTCAGTGACTTGGAAGGTTAGAGGTCCTTCCTGGTGTACTTTTTGGTGGATGTCTTCACCTAGCTTCTTGATGGAGGGTTGGTTGCTGATTGGTTGTCTCAGATAAGTTGGTAACATCGCGTTGTAAAGACTGGATGTCACGGGTATTTCTTTGCAGCTGCATATGCAAATGCTCGATGCCATCAAGTATGTCATTGACCCAGGAAGGTCGTTCATTGGCGAGTCTAGCTGTTAGCTGAGCTAATGAGAGTTGTTAGTGAGTCTAATCGGCTCACGAATGCTGAGGCAACTGTTTGTTGACTCGCATCAGTGACTGATGGCTGCTTTGTGGCTGCTTTGCTGCTCGTAGATGCCGGCATGGGCGATGTCGGGATGTTCTCTGGTTGGTTAGCAGTATTGACTGGACCTGTAATCAAACTGCTGGCCACTTGTGTCAATGTAGTTGCTGCTGGAGTAGTTACTGCGGTAACTATGGTGACCGTGCCGGGCTGAACTGCGAGAGGCCTGGGAATTCGGCCGAAGGTAAGCTGTGTGGCTTCCTCTGGAGTCAGGCTCGGCTTAGCCATGGGCGGTGACGATGCAGGGGTTACAGCTAGCGGTTCAGGTGATGGTGATGATACAATATCGTCTTGATGAGATGAAATGGTATCGGAAGCTAAAGTTTCGGTCAACGGGTCGAGAATCAACGATTCCAAACTCGCATGCGAGCTAGCTTTCGACTCGCTGCTGGTGATTGATGACATTGTAGTACTCTCAGTAGTTTCTTTCTGTAATGACATTTGTCTATTAGACCTTCGTGGAATTTTTAAATCATTCAAATAATGTGTGCCGAGGCCATTGCCATTTAAATCTGATAATTTCACGACCATCGGACTTATTATATCGGTAACTACTGCGGGTCCTGCATATTTAGGTGCTTATTACACGCTGTAGCCGTCGATTTTTTTGCTTAATTTTTTTTTTAAATAATAAACGCGATCCCCGACCTGTAAATTTATAGATTGAGTGGAAAACCGTTTTTCATGTTGTTTTCGTGTTCGTTCCCGGGTTTTCAACATATAATGTTCTGTAAAATGCCGAAGTTCGTCTATTCTACTTATGCGGGATTTCCAAACAGATATATCAATCTCGTCAAATTTTTCAGTAACAGGTGTATCTGAGATAGGGTGTGGGTCACAACCATGATTTAAATAAAATGGGGACACACCTAGTGCGGTGTGGACTGCAGTGTTGTAGGCAGATTTTAGGTCTGGTATGCAAAGGTCCCAGTCTCGTTGGTTTTGTCCAGTAAATGAAATAATCATCGGTTTTATTGTGCGATCACAACGTTCTACGGGGTTCGCACGTGGGTGTCCTATTGAAGTAGGCGTAAGTAAGATATTGTACTGCTTTATAAGGGCCAGAACGTCTTTATTTATAAACTCTTTACCATTATCTGAAATAATTTGTTTAACTGGACCCCAGTGAGTTAATACTCCACGTAAATGCTTGATTATTTCTTTGGCAGTTTGTTGTCTTAATGGGAAGATTTCTAGGTATCGGGTATAAATGTCTTCAATTACCAATGCATATTGGAAGCCAGATGAGGATTTAGTGTAAGGGCCTATGGTGTTCATGGAGATGATAGTCCATGGCTGAGTTGGTGGTCTAGTACCAATATAGCCTTGTACCTTGTACCTTTACCAACATGCCCTGTATTACTACTTGAAGATTATTTATTGACGATACTAGTGTGTCTGTAGTGTCGTCTTTCGGCTTTTCTTTACGGAAATTGGGTTGTTTGTTAGTTAATACCGCGTCTACGGTAGTTGGTTCGTTGTTTTCTATATTTGACGCGTCTTGATCGGGGTCTGTATCGGTAACGGCGTTCATTCGCGTTCTGGATTTAGAGTAGGCCTGCTTCGGTACTTTTGGTTTATTCGACTGTTCCTGCTTAGGTGGATTACAAGTATCCATAATCGATTGCCAAGCGCCAACGCGTTGATACAACGTTGAATAAGTACTGATATGTTCTTCGGCAAATTTAAATAAAAATTTGGAATTAAATTTTTGAATAATAATTTTAATTTATCGATTTTCAGGTAACGGCTCTTCTAATTGGGCAAATGCACTTTGCATTCGATTAATAAATGCCGCTCCGAGTGCTTCGTCGGATTGCCGATATGAATAAATTTCTTGTAACAGGGTTTCGTTCGTTTGGTGGGTTTGCCATACTTTAAAGTGTGTCTTAAAGACCGTGTCTAGGCTAGATGTCTAGGCTACCCTGTATGCCACATACAGTATCCAACACATCTTGTAGTTGCCACATCTACCTGCCGCCACATCATCAGCTGCCCATCGCGCCCTGATCAAACTAACATTAGCCACTAATTTAGTTTACAGTTCCGACTACACACTGATGCACGTGCGTGATCAAAAATACAAAAACAATTCAGGTCCACGACCTACAGCCATCAGTGCGCCGCGTCATTGGTGGTCTCTCTTTCTACCAAAGTCCCTATTTCAGGACCCGCATCAACAGTCTCTCCAGCACAACTTTCATTGTCCGAGCAGACATCCAACTCAATCAGAATATGATTCTCAGGCATTTCTCTGAACTTATCATGACTATACTTAAAACTCCTATTATTACTCAAAGATTTTAGTTTGTATCGATCATTATCAAGTAATTCTGTTACCACAAATGGACCTCTAAATTTTCTGTCAAGTTTCGTCTGATTACGTTCTTCATTTCTAATTAAAACATGATCTCCGATTTTAAATCTATTGACTTTAGCTTTATTTTTATCAAATCTAATTTTCTCATAATTAGCATTCTCTTCTATACTATCAAACGCTCGTTGTCTTACATTAGAGATATCAATTTCTTTTTCGTTGTCATCAACTAACAATCCATAAGGTCTTGCTTTCTTACCGATTAATAATTCTAACGCACTAGATTTGGTAACACGATTCACGGTTGAATTTAAAGCTAACTAGACTTCACCAATGGCCTCTTGCCATGAGCGATTATTAGACTCGACAACAGTGAACATATTTTTTTTTTTAGCGTACTCATCACACGCTCTACCTGACCATTTGCCTTACTAGTACCTGTAACTATTAAATGCAAAATTATATTTAAAGATTTCCAAAGGTCTTTAAAGTCTTTTCCAATAAAACATCTACTTTGATCGGCAATCACACGAGCTGGGACTCCAAAAATAAATACTGCAACCTTTAAAGCTTTGATAACACCATGACTGTCAATTTTGCAAGTATGATGTAAATAGACATATTTAGTAAAACCATCTACAATAACAATAACGTATTTTTTTGGTATTATTTTTTTTACCACTCAATTTACCTGTAATATCGATATGTACAGTATGCCAAGGTATACGTGTCTCGGGGATGCAATTTAGCTTGAATTTTACCTGAGTGAGTTTTAGAGAGTTTAAAAGTAATGCAATTGTCAACAAATTGACGTACATATTTAAACATACCCTCAAACCAGTAATATTCAAAAACCTTATCAAGAGAAAAACCCGTAATAGAAGAACTTTCATAATCTTTTAATATTGAAATTAATTTTATTTTATTGTCTTTATCAACATTGGTATCAACGCTATCAAAATTTATGATTTCAACTCTACTACATTCATTTAGAACTTTAGATTTATAGATATTAAAATTAAGTTGGGAAATATTTACTTCAAAACCCAAGCTTAAAATTTCTCGATCAATCAAAATATTCTCGTTCAAATATTCATCTGGGATAACGTAAGAAAGAATCTTTAATATAAACGAATTCATAATTACATTAGATAAAATTTGCATACAACGATTTGCTACAACATTTCGATATCCTTTAAAATAACAAATTCATTAATCCTTCTTCCTGAAAACTTAAGAGCAATCGATTCTTTTTTTAATCAGCATTCCGCTCCTGAATCAAAACAATATGGAAGCGACTCACCAAGATGGTTCAGAATACCAGTAGGAGCTGCAACTCCGGGTGAATTTTCATCACGATAGCTGTCGCAGTTTCTTGTCCACCAAAACGTGACACAAAAAATTCTTTTAATTTTGGCCACTGTATACCCGGAGTTGCTGCTTCAGACAGCCACTGAGACGCTCAGCCTTCCAAGGCTTTACTAAGCGCAGATATCAATCCACTTCCTTGGAGAGGGTTTTCCAACAGGCACAATTCCGTTGCTGAACACCATGCAACAGGAGCCAATCCCGCACTCTCTGGATTGAACCGCGGTAAAGAAACATTGTTCTTTGTCCAAGAAATGAACTCCACTGATCGGGTGCTGGACCAGATGGAAACGATCCCACTTCTGATGTCAGAGAGGAAGGAGTTATAGTTGGAGATTCAGCATCTTCTGATTTACTCATTTATATTGTTATAATTAATTAATATTCACAATTACAAAAAGATCAATTATTACGAATGAGTAGATAAACTCGTACGAGGTTAAGTTAATTTAGAATGCAAACAATGTTAATAATATCTTGCGATAGACCGAAACTTAGGAAATAACGAATTCGCGATCACCAGGACGTCTGTTCGATCTCGATCTTAAAGCAAGACTGTCTTTTCAAAAACTATTCTCAAATAGTCTGCCTGCTGCACATTTCTCTTTTCCTTATTAATTTTATGATACCCCTATCGTCCTGGGATCCCGACTACGTTGACAACCATGTGCCTACCTAGGCCTAAGCCTACCGCAATAAAACATTTTAGTTATATCTTAGTTTACAAAATATTAAAGTAAAAGTACATTTCTTAAAATAACTAAAAAAATAGAAATATCCTAAAGAATATTCTCATCGCTTCGTCAGAAAATACTCCGCTGTACTTTACTCTCCGACATATATATATATATATATATATATATATATATATATATATATATATATATATATATATATATATTGAGACACTACAAATAGTCCAGTTCTTATCAGCCTTCAATTAGCCGCCCGAAAACGTTCGTTACCGATACTGGGTTAATTTTAATTAATTTTTCCTGACGGTAGGAGTCCCGGGAAATAGTGGAGATGAACGCCCACGACGCGTCCAGTCCGAAAATTATAGATCAGACTTCGATCCAACTCCCCAACTAGCTACACGCTACTAAATCATCCTATCAATCTATTATATTCATACACCCTATTTCATAATTCTATTGTATTAACACTAAGTTTATATTGTTTAATTATATCATTTATTCGTTATTGTTGGTAAAATAGATGATAATAAAGTTATAATTTATCGTCACCGAATACACGTGTTTAATTGGTAAAATTAAGTTGTGTGTGAATAAGTTAATAAGTTGTTCATCGTACATCAACCATATTCACCTTGAGGCCTTTGAAGGACGTAAACCTTCAGAGATTTATTGTTCAAGAATTGCTGTGCCAATCATCCCCAAATATTCTAATCATCGCTGCGTATTGTAAGTAAAGAAAGAATTATTACTGGCAACACGTGAGACTTCGTATCTTCCTAATCAATTTCTACACTCTCTATTTACTAAAAACACGATTTACGTTGTCTGTAAGGAAGCGGATTTCCGAGAGCTGGTGGTCCAAAATTAATATTTAGAGGTTCAACCGATTAAAATTCTTATCCGCGAGGTTTTAGTGGGTTGATAAATAAATTTATCATTAAAAAGAAAAATTTATGTCTCAATTGGGGCTCGAACAGGGACGCTGCCCTCATTAATGAATGTCTTTGTTCCACAAAAATTTCAAAAGTTTATAAATTCATTTTCAACTTATAAATTCAATACTTTACCGATAAAAATTAATTAATACGATTAATCGATAGAATTCTAGTCATAAATAACTATAAAATTCTATTAAGATAGCAAAAATTTTGCTGAAAATTCAGAAGAAAAACTCTAAACTTATAAAATTAATCTCTACTTTGACAAAAATTGCCACGTTTTCATACCATCTCATCTAATATTAAGTATAATAAACTGAAAAGAATTATAATGTGTACATAAATTGTAATGTTGTAAAACTACAATCCGATTATTGTATAGATTTATGCTGATGTCATTTATTTTACGATAACTGAGAAGTACTCTCAGTAAAATTCCAGTAAAAATAATTTCGACAAAATTTTTATCAGTATATAAATCTCACAAATCCATTGTCTATCATATTTTGTGTACCGAGTCGTAAGCCATAAATACGCTGCATGCTCGGGCTAAAGTAAACATGACACAAGGTCGTTACACTCAAACGTCGAAGAATCGGTCGTCATATACTAAGTATTGTAACGTTCGGAAATAAAATTAAAATCTTTAAGTTTTATTCCTACACAAGAATTTCTTTGTCTAGCCAAGTCGAAACTAAATCTCTTATTTAATTTTATTACTCAAAATAAACTCTTAGTAGAAAATATTTTAAGACTAAAATTAAACATTGCCGTTAAAATAAATTATTTTATTTAACTTCACCGCTCGAATTTCAGAAAAATAACGTTTGAATTAACTATCATAAATTAATAAGCTCATTGTCGAAGTAAAATTTAGTGGTTAAATTAATAACCCCGAGTACCAGATAATTATTAAATAAATCCTGGATTGTAGTGATTTAGCTTGAGTACGTTACCGAGGAAAACAATTATCAAAAATCTAAGATTAAAATTTTCTATCAGGTGTGTCACCATAAAATAAAATTCCCGAAAATTTAATCCAACCGAAAGTTAATTAAGTAAAATAATTAAGAAAAAATTTTAATATCAGAATTTTTCAAAAATGTTTCCCCGTACGCCAGTAAATCGATTCTCGGTACCTGTAAACAATAATGCGAACCAGATCCCACAAGATCCCCATGTAGTCGCATCAAGCCAGAATCTACTAAATTTTAACCCGACTCAAGTTCCCAGTTCAGGTCTATATCCACAGTTATCAGACGACTTACTTAGACTAGACAATTCACAAAACGACTTGCATAACAGTAAAAGCTACAACAATAATACTGACCCCGCTCAGACAATTCAAAACAACATGAGCGGAATACAGGACTTAGCGAATCCCGCAAATTTAAGCGGTAACGAGATAAATAGTGTACAAGACACACTAGACCCAACGAACGCAAACAACAACTATGTAAACGTAATACAAAATCCTGGGAATACTAATGTTGTGACACATGCTCTCGAGGAAGTAGTTAGACAGCTCAGATCGGAAAACGAAGCCTGGAAAGCCGCGAATTATCAATTAATACCACCCTTTGCCAGCACTCTAGTCCGAACAACGTCTGACGCTGTAAACAACAACCACCTAGCCAATACTACTTATGCATTTCAGCCGCGGGAATTATTCCCGAATTCAAACTTCTCGGCGGGAAGTCATTTGATACCGCCCGCACCTCGCTTACCTCCCGCTACCACGGTACAAAACTCAGCGTTCAGTGGAGCTGCGCGTTTACCGTACGCGCACCCGTATATCCCACCACTCGTACCGCCAGTATCTCAGTACGTACCAGCTACACACACATAAACATACACCACTGTATCTCAAGTAACACAAACTTACACAGCACCATCGATGCCATATTACGTACCGGCCACACACATACAGCCCCACACTACTGTACCGCACGTGACGCATACCTACACAGTACTGATAGCTTCTTTTCACGTACCCGCATCGCAGACACAGCAATATACGCACACTATCCCAGGCATGGTCCCAAGCGTTGCTCACTCTTATACATACCCGAGTACAGTTGCACCCTTACGGACTAATGACATTTGCCGGACTGCCAAATCATGGAATATAATTTTTCCTTCACGTGATCCATCCGCAAAACTAGACGCTAAAAAATTTATTAAAACTTTAGAACAGAGAATGATCAGTAATGATATATCACTAGATAGTTTTAGGCCAGTAGTTGCTTCAACCTTAACCGGTAATATTCTAGACTGGTATTATCAAAACAAACACCTATTCACAGACTGGTCAATCTTCAAAACACACTTTAAAGTATGGCAAACCCACTAAACAGTCGAAACCTTATTACAAGAAATTTATTCATATCGGCAATCCGACGACGAACTTGGAGCAGCATTTATTAATCGAATGTAAAGTGCATTTGCCCAACTAGAGGAGCCGTTACCGGAAAGTCGACAGATTAAAATTATTATTCAAAAATTTAATTCCAAATTTTTATTTAAATTTGCCGAAGAACATATCAGTACCTATTCAATGCTTTATCAACGCGTTGGCGTTTGGCAATCGATTATGGACACTTGTAATCCCCCTAAACAAAAACAATTAAATAAATCAAAAGTACAGAATCAGGGCTATTCCAAATCCAGAACGCGAATGAACGCTGTTACCGACACAGATCCTGATCAAGACGCGTTAAATACGGAAAACAACGAACAAACTACCCTAGACGCGGTATTAACTAACAAACAACCCAATTTCCGTAAAGAAAAGCCGAAAGACGACACTACAGACACACTAGTATCGTCAATAAATAATCTTCAAGTAGTAATACAGGGCATGTTTGAAAACTTGCAAAAGACTCTCTCTCCACCACCACCTTCCGCGTCCTGTATACGCTGTGGACGTTATGGACATACATCCGACGAATGTTGATGTAGAAGAAAAAGCATTTGTCGAGTCTAAGAAATCACTATTACAAGCAGCCACATTAGCCCTGCCTGAGCCAGATCGCCCCTATCGCTTATACACTGATGCGAGTAACACTGGACTAGGCGCGATTCTCACTCAGTACGACTTTAAAGAAGATCGCGAGAATTTAATTATGTGTCTGAGCAGACCTCTGAATAAAGCTGAAATTAATTACACAACGACAGAAAAAGAATGCCTCGCGGTAGTTTGGGCCTTACGGAAATTATGTGGATACGTCGAAGGTCTTCCAGTTACAGTTTATACTGACCATTCCGCGTTAAAATGGCTCTATAATTTAAAAGATCCAGCAGGTCGTTTAGCTAGGTGGGCTATTGACTTATCAGCATACAAGTTGGACATTATCCATTACAGAGGAACTCAGAATGAAGCTCCAGACGCTCTATCACGCCTTTATGAAGATCCTGTATTAACAGAACTCATCAATTCAAAATCGTAGCATTCGTGAACTTGGAAGTTCATGGTACAACGAAAAAGTCCGAGTAGTCCAGAAATTCCTGGAAAAATACCCCGAATGGAAGTATGAAGACGAAAGACTATACTATTACCGCCCAACAGCAGTCAAGGAAATTCTAGGTGACATTACCGCGTGGAAAATCATCCTCACAGAACCTGAAGTCAAGCCTCAACTCGAGAAAGCTCATTGCGATGTTCAATCGGGACATTTAGGTATTGATAAAACCTACTGGCGTATCCGCGAGACCCATTACTGGCCCGGTATGTTTCGAGATATTGTTTCCTATGTCAATTTTTGTGAGAGTTGCCTTAAAACAAAAAGTAATCGGACTAAACCGCAAGTCTATATTGGTACTAGACCACCAACTCAGCCATGGACTATCATCTCCATGGACACCATAGGCCCTTACACTAAATCCTCATCTGGTTTCCAATATGCATTGGTAATTGAAGACATTTACACCCGATACTTAGATATTTTCCCATTAAGACAACAAACTGGCAAAGAAATAATCAAGCATTTACGCGGAGTATTAACCCACTGGGGCCCAGTTAAACAAATTATTTCAGATAATGGTAAAGAGTTTATAAATAAAGACGTTTTGGCCCTTATAAAACAGTACAATATCTTACTTACGCCTACTCCCATAGGACACCCATGTGCGAACCCCGTAGAACGTTGTAATCGCACGATAAAACCCATGATTATTTCATTTACTGGACAAAACCAACGAGACTGGGACTTTCACATACCAGACCTAAAATTTGCCTATAATACTGCAATTCACACTGCACTAGGTATGTCCCCATTTTATTTAAATCATGGTCATGACCTACACCCTATATCAGATACACCTGTTACTGGAAACTTCGACGAGACTGATATAACTGTTTGGAAATCCCGCATAAGTAGAATAGACGAACTTCGCCATTTTACTGAACATTACATGTTAAAAGCTCGGGAACGAACACGAAAACAACATGAAAAACGGTTCTCTACTCAATCTATCAATTTACAGGTCGGGGATCGCGTTTATTATTTAAATAAAAAATTAAGTAAAAAAGTTGATGGCTATAGCGCGAAGTTAGCACCTAAATATGCAGGACCCGCAGTAGTTACTGATATAATAAGTCCGATGGTCGTGAAATTATCAGATTTAAATGGCAATGGCCTCGGCACACATTATTTAAACGATTTGAAAATTCCACGAAGGTTTAATAGACAAATTTCATTACAGAAAGAAACTACTGAGAGTACTATAATGTCATCTATTACCAGCAGCGAGTCGAAAGCTAGTTCGCATGCGAGTTTGGAGTCATTGATTCTCGACCCGCTGACCGAAACGCTAGCTTCCGATGCCATTTCACCTCATCTGAACGACACTGTATCACCACCATCACCTGAACTGTCAGCTGTAACCCCTGCATCGTCACCGACCATGGCTAAGCCTAGCCTGACTCCAGAGGAAGCTATCCAGCTCACTTTCGGCCGAATTTCCAGGTCCCTCGCAGTCCAGCCCGGCACAGTTACCGTAGTTACCGCAGTAACTACTCCAGTAGCAGGCACATCGACACCAGTGGCCAGCAGTCTGATTACAGGTCCAGTCAGTAATGCTAACCAGCCAGAAGATACTTTGACATCTACGAGCAGCAAGGCAGCTACAGAGCAGCCATCAGTCACTGATGCGAGTCAACAAACAGTTGCCTCAGCATTCTTGAGCCGACTAGACTCTCTAGCTCAGCCAATAGCTAGACTCACCAACGAGCGACCTTTCTGGGTCAATGACATATTGGATGGCATTGAGCATCTGCGCATGCAGCTGCAAAGAAACACGCGTGACATCCAGTTTTTACAACGCGATGTCACCAACCTAGCTGAGACAACTAACCAGCAACGTCGGAACCTTAGCGATGTAGCCGAAGAAGTCGTTGCCGTCAACCACCGAGTCGAGGCGATGGAACCCTCCATCAAGCAGCTGGGTGATGACCTCCAGCAAAGAGCACACCAGGAGGGACCCATGACCTTCCAAGTCACCGAAGAGCAGACCATCAGAACGGTCTACAACATCGGGACTACGCCAACCAACAAGGCGGTAGTTCCAGTCCTAGCTAGCCAGCCAGCGACAGCATGTAGACCGAATGCTGGACTGAAACCTCACCCATCAACGTCCAAGCCCATCCGAGAGGGTTCTCAATTCCCTCCATCTCCATTATTGGCCCACAGAGCGGCTCGAGGAGAGCTCACCCAGGAGCAATCGAACCTCCTCCAAGCAACAGGAGCCATCAAGAAGGGCGCACCGGCAAAAACAGTTATGGTAACGTACGCTCATTCGTTACCGTACTCCCAGACTACGTCAGCACCTGAGTACAGTGCGCCGATATCACCAGAGGCTGCATATCAACAGTTTCTGGCTGACACTGACTCAGCAACTCCATCAACAACTACTACAGACGCTAACCAGATATGCGTGCATAACGGAATCCGCTTTATAGATTACAACACCTTCTGTAAAGCAATCCGCAGCACTTGTGCTGCCGTTCGGCCAAGGATCCGATACCAAGAGCTCCAGGAGTCTTGGACTCAGACAGTGACTACCCAGGCTCAGTCACTGTTCTTCTCCACAGGGTGCCAGAATTGTCGGCAACAAACACACGAAATTGCCGAATGCCGTCTACCATGGAGACCAGATATGTGTCAGGTCTGCTATCAGGACCAAGTGACAACGGAAACGTGTTTCCGCCCCCACGAAAAAGAATTAAAAGACCACTTCCGTGGACGCTGTTCAGGATGCGGAGTGGCAAATCAATTCTGCGACCCCATGTGCCGGGCTTGTAACCAGCGCTGGCCAAAATACAAGGACTGGATCAGTACCAAGTACACCCAAGAGGACATGAGACTCTTCAACGAGGCCCATCTTCGTGCCATGAGGAAATAAACCCCCCCTTACGGTTCAGGAAGTTTTCATCCTCATTCACCACTCTTTCATTAATACTTTAATGATTTTTATTACATTATTTTCTTATTATTTTAATTTTTTTTGTTTGTCCATTACTGACAAGAAGTCAGTCCATTATATACTTTAAAAATTGTGTGTTTACTACTATAAAATAAAATTCAAATAACTATTCATATTAATTTCTATATAATCACAACATCATTCATATCACCTAATATATTATCTGCCAGTTTAATTGGTTTTATTTACAGCTGCAGTCCAAATCAAAAGAAAAAAAAATCAACCAACTATGATCAAAACATTCTATTATAAAATCTCTAATTTATTCCTTTTTTAGTTCAATAAATCGAAGTCTAGACCGAAGTTTCGCCATTCGCTCAAGAAATTCACCAACAACAAATTCTTTATTTAAAAATAATTTTTAAAATTTTAATTAATAATTTTTTTTTCTTTATAGGTAATGACTCACCAGTCTACCAACACATCCATTCCTCAGGTGACTACTCACCAATCCAAAATTCCTCAAACTCCCTACTTTCTCACACACCACTATAGGTGACTACTCACGACTCTTTCTCATTAACAGGTGACTACTCACCAAATCATCATACCACTATAGGTGACTACTCACCAATCAAAACTTTTCACACTGTCATTTCATCAAACCATCCTACCTAGGTGACCACTCACCACTAACTCCTATCTTCCTATTACCCTCAAACCTGGTGACGATTCACCGATTCTTTTAAAAGAGCTAGCTCGGTTCAAAAATTGACGGAGTAGTCTTGGCTTGGCAGGGAAGATTGAGACACTACAAATTGTCCCCACTTTATCAGCCTGGCGAACTACTACCCGAAATTTTCGTTACCGACACTAGCTAAAATAATAGGTAGTCCCGTGACGTCACAAGACGGCACGAGGAGGGGAAAAACGGTCACAAACCCCGATACTTGAGCGGTGATCGACAATTCAATCGATCCCCCGGTGTTAACCACCACGCTAGATTCTCAAGTCAATTTTACCACTATACCTCTATTACCACTATTAGGTGATTTCCCACCAAAACTACAAAATTATTAACAACTATCAAATCTTTTATTTAATCATTAAGTTTATATTATCATTATTACTACTATTTTGTGTTAAACTATCAATGCGTTGTTATAAATAATTAACTCTCAACAACCTAGAATATTAGTAAAATATTCCTATTACAAATCTATTGTATTTCATCACCGAATATAATAAATATAATTCAAGTGTTTAGTTAGTGAAATAAAATTAAGTTTGTTGTAATTTTGTCATCAATCAAGTTAATTTATCCACTACAATACTCACTTTGCGTAATTCAATCTAATCAACCACAACACCAACCACGGAAGAACGACCGTCTGCACAGTAACTTTTGTAAGTAAGTAAAATAAATTTAACTGGCACACGTGGTGAATTCTATCCCATAATCTATCTAATCAAGCTCTCTTAAAACAAAAGACAATCATAAATACGGGAGCGGAATATCCCAAGCGCAGTGGACCAAAATTATAAACGAAATCCAGGCGACTAATTCTTATCCGCGAGGTTTAGTGGCCTGGAAACTAAGATTTTTCAGGAAAGTAAAAATTCTAGTGTTTCAATATATATATATATATATATATATATATATATATATATATATATATATATATATATATATATATACATATATATATACACTACTGGAAAAAATTAAGGGATCAAAAAAAAATTCCAAATTTTTCGGTAGTTTTCAACAGGCCGTAACTTTGAGAGAAGTGGTCGTACAGGAAATAAACAAAAAAGGAAACTGTAGCTCCAAGTGTCTAGTTTTTGGATTAGAACTTCAAAATTTTGTAGTCTCCGCGGTTTTTGAGTAATCGTAGAAAAACCAGCAACGAAAAAATTCTCAAAATTTTTTTAATTTTTTTTTTGGTATACGGGCGTGGAAAAAATTTTTTTAGCTTAACCACCATAAGGATCGGATACTTTGTTCATTTAGCTTTAATTTCTTGTTTTAAACACCCTGATACGTCCACTCCTCGCTGAGATATCGGTCTTCAAATGGAAAAGGATCTTTTTGTCTTTGATTATCGATATCTCAGCAACCAATGATCGCACAGAAAGTTAAAGGTGGGTTTCAAGAACTTGAATGAATTCCCCTTAACGACTGTCCATTGTTTTTTCGAAAAAAAATTTTTTCTTTCCGTCACATGAATTTGAAAATGCAACAAAAAAAGGGCTTTTAGTGGTTTTTTGGAAAATCAAGCGCTGGATCGAAAATATTGAGGAAACCACTAATGTTAAGTGTGCCTTTTACAGTTCAATATGTCCACAAAAACCCTACAAAGAATCAAATTAATCCAGCCAGCCGTTTTTTTGTTTCACTTGATCGAATTTTTGAAAAAATTAAAGGATCACGTTTTTTGCTCTGAAAAGCTCATAATTTTTAAAAATGAGAAAAAAAAATGGTTTTTTCGAGCTTTTTCCACATTTTCGTTCCAAAAGTGCTTAAATTTTCAAAAAAAAAAATTAAACAAAAAAATTTTCAAAAAAAAAATTTTTTTCGAAAAAAATTAAAAAAAAATTTTTTTGGAAAAACTTTTTTAACAAGTTAAGGAAACTCAAAAAACCATCGCCCAATGATTTTTATCACCTTTCCACCGCTGCATTCCTTGATTCTACTGATCTCCTTTTAATTAAATTAATAAAAAAGTTAATACCCCCAATCGAATTTCGATTTTTTTCATACGCTTTTCGGAGTTTTTTTTTCTTTTCTTTTTGTGAATCCTTAGCAAATCGCTTCATTCAACAGTTTTTTCAAAACTAATCCCTCTGCGCTAAAAAAATTTTTTTAATTTTTTGGTCAAAATTGAAAATTTCTGACTTTTGATTCTTAATCATGGTTAGACGACATTTATCGGAGGTGGAAGTCGCTCGGTTAGTGACTCTTATCGACGAAGGTTACACTCAACATGCAGTTGCTATCCGGATGGGTGTAAGTCAATCTGTCGTATCTCGAGCTTATACCAGATACCAAGAGACGAATCAATATCATCGTCGCCCCGGACAAGGTCGCCATCGAGTCACTAATGCCCGCGATGATCGAACAATTGTTAGAGAAGTTCGACGACAACCTTTCGTCAATGCGAATATTGTCGCTCGAAACTTCCCCAATCGCAGACAACAGCAACAACAACAGCAACAGCGACGACGGCATCAAGTGCGAAACATTTGCTCTCGAACAATCATCAACCGTCTTCGTGAAACTGGGTTACACGCACGACATCCTAATCGTGTACCCCTGTTGACAGCAAGACATCGTCGAGCTCGTTTAGCGTATGCTTACGATCATCGAAATTGGAACTTGAGGGAATGGACAAATGTTTTATTCACTGATGAGTCTCGTTTTAATCTGTATGGCAACGATCGACGTCCTCTCGTTTGGCGCCGTCGTGGAGAACGTTTTCGCCAGAACTTTGTCCGTCCAGTCGTTGCCTACGGCGGTGGATAAGTTATGGTGTGGGGCGGCGTTTCACGAAATTGGAGAACACCTTTGGTAATTGTACGCGAAAATTTGACAGCTAGACGTTACATCGACCAAATTTTAAGGCCCATTGTTCTGCGCAGACGACAACATCTGAGGTCGTTCATATTGATGCAAGATAATGCACGTCCACACACAGCCAACATTACCCGGCGCTTCTTTGAGCGGCATGACATCACATTGTTGCGACACCCAGCAATGAGTCCAGATCTCAACCCCATAGAGCACGTTTGGGACATAATGGGCCGTCGGTTGCGCAGAGAGTATCCAAATTTGCAGAACTTAGCTGCTTTGGAGCGCGCGCTTCAGCACATTTGGAATACCATTCCGCAGCCTCAAATTACCGTCTGCATAAACATGGCTGAACGTTTGAGAGCCGTTATTGAAAACAGGGGTGGTAATACCGGGTATTGAACCAACAAAAACCTTCAGAGAAAGAGTTTGGAGTCATTAAATACGGTGGAACTGACGAGCCACCGTGTCTCAATTCTCCTGAAATACCTTACACACGCACACACACACACACACACACACACACACACACACACACACACACGCGCGCGCGCGCGCGCGCGCAGAAGCGTAAATCCGACCGCGCGACCTCCACGTGGTACGCTTTGGATAACGCTAATGCCGGCGGTAATTGTTTTATTAAACTTTTCAAGAGAAAAAATTTCAAAAAAAATTTTTTTTTTTAATTTTTTTTTTTTTAAATTTAAGCACTTTTTGGAACGAAAATGTGGAAAAAGCTCGAAAAAACCATTTTTTTTTCTCATTTTTAAAAATTATGAGCTTTTCAGAGCAAAAAACGTGATCCTTTAATTTTTTCAAAAATTCGATCAAGTGAAACAAAAAAACGGCTGGCTGGATTAATTTGATTCTTTGTAGGGTTTTTGTGGACATATTGAACTGTAAAAGGCACACTTAACATTAGTGGTTTCCTCAATATTTTCGATCCAGCGCTTGATTTTCCAAAAACCACTAAAAGCCCTTTTTTTGTTGCATTTTCAAATTCATGTGACGGAAAGAAAAAATTTTTTTCGAAAAAACAATGGACAGTCGTTAAGGGAATTCATTCAAGTTCTTGAAACCCACCTTTAACTTTCTGTGCGATCATTGGTTGCTGAGATATCGATAATCAAAGACAAAAAGATCCTTTTCCATTTGAAGACCGATATCTCAGCGAGGATTGACGTATCAGGGTGTTTAAAACAAGAAATTAAAGCTAAATGAACAAAGTATCCGATCCTTATGGTGGTTAAGCTAAAAAAATTTTTTCCACGCCCGTATACCAAAAAAAAAACTAAAAAAATTTTGAGAATTTTTTCGTTGCTGGTTTTTCTACGATTACTCAAAAACCGCGGAGACTACAAAATTTTGAAGTTCTAATCCAAAAACTAGACACTTGGAGCTACAGTTTCCTTTTTTGTTTATTTCCTGTACGACCATTTCTCTCAAAGTTACGGCCTGTTGAAAACTACCGAAAAATTTGGAATTTTTTTTTGATCCCTTAATTTTTTCCAGTAGTGTATATTGTTAAAAATATATTGTGTCAATTAAATTATTTGTGTTACTGCAATAACAGTGATTATTATTTACGGTTTAAATAATGTCCGAGAATCAACAAAAAGGTTTCACCTCAAACGAGGAGATGGACAGTTTTACAAATGGTGATTGTATGTTGTATGTATATTTTTATTATATATCTTAAATCTTTGTTCAATATTAGGGTGTCCGTTATTTACCAATTTGGTTTCTGAGTCTGCAGCGCCCCTAAAATTTTTAGTAAATGACCTAAAAAAAATATTAAACCCATATAAGCCCTTAATATTAGTAATATACCATGCCACAAAGACGATTCGTTTCCCATTTAAATAACATGGAACTTTGGTACTTTTTGCAATTAATTTTTTTATTTCGATCCCAGTGCATAGATTGCTGTGGCAATAAATTATTTTTGTAGGAAATTGAACGCTCTACAAAAACTCTCTCTTAGCGTTTTTCGATAAATTCACTGGCTTTAAAGTTATTTAAGGTCAAAGTTGAACTAAAAGTAACTTCTCATTTTTTTTCATTTTGACCAAAAAATTATCATTATTTATATTAATATTTAGTGTTTATTGCTAAAAATATCTTATTTTGGCTATTTTGTTAAATTTGTCGAAATTATTGTACAGAGCAAAGCCAAAATTATCAAACAAAATTCTGATAAATTAAAAATTTCGCATTAACAATTACTTCCATGAAAAATTTAAATTTGTAGTTGCGCACGCGCATCGAAAAGAAATTCAGTACCTTGACTAACCGGTTCTGTATGTCGACTATGTTTAGTTATCATCCAAAACTTTCTATTTTCCAACATAGTCGGTGTTGCTGTCATTATTACATTAAATGCGATTTATATTATTATTTGGAATCAGTGGTGTATAGCCTTATCATTAGTGAACTTTTTTTATTATAAATTATAAACGTGTAAATAAAACCTATCCGAGTATCGAGTAATATAATTACAATTTTATAAATAGTCATAATCTAGAATTTTAATCTAATTGTTGTTTACGATGAGTGATAATCAAACTATGGACTTAAGGAAAAATATTTTTTTAATTGATAAAACAATAGATACCATAAGTGATAAAAAATTAGCTACGAATAAAGAAGCCTTGCAGCTTTTATTTCATTACACAAGAAATCTAAAACAATCAATCGGAGACAGCTGTCCAATCGTTATATCAGAAATTAAAAAAATTTGGGATAGAGCGAAGATTCCAACTCAAGATAATTCACGATGTGTCGCAAAATTGAATAAGCTCTATACAAACTACAGAGACGTGCAAAAAACTGCTAATAGAAATAATAAAACAAAAGAGCAAGAGGTATGCAATATTCTTGACAAATTATTCGATATCGCTCATAGTAATATTTTTGAAATGATAGATGAGACAAAACAGTTTTTGATTGATCAGCGAACTCAACGAATTTTACATTTAAATTACGTCGCTACATATATTGAACTATCACCAAAATCTGGTAATAAAAAAATAATAAATAACTACAATTTAATATTTTATTCCAATTGATAAACACTAAATAATTTAATTACAGAAATACTCATTTCATCTCCTGAGAATCAGCTGAAAAACGACGAGTCCCTCACAAATACGGCTTCAACTCAATCACTTACAACAATAGATCACGTTTTGAGAAGTCCAGAAAAAATGTCTGGTAATATTGAGTGCTTTAATGTTATAAAATTTTTAAAGTTTTTGTAATATTATTTGTTTTTAATAATTCTCTTGTTCAACAGATATTGATACGCCAAGCACGTCACAAACCATCAGTGAAATAAAATCTAGTGGAGAAACTATTAGTAACTCGTAATCAACTTCAGTATCTGAATTTGAGGCAACTGGACGATATTATGAATCGAAACATCTTCGAGGGACTATTAACATCCTCACAGAAGATGTGATTGCGGTGTTTGACAGCTGTAATATTTCTTACAGAGAATCAGTTTGTCTTACCTCAGCTTTGGCTCCAGCTATGGGAGTTGATCCACGTGATCTCGTGTTAAATAAGTCTTCTTTTCATGAGATGCGGTCTAATTTACGGAAAAAATGGCTGAAAAAATTAAACTACTGTTCGAAACTGAAATTGATGCCGCAGTTATACACTGGGACGGTAAACTAATTCCTGATAGTATGACTTGTGAACGTATTGAAGGACTTCCTGTTTTGATAACGTGTAATGGACAAGAAAAAATCCTTGGAGTACCTGCATTACCTGATGGATGTAGGTCTATTCAAGCAGAAGAAATTTTTAATATTATTTGTGAGTGGAGTTTAAACCATTCTGTAAAGGCCCTATGTTGTGATACGACTGCTTCTAACCTTGGTTGGAGAAACGGAGCTGCAGTGATTTTAGAACGTAAACTTGGGAGAGATTTGTTATATCTTCCTGTAGACACCACATATATGAATTAGTGTTATCCTGCGTACACTCAACGAAAATGCCAGGCACAACCGGACCAAATGTACCGTTATTTAAAAAATTTCAAAGTGAATGGAGTCCCATTGATATAACAAAATATAAGTCCGTACAGAAAAATAAACTAAAAAAAAATATTACGAGATCAAATACCAGAAGTGACTGCAAAAATTGATGGGTTTTTAAACACTCTTTTACCACGGGATGACTATCGGGAACTTTTGGAATTGAGTAAAATCTTCCTAGGCACAATGGACTCTGAAAATATAAAATTTTATAAACCTGGATCATTCCACCACGCTAGATGGATGTCCAAAGCAATTTATTGTTTAATAATTTATATTTTTCGAAATTGTTTTAATTTAAGCAAGGAAGATGAAAAGAGTTTACAAGAAATTTCTTTATTTATTGTGTTTGTATACGTTCCATTTTGGTATACGGCACCGTTAGCTGCAACTGCTCCAAATCAAGATCTTGAATTTCTCAAGGTAGTCTATAATTATCGAATAATTGAAAAAAAATTATCCGAAGCAGTTTTAGCAAAATTTAGAAATCATTTATGGTATTTAAGTCCAGAGGCAGAAGCTTTATCATTTTTCGACAAAAATATTTCTTCTGACGTAAGGCGAAAAATGGTGGTGGCTTTGACATCAAGCGAAGAAGATCAGTTTGATTTTCCTAAACGTTTTATTTTCAATTCAGGAGATTTTGATTGGTTTCTGAACAAAAATGTTGATTATTTTATTAATTCTACTTCCGTCAAATTTTTCGAAAGATTTAGTATCGATACAAACTTTCTCTTATTAGATGACAGTACATGGTCAGAGCATCCAGATTATTTAAAAGGTTTGGAAATTGTTAAGCATCTAAAAGTGGTCAATGACTCTGCAGAACGAGCTGTTAAACTAATGGAAGAATATATTAACACTCTAGCTAAGCACGAAGATCAAAAACAGTATGTAATTCAAATTGTAAGTGAATACAAAAAAAAATTTCCAAATGCTACCAAAGAATGTTTAATAAAATGAATTGTGTTTATGTATGTGTTGAAAAATTTATTAAATTAGTCACATTTTCAATAATAATTGAAATTTTTTAAATTAAACTTACATCATAAATTACATTTTGTAATTTTTGGAATATTTGCTACTAATATTAGTTATAAAATAGTTGATAAAAGATATTTTTAGCAATAAACAATAAATAATCATAATTTTTTGGTGAAAATGAAAAAAAAATGAGAAGTTACTTTTAGTTCAACTTTGACCTTAAATAACTTTAAAGCCAGTGAATTTATCGAAAAACGCTAAGAGAGAGTTTTTGTAGAGCGTTCAATTTCCTACAAAAATAATTTGTTGCCACAGCAATCTATGCACTGAGATCGAAATAAAAAAATTAATTGCAAAAAGTACCAAAGTTCCATGTTATTTAAATGGGAAACGAATCGTCTTTGTGGCATGGTTTATTACTAATATTAAGGGCTTATATGGGTTTAATATTTTTTTTTAGGTCATTTACTAAAAATTTTAGGGGCGCTGCAGACTCAGAAACCAAATTGGTAAATAACGGACACCCCACTAAACAATATGATGTCTTTAAAGGTTCTTGATGAACTCCTATTTAAGATTTGGACGTCGTAACTTTTAACGGAATGGTGTCTCTAAGACGTCTTGAGGACGTCGAATGCGCCACTTTAAGAGTAATATAAGACTTCCACAAATATTCTCAAAGAGATCTTTTTTCTGAGTTCAAAAAAAAAGAGTGCTTACAGAAGTTAGAATTAGGAAGTCTTTTTGAGTTCAAAAATAAGATCTCTTGCAGAAATCCGAATTAAGAGCTCTTTACGATTTCAAATAAAAGAGTACTTATAGTAGTCAGAATTGAGAGCTCTTTCTGATTTCATACAGAAAATTTGCAGAATATTATTATTATAAATTAATAAATATTATTTATTCATGCTATAAATTTATTAATATTAATTGTTAAATTATTATTGTTGTTATGTAATACTCATAATAATTATAATAATAATATTGATTTTCAGTCATTTTGTGACTTAATTTAAGTAATTTTTTATCATTTAGTCGCCATCCTTTCGTCCACGAAGTCAGTATTTTTTTTGATACTCCTTGACAAACAAGATGCATGTAATCCACTGGAAATTGAGACACCTCACCAACACCAATATCTTCAAAATCTGATTTTCCTAAATGATGATCTTCATTTAAACGATTTATAAAATTCGAGTCAGTGCATAATGGTGCATCCATATCAAGAAATAACATTCGATGGTCACTATATTCTCCTTCTTGAATGCACTTACCGCAACCATAAAAACCACCATGACCTTTTGTGTAGGTTACAAAAGCTCTCGCTGGTGAATCACAAATTACAGCCCTTATAATTACTTTAAATTTATGACTACCCTTGTGGAAATAATTCTCTGAAAAAACTCTTGACAAGTCTTTATAACTCTGAATAAGACTTTTCGAAATTCTTCACATCCCTAACTAAGTGAAGGAAAGACTTAATAAGTCTTCAAAACTCTGCAATACTCTTCAAAAGTCAAATTTTCCCTGCAATTTCGGAATTTCTCAAAGAGTTATTAAGACTTGATAAGACTTGTTCAGTTTTACAGGAAAAAAAGAAAATATTTCTTTTCAAAAAAATTACGTATCAGAATTAAATAAAACTATAAAAAAGAATTAATGCATGTTTTAAAAAAATTTTTTTTAAATAATATTTTCATCACGAAAATACTTTGATGGGCATCGAATCACTCATAGTTGAGCAAGTCAAAACATCAACAGCAAATGAAGTGCACTTGCTGTTGGAAACAGATATTACTCAAAGAGTAAATCCAATCGGTATTTAATTTGGACTATCAAATATTAAAGTCAACTTTCTAGGTAGGAAAGAATTTTCTAACCACATGCCACCTATTAGAAACTAAGAACACTCAAGGATTCTAACTGTAAATTCGTAAACTAAAATATGTTAGGTATCAATTAATTCCAGCAGATAGCGTGTGGATGAAATTATTGATGAAAATTGATGAAATTATTGTGTTTTGGAAGAAAGCTCGAATTCCCGTTCAAGATGTGCAAAGATGTCGAGATAAGTTGAAAAAACTGTATGATGAGTGGCGCATACTTCTTAAACATAGAAATCGGAGTGAAGTTGCTGTGAAAAAACAAAATGAATTTTCCTGTTCATTAAAAAAATTATTTGACATCGCACCGTCAAATGTATTTGAAATGGTTGATGAAAATTCCAAAGAATTCTTGAATAATCAGAGATCAGATGAACGAATTGGTTTTATTGCAAATATTAAGACGAAATACGATGACGATGAAATTGGTGTTAAAAAATTAGAGAAACAATTGGATTTCGAAAAACGAAAATTGGAAAGTGAAAAAGAAAAATCATTATTTGGTAAATTATAATAATCAACTTACTCATTGATATTTTATTATTTTATAGTGAAGATATTTTTTGTCTTATCATTATCCTTTTTTGTAGACAAAAACGTTGAACTCTTATCAAGCCAAGGAAGTGCCAATCAGTCTCTAGTGGAGAAGTATACATTCCAACTACTGCCGGCCAATTTAAATCAAGAAATATAACAGGAACTCACAATATTCTCAACGAAAGAGTTGTAGCTACTTTTGACCGTTGTAAAGTAAGCGACAGAGATGCTGTGTTTATAACTACAGCTATTTGTCAGTCGCTTATCGATTTAAAATTATTAGAAGTGGATATTAATTCCATTATTGTCAATCGATCATCTATTCGCCGATGTCGGCTTACTATGCGAGAGTCAAAATCAATAGAAATAAAAAAATATTTCCAAGACTTAAAGTTATCATCTATTGTTGTACATTGGGATAGAAAATTATTACCTAATTTGTTAAATACAGAAACTGTTCATCGATTGCCTGTAATAATTACTTCAGAAAGTAAAGAAATTATGTTAGGTGTACCAACGAGTGAAGATGGAACTGGAATGGCACAAGCTTCTGTAGTTCATAAGACATTATGTGACTGGGGATTCGACATATCTGTAAAAGCAATATGCTGTGACACTACTCCTTCAAATTTAGGCCTTCGTAATGGTGCTGATGCATTACTGGAAAAATTGTTAGAAAGAGATTTGTTGTATCTTCCATGTAGGCATCATATATTTGAAATAGTCCTAAGATATGTCTTCGAAGCTGTTTTTCCAAATACTGTTGGTCCTAATGTTCCACTTTTTATCCGATTCCAAAAGCAATGGGGAGATTTAAATAAACTCAGTTACAAAACAGGTTTAGATGATCCGAAAAATGATAATATCTTGACAAATGAAAAAATTGAATCTATTAGAACTTTTGCGACTGAAACTCTTGCATCACAACTGCCTCGTGATGATTACAAAGAGTTATTAGAGCTTACTTTAGTTTTTATCGGTGTCATCCCCGAAAAATTTAGTTTTCGTAAGCCAGGAGCTTGTCACCATGCACGATGGATGGCAAAAGTTATTTATATATTGAAAATATACATGCTTCGGGAGCAATTGTCATTGAAAAAGGTGAAGATAATAAACTACGGCAAATATGTGTTTTTGTGACAATGGTTTATGTAAAGCTTGGTTTTCGTCGTCAAATAGTGTCAAAGCTCCGTACCATGATCTACAGTTTATAAAAGAACTCAACAACTTTAAGGCAATCAACAGTAATCTTGCTACTGTGGCAATTAGTAGATTTATGAATCACTTGTGGTATTTATCACCAGAATTAGCAATCATGGCTATTTTTGATGAGGAAGTTTCACAAGAAACAAAATTAAAAATTGTCGCTAAGCTGCGTAAAGAAGAAGAAACAATTGTGATTGATGATATTCCGGAAGAAGACTTGGATTATACTAGTGAAAAATGTAGTGTTAAACGCTTTCAAACTAAGAGCATAACTGAATTATTATATAATGATATTGACTTTTTCGTAACTGCAGAATCGATCAATTTTTTCAATAGATTCGAGTTACAAACAGAATTTTTAAAGATTCATCCTTCTGAATGGGCTCATAATGAACACTATAAAACTGCATTACGATTCGCTAAAAAACTATCGGTTGTGAATGACTGTGCTGAAAGAGGAGTTAAACTAGTGCAAAATTTTTGTAATCGTTATACTAAGGATGAAAAACAAATGCAATACGTGTTACAATTGGTTAAAGATCATCGTCAAATGTTTCCTGACGCACATAAAAAAACTAATGTAAAAACTTCATGAAAGTATCTGTAATTAAAAATAAAAATGGTAATGTTCGTACATTTTCGATTCATCAAAATATTAATAATACGCTTCTTTAATTGATTAATACTTTTCACGTAAATTATAGTTCAAAATTATATGCATAAGTAAAAAAAGTAATCTAATATGAATAATAACCCGTCTATGATTGTTGAATTATTAAATGTTAAATAATAGACCGTTAAATTTTGCATTAGAAAAAATATTTTTTGATGTGATTTGTTGGTTAGTTTATGACGTAAAAAATTCCAAAGTAAAAATATAACTTTTCCCATGTTATTTTCCTTTAAAACTTTGACCGTCGGGGGGCGCGGGTTAATATTAAAATTAAGAGCTATAACTTGGCATGATTTTTTTTTTATAGATTTTGAACCGATTTTGAACTATCGTGAAAAAAAATTTCAAAAAACCCAACATAAGGACCACCCTAATATATATATATATATATATATATATATATATTGAGATGAAAGAATTTTTCTCTATATAAAAAATTCATTTATCAATTCACCAAAACCTTGCGGATAAGAATTTAATCAATAGATTCTCTAAATTTATTTATTAGGACCACCAGTTCTCAGAAATCCGCTTCCTTACGGATGACGTATTTAGTTTTAGATATTTAGCATGAATAGAACGTTATAGAAAGAGTATGTAGTTTGATAGGAAGTCTCACGTGTGCCAGTAAATATTCTCTGATTACTTACAATATATAGAAATGATGGTATACGATTTATGACAAAATAACTATTTTATTCCACACACTAATGATTTACTTAACATTTCTCGAATGCACTAAATGCTTGAAGTAGTAATTATAATAGTAGAACTTAAATTAAATAGTGAGGAACTTTTAGAATATATAAAACGTTATAATTTGCTTAATTAGTAATTAATAAATAGTAGTATAGAGAGTTAGAAATTTAGCGTGATTGCTAGTTTGGGGTTGGATCGAAGTCTGACCAATATTTTCGGTGTTGTCGCGTGGGCCGTTTATCCCCACTCTCTTTCGAGACTCTACCGCCAAAAATTAAGAAAATCAACACAACGAGGGTTTTCAGACAGTCCGTTGAAGGCTGAGCAAAAAAGGACAATTTGCATTGTCTCAATCCTCCCCACCAAGCCAAAACTACCCGTCTGAAACCTCGAGTACTAAACAGGTTTTGTAGAAAAAGTTTTTAATTATAGAATGTTTGATTAAAATATTTTTCATAAAAGTGTGGCAAGTAATCGCCTATAGGTGATAGATGTAGTAATGAGAATGGTGGCAAGTAGTCGCCTGTAAGATGTGTATGGGTGGCAAGTAATCGCCTGTTAGATGAAGATGTGAATGGAGTGGCAAGTAATCGCCTATAGGTGATGATGATAATAATAAATAAAATAGATCTTAAATAAATAGAATAGATTTTAAAATCGATTTTTCCGCAAGGTCAACGCCTAAAGATCGTTCGCGTCCTCAAATATTGATGAAGACTTCTCTCCGGACTTCGATCCCTTTAAGGTTGACCTAATAGTAGATAATATAATGCAATTATAATAGTAAATAAATAAATAAATAGATTCTTAGACAGTTAAAATAGTTCAATCTGCTCTGCTTGCTGCTGCTGTAAACAAAGAAGATTTTACTTGCTTAGTTTTTAGAATGAGATCAGTGTGAGTATGTTTACAAAAGTCTTATTATGAAGAACAATTAATATGACATATAATTTCTTCTAAACATGAACGTTTGAACGCTTAATAACTTTGGATATATAATAGAGTGATTATAATATTTTAGGTAGAAAATATAATCGGTGATGAAAAATAATTATTAAATTGTAATAATGAAAATGATTATGAAATATAATGAGAATAATAATAATAGGGTGAACTTATTTGTTCGTGGCACGTAAGTGTGCTTGTGGAACTTCTCCATGTTTTCGGCAGTGTATTTGGTACCTATCCAGTTGTGATACCTAGGCCAGTGTTGATTGCAGTGTCCGCACTGCGGATCGAAAAGTTGGGTTAGCACTCCACGGCCTTGGCAACGGCCCCTGAAGTGATAGTGGTCTGCGATGTCAATTCAGATTCCGTATCCTTAAGGAATTGTTGAAAGGCGTCTGTAGGAGATTTCAGGACGTTGTATTTTGGTGTTGGTACTGTCTGCGAATACGATAACGTGGTTGCATACGTTATCAAAATAGGCTTCACTGGTCTTGTCTCCTTGATGGACCCAGTGACTACATGAGCGCAGACTTGCTCTGGAAACTTTGCAGCAACAGGCTCGGCGATTGGCTGAGATTCCTGGCCTATGAGTTGTGTCTTAGGCTCGATAACATCGAATCGGTACTTGATGGTGTCAACACTATGGGCTTCTTCTCGGAGATAACTGGGTGGATTAGCCAGTTTTTGGTGCTGTAAAGAAGATAGACGCTTCTCTACTGCCTGGATGTTCTTTTGGAGGCGCTGATCTCCAAGGTGTTCTCACGAGTTTCTGTGTGAAGCTGGTTGATACTATCTAGAAATTCACTAACTCATATTGGTGGTTGAGCTGCAGGTTCCTCAAATCGTGGGTACAATGAGAAAAGTTTCTCTTGTTCAGTTATTGATGACGGTGAAGTTTCAGTCCTGACATTGACTTTACTGTTAGCTGAATTAATTTCTTTCGGTTTTTGGATGACATCACTGGCGTCAAACTTGACTGCTGCTGGCTTGGGTATCAAGCTGAAGTCGAGCTGGGCGATGTTCTCTGGTGACTGTTGAATCTTCGTTGACGCTGTTGTTGGGGGCAGTGATGATGATGGAAATGAACGAGGTGTGTGTGTGTGAGATGATGTTTTGTTATTGTAAAGAGTCTCAGTCGACGAACCAGAAATCAGTAATTCCCGACTTAAAGGCTCTGGTGTTACGCTCAATGACATGACTGACGTATTCTCAGAAGTAATCTGTGACAATGGATGTCTTTTAGACCTACGAGGTAATTTTAAATCGTTAAGATAGTGTGTGCCGAGGCTATTACCCGCTGAATCTGCTAATTTAACAACTAATGGACTTACAATTTCAGTTATTACTGCTGGACTTGCATATTTGGGTGCTAACTTGGCATTATAACCATCAACTTTCTTACTAAGGCGTTTGTTTAGATAATATACCTGATCTCCGATTTTTAGGTCAATTAATTGAGTTGAGAATCGTTTCTCATGCTGTTTACGAGTACGTTCCCGAGCTTTAAGCATGTAACGTTCGACAAAGTGTCTTAGTTCGTCCATGCGGTCGATACGAGCTTTCCAAAGAGCTGTATCTGCTTCGTTAAATTCTTCAGTAGCGTAAGTGTTCGATATTTGATGTGGATCGCGTCCGTGATTAAGATAGAATGGTGATACCCCTAGTGCGGTATGTACTGCTGTATTATACGTGAGTTTTAAGTCTGGGAGGTGAAAATCCCAGTCACGTTGATTTTGGCTAGTAAATGCTACAATCATTGGTTTTATAGTGCGATTGCAACGCTCTACGGGGTTCGCACACGGGTGTCCTATCGATGTTGGTGTAAATTGAATTTTATACTGCTTAATTAGGGTTAAAAGGTCTTTATTTATAAACTCTTTACCATTGTCAGAAATGATTTGACGTACGGGTCCCCAGTGACAGAGTACGTTGCGTAAATGTTTCACGATTTCTTTACCTGTCTGTTGTCTAAGAGGGAAGATTTCAAGGTAACGAGTATAAATGTCTTTAATCACTAGAGCATATTGGTGACCTGAAGATGATTTTGTATAAGGGCCGATCGTATCAATGCAAATAATGGTCCAAGGTTGAGTAGGTGGTCGGGTTCCTATATAACCTTGCGGCTTAGCTTGATTACTTTTCGTCTTTAAGCAAGTTTCACAAGAGTTGACGTAAGAGACTATGTCTCGGAACATGCCGGGCCAGTAATGTGTTTCACGTATGCGCCAGTAGGTCTTGTCGATGCCTAGGTGGCCAGCTTGGATATCGCAATGAAATTTCTCGATATAGGGGTTGATTTCTGCTTCTGTGAGGATAATTTTCCAAGCAGTGATGTCACCTAGAATCTCTTTAGTCGCTGTGGGTCGATAATAATATAATCTGTCGTTCTCGTATTTCCACTCAGGATATTTGTCAGGAAATTTCTGTACTACACGAACTTTTTCGTCATATCAAGAGAGATTTGAAGTGTTTAAGTTGTACAGGGTGGTGGAAGTCTGCTCTGTCAAGCTAGGATCTTCGTAAAGACGTGATAGTGCGTCTGGAGCTTCATTCTGCGTTCCTCGATAATGAATAATTTCGAGTCTATAAGCCGAAAGGGTTATGGTCCATCGGGCTAACCGGCCTGCGGGATCTTTCAAGCTATATAACCATTTCAGTGCAGAATGGTCAGTATATCCGGTAACTGAAAGACCTTCTACATAGCCTCTAAGTTTCCGTAAGGCCCAAACGACAGCAAGACATTCTTTTTCTGTCGTTGTATTATTTGACTCGGCTTTACTAAGAGGTCGGCTTAAACATATGATTAGATGTTCGCGACCTTCTCTAGGGTCGTACTGTGTTAATATTGCGCCTAATCCGGTATTACTCGCATCCGTGTAAAGGCGATAAGGGCGATCAGGTTCTGATAACGCTAATGTCGCGGCTTGTAATAGAGCTTCTTTAGTTTTTTGAAACGCTTCTTCTTCCACATCGGTCCATTTTCAATCTACGCGAGTACTAGTTAATTTATTAAGGGGTCCTTGTACCTGAGCTACGTTTTTAATATGTTTATGGTACCAATTAAAAAGTCCATTAAACCTGCGCAGTTCCTTACGGTTAGTAGGCCGTGGATAATCCACGATAGGTTCAAGACGGGCGGGATCAGGACTCATACCCTCTTCATTGATTATGAAACCAAGAAATTTTACTTCAGATCTTCCAAACTGGCTTTTCTCCTCATTCATTTTGAGGCCTGCTTGGCGAAAAGCTTCGAAAACGGCTTGTAAATAAATTAGGTGTTCTTCTAAAGTGTTAGAAGATAATCCAATGATCCAGGTACGCGAAAATTTTTTCTTGGGCACCGGAAACTTATTGTCTTGCTTTTTGATATAGAATTTGCATAACTAGACGAAGAACTTTATCAGTGAGTGCTTGGTAAGTACTTGCGGCATTTATTAAACCGAAAGGCATCCGAACCCACTCGAACTGGCCTCTGCCGTCAACGCAAAAGGCAGTATAGTGCCGACTATTTTCTTCAACTACGACTTGGTGAAACGCGTCACTGAGATCGATGGTTGAAATGATTCTAGCTCCACGAAGACCGGACAAAATTCGATGCATAATAGGTAACGGGTATGCTGACTGTTTGGTCTTTTCATTCAGTGGACGGTAGTCTATACACATGCGCCAGGTGTTGTTTTTCTTGGCTACCATAACTGGTGAGCATGCCCAACTACTATTTGAAGGTCGAATATAGCCTTTTTCGAGCAATTGATCAACTTTTTCGTGTAGTGCTTTCATTACTGGTTGACTACGTCGGTAGGGTTTGCAGCGAACTGGAATATCGTCTGTTACTTCGATTCAGTGTTGGACTAAGTTAGTAACTCCTAAGTTAACAGTTTTATTTTTCGCAAATTCTACCGCAAGGAAATCGTTTAATTCAGATCGTTGGGATGATGTTTGTACGTTTAGTGACTGTCTGTCTGTGTTATGATCTCTAGAGCGGAAATGATGTTTCACTGAGTTGTCACCAAGTTGCCAAGTGGCTGCTTTAGACTCAACTCGGACATCTGCTCGTTGCCAAAAGTCTAAGCCAAGGATTATTGGTGTTGATAGTCCTGGGAGTACACTCAGCCAGGTGAGGATTGCTAAACCATCAAGTTCAATTCGAAAGGGTGCACCGCCTTGTGTGTAAGTATACGCGGAATCAGAGAGAGTTACCCCGAAGGTGGTTGTGGGGCCTGGCCCTAACTTTTGGAGTTCGCTACGTTGGATGAGCTTGTAAGACTTGGCTGAAATATAACTCCGTTCACTGCCACTGTCTAGTAATGCTTCGATTCGGCGAGACCCGATAGTTACTTCTATGAGCATTCGGCTTACTCGTGTAGGAGGTGAATTTCCGGTGACGTTTTCAAATTGATTCGAATTTGGGCCGTGTATGGGCATTAAATAGTCTGCTATTTCATTATAGTCTGATTTTACTTTAAGGTCGGGATTATCATCTAATATTTCTGATTCCGAATCATCTTCGTAATCCTCATATTCTGAACCCGAAAGGTTTCAATTTAAAGGACTCGTGATTTGTTCCGATAATGTTAAAGTTTGTGATTCTATGTCGTTTATTATGGGCTCCTGCGAGGTGTGAGTAGGAGAATTTGGTATCACGACTGCTTGTATTGTCTCTTCAGTGATGTTAGTTTGCTCTACTACAGATATGCTAGCCCTGGTTGGGGTAGAGGGAGCCACCAGGGCACCTACTCGTTTTTTGAATTTGTGTTTCGTTTGAAAGGTGGTAAGCCTGCTCTAGCGCGAATCTCGTCGGTGGTTCGGCCACAACAATTTTCTGCAATATGTCCTATACGTCCACAACGGCCACAAGTAGTCGACGACGTCGCATTATTAGAAGTTGGTTGGAGTTTTTCGATAATAACTTGCACTATGGCTTGCAGATCTGCAGTTGTAAGTGCAGTAGGGGTTGCAGGATCCTTTTTTGGAGAAAAATGAGGATTTGGTGTACTAATAATAGCATCAAGTATGGTCCGTTCGTCATTTTTCGTCATTGTATCGGAATTATCTAGAGTCAGTGGGTCTGACTCGGTAACGGCGTTTATTTTAGTACGTGATTTCGAAGTATTATTACTGGACTGATTTTTTGATTTATTATTAGCTGTTGGTTCAGTCCGATTACGTCGTCCTGTGTCTATTACCGATTGCCATGCACTAACACGCTTATATAATAGGGAACAGGTGTTAATGGGCTCTTCAGCAAATTTAGATAAGAATTGAAAATTAAATTTTTGAATTATAATCCGAACTTGTCTATTTTCCGGAAAGGGTTCCTCTAATTGAGCAAAAGAACACTGCATGCGATTGATAAAAGCTATTCCTAACTCTTCATCACCCTGTTGTAAAGAGAAAATCTCTTGTAACAGTGCCTCATCTGAATGATGTGTTTGCCAAATTTTGAAATGTTCCTTGAAGGTTTGCCAATTAATAAATAAATGTTCATTTTGGTAATACCATTCTAAAATATGGCCAGTTAAGGTGGTAGTAATTACTGATCTGAAATAGTCAATGGGGATGTCATTACTATCCATGCGTTGTTCTATTACCGTAAGGAACTTCTTTGCATCTAATTTGACTGACGCATCACGTGGTGGAAAAGTAATATTCCAAGACTTAGCTGTACGGCATATATCGTTGGGTCGTAACGTTGTGTTAGTACTCTGCCACCACTGTGTGGGGACAGGCGCTGTAGAGTGTCTAGGAGCGATGTAAGTGTGTTGGTACGGTAACGTGTTCTGTTGCAGTAGGTGTGGGACCGGGGTATAGAAGTATGCCGGTGGCCTCGGTGACGGGGCTGACATAGTCTGTGCCGGTGGGACTGTACTGTGTGGAGGTAATGTTGGTCGTGGTAGTGGAACTGGTGGCGGCTCGTATGGTAAACGAGCAGCTCCGCTAAGCGCCTGAGGCGGGGGATAGAAGTATGGTGATTTACCCGGTGGAAGAGACTGGGGTGCTGGTTGCGTGTTCGGCACTGGAAACAATTCACGAGGATAAAAAGTTAAATTATTCCCGACTGAATCTAAAGCAACATTACTATTTAGCGGGACGGTATTTATATGTGACGTGGTACTTGTATATGTTGGTGGCAAGCATTGTTACGCTGTTCGCATGGCTTGAATTTCAGCGCGAAGCTGTTGAATGATTCCCTGTAATACTTGTGTAGAACTGTTTACCAATTCAGATTCAACTAAAGGTTGAACACGACTTACGTGGGCTGCGGAAACGCTGGCGGGGTCGACTGCTGGGTTAGCAGTACTGTTCATGACGCGACTTTGGGAATCTTCTAGATGTAATAAGCCGTCGTTTACAGGAGGAGAGAGTATCGGATATAAAGGGTCAAAATTATTTTGTTCAATAACGTTCGATGTGCTAGTTACGGGTCCGGGCGGACGTATTGGTGGAGCCCGCTGAATCATTTTGATTAATTTTATTGTTATTATTATTGATTTGTTAATTTTATTTATCAAAATGAATTTCTAGAATTAATATTTCAAATTGCTATTTGTGATGTTAAATAATTAATGATTTTAATCTACGAAGCAAAATAAATAAGATAAAAGTTAATAATTTTTAGTAATTAATAATTTTATTTTATAAAGCGATAACGTTAAGTACTTAACACAATAGACCCGTATATGCAGGCATCGATTCTATGCTCATACTATAATCTTCTATACTGTAGTGCCAATAATAGCTCTAAGGCATAAGACCCGGCACACAAAATAAATAATTTTTATTTCATTGAATATTATGAACTAAAGCAATTATTCTGAGAGTACGTCGCAGCCCATTTCACAACGACAATATTAAGGGGTTATATCCACTTGCGAGGCAGAAAAAACGCGTTTTTTTGTGAATTTTTTCCAAAGAGGCATTTTATTTTATACATTAATGGAAAAAATGTACTTAAACAGAATTTAATGTACTTTAACAATCAGCGGTTTATTTAAAAAAATATTGGATCCCCTAGCTCCTGTAGATGATCTGCGGAGAGACCTCCAAAAAAAAGTGCTTGGCGGTGAACAAGATATCTCTGGTCCAAATTATCTGAAAACCAAAAACCAATAATATTTAGTTTTGTAATAAATAAGTACAGGTAATGATCGAAGGTCTAGTCAAAATTTTGATTTTTGACAAAATGGCGGCCGTTCAAAAAAAAAATTCAGTTTTTCATGAAAATTTTTCACTTCAAAGTGGCTTAAAAAATCGAAATTATTGTCCAAAACCTTATTCCTTCGATCATTACCTGAAAAATATATCTGAGTAAGTCGTTTGAAAATTTCAAACCGATCGATTTAGCGGTTTCGGAGAAATTTTGTTCACCGACTCTGAAAACACGGTTTTGATATAAACGCGTTTAAAGTTTCGGGAAAGATTTACACTAAATTAAAAATTTTTTTTTTCAACTTACATCGTGTCATCTATTCCAGCCAGCACCATAAGAGGAATCCTCTGTTTCGTCGTTTGCATCCAAAATGTTTAGTTGTTGTTGTCTATGAGCCATTCTCCTCTCGCGCGTCGACCCTTGCGCTCTTGCGTCCGAAATTGAGATGCGCTCTGCGTCCTCTTTACTCACGTAGGAATGAGCATTGGGTCCAAGTGATAATCCCATAGCACTCATATAATAAAGAAGAGATGTTTTACCTACATTAAAGACCCCGGCTGCAATGTTTGCAGCTATTTCCACAATTTTAGAGCCAGCTGGAATAATTTTTGGAGTTATTTTCCATATCAGCTGATTATAACTTTCATTATTGTTCTGGGTAAAACCACCAACGCATCGTTCCAATAATTTTTTGTTACTTAGATCTTCGTAAATTGGAAAAATAGCTGTTGCAACATCAAGTGGTAAGGCCTCATAATCATGTTTATAGCTGGGCAAAGTTCCCAAGGCTCGCGCTGTTTGCCACGAACACCACGAGTTTTCTCCTATAGGACAATTATCATGCTGGTTTCTATGCTAATTTTACGAGGCATTTTTTACTTTAATTAATTAAACTATACACACTGAGAAATACATAAACTGAGCACAAACACAACTTGTCCACGTAAAAGATCACTTCTAACTGATGAGTTCACATATTTTTAACCTAAAATTCCTCAACATAGGTTTCAGGTATAAACTAGATCTTTTGTATTATTATATTAGGGTCCCAAACCCAATATAAGTCGAGAACCAAAGGATAAAAGCTACCAGAAACAGCTGCTACTCCGGCTCGAGCTCCGCCTACTTTCGAGCGCTCGGAGACGTTCTTACTAATACGCTCATATCTCCGAAACTAATTGTCGGATCGATTTGAAATTTTCAGAGAATATTCTTGAATATATGTACATTCAAAAAATTAAAAAAAATCGATTTTTTTAAAATCACAAGTGGATATAACCCCTTAATAAATTATACATACAATATATAAATAATTAGGATTATTTTACAATTTTATAAATGATGACTAATAAATTAGTGAATGATGACTCATGAAGACGTGAGAGTTCTTATCTTTACAGGATTATCGGCATAATGCCAAATTTTTCATGAGATTAAATAATTTTCAAATTTCTGAAATAAAATAATTTTTCAATAGATTTTATATGATTAATTATTTTTCCTTTGCAGATTTTTTAAGTGAATAGGAATTTTATCAAACAATTCACAAATTTTAGGGATTAATTAATTTTAATTGATTTTTTATCAATTTCTGCACGAAATGAGTCACTCGCATGAGAGCTGGGTCCCTGTTCGAGTGCCATTGAGATGAAAGAATTTTTCTCTATATAAATAATTCATTTATCAATTCATCAAAACCTTGCGGATAAGAATTTAGTCAATTGATTCTCTAAATTTATTTATTAGGACCACCAGCTCTCGGAAATCCGCTTCCTTACGGATGACTTATTTAGTTTTAGATATTTAGCATGAATAGAACGTTATAGAAAGAGTATGTAGTTTGATAGGAAGTCTCACGTGTGCCAGTAAATATTCTCTGATTACTTACAATATATAGAAATGATAGTTTTACAAGATCCTGATTAATACAGCAGCCCGTGAGGTATCAGTTTATTCCTTAATAGTATTCGTCCTTCGAAGAATGTGTAGGTGAAATAATCTTAGTAGATAGATAAATTCATAGCAATGATGGTATACGATTTATAACAAAATAACTATTTTATTCCGCACACTAATGATTTACTTAACATTTCTCGAATGCAATAAATGCTTGAAGTATTAATTATAATAGTAGAACTTAAATTAAACAGTAAGGAACTTTTAAAATATATAAAACGTTATAATTTACTTAATTAGTAATTAATAAATAGTAGTATAGAGAGTTAGAAATTTAGCGTGATTGCTAGTTTGGGGTTGGATCGAAGTCTGACCAATATTTTCGGTGTTGTCGCGTGGACCGTTTATCCCCACTCTCTTTCGAGACTCTACCGCCAAAAATTAAGAAAATCAGCAGAACGAGGGTTTTCAGACAGTCCGTTGAAGGCTGAGCAGAAAAGGACAATTTGCATTGTCTCAATATATATATATTGCGGCGGGATGGCCGAGTGAGCTAAGTCATTATATCATTAGTTCGTTCGTACATCATGTCGTGAGGCGAGGGTTCGATCCCTGACAGTTGATAGAATAGTTCCAACGCCAACCGTCGGGAGTTGCTCCGGTAGCCGACTTGTATTGGCATGGGTTATCACTGTGGTTTCCCCATGTCACTATTCCAACAGCCATTAGAAAGAGGTGAGGAATAGAGTAAATGCAGTACAGGAAGCACAAGTCGGTCCACAGCCGCAAAAGATACGCAGTTATCATAAAAATTTGAATGCAGGAAAAATTTGAACGCAGTAAAGTGACAAAAAATTGTACTAGAGCAGTTTTTACTGTTGTATATATATATATGTGTATATAGATTTTTCGATTTGCCTATTACCATCAGCTTTTTTTTTCTGTGCCATCCATATTAGCCGCCACAAGCACTGTAATACGTTCCTTGGAGAGCTTTCCTCCCACACACTTTTCCCCTTTATAATTCAGAGTTTTATCTGGAGTCAACTTATAGAATATTCCTGCTTCATCAGCATTGAAAATGTCACTTGGGATGTATTTTTCTGTCAATTTTGACTATACTCTATTAATCCAATCATTAGTAACATTTGTATCAACACTTCGTACTTCTCCACTTATTTTACCATAGTTGATATGATGACGTTGCTTGAACTTTCCGAGCCATCCTTCTGATGCTTTGAAAGATGTTAACCCAAGTTCTTTAGCAAAATTCTCCGCCTTAGCTTTCACGATCGGCCCTGAGATAGGCATATTATTCTGGCGCTGTCGGTGGAACCATGATAGTATAGCTTGATCCAAATCGTCGTACTTAAGTTTTTTTAATTTTTTGGAAAATTTCCCCTCGTCCTCTGCTTGGAGAATTTTCTCTTTATTTTTCCATATGGTGGAGACGGTAGAGTGACAAAATCCGAAGCATCTGCCAACATCACTTATTTTCTCTCCAGTTTCTATTGCACGTATCATTAAAACTTTTTCGTCAATGCACAGTGATTTTCTTTTATTAGCCATGTTTACAGTTTAAAAGCTTGTGAGCAACTAAGAATATGATAATGATAAGGTATAGATAATCCACTTATGAATCATGGTCAATAACAGTCTACACGTGCATAAGCTATTCCAATTTGTAAACAAAAGAAAGAATTTCTTAAAAAGTTCGGTATCCATGATGCCACTTAATTGTTGTCGTTATTGAGAGTGAGTGTAACGCTATATAGAGTGTATCATTGTATAAAAGACAAGCTAAACCAACCAAAGACAAGTGATTTTGACGCTTTAAGGAGTTTGTCGTTATATAGAGTAACGTTATATAGAGTTTACACTGTATGTATACAGACGGTGTCTGTTTTTGGATAAAGTTGTACAAACAACTAAAATGAAATTTTTATCAATTACGAATAAGTGCCGTTTATATTTTCTAAACAACAGTATAAAATCAGAAGTGATAAATTTCATTTATGCTTCAGGTTTGTCTACATTGAAACGGAATCGGCTCTTTTGAAAAAGCCCACTCGTTCTCTTTGGTCACCCCTAAATTTATTTAGGGCGCCACTGGATTTTTAGACACAGTATCCAGAAACTGGCCCAGAGCATGGAGTAAGTTCTACAGGGTCGTGAGAGATTGCTGGGAAGAAACAGAAACCATCAAAGAAATTCATTTTTCAAGAAATTTTATTTAACCCACCCCATTACAATAATATTTCCCTTACAATTAATTAACACTTAAACCTAAGTCCTATTCCCGTTTATAAGACGGTTTCCTATCAAAGTTCCTAATCCCGACGATACCCTCTTATGGAGCGACCATATCGCGGTTTCTATCATAGTTACTTATTCCCGACGATACCCTCTTATGGAGCGCCCATACCGCGGTTTCTAATCATTTTCCATATTTCCATAATTCCATATTTCCCAATTTTCCATATTTCCATAATTCCATATTTCCCAATTTTCCATATTTCCAAAATTCTAATAGTTTCATAATTCCATAATCCTACACACGCACCCACAATGTAATTATTATCATTCAAACACACTAATTAAAATTTCCATACTTTATTAATTATTTTCTAAGACTATTATTTACTTCTATTTTCCAAATTAAATCTGATTATTAAATTTTCTAAATCCAAATTAAATTTCAATTATTAAATTTTCTCTTGAACAAATTTTCCATTCCTTCCTAATCCAAATTCCTAACGAGGTTAATTTTCTTTTTAAAATCCTTAACTAATTTACTGCCGTGGTCTTAATAATACAACAATAAATATTTAATACTAAGAGGTCTTCGTATCTCGTATTAATAGATTAAAATCTGACGACAGAGGTCTTAATAATCTGCCGACAAAATATTCGCTACGTCCTAGTATTCTTACAAATTTATTATCTTTGTCGATTTTATTTCGCCATATTTTATTATATTATATTACTTAATTATTCTCCTTAAAATTAATTTAGTTCCATTTTATTAATCGTTTTCTTCGAATTGAATTTGCCGAATTTTGTAATTTATTTTATTTACTTTAATCGTCTTAAATTGTGTCCAAATCATTTGTCAGAGTTAATTAATTAATTTATTTAGTTTTAATCTCTGAACTAAGAAATTGACAATTGGTTTTATTTTATTTAATTTTAACTAAATTATTTTATTTGTCTCTGAACAACTGAGTTTATTTTATTTTTGCTAAATTACTTTCTTTACTTTCTTTGTGTTGTTTGAAACTTGAAATTTATTTTATTTTAATTTTGAGGATTATATTTCACCTTATAACGCCTTGAGATCTTTAGTCTCGACCTTGTATGTCCTTTACTCAGCGTTTTAGCTCGAGACAAGATGGCTGACCCTCTCCCAACTTTTGTTGAATTTTTCTTCAAGTGAAATTTACAACTGATTTATTTTCTACTTTTATCTAAATGATTTTAACAATTATTCTAACCATTTTTTACGATTCTAATTTTACTTTTGTTTTATTTTACACAATCAAAATTCGTTCCAAATTATTTATGTTGATTTTAATTAATTTTAACTTCTGATGATTTTACTAAAATATTTTACTGAAATTATTTTAATGATTTTAATTGACACAAAAATTAACTGATTTTACTCAAACTCAATTACCAGAGATCAAATTTTCACGTGACACCAAAATCATGAACTAACAAACTGAAATAATTCCTAGTAAGATTAATCCAGACTCTGCCTACGTGTTTAATTAATAACCCGAAATAATTCCTGGTATTATTAATTAAATATTTAGTTATTTTATTTCTGACTTGTTCTTAAATTCATTCTTAACTTTATTCGGACTTTTATTCAGACTTTAGTTCAAGTAACGAGAGCTTAATTATTGACTAAACCAATTGCTTAAATTTTGGCAAGCTTAATTAATTAAATTTTTATTAAAAACCGATATTTTTGGAAATATTAATACTTCAGATCTCATAAAATTTTTTAAAAATGCACAGAGGACCCGGAAAAAAATGATCAGATCTGATCAGACATGAACAGGCATGAGTCTTTAGGCCTGATTAAGCATGAAAAATGATCATGCTTGATCAGGCATGGGCAGGTCTGATCAGATCTGATCAGATCATGGTCAGGACTGATCAGATCTGAAAAAAAAACGTTGTACCTGTGGGGATTCGAACCGTAGACGCCGCGCTCTCCAGACTGTTACTTTACCTCTTGACCATATAACTTATCATTACTTTAAAGGTATCTTTCAAACTACTTCAAGTAATTTAAATTTCATACATGACTTATTTTTACAGTTAAGGAAGTTAACTATGCCTAGTTCATTAATTATTAATAATTTATTATATATCAGAGTTATTTGTTTAAAACGGCTATGTATTTTTTTTTGCTCCATTAACATGTGGCTCTATGCACAGTAATAAAAAAAAATTTCTGTAAGGTTTATTCTAGAATTATAATTTTGTTGTTTTCTTTTAATATTAAAGTTTTTTTTTTTAATTCAAAACGTATAGGTAACTTAGAATTATCTGTGTATTCTACAATTCAGCAATCTTTCATACTACAGCAATGAACCAAGGCGTAGCTTAAGATAATAACAGACACCTTGAAAGGACTTATCGCCTATCGATATCAACTGATCTATTTTGGTATTTACACGCAATCAATCTTAAAATTTTACTCAAAATCTTGTTTTTCGCGTATTCCTTGGAACACAGTAAGAAATTTTGTGTCATTGCGTTAAAAATCATTGTTTTGGCATGGAAACTCAAAAATTTTATGCTTAAGCCGATATTTTCAATGAAAGTTGTACATTTAAAATTAATGAGGGGATAGAAATTAATACGTCATATGGAACAAATTAATTTTAAAAATAGATCTAAAAAAAATCAGACATGAGCAGACATGATCAGACCTGATCATACGCGAACAGGCATGGTCAGGTCTGATCATTTTTTCCCGGGGAGCTTATAGTTATTTTTAATCATGCAAATATGATTTTTAATCATGTAGCAGAATGAAATTTTTAACTCCCTTTCTCTTTACTTTTACTTTTTAACGACTTTACCGATCGATCTCAAAAACTAATCAGGTCTTAACTTAAAAAATCCACTTTGATCGCCACCCGTTTGGCCATAATCTAAAAAACTACGTTGAATGCCGCTAACCGCGTAGAAATCGGTTCATTCATTCAAAAATTACTGCGGTTTAAAGATTCGAAAAGCACTGTTTAATAAATTTTCTGTCAGACCTTTGAGGTAGAAAGCATACAAAAGCTATTTCTTTGGGCTTGGAGAACTTAAAAACATACACAAATTGTATTTGTAAGCTCGAAGAGCCGAAAGACACACACACACAAATTGTATTTTTGAACTCGAAGAGCTTAAAAACGTCGTAAGTGCAATTTTAAGCATAGGTATGGATTTGGCGGGAGGTTGCAGGGATGGCCGTTTTCCTAATTTTTAACTTCCCGCTAAGAAAATTGAAAATTTTCAAAAATCCGGAAGTTATTGGTTTTACCCTGTTTTTCGAAAATCGAATTTTTATCGGATCTCGACGTTTTGAGGTCCTAAGAAGCTTCCCTGACTACTCCCGCGAGGGTGTCACTATGTCCGTATGTATGTTCGAGCGTGTGTGTGTGTGTGTGTGTGTGTGTGTGTGTGTGTGTGTAAACCTCATAACTTTTGAACGGTTGAACCGATTTCATCGCGGTTAATGCCATTCGAAAGAACTTCGCCAAACTCACATCTCCTGATAATTTGAACCGATTCGTACCGATACATTTTGAGAAATTTAGAGAAATTTAAAAAAAAAAAATAGGAAAAAAATTTTTTTCAAAAGTCGTTTTTTTCGGCATAACTTTTAAACAGCTTTACCGATTGATTTCAAAAATCAATCAGCATCAACCTTAAAAAACCATGTCGATCGCCGCCAATCCGGTCAAAATCGGTTGATTCGTTCAAGAGATATCGTGAACGAAAAAAAAAAAAAAAAAACAAAAAAAGTGTTTTTTTCACATAACTTCGATATTTATTTTCGGATCGTTCTTGGTGAAATAGAATAATTTTTAGAATTCAAAAAACTGCGTCGATCGCCTTCAAGAACGTAAAAATCGGTTGATTGGTTCGAGAGATATCCTCGACGAAATGTTTGGATACAAGGATTTTTTCCACATTACTCCGACATTTTTTAGAATAACTTTCAAACAGCTCGACCGATCGATTTTAGAAACTAATCTAGTCTTAACATAAAAAAATCACGTCGATCACCGTCGGTCCGGTCAAAATTAGTTCATCCATTCGTGAGTTATCGTTGACGAAAGAAAACCGAAAAAAATGTTTTTCAGGGAGCTTAAAATAACACATAAATTGTATCTTTGATCTCGGAGAGCTCAAAAACATTTTTACTTCAGTTTTAAGCACTTGATGTAAAATTAGCGGGAAGTTGCACGGATGGCCTTCAGGTCTATCGTTTTTCTAATTTTGGTTTTTTTTTATTCTCTGCGGTTGCTTATATTCTTGCGTTTATTGATATCTCTTATACTTTTCGTTTATTAAAATAAAATAAGAAATGTCCATAGTCGGTATAGTGCTTGAACCAGTATTTCTATCATGATATATGCATTTGCATATATGCATTTATCTATATCATTGGGCGGTAATGGAATTTTACGTTATTAAAAAAGTTTTTAGAAACACTTCTGTCATTTTAAGATTACCACCTACATACACAGAAAGAATGAATGTCTACTTTTTTGACGATATTTAGATAGTCTTAAGTTATATGGAATTACATGTAGTGTTTTTACATTCTTTCAAGTGTAGGCGTGAACTTTTATTAATAGAACAGATACATCTAATACGCTCCTCTCAGCGAATGTTATTTTTAAAATTCGTTATACTAAAATCCTCGATCTATACAAGCTTCTCAGTGTTGAAAAATTTTATTGACTGATCGTTATTACGCGGCGGTTCCTCTAATACTAATAAACTTTACAAGAATTATTCTTTTTATGAAATCCAGCTATCGAAATAAACAGTTTTGACTGTCTTTATATGTATACATATATGAATGCACAAACTGTTTATCATTGTGTGAACACTTATTCATTGTTTACTGTTTACAGTGATGTCACCCTTAAAAAATGATCGCTAAGTTAAGCTTCACATTTTTATAATTATTGTTTTTTTTTCTTTCATAAAAGGAGCTGTTTTATCTTTTTAAGTTCTGTTTGTGTTTTTTTTTTAATAACTGAACGTTAATGTTCTCTCTAAATTCGGAAATATTGCGACAAAAACAAATATACAAAAAAGCTTACGCAAAGAAAAAAAATAACATTATTTTTGTAAGGTTACAATATTTGAGAGAATAAATTGTTATGTAATTACATATCTTTTTAATGTCAAGAATGTTCGGTTTATTGAAATTCGAAACGGTTCGTTCTCGAGAAAAATGTCAAGTATGCCCTGAAAATGTTGCAACTATAAATTCAAGTTTGACACATACTAATGAAAATACAAAGTCTTCTCACTACGAAATTTCTCAATTTTTAGTATTAGATAATATAGATATGGATAATAGTTTATCTTTTATTAGAGTTTTCTCAAAAGTCACTCAAGTTCGTGTTAAAAGAGAAAATGGTTTTTTGGGAGTCACTCTCCGAGGTGGTGAAGCAACACCTCTTATTATCACAGGTATCAAGCCCGATGGTCCAACAGCAAGAGAAGGTCGCGTAAGACTAGGTGATAAGCTTCTCGCAATTGATGACATCGAATTACAAGGATTAAGTCTTTTTGAAGCACGAAATGTACTAAAAAGAAATTCTAACTATCCAATTGCATCTCTTACCATCGAGTACAATGTTGCAAGTATGGCTGAAGTTCGAACAGCTATTTCAGGGCCTCTTCTTATAGAGTTGAATCATACTTGTCCTGGTAAAAAAAAAAAAAAAATTCTGATACAGTAAATTTTGTTTTTAAATTCATCATTCTTTTTTTTTCTTAACTCATGAGTTATCCCTTTGAAACTCTACTTGCTATATCCAAAAATTATTATTATAAAACTGATATTTACAGGTGAGCTAGGCTTGAAAGTACGAAACAATGCAAATGGTGTTTATATAGAGAGTCTTCGTCCTGCGAGTGCCGCTGATCGCTGCGGTGCAATACAGCCAGGTGACAAACTTCTTGCTGTAGATGACACGCCAATTAATGATACCATAACTGCGATGAAAGTATTAAAAAACATTTCTAAGACCTATCAAATGGTTAAAATACAAATATTACCTCAGATTCTAAGTACTTCTATGAAAACGCTGATGAAAAAATCTAAATCTCAACAATTATTCGGTGTTGATAAAACAATTTTTATCGAAGAAAATCTCACTGTGATATTGAAATCTGATCATCAAGGATTTGGTTTTGTTGTTAAACTATCTAATGATGGAATGAATTATGTAATTGATCACATTGAAGCTGGCAGTCCTGCAGAACGATGTGGTGTTCTTTTACCAGATGATAGAATACTTGCAATGAATCAAAAAATTTTAAGAAATCTACAATTAAATGAAATTACAGCAATTCTAGAATCTTCTCAAGTAAGTTAAAATAATATAAAAAATTTTGTTAGTTTAAATGTACACTGATAGAAAATTTATGTTGACTCAAGAGATATTTTCTTGATCTAAGAATTGATTTTGGAAGACAAGTAATTATTTTGCTTTAAGAATTTCTTGTCTTGATTTAGATTTTCTTGGCTTAAGAGCGATATTACCTTCAATCGATACATTTAGTTTTTCAACCAAATTAACATTATCGTTTAAAAAACTTAAAATTATTCATCAAAGTATATTTCAAAAACTAAATAGTCTTCAATTGTTATACCGAAAAAACATTATCTCCTGGAAATAGGAAAACTAATGCCTCAAAAAAAAGCCATTCTTAACACAAGTCGGTAACATCTTGAATCAATTTTATCGCCTATCTTGAACCAAGAGACAAAAATTCTTCAAAGAAATATATCTATATCTAGTTTGAAGAGTTCAAATTTTGAAGAAAAAAAGTTTTTTTGAATCAAGATTGTTTTTCTATCAGTGTTCACTTATCAAAAGATATTTATCTATTAAAATACAAATAGAACCTTTACAATTAAACGATATTTACTCACACATAATCATTAATTTTGGTTATGATGACCAATGATGATGAGATGTTAACAAAAACTCCTGATAATAATTGAGGAAGCAAAAAATGAGATTTAAAAATTTATCTGGGATTCTTCATGAGCTCCTAAATAATATGTGCTTCGGCACACCAATATTGGGCCATGTTTGAGTGGAGGCTGGGAATTTAGATTTGGCTATTGAATTGCGACCCAACCTTGAGCTAGGGCTACTCTGGCGGATTCGTGGTCACGATAAAATGATCGTGAAACGACGATAAATGTGCCGTGAGTTCACGGTGTCTACAAATGATCGTCGGAGGACCGTCGCTTGACTATCGACCGGCCGTCGTTTGACAGGAAAGACGAGTATTGTTGTAAAATTTTTTTACTGTTACATTATGATTTTCATTCTGTACAGTTATCTTACTTCACTCTTCGAAAAACCAAATTTTTACTTGGTTTCCCCGATTTTTTACCTAAGTGAAAATCGTAGATCATCAATCGATCGTCTGTCATGTAACGGTCATTCGAAAAAATTTAATTGTCAAAAAACCATAATTCGGTGGTAAATGCACCGTAGTCTGTGAGTGAAACAAGTATAATGTCGGTAAGTCAAGAATTTTTCACTAGTTAACGATAAAGAAGTGCTGACTATATTTTATCTTTTTTAATTCATTAAAAATACTCAAAGTGTATAAAAAAAAATAGGTAAATGAGAAATTTTCAGTAAATACTCTGGATGAAAAATTTGAAAAAAATATTAAATTATTGTAATTTCGTTTATTTCAAAGTAATATTATAAAAAATTAATCAGATTTCATACAATCAACAGAGATCCATCATTTCAATTATTTTCAGAAGGGATCATGGCTTACAACAAGAGTTATATTTTTTTCATAGTCTGACATAAAGACCTTAATAATTTTTGTTTATGAAAAATATAACAATCAATATTGTTTTTAAGTTCCCGCTAAGAAAATCAATGATTTTCGAAAAATCGGGAAATTATTGTTTTTACCGCGTTTTGCAAAAATCGAGTTCTCATCAGATCTTGACGTTTTGGGGTCCTAGAAAGCTTCCCTGACTACTCTTACGATGCTGCCTGCCTGTATGCCCGTATGTACGCGCGCGCGCGTGTGTGTGTGTGTGTGTGTGTGTGTGTGTGTGTGTGTGTGTGTGTAAACCTCTCATAACTTTTGAACTGCTTGACCGGTTCAATCGCGGTTGGTGACATTCTAAAGGGCTTGCCTGAACTTAGGTTTTGAATATACTTTCGACTGATTCGGATTAGTCGATTTTGAGAAATCTCAAAAGAACTACAAAAAAAATTTTTTCAAATGTGGTTTTTTTGGAATGACTTTCAAACGGCTTGACTGATCAATTCCAAAAACTAATCAGCTCTTAACATCGAAAAACTACGTCGATAGCAATCAAGCCGGTCAAAATCGGTTGATTCGTTCGTGAATTATCGTTAACGAAAAAAATCGATAAAAAAATTTTTTTTTCGAACTACGCCAAAACTTTTGGTCTTATCAATTTGTGTTTACAAATGTATCACACTTTTGAGCTCAGAGAGCTCAAAACTACTTGAAAATTATATTTTTCAGCCCTTCGAGTTCAAAAACGTAATAAGCGCTATTTTGAGAGCTTAACTACGAAAGTAGCAGAACGTTGCAGGGATGGCCTTCCGGGTCAACCGTTTTACTAATTTTTTAAAGATAAAAACTTTAATTTCAAAATTACAGCAAAATTATTGTGAGATAGTTTTTTTTTGACAGTTAAATTTTTAGCAATTTCTTTTTCAGATCTTTTTTGATACAATTAATAATTTCACTGCGATTTCAAAATCAAGATTTTCGTTATCATCGAAATTTAAATCATTGATTAAGATTATTATTATAAAGTCATGAAAAAAATATAAATTTATTTAAGCTATTTTTTCTGTATAATAAAAAAATAAATTAAATACCTGAACGTTGGAAATACCACTTACGATATTTTTGAGCTCTCCAAGCTCAAAAATACAATTTTTGTGTTATTTTGAGCTCTTTGAGCTCAATGAGATAGCTTTTTTATGCTTTTGAGCTCTTCGAGCTCAAAAGTCTAATAGGAAATTGATAAAACACTATTTCTTGAAATTTCAAATTGCAATAACTTTTAAATGGATGAACCCATTTTCACGTGGTTTGCGTCATTCAACTCAGTTTTTCAACCTCATGAAAGATCTTTAAATTTAAATTGATCAAACTAGGAATTTCGGAGTAAATCCGAAATAACACTTTTTAGGGTTTTTTTTTCGACAACGATAATTCACGAACGCACCAACTGTTTCTGACTGGACTGACGGCGATCGATGTAGTTTTTTGATATTGAGAGCTGATTAGTTTTTGAAATCGATCGATAGAGCCATTTAAAAGTTATTTCAAAAAAGCTACATTAAAAAAAATTTTTTTTGTAGTTTTTATGAGATTTCTCAAAATCTACCGGTCTGAGTCGGTCCAAATTGTATTTTTAATCTAATTTTGGTCAAGCCCTTTCGAACGGCACCAACCACGATGGATTCGGTCAAACTGTTCAAAAGTTATAAGAGGATTACACACACACACACACACACACACACACACACACACACACACACATTAAAATACTCGAGGTGGACCAAAACCTATCGAAAGATGATATGGAAATGTCACAACAGTTTCAAGCATCCCTATAGTATAGGGGATGGATACCCCAGTACCGGCGAGGGAGGGCGTGCTAACGGGCCTGAACTCGTCGTTATCAAGCGAACGTTATTCGGACAGCGGAGTGGACCTCATGGCTCGATCCCACAACGATCGCGATCCTTGACCTGGATGGAGTCTCTACCGAGAGCGACGTCCGTGAAGCACTTCAACGTGACTTCATGAGCAGCTTTGAGATAAAACGCGTGAATCTGACAAACCTTACACCACAAAGCAATTGCGCCGCCTTATGCGAGATAGATGAGGCTAGCGCGACCAAGATCCTTGACAAAGTCTGTATAAAGATCGGATAGGTAAACTGTCGCATACGCCCACTTGCGAAAATAACCTGATGTCTTAAATGCCTTGGCTTTGGACTCCAAAAGCAAAACTGTACGGGACCAGACCGAAGCAAGTGTTACTATAATGTGGCGGAGAAAACCCCAAGTCTCTAAACTGCACAGAGAAGCCAAAATACTTCCTATGTACATCGGACAAAGACGCTCAAGATGGCTCATATCATATAGCTGGCTCCGGGGCTTGTAAGGCATTCCGCATCGCACTTGCCAAAGTCACAAGAAAACAGGAATGACGCGCTTATTACAAGGAAACCTGAACAGGTGTGCTTTGACGCAGTAGATTTTGCGTATCTTGGAAGACAAAATTGACATCTACCTTATCTGCGAGCAACATCTCAACATCCAAGATAGAGTATGGTTTGCTAATTAATCCGGCACAGCAGCAATCTGGATTGCTAACATTAAGAACATCACCGTCGACAACAGCAAAAACGGATCAGGATTCGTCTGGATCAAAACCCCCACGACCTACTTTATGAGCGTCTACCATTCCCCAAATGAAGGGATTCGGATATTCCGACGAAAAATAGCAGACATAAAGGACGTTATTGACAAGTTCAACGCGGAAGTCATCGTGGCTGGCGATTTTAACGGAAAATCGGCTGCTGACTTTGGACACTGCGGCAAATGGGGTGCTGACTTTTCTGACACTGTGGCAACGAAGTAGCAGACTTTGCCGCAAGAGTCGACTTCATAGTGCTGAACACCGGAAATACTGCGACTTTTAGACCAGGATACCGGGAATCTATCCTCGATATCACGTTAACAACTCAAAGAATCGCGTACATGATCGAAGATTGGACAGTATAATAGAAATATAGTGGCAGTGATCACCAACATGTGACATTCAGCATTCGATTAGCACCTGTTCCGGTACCGCGTCGTGATTATCGACCATAGAAATGGAATACCAGGAAGCTCGATTTAGAGGCACTACGAATTTCTCTGACACGAAGCTTGTCTCGTTTTCTGAACAACCTGATTCCGAATACTCCTTTCGAGACAGAAACACTACATACTACATACTGGTAGTCTTAAGGGGGTATTCTGGTCTAGAAAATTGAAAAAATCAATTTTTTTTGGCATATTTTCAAAGTTTAGACTTTCAAAAATATGCTCTTAATAGAATTTTTTAAAATTCGAATTACTTTGAGAGATACAGTGGATTTTGTGACGCGGCACTTAAACCGGCCGAGCGGAGTGATCACACAATGAATGGTAGATGTTTTCCAGGAATTCTTTTGTATCCGACTTGAGCTCGTTATATACCCTTTTAAGTTTTTATATTTACCTGACTACCAGTACGTACCCAATATACCTGGAACTGTCCACACAAAATATACCTGGAAGTGTCTATCTCTATAGTATAATTTACAAATTATTACTTATATATTTTTCTGTTCAGTTCAGTCTCGATCTTGGAGCTAAGTAGATACGTGTTCAGCGCATAGTTAATAAATAACAAGTTTTTTAGTTTTTTTTTTATAAATATTTATAGAAAAATGGATAAGAAAAGTTCACGGGGAAGTTGTAATCGTCCTGATCGGAAAAAAAAGAGACGATTTTTATCGAATCGATACACCGTAGAAAGTGAAACTAGTTTTACAGATGCTTCTGCAGCTAAATTAAAAAATTATGGAGACGAAGAAATAATAATTAATAAAAATTTTGGGTACTATCTACTGGAATTTTATTCAGTTTTTCAAACTCTCTCCACTTTAATTCTCTGTGCTACCTGCAAAGAGAAAATTAAATTTTCTCAAACAGCACCACGTGGTCTAGGATTTAAAATTGTGTTGCAGTGCAGTTGTGAAAATAATAAGTACATTCAATCATGTCCTTTGATGAATAAAACATATGAAATTAATCGTCGAATTGTAATAGCTATGAGACTTTTAGGAGTAGGACGAGAAGGAATAAATATTTTTTGTAGTGTCATGGATATATGCCAAGGTTTATGCATCAGTACTTACTACAGCTGCCTAGAAAATTTACATTCAGCCACAACTGCAATTTACGATCAGGTAATATCTAAAGCTGTAAAAGAAGAGCAAGAGTTACAATCTGAGTCTGAGCCTCATGAAAATCCAAAACACTTGACGGTTTCTGGATCTGAAACACAAAATAATAATGAATCCCTCAATTCATTGATATGGACTTTTGCTCCAAAGCATATTCACGCTGGCACCCAAACATCGAAATTGCAAATCATTTAGCCGTTGCTATTTTTAATGAAGGCTTTTTAAAGATTTTAAATATAATGGCACCCATGGGCATCATCGTTGCTCATCGTACTGAAGCTCACACATTTGCTGTTAGACGTAACGAGCTGAGGATTGATCGCTCTGAACTACGAGCTTCTGCTGCTTCAAAAGCAGGCAGAACAGCTCGTTTAGAAGAAAGAAGTTCACAAAATCTCGATTTTGAGACAGAAGAAGGTCCAATGTATGGATATGGGATCCGATTAATCCAAAGTGAGTATTAAACATAATTATCTGAGTTATTTAACTGGAAATCTTTCTCAAACTTCAAAGCGTTTTTCTCAAAACTCCTCTTGTTGAGGTGGTTGACACGATATCTCAAGTTCTATCTGACCGATTCCCTTGAAATTTTGTAAGAATTTTCATTATACATCTCTTTATCGCTGGAGCTAAGGATTTTGAAAAATTTTAATTTGAAGTATTTTTAAAAAATTCGTAAAGGTTGAAAAACAGGAGTAAAAAAAACCTTTTTTTTTTCAAGTAGACGCCATTTTGTGAATTTTTTTTTTCGGCCGAAGTTCATGATGTAGCGATATCTTTACTAATTAAGAATTTTTTTTGTTTGTGCGATTTAGATCACTACAAGGGTTGGAATCATGTTAACCAGGGAGCACTGTTTGACTAGCAATCCCCACTTCACCGACCTGTCACTGAATGAATTTTTGACTTTTTTTTTTTTTTTTAATTTTTTTTATTGTTCAGTACTAATACCGGTACCTTCCCTCAAACTTGGGTAGGTTTTCTTACAAATAGAATTCTTTGTTGGTCTTGAAAAAGACCGATCAGTTAAGACTACGTAGTAGTCTTGAGATGACTTATTAGTCACACGCTCTTAAATAAGAGAAAATGAATATTGAGCTCTGAAAAGAACTGTTTAAATTTTAGCTCTTAAAAGAGCTGATTTGATGATACTCGAACGTAGCTGAGATTGACTAAGTATAGTCTGAGATGACTGACTAACGACGTTCAGTTGAGGATAGACAAGCTTTGCATGCTTGCTATCCTAAATACTGCACTGTTGATGGTAAGCCTTGCTCGCTTACTGTAAATATTGGAGTATTTCCTTCTTCTTCTTTTTCTTCTTCTTCTTCTTCTTCTTCTTCCTCGCTCGATGGTTTAAAGTGGACTGTGTCGTAGCTCTCCTCGCTGCCTCTTTTTAAACAGTCTGGTGATTTGAGAGGGGATTAGAGTCGGTCAATTCACTGGCCCGGCAGCTCCGATGGACTGAGTGGGGTTTTCGAAGGTAGCGGCCCAATAACAATTTAGAATAATTTCCCACTATAAATAGAATAATTTTCCACTAGCTCTCTCGTTAAGGTCCGTGCTTTTGTTAGTACCATGACTAGCTCTCTAGTCATGGTCCGTGCGATTTTTGATGCCAAATGATGATTTTGGCTTTTTTCAACATTTATGTACTTTAAAAATCAATAAATATTATATAAAAAAATGGATGGTAAAAATGTTTTTAATTTTTTTTTATCCTACTTTGAAAAATACCCAAAAAGTAGGGCTCGAGACCAGAATACCCTCTTAAGCTCAATACATTCAAGGGTGAAGATGAATTAAACATAGAATTATTACTCAAACTATTTTGATGTCATTCAACCTTAGAGAAATCAGCAGAAGAGGTAATGTTGAGCTTGTCCGAGTTGTCATCTTTTTTTGCGAAGATTTGGCCACCCCGAGCCCAAACATACTTGAAATTTTTGATTTTAGCAATTGAAATGTCAGTTGGAGAAGATTTATTAATCACAGGGTCAGGAACACTTGAGATAACCAATTCAGCAGTGCCATAGGAAACTGACAAAGTAGCAGAAGAACTTGGAATAGAACCTACCATTTTTGAATTTTCAAGAGACGATAATTTCTCTTGCATAGTTTCTTTATCAGTTGTTACCTGCATTTTAAACTCGAAGAGATCTTGATTAATCTTGGCAATAGCATCAGCATTCATCTATGCATTCATAGTGACTTCCTCTAACTTCTCAATAGTACTTGTCTGTTTAGTATTCACCATCTCAATCTAAGCACCTGATTCTTCAAATTTCTTATTCGTAGATTATTCAGAAGATAGAAGTTGCTCCATCAAAGCTGTTATTTTATCATCCAGGGATTTTCCTGACCAACCTTGAGGCAAGAACGGCATTGCTATAGGAGTCCAGGGTGAAGGAAATACTAAGTCGTTACCAGGAGATGACAAGAAATTTGGTGTTATAGGAGACTTGTTAGATTTTGGAGTAATAACTGGAGGCGTTGACGAAGATGAAGAATAAGCTGATTTGTAACTCGAAACTGACGATGTACAAGTTTTAGTAGATCTTAATGAGGTTGTATAGATTTTTTCTGCAGCAATTAGACAATGGCTTATTTTTAATATAGTCTTTGGCACAGCTAGGGTGATAATGCAGCCTACACGTATTACAAATCACAGCAGACTTCACAGGTTGTTTATACCGAGTACAAATGTCAGGGCCTAACAACATACCACGTAAAAAAATTAGGAAAACGGTTGACCCTGAATACCATCCCTGCAACTTCCTGCTACTTTCGTAATTAAGCGCTCGAAATTGCACTTATTATGTTTTTGAGCTCTTCGAGCTCAAAAATCTAATTATCGTGTAATTTTAAGCTCTCCGAGTTTGATAGGAGTTTGATAAATCACTAATTTTAACTTCCCGCTAAGAAAATTGAAAATTTTTAAAAATCGGTTTTATTGGTTTTACCCTGTCTTTGGGAATTAAGTTTTCATCCGATCTCGACGTTATGAGGTCCTAGGAAGCTTCCCTGACTATTCCCGCGAGCGTGTCACTATGTCTATATATATATATATATATATATATATATATATATATATATATATATATATATATATATATATATATATATATATATATATATGTGTGTGTGTGTGTGTGTGTGTGTGTGTGTGTGTGTGTGTGTGTGATATGTGTGTAAAGATTTGTGTGGGTGATGTATGATAGAGAGTGTAAGATCTTCTGCTTGTTGATGTTTTGCCGAATAGAGTGATCTAAAATCTTAGAGCGTGAGAGTTCGGTGGACAGCGCGATTTAGCTAGAAACTGCAGTATAGACACTCCGTGAGCGGGTACTGTCGGGATTAACAAAATTTTGTGTGTGAGTGTGAGTATGTACACCTTGTTATCTTATTTTTGTTATAAATAAATGCCGGTTATATTTGTTAAAAAAAAATGTATTTATTTCAGATCACCTTCCTCACTCTCTCTCTCCCTGTAAAATAAGCTCTTTGCTCTGGACTGGTTCCAGGAACCGTAATTAAAAATCCTGGTTGTGCCCTTTTGTTAATAATTTTAGTTTTCAATTTTGTTTAGTTTATTATTTAATTAAGGAGCCAATCTGAGCGGAAAAACCCGTTACACCGTTCAAAAGTTATAAGAGGTTTGCACACACACACACACACACACACACACACACACACACACACACACACACACACACACACACACACCACATAGTGACATCCTCGCGGGAATTGTCAGGGAAGCTTTCTAGGACTTCAAAACCTCGAGATCTGATGAAAACTCGATTTTGGCAAAACGGGGTGAAAACAATAACTTCCCGATTTTTGAAAATCTTCGATTTCCTTAGCAGGAAGTTAAAAAACGATGCCTTTTAAACACAAATGACAGTTCAAGTCGTTGCTGAGAGAGAAACAACGCGATGATCAATTACCATCTGAGCAGGTAACAACACAATGATGTTAAATTTACCATAAGATCTGGTATTAGGATTTCGCTGATGGAACATACGCTGTATCACTATTTGCATCAAACTGATGGTTATTTGGCTAAAATTACAATAACCTCACTAATACTGAACCTAACCTTTACTAAGTATTGTAATCTTTGAATACACTTTAAGCAACCCACAGAGAGCGAATAAATGAAATTATTTATTCCGCAGGTAGATTGCAATTTGTTGCATGTAGTAGATCTGGAACAGAAAAAATGCGCGGAGGCAAAATAGAGCAGAAAGTGATCTAAAGGCAGAACGAAAATTTTGATATGTTTATTTGCTAATGTGATAGAGTAGAATCAACCTGACTCATCTATGCAGGTAAACACAACAGTTTTTATAAATAAATAGATGAATTATATCTAAATAATAAAGAACTGTAAATTAGTTTCTTCAAGTGCATAAACATTTTATTACAATTAGTAGTTATATAATTGTAATTGATCTATTTATATTTCAGATTCCATTGACGACACTATGTCGCTGGCGATCAAGAGGTTATTTTGATGAAGACATTTCGAGTCCAAATAATAATTTGAATAATTCTGATGATGATGATAATAATGATCAGAATAGTAATTATCAATTACAAAATATTTTGAACCGTTGTGACACTGAAAATGTTGATGGCAATGATCCTAATAACTTATTATCTGATTGTGACAGTGTTTCCAGTGAAAATACAGATGAAGAAAATCCTGCTCTATTAAATATAAGTGAAGAAGAATCAATAAATAATTATATAAGTGACAATGATGATAATTGTGATGAAAATAATTTTGATGAACAAGTTGATGAGAATAGTGATGACAATGATACTATTGGTAATGCGTATGAATACGGAATGTTGCATGAAAACAGCAATGTAACGACGGATGAATGTATTTTACAGTTATTAGATTTTTTGTGAAATATAATACAAAAATAAAAGTATTACGAAAATTGCTTTGCAGCAGTTGTTACAAATGCAACTAAAAATTTTACCTGCAGACAATCAATTGCCAAAAACAGTGTAGAAGTTATTTCAATATGCCCAAAATATTGCTCCTGTATGCCGAGTTATTAAACATTATTATTGCAGAACATGTTTATTTAATTCAAAAAGTCAGATGTTGAACAAGAAAATTACGTTTAAGTGTTCTATATGTGCAACAACTAATTCAAAAGATTTTTCTTTTTTTCATGAATTCGATATTGGGGATCAAATTAGAATTTTATTTGAAAATTACAACTTAGCTGAAAAGTTAAAAAAAAACCTACATTGCGAAATGTTGAAAATATATCGGATATTGTTGATGGCAGTGAGTACATAAGAGTTAACTCTTGAAATCAAAGAGGTAACTTTGATTTAACTCTGATTCTTAATACTGATAGCCTAGCATTAGTAAAAAGTGCTAAAAGCCATTGTTGGCCGGATTTATTCATCATCGCAGAACTTCCCCAAGATGTGAGAGATAATTATGTGATATTTACTGGGCTCCGGTATAATAACCTTATTAAACTACCGATGGATGTTTTTCTTATGCTAATTTGTTTAAAACTAAAAAAATATTTTTGTAAAGGTATTGATTGGACAAATCCTAAAACTAAAGGAATAATTAATACTAAAATAGTTGCTCCAGTAGTTATTGCAAATGCACCAGCTCGAGTGCAATTGCAAAACATCTGAAACTTTAATGGTCGATATGGATGCAACATTTGTGAAATTAAAACAGTTAAATGTACAAAAATTGCTGGAAAAAAAAAACTGTACGTTGTTATCCCTTTCGAATTGATTCTAAAATTACAACTAGTATAAGAATGGAAGCGCAAGCTGAAAAATTACGTCAACCGAATACACGCATTCGGTTTTACTTGGTGTTGTTAAGCAATTCATAACTATTTGGTTTGATAAAAAAGGTCCTTGAAATATTAAAAACAAAAGCGAATATATTGATGAGTTCATGTGCAATATTCGAGTTCCTCCATCTTTTTCAAGACTACCAAGATAGTTATCTCATTTTAAATTGTATAAAGCCTCAGAAAACTATAATTTTCTGTTATTTTATTCTCTTCCTGCACTTGTTGATCACTTACCTTCGAAATATTTAAAGCATTGGCTATTGTTAGTAAAATCAATTTTTAATTTAGTCAGAACGAAAATAACTTAAGATTATCTTGAAGAATCAGATAACTTGCTACAGTTATTTGTATCTCAAATCGAAAGTCTTTATGGTGATAGAGCTTTGTCATACATCTGCCATCAACTTATTCATTTACCACTTTGTGTTAAAAGATGGGGACCTTCGCGATCAACTTCTGCCTTTGCATTTGAAAACTACAGTAGTTTCATTGCAAAATGTGTCCACAGTAATAGGAATTTTGGCCAAAAAATTGTCTATTGTGTTCAAATTGCTCAAGGTATCCAGATGTTGAAAAATCGTATAGCTGAACGAGGAAACGTAACTGCTAAAACTAATTAGTCAAAAAATTATAACCTTTTAGGGCATAAAGTTATAAAAAAAAGAGCTTAATGTTGTGGAACGCAATATATTATTATCTAATGGTTGGGAATTTGAAAATTTATCTATTTATACACGCATTTAAGTTAATAAAGTATTTATACATCTGAAATTTATAAAATTACATAAACAAACAGTCATACAGTCCAAATAGATACTGATGTTTTTACTGTGTACGGTTCAATTAAATTTTTTGTTCAGAATCAAAATGATATTTTTATTGTGATTCGTCGTTTCAATGTAACTCATATCAAAACGTTTCATAATTCTTCTACTAAAAAAACCGTTGAACATTGTAACAGTTTTACCTGTTCAGGTTGGCCCCTAATCAATTTTATAAATAAATAAACAAAACTAACAACCAATGTAATTATCAGGGCGCCACCAGGATTTTTAATCACGGTTCCTGGAACCGGTCCAGAGCTGAGAAAACTTAATCTTAGGGTAGAGAGAGTGGAGGAAGGTGCTGTTGAATAATAAACAATTAATTAACAAGATCGATCGATATTTATTAACAATAAAAAATTAACAAATTTAACAATTTAAGCGCTCACTCACACACTATAATTAACTTATTATCTAACGAAGCGGAGAATAACTGCGAAATAAACGATATTTACAAACGAACCTTCCAAACGACGATACGATGACTAGACGGGCTTTTTCTAACAAACGGTCTCCCACACCTGTCCTAAACTAATGGGATTTTTCTAACAAACGGTCTCCCACATCTGTCCTACAACGAAGCTTAAAATTACAAGTCCACCGGACTACCAAAACGAACTAACTTTACACACTTTTATAACTTAGAATTAAGTCCACCGGACTACCAAACTTAACACTATTAACACTCTCTATCACACATTACCCGTACAATTCTTCACACACTGTTTTCTTTAAGCTCCGGGTTATTATGGCTGGGCTTTTACAAAATTTCTTTAAATTATAACAATCGTAAAAGAAATGTCTGGCTCTGATAACCGCAGGATCTGATGTATAGTTGACTGGAAACTCGTTCGGAATTCAGGATGTTGATGAATCAGGTTGGTACGTCGGCTGGTACGTCTGATGAAGGGAGGTTCAGCTCTTCCTCGGAGGTATCCGACTCGATCTCTAGGTCTGGTCTGGACTGCGTTAATATGCTCGTTCAATAATTTCCTAGGAGTCGAATCTCACATTGTAATTGATTTGCATGAATTGTCTTGAATAGTAGAGATAAGAATCAAGTGGACTGTATGATACGGAAAGAAGTAAGTTAGCAGTTCTCGAGGTTCCTATGGTTGTAAGGCAGAGGGACCCAAAAGGCCAGGTAGTGTTTAGGTGGACTTTCCAGAGGCGGTTTAGTCAGAGCGAGGGCTGCTGAATGAAAACCTTCCAGTTCCGTCCTGAAGAGTAGGTACGAAGCATTGCTCCAGAGGCGGTTCAGTCAGAGCGGGGGCTGCTGAACGAAAACCTTTCAGATCATCAATGCGGACTCAGAAAGTGAGGAATAGCGTTCCAGAGGCGGTTCAGTCAGCGCGAGGGCTGCTGAACGAAAACCTTCCAGATAACTCGTGCATAGATAATTGAATACATTGTTCCGTAAGCAGTTCAGGACGTTCGTGAGCCTGAACGATAAACTTACAGATAAACAATGATTTTGAAAGAGATAGCGTGAATTTCAGAATAATGAATAAATGAATTGAGTGCGTACCTTTTAGTATTTTTATGCAATAAAAATACTATACCAAATTACGTTTAGCGAAACTGCTCCTTGATGAAAGATTGATGAAAGCCGGATGATATTTCTGGAAGCTGGTGGGCTCGTTGGCTGCTAGTCGGGTTGTATGGATGGACAATTGTACCTCTTTTGGTCAGCTTGCAGATCGAGAATGTTATTGGCACGTTTGAACTTACACAAAACCACTTGACGATTTGAACGATAAAGGAAACTGGTGTGTGAACCTTTTATTAATTGACTAAGAGTTGCTACGATTGACTTTCGGATTGCGAACTTGATAGGAATTAACGTAGCTGTCGCTAGGAAAGATCCTTTCGGACTGACGCTTTTGGACGTATATAGTGTACACAAGAGTACGGAGACTCTTTTCATTTTATTATTGGTGGGATAGTTCCGAGAAATATTATTAAGAAAAATACGTTGACAAAAATATTACATTTATAAAAAAACGGAAAGTCGCAACGGAAAATATTCGAATGTGAACCAGATGAGCGTTCGGGTTGCGAAGAGAACAAGAGGTTGCATTTATACGACCTCAACGGCGAGAGAGTCATAAAAGTAGGTACTTGAGTCTAGCGACCCGCATGCAGGCATCTAAAACTCATAGGAGAAAATAAAGATATTTTTAACTTTACATTTATTTTGAAGGCAAAAGAATATTTTAGAAAATATTCAATTTGAGTAAATTGGTTAAAAAATTATAAGTTATGAATTTAGCTGATAATTAAACACACACATAACCCACACTTTGGTTAATTGAATTTTATAATTTTAAATTGAAAAAAAATGATATTAATTTAATTACAATATTATTAAATTAAATTATTCAATCATTAGTATTTAATAATAGGATAACTTTCAATTAACAACCAATTTCAATTAACTTTGAACTAATATCCAACTTTCAATTTCCGAGTGCTAATTTTAATTCTATTAAAATATTAGATAGATTAAAATTCCTCAGTAACTTATAGTCATGGCCTTAACAATATAACAATAACTACTTAAAACAAAAGGTCTTAATACCTTGGATTAACTTTTGATAATTAAATAAATCACAATATAACTTTTACGATCACATTCATAATTATTAATACGAAATTATTAACTAATTCTGACTAAATTTTTACTGTGACAAATTTTGACTCACTTAACTGAACTCTTGGACTTAATGTCCACGCCAATAATTATCAATTTGGAATAAAAATTAATTTAACTAATTCACGGACTTAATCCCCAAAATGACTTAATTTCCACGTGACAATATAAATTAATTTCGATAATTTTCTACTATAAATTATTCTCAATAATTAATTCTTAATAAAATATTCTTAATAATTTTCTAATCGTTTTTATCAATTCGGCACAAGTCGAAATATTCAATTTTTATTTGCTAGAACATTCGCTAGCTAAGTTTTGCTTGACCTTGGGTATTGAAATTTACTGCGACACAAAAACTGACGCTTGACCAAAATTCCACGAATAAAAATTTGTCGATTTTTCTAAATGACAAAAGTTAATCAATTTTACTAAGTTAATTATTATAAAAATAAATTTAACGAATTTTCAGATGTTAATTAATTGATTGAAAATTTTTAGTTATTAAAATTTCCCCGCAAGGTCGATTGAGTGATCTTCGGGTATAAACCCCCATGAAAATCACTAAATCCAAAACTAGCAAATGTTCCACTATTAATTTATTAATAATCGTCGATTAAACGATTCATAATAATTAAATAGGAGAAGTAACTGGGTATTCGGTAAACCGCAGTCCACTTCTTTCCCACAGAGTAATAATTGATACCTTGACGAACAAAACGATGATCTAACTCACTCGTTGAGGATGAAGTCCTAGTTGTAGTTGGCTTCCTTCGTCTTATTTTTTTTGTCTTATTTTTTTGTCTTAAAATTAGACATTAGACAAAAAAAATTAGACAGAAAAAATAAGACAAAAAAATAGGACAGAAAAAATAAGACAAAGAAAAGACAAAAAAAATAAGACAAAGAAATAAGACAAAAAAAAAAGATCAAAAAACTAAGGTGGCAAATAGCTAAATTGTATTAATTGTACTTGAGCTTAAATCGATCAGCAGGAAAAAATTAAAATGTAAAACCTAATTTTTTAGTAATTTTTAAGTTTTCAACGGAAATTATTGTGTAATATTTTTTGAGCTTGTCTGAGCCAAAAATATTTCGAGATTATTTTGTAGAGAATATGTTTTTCTATATCTACCAGCAAAAAGTTAAGCCTAATAGAAAAAAGTGTAAAAATATAAAAATTATATTTTTTATAAATTTCAAGTATTTGACCGGAATTATTTTAAGTCAACTATTTTTTTTTTTTTATCTACTGTTGTCTACCACACAAGTATTAAAATCCGCTTCTAAAACTTTGCTCCTCTTTCGTCTAGCCTAAATCTGTACGCGGAGACTTTTGCTAAAAATTATCTGAAATTTCATGAAACATTTGTAAATATTTCACATTATCCTGTACTTGTGATTTTTATTCTATAGTTTTGTCGTTGATGTCAGATTGTATTGTTCAAGCCCACGTGTTTTGATGCCAACCTCACTTTTATTTTGACATTTTATGCTTAAAATATAGTATAGTATTTAAGCGCTTGAACTTGCTCGCGATCGTCATTTCGCTTGTGATTATTAATTTAAATTTGCTCTATTTTTAAGTTTAATTGTTGGCCCCAACTTCCAGGCCCTGATCATTAGTATCAATATTCTTCCAAGATTGCTGGAATCTTTCAAAAGTCGATACATTTGGACCTGACATTGCCGGTAAACAAGTTTGGCATGCTTTTTGAAGAACTAACTCATACATGTGATGTCGGCAAGCGAAATAAAGAAATTTTTTTTCTAAAATACGCTCTAACAACACACATGCACCACTGTATGGCCTTACAATAGTAAACATAATGAATTAAAAGAGAAGATTTGTCAAACGTTGAGTGAAGTTTAGTTTACCTGAATTGGAAGCCGTGGTATCGAAACATAAGCCTTTGATGCAGTTTGTAAGTCCCCATCTGTCCAATAGATCAATTATCGACATAGCTTGATGCTCTCCTGTCCCGCTTTCAATTTTCGGTATGCCAAGTAATTGTTCAAAATTCAAGCCAGATACAAGAACTGCAAGCCTATCTACTTTATGATAGATACAAATATTACAATAGTAAACATAATGAATTAAAAGAGAAGATTTGTCAAACGTTGAGTTGAAGTTTAGTTTACCTGAATTGGAAGCCGTGGTATCGAAACATAAGCCTTTGATGCAGTTTGTAAGTCCCCATCTGTCCAATAGATCAATTATCGACATAGCTTGATGCTCTCCTGTCCCGCTTTCAATTTTCGGTATGCCAAGTAATTGTTCAAAATTCAAGCCAGATACAAGAACTGCAAGCCTATCTACTTTATGATAGATACAAATATCCTGAAGAAATTTTGTATCCCGGTGAAAGATAAGATTTCCAAGAAATAGAATGTTATTCCTTAAATCATCTACAATATCTTGCCTAGCTTCGAGTCGACGTCTTCGAACAGTGTTGTAGCTCAAATTAGTGTCTTCTATAGGCACCCCTAAAGACTCAGAGACTGCACCAAGAATACATACTGCGTTTCTGTTACTGTTATTCGTTCAATCAAGAGCGCTCACTACTGCAGGACTTACGACGTCGATTTTTCTTTGTTTTTTAATATTTTCTGAATAAGGATCTTCTAAATCTGAAGTGTGTCGTTTTAAATAATCGGAAAATGATGAAATCGATTTTTCAAGCTCGTGTTCAGATGATGAATAAAAATATGTACTTTGACTTGTACCTAAAAATTAGAATTAATTGATAAAAAAATCATTATTATTAATACAAAAGAGATATACAGGGTGTCTCTGAAGTGGCGGGAGTAATTGTTGGGGTCGATAGAGAAAAAAATACTGAATCGAAAGTTCCTGAGCCAAAAATTTTTTTGGGCCATAGAATTTGAGTTATGAATTAAAAACGATAGCCAATCAGAAGCGCGCTATTCGAGAAATGAAAATGAGCGGGGAAGTAGAGGAGACGCGAGAGTGAGATGCTGCAATAGCAGCTTACTCGCTCACACAAAGCCGAGCATGAGAGGGGATTGTGACGCTATGAGCCGAGTACGTAAGTGTGAATGAGTGGATGTATGAGGTCGCAAGCGGACGGCTTAATGTATGAGTGTGTGTCCGTGTATCGCAGCATTATTGGAGGCGTTGTAACGCTGAATTAAAGCTAACCGGGTACTCTAAGACAGAGGAAAAATTTTAATTTTTATTTTTATTCGAAAAAATTTAATAAAAAAAAATAAAAAGGCCCAAGATTTAACCAGACCCACAGAAACGGAGAGTAAATTTTTAATTCTCATTTATTTTGCTGGGGATTATTTTCAAATACAAAAAAAAAAAAGGCTAAGATTCAACTGGAATCCAAAAAGAGATGGATGAAAAAATTTTATTTTTTATTTTTAATCAGCAAAATTATTTTTCTTTAAAAAAAAGCCCAAACTCGACTGAAGCAAGAAAAAATGATTGAAAAATTTTATTATTAATTTTCAATCAACAAAATTATTATAAAAAAATAAATGGGCCCAAGTCTCAACCGGACCCAAACAAACGGATAAAAATTTTTATTACTTACTTAATTTGCTGGAAATTATCTTTAAAAACGAAAAAATGCCCAAGACTCGATCGGATCCAAAAAAATAACAGTACAAAAAATTTTTTCCTTATTTTCAATCAGCAAAATTGTTTCTTTTAAAAAAGGCCCAATCTCGACTGGAGCAAAAAAATGATTAAAAAATTTTATTATTAATTTTCAATCAACAAAATTATTTAAAAAAAAAAATAGTCCGCAGACTCAACCGGACCCAAACAAACAGATAGATAGTTTTAATTACTTATTTATTTTGATGGGAATTATTTTAAAAAACGAAGAAAATCGCCCAAGACTCGACCGGACCAAAAAAAAAAAAAATAAATTGAAAAATTTTGTTTTCATTTTCAATCAGCCAAATTAATTTCTTTTCGAAACAAGGCCCAATCTCAAACAGACTAAGAGAAACTAATTAAAAAATTTTATTTTTATTATTAATCAAATATTATTTAAAAAAAGAAAATAAGCCACAGACTTAACCGGACTTAAACAAACGGATAGAAAATTTTTATTACTTACTTAATTTGCTGGAAATTATCTTTAAAAACGAAAAAATGCCCAAGACTCCATCAGACCGAAAGGGAGATGAATAAAAAAATTTTACTATTCATTTTTAATCATCATAATTAACTTTTTTATAATAAAAGGCTCAATTTCGACCGGACCCAGAAAAAATGATCCAAAAATTTTATTTTTATTGTTGATCATCAAAACTAATTAAAAAAACAAATGAGGCCCTAGACTCAACTGGACCCAAACAAACGGATAAATAATTTTTATTACTTATTTATTTTGCAGGAAATTATTTTTGAAAACGATAAAAATGCCCTAGACTCGACCAGACCCGAAATAAAATAAATTGAAAATCTTTGTTTTTCTATTTTTAATCAGCAAAATTATTTTCCTTTGAAAAAGGGCCTGATCTCGACTGGAGCAAGAAAAAATAATTGAAAAGTTTTATAATGAATTTTTAATCAACAAAATTTTTTAAAAAAAGAAAATAGGCCCCAGACTTAACTGGACCCAAACAAACGGAAAGAAAACTTTTATTCCTGTTTTTTTTGTTGGGAATTATTTTTCGAAACAAAAAAATTGCCCAAGACTCGACCGAACCCGAAAAAAGATAAATCGAAAAATTTTATTTCTAAATATTAATTAACTAAATTATTAAGAAAAAAAAATAGACCCAAGACGCAGCAGGACCCAAATAAACGGATAGAAATTTTTTATTACTTGATCACCAAGATTAATTTTCCTTGAAAAGAAAGGCCCAATCTCAAACAGACTTCGAATAACTGATTGAAAAATTTTATTATCAATTATTAATTAACAACATTATTCTTAAAAAAATTAATATGCCCCAGACTCAATCGGACCCAAACAAACGGATCGAAAACTTTTATTTCCCATTCATTTTGCTAGGAATTATTTTTAAAAACGAAAAAATGCCCAAGACTCGACCAGAGCCAAGAATAGAAGAATGCAAAAAAATTTATTTTCTCTTTTCAATAACAAACAAAAATTTATTGAACAAAAATCAGCCTAATCTTGACAAGACGATAAAAACTGATTGAAAAAATTTATTATCAATTATTAATTGACAAAATTATTTCAAAAAAGAAAATAGGCCCCAGACTCAACCGGACCAAAACGAACAGATAGAAAATTTTTATTACTTATTTCTTATGCTCGGAATAATTTTTGAAAACAGAAGGAATTGCCCAAGACTCAACCGGACCCAACCAAACGGATGGAAAACTTTCATTTCTCATTTATTTTGCTGGGAATTATTCTGTAAAATAATTTTTCAATTAATCGTCAGGTAAAATGTCAAAAAATAAATTAAAACAAACATTGAACTCAAGTCCCAATAATTTTGATATTTTAATTAAAATTATTTTTTAATTAATTGACAGGTAGATGTCAAATTATAAATTAAGAAAAAAATTGAACTCAAGTCCGAATAATTTTGATATTTTTATTAGAATTATCTATCAGTGAATTAACAGGTAGAGTGTCAAATTATAAATTAAGAAAAAAATTGAACTCAAGTCCGAATAATTTTGATATTTTTATTAGAATTATCTATCGGTGAATTAACAGGTAGAATGTCAAATTATAAATTAAGAAAAAAATTGAACTCAAGTCCGAACAATTTTGATATTTTTATAAAAATTATTTTTTAATTAATTGACAGGTAAATAAATAATAAATTAAAAAAAAAAAATTGAACTCAGGTCCTGATAATTTTGATATTTTAATTAAAGTTGTTTATCAATCAATTGACTGTTAAAATCCTGAATAATAAATTAAAAATAAATCGCACTCATGTTCTCATAATTTTGATCTTATAATTGAAATAAATTTCTAATGAATTGACGGGTAAAATCCCAAGTATCAAATTAAGTAGTAATCGCACCCAAGCCCTGATAATTTTGATATTTTAATTTAAATTATTTATCACTTAATTGATAGGTAAAATGTCAAATGATAAATTAACAAAACATTGAATTCAAGTCCTTATAATTTTGATATTTCAATTTAAATATTCTTTTTATTCACTGACAGGTAAAATGTCGAAGAAAATATGAAAAAGAAATGGCATTCACGTTTTAGTAATTTTGATATTTTAGTTTCCCTTTTTCTTAGCAAAGAAATCATTTCAAAAAATCTACAGGTGTTTCGGCAGTTCAAGGATAACTTTACTTTAATGTTATTAGTTTGCATTCACATCATTACACTTTACTCCTTTTATTAAGCAATTAAGATTCCAGTTGAATCTTAGCCTTTTTTTTTTTTGTATTTGAAAATAATCCCCAGCAAAATAAATGAGAATTAAAAATTTACTCTCCGTTTCTGTGGGTCTGGTTAAATCTTGGGCCTTTTTATTTTTTTATTAAATTTTTTCGAATAAAAATAAAAATTAAAATTTTTTCCTCTGTCTTAGAGTACCCGGTTAGCTTTAATTCAGCGTTACAACGCCTCCAATAATGCTGCGATACACGGACACACACTCATACATTAAGCCGTCCGCTTGCGACCTCATACATCCACTCATTCACACTTACGTACTCGGCTCATAGCGTCACAATCCCCTCTCATGCTCGGCTTTGTGTGAGCGAGTAAGCTGCTATTGCAGCATCTCACTCTCGCGTCTCCTCTACTTCCCCGCTCATTTTCATTTCTCGAATAGCGCGCTTCTGATTGGCTATCGTTTTTAATTCATAACTCAAATTCTATGGCCCAAAAAAATTTTTGGCTCAGGAACTTTCGATTCAGTATTTTTTTCTCTATCGACCCCAACAATTACTCCCGCCACTTCAGAGACACCCTGTATATGATTGTATATGAAAAATGGCCAAATGTAATCATATATAATTATATATAACTATATTTGTGAGGAAGTGAATTAAATATAAACCAATATTTGTGTTTAATAATCTAATTAAATCTTTATTTAAACTTCTAAAATATAATTAAATGATATTGTAAAAATATAACGAAGAATATAGAGATAATAATTAATATAGTAAGGCACGTGTTAGCACGTAATACCGCCAAGAGTACATAGCACGAGAAAGAATAAAAGAATGTAGGGGAGAGGAGTCGTATGCGCCGTCAAGCGGCGCGTAGATCGCCGCCAACTCACTAGCGATAATAATAATAAGCTTAAGCTGGCTTGGGTAAATCTCGACTTCTTAACAATATTTCATTATAAATTTGTTACATCTAATTAATTATTGGGTTAATTTTATGAATACAGTATTTAATATGGTCCTACGCTATTCTCGATAACCAATTAAAATGGAAAAAAAAATGTTTCATAACTACATATAATACCAGCGGTCACCAATACACCTATTACTCTGCTCAATGCGGCTTAAGGGGGTATTCTGGTCTAGAGACATGAATTTTAGGTAATTTTTGAAGTGCTGTAAAAAAAAAGCAAGCAATATTTTTACCATCAATTTTTTTATACATTATTTATTCACATTAGAAGCATATAAAAAAATTAAAAAGTGAAAAAAATTCAAAATTCTGTTAGTTATCAGCTGATGGAGTGGGGCGTCTCAAACATTTGGTGCCTGACCATACCCACGATTTTAACTCTCCTTGCAATCTGAAATCAAAAAATAAAAAAGATTATCAATCTACAATAATGTCGCAATGTCTGGAACTACGGAAAAGTTACAAAAAAATTTTTTTACAAAATGGCGACTGCCTAAAGAGAAAAAAATTAGGAATACGGTAGACCCTGAAGGCCATCCGTGCAACTTCCCGTTAATTCCATGCCTAGGTGCATGAAACTGCAGTAATAATGTTTTTGAGCTCTTCGAGCTCAAAAATACAATTTGTGTATTATTTTGAGCTCTTCGAGCTTAAAAGTCTGATAGCCCTGGTTAAAAATATTGATTGAAAAGGATTGAAAATGATGAAATTAGAATACTTTTGAATAATTTCAATTCTTTTTCATGTATATATAGATATACAGTTCACAGAGGATGACTGATTCCCAATACTTTTCAATCAATATTTTTAATCAGGGAGAAGTATTATAGAACAATATTCTTTAAATTTTCAAACCGCACTAACTTTTCAATAAATCAACTGATTTTCACGCAGTTGGCAGAATTTGACGCCATTTTTTTAGTTTCATGATGAATCTTCAAGTTTGAATTGATAAAACTAGGAAATTTGGAGTAATTCCAAAAAAACACTTTTTGGTTTTTTTTTATTCATGATATTTCTTGAACGAATTGACCAATTTTGATCGGCTTGACAGCAATCGACGTAATTTTTTCATGCTAATAGCTGATTAGTTTTTGAAATCGATCAGTGCAGCCGTTTAAAAGTAATTCCAAAAAATGTCGGAGTTATGTTAAAAAAAACACTTGTTTCCAAATATTTTATCGAGGATATCTCTCGAACCAATCAACCGATTTCCCCGCTTTTGGCGGCGATCGACGCGATTTTTTAAGCTCTAAAATTATTCTATATCGTCAAAAACGATCCGAGAAGAAATGACGAAGTTATATCAAAAAAACACTTTTTTCGATTTTCTTTCGTTCACGATATCTCTCGAACGAATGAACCGATTTTGACCGGATTGGCGACGATCGGCGTGGTTTTTCAAGCTTAAAGGCGGATTAGTTTTTAAAGTTGATCGATAGAACCGTTTAAAAGATATTCCAAAAAAAAAACACTTTCGAAAATGATTTTTTTCTTTTTTTTTTTGAGATTTTTCAAGATTTCTTAAAATCTATCGGTCTGAATCGGTTCAAATTTTCAGAAAATCTAAGTTTGGGGGAACTCTTTAGAACGCCGTTTAGTTCGTTCCGATCGGTTCAGTCGTTCAAAAGTTATAAGCGGGTCACACACACACACACACACACGCGCGCACGCGCGCGCGCGCACATATATATATATATATATATATATATATATATATATATATATATATATATATATATATATATATATACATATATATATATACAGTGACAACATCGCGGGAGTAATCAGAGAAGCTTCCTAGGACCTCAAATGTCGAGATCTGATGAAAACTCGATTTTTTCAAAACGGAGTAAAACCAATAACTTCCCGATTTTTGAATATCTTCGATTTTCTTAGTGGGAAGTTAAAAATTTTTGTACCCCTTTTTTGAACATTCTTCGATTTGTTAAAAATAGTAAGAATAAAAATTGAGGGATGGCCGTAGTTCTGGACGTAGACAAGTCTCTAAAGAAGACTCTTTTAAAATTTCAAGTAAATAGGTTGGACAGAACCTGAGAAATCGTGGGTATCTGATTCAAAAAGACAGTTCCGAGAAAAACACGTTTAAAGTTTCAAGTAAAATTTTTGCAGCCTATGTCAAAAAATTATATTTTTAACTTACATTTATTCAATCTGCCATTCCTGCTGCATACATCGGACCTTCTTCGACTTCGAAAAAACTATTTTCGGCGTTTCTGTTTTCTATTCGAGCAGTTCTGGCCTCTTTTGATGTGCTGGATACTCGTATCTCGGAGCGGTCAATTTGGGCGTTGTCTCGTCTGATATCAAACGCATGCGCTTCTGGACCAATTTTCACTCCTATAATCGTCATCATCTTCAATATCAGTATAAAGCCTTCATTAAAAATACATACCGCAATAAATGTTGCAATTTCAATGATCTGAGACCCGGAATGGATATGCTTTGGAGCGTAAGTCCATATCAGCGAGTTTAGAGACTCATTATTATTTTGAGTTTCTGAACGCAAACATCAAGTCAATAACTCTTCTGATGATAAACTCTCGTAAATTGGCTTTGTAATTTTCAAAACTTTATCACACAGAGGAGGATTTTCGAGGTCAAGCTCGTCTAATGTTCCTTCAGATGCAGCTTTTTGCCACTTACGCCAACTCTCCGCACCAGGTGGGCAATACATATGTTGTGGGCTTGTATTTGTAGAACTATTATAGTAGTACGTTGCCCGAATTGAATTTCTCATGTTCTCAACAGAATCAGGATGCCGGCGAATCGCTAAGCCATAGTATAACGACAATTTATTGATGACTTTATCAGTTAATTTGCCTACACCTTTTCCACCAACCCCTGTATTATCTTTTTTCGCTTTTCGTAGCCTCGCACCCATTCTTTTTTGGACGTGTCTTACGCACTCTTTTTTTTAGATAAGTGGGTCACCATCGTAAGGATCTATATCAAGTATACCCTTGAACGTCTTAATGTCACCATCTCCAATATACTTTACGTATTTCATGCCGTGTTTTTCCTTCGATCTACAGAACATTTCGACGATAGCATCAACTTCCATTTTGTCCGCACTTCCTTTATGGTTTTTTGTACAGGATTCTTCATGATCTTCATACCAATTGTTGTATGCAAAAACATCGGAATTTTTCTTATTTTTCCAAACATTGCAGCCTTGACAAAAACTGGATTTGACCACGGTATCAACGACCTTCTTACAATTTTTTACTACAAGTGTAGTTACTCCGAATAGCGAATTAAAACCTCTTTTTTTCCATGTGCCATCGCCGGATACAGTGAAATCCGTTGGATTGTCATTAGAATCAGAAGCTGAAATTCACTCTTTTTCTTCATTCACAGCTTTAGAGATAATGAAATCATAAACTGTAGATGCGACCACGTGTATGTTTTTGACACAAGCGTAATAAGTAGAGATTGATATTCCTTGACAAATATCCATTATGCTGCAGAAGATATTTAATCCTTCCCGGCCAACTCCCAAAAGCCACATAGCAAATATCACTCGTCAGTTTACTTCGAAGGATTTGTCAACGAATGGACATGATGGAATGTAGCGTAGAGTATCGCAACTGCATTGTAATGCAAATTTGAACCCGAGTCCGCGTTGAGCCGTTCGTGAAAATCGAATCTCGTTGTTGCATGTAGTACACGGAACAAACAAAGAAATCGCTGAAAAGACCGTGAAAAACTCCAAAACACAGTAGCCGTAATTATTATCTATAATCACCTCTTCATCATTTGATTTCCTCAATTTTGCTGCTGATACACTCGTAAAACTGGTGTTTTCCTGTTCCGTAAATCTATTGCCGTGAAATCGCCTTTTTTTGTCGCTCTGGACGTGTAATCCTTCGCGCTGAGGATTTTTAATCCGTTTTATTTAAAAAAAAATTGAAAGAATCACTCAAAGAATTTTCATTTTACTCACAGCACATACGTTCACGTGGTTTACAGGTTAAAATTCAACTGTTAGCCGCTAGATGTAAGCGAATACTGAATATGAAAGACACAGGTCACTTAGAGTTATTGTATTACAGTGTATATATTGTGACGTGGGGCCTTGACAGACCCGCAGTCACGAGCACAGCTCTACTTAATTGATAATTTTTTTTGGTTACTTCATTTAAAATTCAGATTTATCTTTATTCGCCGCGACCCAGTCGCCATCTAGAGACTGCCAGGCGAGTACGGCGAATCCCGCAGCTCGAAAGCGCGGCGCCGATAATTATTTGAAATAACTATTATTCTGTTAGCATCAGTTAGAAGTAAACTAGAATTAAGTTAGTATTAAGTATTTGGTAAGTACCCCGATAAAAGCCACTTACTAACGACGAGTCAACCTGTGACATAACGCCGGATTCCACGCCGACCAGCAAACCCAGAGAACAGCCAAAAACCAATCTCTCATCAAACCGCTGCTCCACAATTTGAGAGACGTGAACACATGATATTGATGCCAATTATTATCAATCAGTATTACGCCGGCATTTGGATAAGCTTCAGGAAGAGCCACTAGAAGGCGCGTCGATGCCATTGTCTACCATCAATTTGAGAAGTTCAAAAATGGTAACAGCGCCAGCTAACGGCCTGCAGGTCAACTCCGTAGCCAGCGAGTGGCTACGGATAAGAAGAAGAAACGGAAAAGGCGAGAGCTTCTTCGACGTAACCGCCTGGTAGTGTTCACCTCGTGTTTATTTAATTTTTGTCGGACTTTGTAATTAATTAATTTACATACAAAAATCGCCGACCGTCAGATTCGACACGTATTAGTGCCGATTTTGGGGATAACGCCGTACCGACGTTTCTTTTGGTGAGATTTTGGTCGAGAGTTTGGCCAGGATCAACCTGGAGAGGAGCTGCCTTCGCCGCCACCCGCTCAACACCCGCCGACGCCATCCAGACGACACCGATCTGCAACGTAAGTGGCTTTTGTTGTTAGGGTGATAGCTCGTGGAACCGCTAGCTACATTATTATTTCTTTTTTATTATTATTTTTTATTTTTTTATTTTTATTTTTTTATTTATTCAATTATCCGGAGATTGAGGCCAGTTGTTGTTACGTTTGAGTTCCACGAGGTATCTCCGGGGTACCTCCTCACCAAAAGTTCCCTGAGTGGTCGACGCCATTGGGGCTCGATCAAAAATTGTTCTTTGTGAAAATTGTCATCATTGTTAAATTTGAGTGATTGCTGCCACTACTGGCTACCGCAAGCGAGGCGCCGCCTATTTTCGAGCTTCGGTGGTCCCGTCGGGGCTAAGGGTAACACAGTTACCGACTGCGGGTTACGGAGAGGTAATTCAGAGCTCCGGTAATTGAGCATCGATCCGCGATCTGATCGATCAATTATCCGCCGCTCGGTTAGCATCGAATTGCTGATTCCGACCTTAACTGCCGAATGATATACCGTTTCGAGCACCGTTGGTTCTGGTGTTAGCTACATATGAATGCGCATCAATTTGAAAATTACCGTGATTATTATTCGAATATTGGTCTGAATATTACTTGATTATTAATGTTGTTATTATTTAAATAATTACCGTGATTATTATTTAAACATTGTTTTGAATATTACTTGATTATTAATTTTTATTATTATTTAAATAATTACCGTGATTATTATTTGAATATTGTTTTGAGTGTTACTTGATTATTATATTTGTTGTTATTTAAATAATTACGGTGATTATTATTTGAATATGGTTTTGAAGATTTCTTGATTATTATTTGAAATTGTTGGAATTACGAATTTGACTATTACTTGAGCATTAGTTGAATATTTGGCAGGATTATTATTGAACATTATTTGAATTATTGAGTTGATGATTAAATTGGGTATTACTCGCCTGATTCACATTATTATTATTCTGATTTGTCTACGTTAGTAGTTTGATTTTGTTTGCGATTATTACCCGAGTTGATTACGATTGTTGTTTTGTATTTCGATTTATCTGGAACTGATTATTTCACCAAACCGAGTATATTGTTTTTATTTAGTAATAAATTGTTATTCGTTTCGGAACCTCTTGGTTATTTCTTTCTAGGAACCCGCCGCCCTGAGTAGAGTTAGTTTACTATTAAGTTGTTCCTGATTTAGGTTGTCGAGGATTGGAGCATCCTGAATTGTTCCTGGCGCTCAATAACCGACTACGACGAACAAATACGCCAATTATCTTGGACCTGTTGGCTCATCGACGTATCCCGAGCTTATCGGCCATTATATATATATATATATATATATATATATATATATATATATATATATATATATATATATATATATATATGTATGTATGTAAAGAAACAATGACCCCAAAACAGTCACCGGGGTTACCACGTGTAGTTCACACTCATTTAAAGAGCTGTGAATACACTTAAAAATCTGCAAGTCGGTTTCTTCAAGCCTCCTCAACTATTTTGTCAATCCTGAGAAAGGCCTACAACAGAAGGAAAATCCCCTGGGGATCCAGCCGGCTGGTGTCGGCGAAGAATTCAAGGAATTTAGCACTCAGAGACCCTCGTCATTAAAGCTGCTCCCTGGTCCGCCATTTGGTGATAAGTAAAATTTTGTAATTTACCTTTCGCGGCTATTGTGTAGGTTAACATTTTGTAAGTATGCACGTATGAAAAAGTTCTTTTTTTTTTTACTTCCCGCTAAGAAAATCGAAGATTTTCAAAAATCGGAAGTTATGGTTTTCACCCTGTTTTGCCAAAATCGAGTTTTCATCAGATCTCGACGTTTTAAGGTCTCAGAAAGCTTCCCTGACTACTCTTGCGATGCTGTCTGTCTGTATGTACGCGCGCGCGCGCGTGTGTGTTGTGTGTTTGTGTGTAAACCTCTCATAACTTCTGAACAGCTCCATCGATTCTATCGCAGTTGACGCCAATTGAAAGGGCTTGACTGAGCTTAGATTTTAAATATGGTTTGGACCGATTCGGACTGGTCGATTTTCCGAAATCTCAAAAAAACTATGGAAAAAAAACCTTTTTAAATGTGGTTTTTTTTAATAACTTTCAAACGGCTTCACCGATCAATTCTAACATTAATCAGCTCTTAACATCGAAAAACAACGTTGATAGCCGCCAAGCCGTTTAAAATCGGTTGATTCATTCGTGAGTTTTCGTTGATGAAAAAAATCGAGAAAAAGTGTTTTTTTCGAATTACACTGAAATTTCAGGTCTAATCAATTTGTGTTTGAAAGTATATCATAGAGTTTGATAAATTACGTCGAATGCCGCTAACCGCGTGAAAATCGGTTCATTCATTCAAAAGTTATTGCGATTTGAAATTTAAAAAAATAGTGATTTATTAAACTTCTATCAAACTTTTGAGCTCGGAGAGCTCAAAACTACACGAAAATTGTATTTTTGAACTCGAAGAGCTCAAAAACATAATAAGTGCAATTTCGAGCGCTTAATTACGAATGTAGCAGGAAGTTGCAGGGATGGTATTCAGGGTCGACCGTTTTTCTAATTTTTTTATAATTAAAAGCGTGATACTAGAATTATAAGACGTTAGTAGTCATTGTTAATAAGAAATTATAAACAAACAAAAAAATTTGTTACCGTATACTAAGAAATTGTACAGAAAACTAAAAACTATTGATATGTCCCAGAGTCCAAAGAGACATTAGTGAAATGCCTATGATAAAGGCTAAAAATTAAGAAATCTTTCACCTTCCTTGACTCTTTTTTGCAGTTTGTCTAGGATTCTCCCGCAGACGACCCCACCCACGATACTCCTGGTCCAGGCTCATGCAGCAGGACTGTCTAGTCGGAATTGTCTCTTGTCTTTTTTTTTTATTCTTATCTTTTCTTCATTTTAAGCTAAAATTAAGTGGCGCCCTAACATGGTCAAAATATATCTTCGATTTTTCACAGGAACATAATAAAATAATTAATTTACAAAATTGTAAATGGAGTATATTCGCGGGAAATTAAGTAAATAAAAAAATTACTTCATTACATTTGGCGCCCTACCGGTTTAGTGGGTATCTAGAAAAACTGCTAAAATAAAAGAATTTAATAATAAATAATAATAATGCTAAATAATCAAATAAAATTGAGCCTCAGTTGGAGTCACACGGTCTGGCGTACGCTTCCCACTGATGAAAAAAAAATCTCAAAACGCCCTTTTTAAAACAATAATGACTCGTAGTTAAAAAAACCAACAATTGACAGAAAATATTGACCCTCATGACACCATTGACACATCAAAATATCAAACTAGAATAGACAAAAGTTACCCTTGAAATTGACCCACGTGTAACGCTAAACCGGGTATGAGATCTTATTTCTCGCAGTCCGAACACATCAGTAATTCAAGAAATCTGTGAACAAGCGCGTAGATTCTCCCATGGTCCAAGTTCAAACTTACTCTCCAGAGAAGACCTAGGACAATATAATTTTCCGGCAAACATTGATTCATTTTCTTCTGCAGCTACTTCAGTCTTGGAATGGGAGAGAACTGTGAGCAGTGAAGTAATTCAGACAGCAGCAGCTGTGAACAACTCTTCAGACACTACCACGCTATGGATACAGCTCAGAGAGGATCACACAGAAAACAGTTGGTCGGATTCCTGGCTGAAACGACGAGAACTAGATACATCCTTTTTAACAATCTATTCTGAATCGAGTAACAGTCAGGAGTCTACAGAGTCACCAACCGGATTTCGATAGAACCTAGGTAATACTCTTACGTCGAGTGAAATAATTAGCCTAGGTATTCTCACAGGGTCACGGTTCGAGACTGGAGAACAACTGAAAAACAAGGGCTCAGTAGGGCCAACATCCAGTTGTTTCCGGAGTCAAGGAGCCTTGCTAGAGGAAATTGCTGCTGCGCGCCGCTTAGCGCGCATACGAAGTAAGGGCCACGCCCAATTCGGTAATAAAACAATGAGTGGTAACCGAGAAGAAATGACGAGAGAAGAAAAATTACGTAGACTAAGTGTCACTAATCCAGAGCTACAAAGAAGGGTCGAGGAAAGAGAACGAGAATTGAACCGCAGGCGATAGGAGCTCGAACGGCTGGCAGAAGAAGCTATCGCGACTGTTCAAGAAAACCTTGAGCAACCATCTGCAGAAGACTTAGAGATTGAGGCAAAGTTCAACCGAGAGCTTGCACAATTAGAGGCTGAAGCAGAAAAAATCGCTCAACGAGAGCAAGGAGGACAAATAAGACTACCGGCCAGAACAGCTAGTGGGCCCACGATGCACACGTTATTAAAATTAGCAAGAGACAAACAAATTTTCTTTGGGGGCGAGAATGGTCAATCGGCGGAACTGTTCCTAGAGAATCTCAAGGAGTTCAAGTCGGATCAGAAACTCACGGACGAGGTAACTTTGCAGTTGTTGACCTATGTACTCACTAAGCAGCCATTGTTATGGTATAAGACTGGGAGGAAGCGTCGGAGAACTTTTAAACGGTTGGAGGAAGACTTCGAGCCGATGTATGAAGTCACTGTTGGAGACTCAAATTGTTATCAGAAATACTCGCATTGAGACAAGCACCGGGACAGCTGGCTCGGGACTTCATGATAGTAGTTCAAAGAAAATATGGGCAGATGGAACATCCTCCTCCAATGAAAGAAGTCCAGACGATTATAAGCGGGCTCAAATCCAAGCTTCGGACGGTAGCTTATGCATACACTAGAGACAGCGTAGAACAGCTGGCTAGTATTATGACCCGCTATGAACGAGATCAAGAAAAAGATCAACCTAAAAGGGAAAGTTGATCGAGAAACAGTCTCAAAAGACAGAAGAAGTGCACCTTTCAAGTCGAGCGCCCGCCGAAGCCCGTCAGATGAAAGTCACCTTCATTTTCTCGGGGATCTGCCAGATGCGTCAGAAGATGAAGGTCTCAAAATTGAGGAGGTTGAAGAATATGAGGCAGAGAACTTACCGACTCAACTGCACTTACACCAGACACCCCGACAGTTCACGAGGAGAGACAACAACTCACCGCTGGACTCCAGCCAACACAGCGAGATAGGAAGATTTCTCTGGGCGTTGAATACGGTGATGAAACAAATGCCTGGCTCTTCTCAAGGGCCTCAGACCCCAAATTGGCCAACACAAACATCCTGGCAAACGCCTCAATCAAAATAGAGGACCCAAAGTTCAGAAACGACCTTCGGTCCTAATATAAGTTCTAACCAGTCTCCTGTGAGGAGCGTGGTACTCAGAACCGACGGTAATATGCGCAGATGTATGAATTGTGGACAAATGGGACATTTGGCAAGCTCCTGCGATAATGATAGAGTACCTTACTGCTATAAGAGTAAAATAGTGGGACATGAGAATAAAGACTGTCCTCAGTACCCACCCGTATCGAGTTCAAAAAACGACCAGGCTCCTGTGAATCATTAATCGCGCTTCCCCAAGTGCATGAGCCCAGGAGGGGAGAAGATGGATGCAAGCTCGACAAAACACTGCTGAGTTCTCCCAGTGATTCCACGAACCTCGTAGAAGATCCTCCAGAAAATATAACTAAACCCCAGTCCGGGAATACACAACGAAGCACCTTAGACGAGCCTTCTTACACTGTGAAAAAACCTGCAGTAGTTACAGAATCATTGAATAGTCCTCAATCTGAGCATGATGACAGCAAGATAGCTCTCGATTATTTTGTGTCCAACGGCTCGACCACGTCGAATCCGTGAAGAAACCAGAAAAAAAAGAAACCTCAGTTCCGAGAGAACATCCAGAAGCAACTCCAGGTCTAGAAAATGATAAAAAAAGTGACAGTGGGAAAGCGGTAGTTGAAGAGGCTGAAATAATGAATCTCACTCTCGATGAAGACCTAGGTGATGACGATGATTCCATGGACATTTTAGCGGAAATGCTATTCTACCTGGAGCTGGTTGAAGATAAAGAGCTGCGCTAATTCAACTCTAGTGGGCCTATGCCTCCTAAAGAATTAATAATACAAGAAAACATGCACTCTGAATCTAGCAAAAATTTGGTAGAGTTTTTAGCGGCACTTTAAGCATCTACAACTCCAATTACAAGCTCCTTAGCACCGAATGCTATTTCACAAATCAAGTGTGAAGAACCACGCAAATTGATACGTGTTCTAGCAGAAGTCACGATAGCTGGACACAAAATAGAAGCACTAATTGACACAGGTAGTGATCGCACGTTTATTGACTCCTCTTTAGCAGAAATCCTACGCCTGCATGCGGTTGAACACGCCAGAGTGGACTCCAGCCTAGTGAGAGGCACTATCATCGGGAATGGATACGTAGTCCACTCCAGCGATCGGTTCGCGTCCTTGTTACCTCCTAATGTTGGTCAGTAACAATTATATCAGTTCCTTGAATTCGAGACTAACCACTTAAAGTTATATGTCTCAGGAGGCGGGAACCGCGCTTATGAGTAACCGTATGTCAAGGTTACACGAAGCTACACACTGTATACGCGATTAAAAACTGGATCATGGATTGGGTTAGGTCAGGCACAGCAGATGTATTAAGAATACATAGAGAGAAGATAAAAATAACCAAAATAAACAAATATATATATTAGGGTGATCCAAAAAAAAAAATTTTTTTTTTTCTTTCAAACAAGCTCAAAAGTTTCGTTTGGGTATAAAAAAATTACTGTGAAAAGATAAGCTCTTAATATTAATATTAAGGTTGTCCTCATCGCATTTTTTTAATTCCCATAAGAATAACATGGGAAAATTTTTTTTTGCTTCTTCAGATTTTTGTACCGTTCAAACGACTGATTGACCTATAAATTGCTGTTCTAATCTTTATAGAAAATTGAACGCTCTACAAAAAAGGTCTGATAACATTTTTTGATTTGTCCACGCGTTCAAAAGTTATTCAAGATCAAAGTTCAATTGTTCAAAAATTTGATCGAATTTTATAAATTACACTAAAACTGTTGGTTTCAGAGTCAAAATAAAAATCAAATTTATTGTCAAATATAAATTAGACTTCTGATAAATGTTGACCAATAATTTTTTTTTTCAATCAAATAAATATAATGTTTTTAAGGAATTTTCTTTGCAATAAATCAAATAACAATTTGGAAAACGTTGTCGATGGCCCCAAACAACCTGCAATAAATACTGCAACTGTTCTTCATCTTTAGTTAGGCAGCGGTTATATTCTTCAATTAATGCAACACCCCGTTCAGCAACGTCATTCGTTACTTTCAAAGTTTTGAAAAATTCTAGACATATTTTGTAGCTGTCATCATTAGGCAATGTAGAAATATCTTTTTCTATGAAATCAGAGGGTAAATCAAATTTTTTAAATAACTCCAATGAGTTTTTCGAATCAAAGTCGCTTAAATCCTTATCTAATAACGATTTTAAATTTATATCCTCCACATGATATCGCTGCTCCATTAATGTAGAGCCCTCTCGAGTGTAAATAGCATAAAGCATTTTCTTTTTAATATAGATCGGAACATTGTCATCAAATAATGATATTGTGGCCAACTCGTCATTTGAATACCTCAAATGTTCCTTTATCTTTCTGCAAGCGTCTTGTGATACCACCGAGTCAATTTTTCTATTTAAAATTAAATTTTTCATCAACTCTAGATCTTTGTGAGGTGCTAGAATAGCAGATGTTGCCGTGTACCAAGCTTTAATGTAAAATAAAATTACAAAGATACACAGTTGACGTAAACTTTTTATTCCACGAGGGGAAAGATGAAATTGATCCCGAAAAATAAACATTTTCAAACTATAGATAGCTTTTGACATCCATCGCGCATGATGCATAGCACCAGGGCGCTTGAAAGTGTACGTATCGGTTGGACAACTACCAAGAAAAATTAAAGATAATACCAAAAGCTCCCGGTAATCATCTCGAGGCTGAGACATCTAAAAAACCAAATTAATAAACAAAAGTTGAAAGTATTCGTTTTGATTGTATCAAGAAAATATAATGAACAATTTTTACCTGTAAGCAATCATTAATGAAATTAATAATTTTCATCTTATCTTCATTTAAAGCGCTTGCCACAGTTCCATCCTCTATTCCACTTTTATATTTGGTTTGATCAATGTCATCCCATTTTTTTTAAAAACGAAGGAAAATCGGGACGTTAGGACCAGATGGAGTGGTCCAAAAAACTTCAAAAACGCCTCGTAAAATAATTTCGAATAGATGATGACGACAAGGAAGCCACACCAATTTTCTCCCCAATGCTTTTTCAATTTGAACACATGTACCTTTATAAATGCCTACAACAAGAACAGATAAAAATATATAAAAACATGAGATGTTGATTTTAAAGCGAGAGGAGAGCATACCTACGCTCATGCTGAAGTCATGCAGTAGAAATCAAATATAATAATGTCGTAAGTACTTGTAATTATTAAATAAAGTTTACCTGTGTTGACAGCTGCAGTATCGAAACACATTGCTTTTACGTAAGGAGCAATGTTCCATTGATTCAACGTCGTAATAACAGCTAAAGCTTGTTGATAAGCAGTTCCACTATCAGCTTTAGGGACTCCAAGAAGCTGATCAACTCCAGAGACAGAAAGTAGAATTGCTAAATGGTCAACAGACTGTGAATCAGCCAGATCGGGCAAAATTTTACCGTCCCAGTGGACAACATAACGATCATCAGAACGGAATTCTTTTTTCAAATCTTGCGCAATGTTTGATCTATGTTTGATGCGCGCTCGATAAATTGTACCGTAACTTAAATTAAGAGTAGAAAGATCGATTCCTACGCTCTTAAAAGTAGCAGCTAAAACAAAAGTAGCATTTCTATTTGTTACTTTTGCTCGATCTAGTGCTGCACATAATTTGGGTGTCATCACATCAATTTTGTTTGGTTGACACTGTTGACTTAGCTGATTTTCAAAGTCAGATACAACATTTGATGTCTGACTAGATGTTGTTGCTGATAAACCAGATAGTAATACTGCGGATTTTTAGGTAACAAGCATCATATCAACAGCAAGTTCATCTGCATCTAAATAGCAAAAATTGTTTATATAAAACAGATAATTATAGTTGATTGAGAAAGTATACTGATAGGATTTCTTAGCATTTAAGAAATTATTTCTTTAACATTTTTTAAATACAAAGAAATGATGTTTAAGAAATAATTTCTTAAATACAAAAAAATCTTCTTAAATACTAAGAAATCCTTTTATCAATGTAAGTTTAAATTGTAATATAAACTTACCAGCCGAATCTACAACCATTATATCTTGATTTTGATCTTCTTGTTGTGTTAAAGTGTTATTATCAATAAATCCGAATCGATTTTTTTATCTTTGCCCGGTCAAAAATAACTTTTTCTCTTCATCAATGTATTTATTGACGTTCAGTTTGGCGATATCAAATAAATTTTTTAATTTTTGACAAAAATTTGATTCTTTCTTCCTTCCCCTTTGTGTTACTGATTTTTTGCGCTTATAATTCCTCTGCATCTTTTGACTTCATCTAATAAATTTGAGGTTTTTTTCGCGCAAATTGCTCACCACACGTTGGAATACCAGCTTCGGACCACTTTTCTTGAACTTTCGTTATTGTCAAATTGATACCGTGTTTATGTTGAAATTTGAAAACTTTTTTTTGGTAGAGAAATGCCGACATAACCTCTACCAAACTAGGAAGTTTGCGTCCACTAAAATTTTCAATTGGATCACTCAAAATACGACTCAAGTAATCCATGATCAAATGTGATTAAGCTCAAATAATTTTTTTATTTAATATTATGTTATAGATAATAGTAACTGCAAATAACTCTGACTTTGTTAAAATAAAAATGCTAAGGACAAAAATTTTTGGTTCAGTATGTTTATCATAATAATAACATAGCTCTGAAGCTCTGAGATACATCTATTGGGAAATAATTTTTTTTTCGACGGAGCAAGAAAATAATAGTGCTTATCGACTGAAAATTTAAAAGAACAAATTGACCATTTGTATCTGAAATTACAAAAATTTTTTTAAAGATATTTATTTATTTATGTTCCATCTTATAGCAATGGAATAAATGTTATTATTATTATTATTATTTATTAATTTTTTTTTCAATCTATTTTTTCCGATGACCACATGTATCAGAAGTCTAATTTATATTTGACAATTAATTTCATTTTTATTTTGACTCTGAAACCAACAGTTTTAGTGTAATTTATAAAATTCGATCAAATTTTTGAACAATTGAACTTTGATCTTGAATAACTTTTGAACGCGTGGACAAATCAAAAAATGTTATCAGACCTTTTTTGTAGAGCGTTCAATTTTCTATAAAGATTAGAACAGCAATTTATAAGTCAATCAGTCGTTTGAACGGTACAAAAATCTGAAGAAGCAAAAAAAAATTTTCCCATGTTATTCTTATGGGAATTAAAAAAATGCGATGAGGACAACCTTAATATTAATATTAAGAGCTCATCTTTTCACAGTAATTTTTTTACACCCAAACAAAACTTTTGATCTTGTTTGAAAGAAAAAAAAAAATTTTTTTTTTTTTGGATCACCCTACATCGCATAAAATGTGAGTGTATTCCATACATGCTTGTAACTTAAATATATATATAATAATAATAATAATAATAATAATAATAATAATAAGCGATGCTTGCTACGTGGCCTCCAAGCGGCGCATCGCGGGAAACGCAGACCATAACATCAGGTCTGTAGGCGAACGACGTAGCCCGTGCAGTGGGCCAACTACCCACTGCATGGAAATAACTGAGTTACCACAAGATACCAACTCAGAAGTGCTCCCCACAACCGGTCCTTTTCGGATGAGGACCATTCATCAGGTGGGAGGAGCACGCCGGACCCGATGAATGATGACGACCCTGGCGCCTTAAGGACTTACTTTAAGTGGACGGAGGAACTGAGAGTCGATCTCTTGGTGTGCTACCAACGTAGCGAGCCGGGGGTGAGCGGCTATATGGCCCGGATGCACACTCTTTGGAGTGATATGCATCCGGAGCTAGCGCATTTTACGCCCAAACACCTGCGTAATTATGCCGCTCATCTTCGGCGAAATAGAAGATCGCTTGTGCCGGACAGAAGGCAGTCTAATAGACTTTCCTTTCCGGCGCAACTACACCAAGAGCGACGCCGTTCCTCCTTGGACAACAACAATCCCTTTGTAGGACGGCAAGTAAGTATATCTAAAAAGATAACTTACTCCCAACAACAGCTTGACGCGGTAAACGAAGATCTCCGTGCAAACATCCTGGAGGATTCCACCCTGCTCACTGTGAGCCAGGTTGTGTATGGTGCAGCAGTTTCGGCTTTTCCGAGAGAGAGACAATGTCTCTCGATCGAGGCAAGGTTGAAACAGCGCATCTCACAACTTGGCTTGAAAATTGACATGTCCCGGAAACAGGTCTCCCGCATTCAGTGTGTGATTGAGTACGACACAACTCAAACACCATACACGCCCCGAATTCGGCGCATTGCTGCTGAACTTCGGTGGCGTCATCACACACTGAACAAGAGTACTCTTCATGTCATCAAGGAAGAGTGTCTTAATAAATTGCGGGCTCTAGTGGCTGCTAAAAAGTCATTAGAGAAAAGGCTGAAGCGGTTGGTCGACAACTCGTTGTTTCGATCCAGCCCTTCACGGTTTCGGACACCAAAGACCGATGTTACCGGGAATTATCCAACACCTGAGCGGGTGGAAGCTTTTGGACTGAGTTGTATGGAGATCAACCAAACGTGAACGCCAACACTCCAGCTCTGCACGACTTCAAAGTATTCTGTCGGGAACACCGTCGACAGAATGCTGATGAAGAGAGCCCTGCAGTCAGTGTGGATGAAGTTCGTTCAGCTCTAAATGGCAGCAAAAATTGGGCTACCCGGGACCAGACGGCATTAATGTCTTTTGGTGGAAGAAGTTTACTTCTACCCACCTCCATCTGGCCCGCATATTTACATCATACATTAGAGCTGACGATCCGATTCCGGACTGGCTTGTAGAAGGGCGAACCGTACTGATACCTAAAAAAGGTGACTTGTCTGACCCTAAGAATTTCAGGCCTATCACCTGCTTGAATGCGGTTTATAAAATTTTTACAAAAATTTTAAATAACCGTATCTTGCAGCAGATAGAGCCTGTATGGCAACAGATATATGAACAACGTGGCAGTAAAGAGGCCTGTCAGGTTGCAAGGAGAACCTGATAGTGGATCGATGCGTCTTACAAGATGCGATCTACTATCAACGCAACCTGTCAATGGCTTGGATTGACTATCGCAAGGCATTTGACTCAACTCCACATGAGTTGATTTTATATCTACTCAAATGCCTGGGAGTCAATCCCGAAATAGTGGAATGTATTCGGCGTACAATGCAGCTCTGGCGAACGCGATTTCACATTGGAAGTGGAAACGCATTGCACGTAACCGGAGTTGTAGAGTACAAACGAGGGGTCTTCCAAGGCGATTCCTTGAGCCCTCTGCTGTTTTGCATTTCACTGCTGCCTATATCTGTTGTTCTCCGTAAAACTCATGGGTACTCTGTGGGGCCTCCGGGTGATCGAAACTATTCGATTACCCATCTGCTTTACATGGATGATCTGAAGTTGTATAGCGCTGATAAAGATCATCTACAAGCGGCCTCAACATCGTAACAGAGTACACACGAGATGTCGGAATGTCTTTTGGGTTGGACAAGTGTGCGGTCGTACATCTGGCGAGGGGTAAGTGCTCTGATACTGGTGATGATGTCGAATTAGTGGATGGGAGCGTCTTAAGCCAATTAGACGCCGGGGAGTTGTATAGATATCTAGGAATGGAAGAGCACCGCATGCATGCGGTCTCTGAAGTCCGAACAACTCTCCAGAGCGAGTATGTTAGGAGACTCCGGAAAATTTGGTCCTCCGAACTTTCCGGCAAAAACAAAGTCTCAGCTACTAACATGCTCGCTGTCCCAGTCTTACTATACTCTTTCGGTGTCCTGAAATGGACCCGAAAGGATTTACGAGATCTCGACATCAAAACCCGTAAGATCATTAATATGAATCGGAGCATGCACCCCAATTCATCAGTCGCCAGATTATACCTCTCCCGGTCCATCGGTGGGAGAGGTTTGCAGAGTTTGGAGCGGCTTCACGAACGTTTGGTCCTGGGTTTAACTCACGAAGTTGTCAATTTCACTGCAGACGAGGATGACTTTCTTATGCAAATTGTACATAAACATGAAAATGCGCATAAGGGGTCATTCTTGTATAAGGCAGCAATATATGCAGCAAGAACCCTTGGTCTTGGAGAAATAAACGCTCTTATGGAACTCCGAAAGGAGGAATTTAAGAGCGTCATCAGGAACGCCGAGGAAAAACTACTCCTTGGCGAACTGATGGACAAGTCCATGCACAGCGTGTTCTTTAAACACGTGCGTGATCATGGCTTGTCCATCCAGCTGACGTTTTCCTTCTTAAAGTCAGCGGGCCTGATGTCCGAGACTGAAGGGTTCATATTTGCCTGCCAAGATGATGTCATTAACACTCTTGAGTACCGTAGCAAGGTGCTCCAGGTGCAGCTTCCGGACACGTCCTGTAGGAGGTGTAGACAACATCCGGAGACGCTTATGCACCTTTTGTCGGCATGTCCAGTGCTGGCGAGAGGTGCATATATCCAGCGTCACAATGCTGCCCTGAGAGTACTGTACTACTATCTTCGTCATTGCTACGGTATTGACGTGACACCAGTGCTGCCTTATTTGCCAGGAGATATTCCCCAGGTTGTTGAGAATGACAGTTGCAAAATTTATTGGAACATGCCATTTGCAACAACCCGGCGGATAGATCACAACAAACCTGATATTGTGCTCTTCGACAAGGCCACTCGTGACATTTATGTCATTGAGTTCTCGGCCCCGGCTGAATACAACATCTCAGCCAAAGAAGAGCACAAAAGACAAATATATCAGGATCTCCTGTTTGAAATTGGCAAACTTTACCCAGGTTACCGTGTCAAGCTTGTCGTCCTGATTGTTGGCGTCCTAGGAGGGATGAAACAGTCTTTTGTATCCTCACTTGCCAAAGTTCCAGCTTGCTCATCAAAAGCTGAGTTCTTGGCAGTTAGGATGCAGAAGGCTGTTTTACTTGGTTCTCTCCGTCTCTTAAGGGAAATGACTTTGGCCTGCTGTGATCACTAACCGCCTTGTTGTGCGGAGTGGTCCAGCAGTAACGGATGGAGCTCAGGCTGGGCCCTCGGAGAATCGGACTCCGGGGATAACCCCCCTGAGCATTTAATAACAAAATAATAATAATAATAATAATAATAATAATAATATGGTTATTATATTATAATATATATATAATATAAATATAATATAAATAAAAATAACTATAGTAAATAAAAAAAAACACTAGTCACAAAAATTAAGGGATATAAAAAAAATTCCAAATTTTTTGGTGATTTTCAGCGAGCTGTAACTCCGAGGAAAATGATCGCACAGAAAAAAAAAAAAAAGCAAATTGTAGCTCCAAGTGTCTAGTTTTTAGATATGACCATGAAAATTTTTGTCATCGTCAGGTCTGGAGAAATCCTAAGAAAACTACTGAAAAAAAATTTTTCGAAATTTTTTTTCGTCTTAAAAAGGTCTACGGGCTTCAAAAAAATTTTTTCGATTGTTTCGTTTAAAAGCTCTTTTAGTAAATTTAATACCCTTTAATTTGACGTAATCAAAAAGCCTGTACGATAATTTGCCGCGGAGTTATCGTCAATCAAAGCAAAAAGTTTTTTTGACTTTGGAAATCAATAACTCTGGAAATAATGACCGTATAGGAAATCGAAGGAGGGTTTTGAAAACTACACAATATTCTCTATACGAGAACGTAAACCGCTTTTGAAGAAAAAATTTTTTTGAATTGAAAACTCGGACTGAAAAAAGACAAAAATTCGCATAATAAAGGATATTTGGATAACTTGGTATAACTTTGGATAAAATGGATGAACGAAGGATATCGTTGGTAATTTTTAACTTCAAAGTGTCCCCTAAAATCCCTAAGAAATTCAAAGCGCTGCGATTTTTTGTTCATAGTGCCCAGAAGCTTCAAATTCTGTGTTTTCGCAAAAATCACCATTATGAGCAATTTTGTGATTTTTATTCATTTTTCCATTGAAAAAATTTTTTTTTCAAAATTCTTTATTTTTTCGATCAAAGAGATTGATTTTTCAAGAAATTTGAAAAAAAAAAAAAAATTTTCAATTTTTTTCGAAAATTTTTTCGAAATTTTTTTATCAAAAATTTTTTTTTAATTTTTTTTTTTATCGTCTTCAGAATGCTTCACTATTGTCAAAAAAATTAACTCAATTTTTTCTGTCCGCTACAACTGCCTTAGTTTTAAATCTCATTTTAAAATTCAATAAAAACAAATTGATATACCCCCGCGGAGTTCGGCTTTTCCTCACACAAAACTTGAATTTTACGTTTTCTTTTTAGCCTAAATTCCTTACGTGAATTTTATGTAAGCTTTTCTTTGATAAGCACCTTTTGATATGCCTCGTCGACATTTAGCTGCCACAGATGTGGCCTCGCATTGTTACCCTCCTTCAAGAGGGCTACAGTCAGGTGGAAGTAGCAGCTTCTATGGGAGTGAGCCAGTCCGTTATCAGTCGGGCCTATGCCCGATTTAACGCGACTCAAAGTTACGATCGTCGTCCGGGTCAAGGTAGACTACGAATCACTACCGAGCGTGATGATCGAGCTATCATTCGAGAAGCTCGTCGAAACCCTACTGCGCATGCTCACACGATCGCTCATCAATTTCGCAATCGTCGACAAAGTCCTCCGCAACAACACATATCGGCATCGACGGTTCGAAATCGCTTTCGAGAGCAAGGACTACGCGCTAGACGCGCAAATCGCGTGCCTATGCTCACTCCACGACATCGCCGAGCCCGATTGGCCTATGCTCATGATCATCACCATTGGGGTCATAGACAGTGGACCAGTGTATTATGGACTGACGAATCTCGATTTTGTCTTCATGGCAGCGATAGACGATCTCTCGTTTGGCGCCGTCGTGGAGAACGAGATCGGGATGGTTTTACGAGACCAGTTACAGCTTTCAATGGTGGATCAGTCATGGTGTGGGCAGGCGTGTCCTTCAATACCAGAACCCCGTTGGTCATCGTTCGTGGGACGTTGACTGCCGATAGGTACGTCGACGAAATTCTGGAGCCACACGTCCTGCCTATGCGCACACGCATGGGGGCAAGACGGTTCATTTTGATGCAGGATAATGCTCGTCCTCACACTGCAGTTCGTACGCGAACTTTTCTCCGCGCCAACAACGTAACAACGCTTAATCATCCAGCGATGAGTCCTGATTTGAACCCAATTGAGCATGTTTGGGACATGCTTGGGCGTCGATTGCGGCGAGACTATCCGCAACTGCACAATCTTCATCAGTTGACTCAAGCGTTGTTACGTTGTTGGCAAGGAATTTCGCAACGTGATATTCGACGATGCATCAACATGCAAGAGCGTTTACGAGCTGTGATTCGGAACAGAGGTGGCAATACACGGTACTGAGCAGTTACTGCCGTGCGTACAGAGGTCATTCGGCAGCTGCAAACAGACAAACACGCAGAAAGACACACACACACACACACACACACACACACACACACACACACACACACACACACACACACGTGTGTGAGAAGCGTAAATCCGACCGAGCAACCTCCACGTGGTACGCTTTGGGTAACGCTAATGCCGGCGGTAAAACAACAGTCGAAAAAATTGAGAAAATTTCGAAAAAATTTTCGAAAAAATTGAAATTTTTTTTTCAAATTTCTTGAAAAATCAATCTCTTTGATCGAAAAAATAAAGAATTTTGAAAAAAAAAATTTTTTTCAATGGAAAAATGAATAAAAATCACAAAATTGCTCATAATGGTGATTTTTGCGAAAACACAGAATTTGAAGCTTCTGGGCACTATGAACAAAAAATCGCAGCGCTTTAAATTTCTTAGGGATTTTAGGGGACACTTTGAAGTTAAAAAATTACCAACGATATCCTTCGTTCATCCATTTTATCCAAAGTTATACCAAGTTATCCAAATATCCTTAATTATGCGAATTTTTGTCTTTTTTCAGTCCGAGTTTTCAATTCAAAAAAATTTTTTCTTCAAAAGCGGTTTACGTTCTCTTATAGAGAATATTGTGTAGTTTTCAAAACCCTCCTTCGATTTCCTATACGGTCATTATTTCCAGAGTTATTGATTTCCAAAGTCAAAAAAACTTTTTGCTTTGATTGACGATAACTCCGCGGCAAATTATCGTACAGGCTTTTGATTACGTCAAATTAAAGGGTATTAAATTTACTAAAGAGCTTTTAAACGAAACAATCGAAAAAATTTTTTTGAAGCCTGTAGACCTTTTTAAGACGAAAAAAATTTCGAAAAATTTTTTTTCAGTAGTTTTCTTAGGATTTCTCCAGACCTGACGATGACAAAAAATTTTCATGATCATATCTAAAAACTAGACACTTGGAGCTACAATTTGCTTTTTTTTTTTTCTGTGCGATCATTTTCCTCGGAGTTACAGCTCGCTGAAAATCACCAAAAAATTTGGAATTTTTTTTATATCCCTTAATTTTTGTGACTAGTGTATATATATAGGGAAAGTGGGTTTCGTAGACCGTCAATCACGCAAAAACTACCTTTGCTGATAGCAGCAATCGCGAGGTCATCAGCGTAAAGCATAAACAGGATGTCCACAAGAGTGGTTATACTGATTCCATACACCCCTTTTTCCCGGTAGAAGTCCTCCATGTCAGAGTTAAAAAGAATAAAGAGGAGAGGACTCAGGATTTCGCCCTGGAGAACTCCCTCAGTTATCTTGACGCTTCCCGATAATCCGTCTGGAGTTTTAATTTTGAATGATGCATTATCATACAAGCTTTTCAAGATTTTGATGATTTTCGCACTTACGCCGAGTTTGAACTGCTTTGTCCAGAGTAGCTTATGGATTATAGTGTCAAAGGTACGCTTCATATCCACAAAGATAATGAAAGCGTGGCCTTTTTCTTTCAACAGTCTTGAGTGTATGAGCTCATGAAGTACAAATAAGTTGTCCATGCATTCTCTGGAAGTTCTGAAACCTGCTTGTCCTTTTGGTAGCAGCTTACATCCTTCTGCCCATTTGTAGAGCCTGTCTGCCAGCAAAGAGGTGAAAATTTTTGTAATTTGGTCAACCAAGGCTATACCTCTGTAATTACCCGGGTCCTCTCTGCTACCCTTTTTATGAATCATCGTCAAAATTATGTTTGTCCAAGCTCCAGGGACTTTTTCCTTCTGAAGAACGCTGTTGAATAGAGTAAGGATGAAATACTTCCAATTGGCTGGACTCTCTCGAATAAATTCATTCGTTATTCCATCTTCACTTGGGGATTTGCCCGTTTTAGTAGCTTTTAGTATCATATTTAGTTCAACTAGGGTATAATCGCTGTCCAGAGTTGGGTGCGTGACCCGTGTGTACAGAGTGTCATCTCTAACTTCAGGTCTAAAAGTTTTTTCTATAAAAGTTCACCCACTCTTGTTTTGAAATTTATGGTGGTTGATAAGATTTTGCTCTGAACTTGCTTAATGTTTTCCAAAAATCCTGCGCGTTCCTAGAGTTATTTACCTTATTTGTTAGTTGTTTGTAATATGCAATTCGCTTTTCTTCATATAATTTCTTGTACTCTTTAAAAGCTGCGTTATATTCTTTCTTGTCTTTATTGTTGAAGTTCTTTTTCCTGTACAGTCTGAGTTTCTGATTAGCTGATTGTTTCAGCTCTTTACATTTCTTATCTTTCCAGGGTTCGCAGTTGCCACTGAAGTTATGAGTTACCTGTTTGCCCATTCCTAATTCTTTTGCTGTATTTTTGATGGCCGTAATTAATTTGTGTTGAAGATCATCTATGGATTCCATGTCAAAGTTTAATGCTACTATAGGTGACCAAGACAAGTGTTCCTTGTATGAGTGTTTGTGTTTCTTCTCCCAAGTCATTTTATATACTTGAGGTGCTTTTGCATAACCTTTTTCTTTGGATCGCTTGAGTGACAAGCATATAGGAAAGTGGTCAGAAAAATTAACTTAATGTTGAATTTTGAAGTCATGATGGAGCAGTATGGGATTAAGTTAGAGCCCACCAAGAGCTCTAAAATATTTAAAAAAAAAAAAAAAAAAAAAAAAAGAAACATAACCAATCCCCAAAAAATTATTTATTAAACAATTGTTTAAACAAATTCTTTCCTAAAAACTTGATGGCCTAATGTCGTATCGTTTTATGTCACGTCTGTGACTATTTTATTCAGTTGCTGATTGGTCGACTGGGATAGTGGCGGAATATTTGAAAGAATAAAGGCGAGCGAAGCAAGCGTGCTATATCTAGTGGTTATAAACAATTGATGGCCCGGGATTTCAAAAAAATAAGTACGATATTCGGTTTCAGCGAGTCAAAAAACATGAAAATAATTTCATTTTGTACACTGACCTCAAAAGTTGACGAAATGATATTTCAGCGTCTAGACTAAATCAAGTTAATTGTTGAAATCACTTTTCAGAAAACTTCATCTCGGAAAAGAAGAAATGCAGATGACATGTCAAGAAATCGTTTATAAGGGACGTGATAACTTACTTATCCCAAATAATTTAATAGATTCAAGAGAAGAACTCGAAAAAATTAATTGTAATGTGCCCGAAAGAGATATGTGGATTACACGTTCTGCAGACAATGTTCCGTTCGACTCAAAAACAGAATCTTATTTCAGGTAAAAATTATTACAATATTAGTATAAATATAATATTAATATCATTTCATTCGAATTTATAAAAGATTTTAATTGCAGCTCACAAAAAAATGACAAATTCAACAATACAGCATTGAAGATAATATCTATTTCTCTTAAAAAAGATCTTATTTCTGAAGATTTCGGATTTTCTGTATCAGATGGTTTGTATGAAAAAGGCATTTACATAAATCGTCTTAGACGGGGTGGACCATGTGATGGAGTTTTAAAACCTTATGATCGCATCATAAAAATTAATACAACGTGTACTGAAAATTATGACTGCTGCTTAGCTGTCCCATTAGTTGCTGCTACTGGCGATGAATTGAACCTCATTATTGCCAGACTGACATTTTCTGAAATTTTGTAGTCATTCATATAATAATGATCCCGATAAATTTAAATTTGAAAGATTGACATGAAGTTTATCTCAATATTGAAAACAGACGAAGGAAAAAATTGTTGAATTTATCAGTAAAACGGGAAAAAACATTTGACCAAGCAATGGAATAATTCAAAAGGTCTTAAGAAATTGATAAAATTTGCTTTTCAATCAGTAGTAATCGGTTGTATTCAAAGCAAGAACAATTCAGAAGGGTCAAAAAGAATTTAAGGCTGTGTATATTAAGTATAATGGATGAAATTCAGCATTATAAAGTCAAATAGCCATGTAAACACATCCTCCATAGTTCAATTCCGCCACTGAGCACCCCTGATAAACAAAAAGTATTGAAACAAAGAAAAAAGTATTGAAAAGTATTGGTTTTCTATTTAATCCAATACTTTTTAATACTTTTTTCTTTGTCTCAATACTTTCTTTTATTCAGGGACATCATCCCTTATTAAAAAAAAAAGAATTAAAAAGTGATCTCACATGTTAAATGCCCATAAGAGACATTATTAAAAAGGATTTGAAGGATTAAAAAGTATTCAAAATGATTAAAAATCGAATTATTTTGAATTCTTTCTAATTCTTTTTTTTAATGAGGGATGTGCTTATCATTTTTCTATAAAGTACCATTGATACTAAACGAAAAATAATAAAATTTGACAAGTTGGTCAGTTTGACGTTTCCGACTTGGTGTATTTATCTATGTCGTGTGTGATGCACCTAGTGTATCCAGCAGGTGGCACTACCCGTTATTAGAGCGCTATCTATCACGAGAGCGCGAATCCAAATAAAATATTCAAATATCAAGAATTATATGATTAAGATTCATTAAATTTAATTTCGAAATAAATATTCAAATCATTTATTTAATGCTTTGTAACTGGTTTGAACCGTCCCTTGGTCACCCCTTTATTTGAATTTAATAATTAAAGGCGCTACTGGAATTTTTATCACGGTTTTCAGAACCGGTCCAAGCAAGAGAGATATCACAGGGTCGAGAGAAATCATAAAATTTGACATAAATAAGAACAATTCAATTTTGCATCAATTATCAATTTATTTTAACAATCTGACAATAATTAAATTTTAATTTAATACTTACAATCACACTCATACTTTATAATGGCCGATTGGCTCGAGATACGTCGATGAGCCAACGGGTCCAAGATAATTGGCGTATTTGTTCGTCGTGGTCGGTTATTGGGCGCCAGGAACAATTCAGGATGTTCCAATCCTCAACAAACTAAATCAGAAACACTTAATAGTAAACTAGCTCTACTCAGGGCGGCGGGTTACTAAAGAAAGAAATAACAAGGAAATTCCGAAACAAATAACAATTTATTTAAAAAAATTATACTCGGTTCGGCGAAATAATCAGTTCAAAATAAGTCGAAATAACAAAATAACAATTGTGATCAATTCGGATAGTAATCGTAAACAAAATCAAAATACTAAACGTAACCAAATCAAAACAATAATCGTGTGAATAAGTCAAATCATACTCAATTTAGCCATCAAAGCAATAATTCAAATAATATTCAACAATAATCCAGTGAAATATTCAACTAATACTCAATTAATAAACAAGTTAGTAATTCAAACACTTTCAAATAATAATCAAGTGATATTCAAACAATATTCAAATAATAGTCACGTTAATTATTTAAATAATACCAAAAAATCATAATTAAGTGAACAATTCACATAATGTTCAAATAATAATCAAATTAAATATTTAATTAATATCCTAATAATAATCGTATCAATAACAACCAAAACGTACTTATAATAATCGCTCAGCAGAGTTATTATTTCTAAAATACTATTTAGTTAATTCCAACTAACTAAACATGTCTCGGCGACATGACTCATCGATTAAACAATTCACAATCGGATCAAACTATTCTATCGTCGACGACGAAACAGAAGAAATGATAATCCGCTTAAGAATGCGACGCTCAAGCGATACAAGTATAGCAACGCGAGCTCGAGAACGAAACGGAATATAAAACTCAATAACAAAACTTTCACACTGCACTATTTTACAGGGAAAACGGTACTCTAGGTACCTCGTGGGACGTCGTCTACGGGGTAGTGCTGGTTGTTCACCGAGCAACTCACCAACTGAACTTCTCAGTTACAAACACAATCAAACAATACTCGTGTCCCACGAGTTATCTATCCTGACGCAAGCCACTTACCCTGGTATCCTCGTCGAGGGCTGGTGGTCCAGGTCCAGGTAGTCGAACAGTCGTCGTATCGGGTCGTGTCGTGCCTCGGCGAAGGCTTGGTCGGATCGCGTCGAAGAAATTTAATTATGACCAGCACGTGGTCAGCGATTATAACAATTCTTTCACAAATAATTGCGTCAACCGTTTACACAGCAGTTTCAACTTTAACGAACAATTCGAAATTCAATTAAACAATCAATTAGCAATAAACAGCGTTAATACTCGGCGTGTTAATTAACAACAAATCATCGATACAATAAGCGAATAAGTGTTTTGAGCTAGGCTCCAAAACGCGTGCGATTCCGACCAAGGCAGTATCCAGAAGACAGTTTGTTTCACAAAACTCATGGTCGGCTTCTTCTTCTTCTCTTTGTCCGGTTCATCGTTATTGACGGTCTCGGGCCCAAAGATGGCGGCAATAATACAAGTGATCGATGTTGACAGGCAATTGATACTCTCTATGGCGGCGGTGATGATGCTCGACGATGCTCTCGCTGATCTTCTCGGGCTCGTGGCATGCGTCAGGGACAGTTTAGACTTAAAATTAACTTACAATTAAATCTTAAATCTAAATTCAAATTGTCGCCCTCTCGAGCTGCGGACTTCTGAATACTATTTCAGTATCCGGCGAGGGTGACACGGTCGCGGCGAATCAACAAAAACAACGAAATTTTTCAAATTAAACAAATTAAAAATTAATCAAAATTAAACAAGGGGAATGAAATTCCCTATGTTACAACTTATAAAAGTTACTTATTCCTAACGATACCCTCATATGGAGCGTCTATATCGTAGTTTCTATCATAATGCCCTATTCCTGACGGTACCCTCATAAGGAGCGTCTATACCGCAGTTTCTATCAAGTTTCCTATTCCTACGGTACCCTCATATGGAGCGTCTATATCGCAGTTTCTATCATAGTTACCTATTCCTGACGGTACCCTCATAAGGAGCGTCTATACCGCAGTTTCTAACTAAATCGCGCTGTCCACAGGACCCTCACGCTCTAAGACTCTAGATATGACCCTGGGTGGTCGCCCGGACCCCTGTCCAAGGTTCATACCGTCCTTAGCCCTTTCGCTGTCGCCCGGATCCTCACTACGGGACTAAGGAACCTGAAGTCGACTAGGACAGAGGAGGATACCATGACACTAGTCGACAACCTGCTAATACTAACCTCCTCGACAGCCCGTGAACGAGGAGTATATACTGTAAATTATTTTCCACACACGCACACACACACAATTCTCAATAAAACAATTTTATCCAATTACATACTTGACTCTAATTTACAATTATTTTAAAAATCTAACATACTTTTTACAACTTAACTTCCTGAGAATCAAATTTCCCGGTCCCTAACTTGACTTCGATAAATAATTTAATTTAATTCTGGTTGCTTAATTATTAATATCACAGTAGCGTTTATTCAACCAAAATGTTAGATTAATTAAAGTTTACTCGAATTCAAACTGCCTGAATAATCGGCTCATGTCTATTTTGAATTCCAGTCAAGATTTGAGACTTAGTCTTCAACTTGGTAAAAATTTCTCAGGGCTAAATTTTATGTTAATTATTTTTGAAATCATCGTACTGGAATTTGACAAATTTATTTATCGAAGTTTATTGAACAAATTTTCTTTTGTTGATCATTTTACTCTTGTAATTTTGTTTTATAAATTAATTTACTGCTTAACAATTTTAATATTCTAATTTAAGGAATTTGTGTCTATGATAATTTTATTTTAAAATCTTTGATAATTTTCCAAAAGTAAGTTTCAATTACTAATTTTAATTTTGAATTTTACTTTATTTTTACTTGTTGATTTCATTGGTTAATTTTAATCTAACTTGGACAAATTTCTAATTTTAATTTCCTTTAGTTTTATTTTAATTTCTAATTTGTAATAAATTTAATCGACAGAATATCGCTTATATATGTTACGTCCCGGTTTCCTCACAGGTTTGTAGGTAGACGGTAGAAGAACTCGAGCTGGAGATAAAGATGTTACGACCTCCAGAGTCGTAAGTAGAAGGTTCTCGAATTAACTCCGAAATAACTAGCTTCGATGAATTTAATTAATAAATAACTTCATTTAACTGTTTAAAATACACGTTTAATGAATATGATTTGACAACTGCCGTGAAGTACGTAATAGTGTTTCGTAACCGTAATTAATAGTCTCACGACATGTATAAATTATGAAGAGCCTTAAGTGCGAGACGTTAAAATTAAGAAGCCGTAGCAAAAGACAAGCCCCGAACTACCCGTGCACCTTGCTTATATCCCCGTTGAAGGGCCGCGCCCTGAGGGGAGTAGGGCTGCGTATCAGGCCCCGAATGTCCTATTCTCCTGACTTGATATGCGTGGCATCTCCGAGTCCGACTCGGATGATCCGCGCTGACTCAACTCCGGAGTTCAGGACACACAGGCGTTCATTATTTATTTAGAACATTCCTCGAACGTTCTCGAATATACTTATGTACTCCACGCTAGTTGTCTTACAAAATGAATCATTTACCATTAACATTCTTCGTGAGAAAATGTTAATGTAAACTTAAAAATATTTTGTTTACTCAGGTGTTGGCTGAGTTTCACTTTTCTTATCATTTTCTATTTCTATATTTAGTATTTAATGTTTAACATTTGGAATTCTTTACTTATCATTTAACATTATATTTATAAAAAAATGAATGTTTATGAAATTATTGTACAATTGTTAGAGTTTAAATTAGCGCGCGTATTCGCTATCAGAGACATCTGCGAATGAAGGTAGGGACGTAACATATAAATGACGCAGTTAACTCAAAATTGTCGATTTTAATCTTAATTTATTTGACCAATTTTATAATAATATTAATTCTAATTTTAACCTCTTTTAACTTTAAATTTGAAATTTTTCTACTTACTAAATTTTCTATTTGTTCAAATCTTATTTTAACTAATTTTTAATTTCGACTTAAAATTAAGATATTCAATTAAATTCGAATAATTAATTAATTAATCAAGTAGGGTGATTGGAAGGCGGAACCTGGCCTGTGCCTAGAGTTTCCGGGGACGACGCAATAATTTACCGAGGTTAAACTTGTTTTGTACCTGAGAACTTTTGACGATTCTTCTCTTAAGTTCGGCTCTCTTTGTTGTTCTCGTGGACTTCTAATAGAGGCAACTTTTGTCAGCCAAAATCACGGTGTTCTCGGTACTCGGGTTCACTGCGTCGCAGCTCGGGATTTTCAGCAATAATTTATCTGGAATTTCAGGATAGTTAGTATTGTTATTATTAGATATTTAGGCTGGCTAAATGCCTAGCAATAAATATCAGGTGTATGTGTTAAAATAATCGCTCTGAAGGTTCCACAGGAATCTCAGAGGAATATTAATATTTACCTTGTATTTCCAAAATCTCGTGTTGGTTGCTCGGGCTCCGGCTTCACAATAACATTTTTCCGTGCGGCAACTATACTTATCCCTCGTGTGGGATTATCCTCACCCGCCGAACGCTTATTCCCTAGGCCCCGGAACTTATGTAAATTTTTATTACTACTGCGCGAGCATCCTAGACCACAGCGCCCTGTGATCTGTCGATAACTAACCACGACTAGGGTGAGGACCTTCAACGGATAATGAAGGAGCCCCGTGACAGCTTTTACTCTGACTAGTTGTAATAGATATATTTTATTTAACTCTGTTTTATTTTTTAAAAGAAATAAAACAAAAATTGATATTTCGGTACAAAAGGACATTGTAACCGAGTTCTCAGAACCCATAAAAAGTACTTGAGTAATTCCAGGACTATTTCTCGCCACATGAAAATTGAAACTCTATGAGGAAAAGTCATAAAAAACACATGTCAAATTTAATAGACCCTTGTTCTAAAGACCCTAACGGTATTGATGACCCGGTGAAAACTCGGAAGAAACACGGAGTTTCTGCAGAGTATACTCCGTCATAGAGTTTTCTCGGGATACCGACGGAGTTTAGGCGGTGTTTCAGCGGAGGTAACGCGGAGTATTCTGTGCAGTCACGACACAAGATTTTAACGGCGTTCTGTCGGGTTTTTCTTGAAGTATTGCAAGTGTTTTAATAGAGTATTCACGGAATATTGTCGGTGTTCTCACGGAGTGACAACGGGTTCTGTGACACTTTACTTATCATGAGAGTATGAGCGTGTTTCCTGCATATCGACGGTTGTTTTGTTATCTGCAATCATCTTTATCGATGTTGGGTTCGATAGTTTTCTTGTTTATTGTAGGTTGTTTGTATTACTGACTGTTGTCTTGAGTCTTGTCATGTGACTGTTACGTGGTTATGGTGGGGGGGGGGGGGTTATGATATTATGATGGGGATATGCCGGCTGTTTGGTAGGAGTGGAGGGGATTGGAGGTATTAATTTAATATTATTTTTGATTGACAGTTCAAATGTGAAATTTTTGGGTTTTATTAGTGGGAGGTGGATCTATGAGAATAGTTTGGAGCGAGGAGGTTCTATGCGTTGGTCATTTTTTCTGTTTTTTTCGGAAAATTTTTTCGACTTTTGTTATGTCCACCTGTAAAATTTCTTTCTTTTAAATTTAAATCACGCGCGCAGATGGAAGACTTCTCCATGCGCGAAAGCCACAATAAAATATAAGCTACGTGACTGCTGGTTGACTAGCGGGGACTTCTGCAAACTCAGCACCGCGAGAATTTAAAAACGAGAAACGGAGACCGCTCCCGGGCTTTGTTAATTAATTCGACTTCCGCGTTTAGTTGACGGGCCCGTGCCTTGAAGAGTCCTTTGCTTTAATTTGCACTGCACTTGAAGGAAGTTTGGACGCGGTTTAACCGGCAGGCCACGTATTAGTTGTTAATTATTCAATTATAATCATAGAGTACCGGAATCTCAAAGTTCTAATTTGCTCTGCACTTAGGCGCGAATTCGGTCATTAAGTTTATTCAAAATTTCCTAAAAGCTAGTTTTGCGCACTTTACCCGACGGTGGACTGGAGGACGTTAGCTCAATCAAAATATTAAAACTCATTAAATTTAATTACGTTAAAATCAAATTTTTGAAAGTGTAAGTTTTGGCGTTTACAAAAATAAATCTATATAAAAGTGAAATCAGTTTTAAATCAGTTCATTTCACAAAATAGGAAGCCCGTAAAATAAGCAGCCCAATTCCATCCTAATCCATCCGCCTCAAGGACCAATCAGAGGGCCCAATCCAGAAAAAGGCGCTAAAAGCAGCCCCGGAATCACGGATCCGGTAATAGCTAAAAATCCTGCAAAGAGTAAGTACATCTATTCTTAATAAAATCCGTAATCTGTCTCAAACGAAGGCGTGGTAAATCTGTCCGTCGAAAACGTCCCACATAAATAATCAAACAACGGAATTAAAAATTCCGTTGCGTATTCTTTAAGCCGTTAGTCCAAACCTCCACCGTTTACGCTACCACTTAAACGCCCTTGGACATAACATAAAGAACACTGATGGTAGCGGTAGGATTACGGGTCCGAAATTATTTAACTTTCGTTTGAGAAAATTTAAACCTTCTAAAAATTATTTTTCTTTCCTTTCTCGATCTATTTCCATTTTTTTTTTTTTTTTTTTATTAAATAAATTCCACTGTTAAGTAAATTCTAGTTTTGACAGTTTAAAAATCTCTTTCTTAAAAACTAAATTTATGAGTTTCTTTTATTCTTAAATCTTATAAATTTTCAAGTCTTATTTAAAAATTCTTAAAATTTTATATATATTAATAGTTTTTTTCGGTATACAATTACGAATACCGTAAAAAATTGTTTTCTCCCCTCCCCGAACAAACGAATTATATTTTCGTGATCGAAATGAAAAAAAAATTTTTTTTTTGAATTTACGAAATTTTTTTGTTTGGTTCGTAGAGGCCATAACATTTTCTTATTACACGTCGATATAGATTTTTTTTTTGGAAACTTTAAAGAGCCGATGAGAAAGACTAGACGGTCGGGCTGTCGATATCACTTAAAACAAGTTCATTGAGATTTTATCACCAGAAGGGTATATCACCGCCCTTTGATAGAAACTAAATATTGGGAAGAAGATACTGAGCCCGCAAAGATCGTAACAGATAAAAAAGGCTGGTGGGCCAAAGATTATAGAAAACGTTACGGCCGTTGCTGGACTTTACGAAACAATAATAACGATTCGCTAAGCCCAAACCCCTATCAAGGCGCCGTTCGAGTACAAACTCCATCCGATCGACCCTAAATCTCCACCCCGAACCTAAAAACTTAAATTTGTGTTTAATCATCTTTCTTCCAAATCTTAGAAAGTCAAAAAGAGCTCATATAAAAAAGAAAATTGTTAGGAAATTTTTTTTGGTCGTTATAAATTTTTATAAAACTCTTACATTACTTCATCATCTTACATTCCGCCGAGTAAGCAAAATTTAAATTTTACTTCAAGCTTTAGTGTTTATACATTGATGTAATTTGATTCCAATCTTATCCGAGATTTTTATATAAAATTAATAATAAAATTAAAATTTTTTTGCTGGAAACTAGGATCAGGTCAAGCTGTTAGAATTCCCTTTAATTTTTTTTATCATCTTTGCTGACATAAAATTTTTTTCTTTCAAAAAAAAAAAACGGGAGAGGAAAATTTTTTTTTGATGTTTTGTCGTTTTTTTTTTTTTTAATATTAAATTCGCTGACAATTAATAAAAATTTCTTTTTCATTACTGTCTGATTAAAATATTCGATTCTTCTTTTATTACTATCTCGAAATTGCTTATAGTAAACACACGTTTTTCGACTCTTCCGTGTCTATCCGTCCGTACTCAACATACTGCAACTCTATACACACGATAACTAATCTTGTTCTCCGGTTATTGTACTCTACAGCTGTGACCTACTTACCTAGTGACCGATAAAAATACATCGCGATTTAAATCATATGAAGTTCGATTTTTTTTATTTCCCTTTATTTGGAGTTCTTTGAGCGAAAGCTTTCTTCTTAACCTTCGTCTCAATTCAAATTTACCCGAAATAGTTCAATTTTACCTCAGGTTGGACCACCCTAGCATCGTGGAACTTTTCGCGGACGAAGAAGGAACGTTTTTCGTTCCTTGTTCAAACGATTTTCCGTTTGGAATCATGGCTAGAAGAACTTTCCGTATCGATGCCTCTATAAACGAGGAACTTCTTAACGCCCAAATACAAACATTGGCGAAAGAACTACACGATTCCCTCCCCTATTTTAACGGAGAAGGGCCAAACGCCGTAAAAAAATTTGAATTGTTTGATGGGATAGTAAGAAATTGGCTACCGAGCATTCCAGCAAACAACCAAGACTTCTTCGCCCGTCGTATAGCCCAAAAACTATATGGACGAGCCAAGAGATTGGTTGAACATGTCGAATTAGGCTCGGTAGAAGATATCTTACTCGTCCTAGGTCGAAAACTCAAAAGAGACGACTCATATATCACGTGGTAGAAAAATCTAGCTGCTGCGGCTCCAAAAGATACGGAGAATATCAAAGATTTCTACTACCGGTTAAGCAAGATGGTTTGTCGTATCGAGCTCAATGCTCCTAAAGCTGATTGGGCCGTAGTAAAACGTACATTTGAAAAAACAGCGGCTACTACCCTGTACGAATACCTACCAGAATTCTTACGGTGCCTATGTAAAATAAGAAGAGTAGAAACTTTAAACGACATGTATCTGGCCATCGAAAACGACGCGTATAGAAGACCAGAACGTAGGCGATCTATGAGAGACGATGGACTCATTCCGGGAGATTCACTTCCACCCTCGGTAGAATTTCACCGACGATCCGGACAAGATGGTAACCGACATTATCCGCAATTGCTGAGATCTTCTCGTGATTACGACGATCGTGGTAATTATCGCGAATTACCCCGCACTTTAGCATATCAAGAATACAGCCAAGGTCCACGAACAAACGCTCCTGGGTATTACGATGACCCATTTCCTGACACGTACGAAGACAGTCACTACGGCCCGGGTTCTCAGGTAGAACAACAAATGATGGGCTCTACTTTCGCGTTCGGAACCGAGCGAAATACGCAATATATGCTTAGAACTCAAAATTATTATCAACCACGAACTTTCCCAAATTACAATCAAAATCGCTATACGGGAATACCAGATCCTGCTAAAAGAGCGGTACGCTTTGAAGAAGATGAGGACTCGGAAGAGGCAAAATTACGGCACAAATCGACCCCTCCAATAATCTGCAACTGCCCATTCTGCCCAAAGAGAGAACGTCGAGACGCATACGATCCTTTAAACGGATCGGGCGCTCGTCAACCGGAGACAATGGCGAGTATACCCGACCAGTCTCCGTCTACTTCAACGAGGATTACGAGCAATTACCAGCAGTATCCAAGGAGTCAATATCGAAATTATCAGAATCAATACCCTCGATCGATTCTGTAAAATTCCCAGAAGCAAGCTTAGAACACCAATCGACTATGACGGAACCAATGTCTCTACCGAGACCGGAGCAACAATCAATCCAGAACAACACGATGTTACGTCCAAATTATGGACTTTAAATTGGTTTATTTGTTTCGGCCCAAGTCACTTAAGACCTATAGACCGGGGACGTAAATGAGGATTTTGAATAGGGTTTTTATTCTAAAAATAAACACTCGAAATAATAAAAAAGTGTATATTAAAATTAAATGAAATTTAATATCTATTACATAATTGAATGAATTAAACTACAGATATTATTGTGGAACCAAATATACGTATAAGTAGAAGTACAATTGGATGGATAATACTAATTACAAAATAATCTTAAAATACCTTAGTCGCTGTGATATCTTCTTAACTATAAAATACTTCACGATTTGGCCTTCCGTGTAGGAATGGGTACACCAAAACTAGGGACTGGCTAACTGTGTGGATATTTGGAGCTGAAAATTCAGCGCGAATATATCACGAGGGTGATACGAGTTCGGCACTACTATCTGAATATTTAGAGAAAAATACTCGGCGCGAATATATCACGAGGGTGATACGAGTTCGGCGGTATGATTTGAATACTTAGAGAAAATACTCGGCGCGAATATATCACGTGGGTGATACGAGTTCGGCACTACTATCTCAAAAGCAAAAGACTGAAAAACTAACAGTACTGAAGACTGAGCAAAAACTGAAGCTAACTAGACAAGAGCTGGAAAACTAACTAAAAGGAAAAGGTCCGTCCAATCAGGAACGATTTTTCGGGTCCTGTCCCCTCCCCATAGGAAAAGCGGCCCAGGTTACGCCCTATGCAAGCCTGTGTGTACGCGCACTTACACACACGCATGCAAACTTTCCTTTTTTATTTATTTTCGACTATTTTTAATTAATGCTATTGTTTACAATTTTTATATTCCTAGACCTTTCTAAAAATAATCAGCGATGTTTAATATTGGTACTGGAACTTTGTTTGAAATTCGAGCTTAATTTTAACACTTCGTACCAGAATTTTCATCTATAATTATTTATCTTATTTAAATTTTTGTGTGAAAATTAGTTTATTAATCTAAATTTAACATTCATTCGGGTATTATTAACTTAATTTAATCGTTTTAGTTGAGATCGCGAATCTTATTCAATTCTAGAATTTATTTAATTATAGAGAATATGAAATTCGTTTCTCATAGAATTTGTTTAGTTTCTAATATTCATTTGACGATTTAGTTTGAGTAAAATTTTAGTTGTTTAATTTGTTGAGTAATTGGTTTTTTTTTTTAATACTATCTAATTACATTGTCATTAAAGTTTTTAAATATTGTAAAAAAAAATATCTGTTAAAATTTTTCGAAAACGTAACCTTGGTTGATTTGAATCTTAAGTAAATTGAGTTGTTTGTGAGAGGACAGATTTTGGGAATTTTTTTGAAATTATTTCTAGATTTTACTACCTATTGTAACTAAATTACTCTAGCCTAAACAAACATCCCGCATAGATATTTTTCCTTTTATCACTACTTACTTTAGTCCTAAGGTTCTATATTGCATTTTATTGCCTTCTTATCCTTGGGCCCGTTTAATTTTAAGCTTAACATTTTCATTTAAGTTTCGAGGAACAATATCCACGGACTGTGTCTGGCGTTGCGTTAATGACCCTGGTGCCATTAGTGCAACCTTTTTTTCTACCGTCTAAGTCTTATCGTAGTTTTACGTATGTAAAAAATAACTATTTTAAAATTACATTTATTTCCTATATTATTTCAGCGAACGAAATTTATGATCGTCTCGACTTATTTAATTATTCTAATTTTAATTTTAATTACTCAAATTGTCTGGACATAACAACGATGTCACCAACAGGACAGCAGAGCCCTCAATTAATGACCGCAGGAGAGCTACGAGCCCAGGCGAGGACGCACCAAAGTGTCTAACTACAGGAAGAGGCCCTACAGTCCATCTACGAAGTCCAGCACTTCGAAAAGGAGGAGTAAACGCCCTTCTCGACACCGGCTCTGACCTTAACTTACTCTGCATTGAAGAACTATGCGACGAGGTCCTCTGTAACATCGAAAATACAGGAGTAGTTGGAGGTATTACTACGAGCTCAATGCCTATAACTGGTTCTATCAGTCTAAAAATATTCAGAGTTAAAATTACGTTCCATCTCGTATCAAAACCACCCGGCGGTTAGAGAGCTATTCTCGGAAATAAATTTTTTATTCAAAATCGTGTAACCATCTCGTTTTACTAGAATACTCTGTAACGGGTTTGAACCGTCCCTTGGTCACCCCTTTATTTAAAATTTATAATTAAGGGCGCCACTGGAATTTTTATCACGGTTTCCAGAACCGGTCCAAGCAAGAGAGATATCACAGGGTCGAGAGAAATCATAAAGTTTGACAAATAAAAACAATTAAAATTGACATTAATCATCAATTTATTTTAACAACATAACAATAATTATACCTTAATTCAATACTCACACACACACTCATACTTATAAAAGTTGCTTATTCCTACGATACCCTCTTATGGAGCGTCTATATCGTAGTTTCTATCATAGTGCCTATTCCTGACGGTACCCTCATATGGAGCGTCTATACCGCAGTTTCTATAAAAGTTTCCTATTCCTACGATACCCTCTTATGGAGCGTCTATATCGCAGTTTCTATCATAGTTGCCTATTCCTGACGGTACCCTCATAAGGAGCATCTATACCGCAGTTTATAACTAAATCGCGCTATCCACAGGACCCTCACGCTCTAAGACTCTAGATATGACCCTGGGTGGTCGCCCGGACCCCTGCCCAAGGTTCATACCGTCCTTAGCCCTTTCGCTGTCGCCCGGACCCTCACTACGGGACTAAGGAACCTGAAGTCGACTAGGACAGAGGAGGATACCATGACACTAGTCGACAACCTGCTAATACTAACCTCCTCGACAGCCCGTGAACGAGGAGTATATACTGTAAATTATTTTCCACACACGCACACACACACAATTCTCAATAAAACAATTGTATCCAATTACATACTTGACTCTAATTTACAATTATTTTAAAAATCTAACATACTTTTTACAACTTAACTTCCTGAGAATCAAATTTCCCGGTTCCTAACTTGACTTCGATAAATAATTTAATTTAATTCTGGTTGCTTAATTATTAATATCACAGTAGCGTTTATTCAACCAAAATTTTAGATTAATTAAAGTTTACTCGAATTCAAACTGCCTGAATAATCGGCTTATGTCTATTTTGAATTCCAGTCAAGATTTGAGACTTAGTCTTCAACTTGGTAAAAATTTCTCAGGGCTAAATTTTATGTTAATTATTTTTGAAATCATCGTACTGGAATTTGACAAATTTATTTATCGAAGTTTATTGAACAAATTTTCTTTTGTTGATAATTTTACTCTTGTAATTTTGTTTTATAAATTAATTTACTGCTTAACAATTTTAATATTCTAATTAAAGGAATTTGTGTCTATGATAATTTTATTTTAAAATCTTTGACAATTTTCCAAAAGTAAGTTTCAATTACTAATTTTAATTTTGAATTTTACTTTATTTTTACTTGTTGATTTCATTGGTTAATTTTAATCTAACTTGGACAAATTTCTAATTTTAATTTCCTTTAGTTTTATTTTAATTTCTAATTTGTAATAAATTTAATCGACAGAATATCGCTTATATAAATGACGCAGTTAACTCAAAATTGTCGATTTTAATCTTAATTTATTTGACCAATTTTATAATAATATTAATTCTAATTTTAACCTCTTTTAACTTTAAATTTGAAAATTTTCTACTTACTAAATTTTCTATTTGTTCAAATCTTATTTTAACTAATTTTTAACTTCGACTTAAAATGAAGATATTCAATTAAATTCGAATAATTAATTAATTAATCAAGTAGGGTGATAGGAAGGCGGAATCTGGCCCGTGTCTAGAGTTACCGGGGACGACGCAATAATTTACCGAGGTTAAACTTTGTTTTGTACCTGAGAACTTTTGACGATTCTTCTCTTAAGTTCGGCTCTCTTTATTGTTCTCGGGGACTTCTAATAGAGGCAACTTTTGTCAGTCAAAATCACGGTGTTCTCGGTACTCGGGTTCACTGCGTCGCAGCTCGGGATTTTCAGCAATAATTTATCTGGAATTTCAGGATAGTTAGTATTGTTATTATTAGATATTTAGGCTGGCTAAATGCCTAGCAATAAATATCAGGTTTATGTGTTAAAATAATCGCTCTGAAGGTTCCACAGGAATCTCAGAGGAATATTAATATTTACCTTGTATTTCCAAAATCTCGCGTTGGTTGCTCGGGCTCCGGCTTCATAATAACATTTTTCCGTGCGGCAACTATACTTATCCCTCGTGTGGGATTATCCCCGCCCGCCGATCGCTTATTCCCTAGGCCCCGGAACTTATGTAAATTTTTATTACTACTGCGCGAGCATCCTAGACCACAGCGCCCTGTGATCTGTCGATAACTAACCACGGTTAGGGTGAGGACCTTCAACGGGTAATAAAAGAGTCCCGTGACAACTCTAGTAATGAAAAACAGACCTATTCAACCAATACCGATCATCAACCCACGAAGGTTCCCTGAGCAAAAGATCCTAGCTCTAGGAACCGTGCCATAGGTATATTCCTCGTGTAATCTACTCCTAGGTTATTACCAGCGATTCCTCATCGATACAGGTGGGGATGTATGCCTCATCAATGTATCCGCTTTAAAACCTGAAACGATTATCGACACTGGAAAATCTAGGAAATTCCGAGGTCTCAGCGACAGTACCTTTGAGACCCTAGGAGTAGTTGAATTAAAAATTCTCAATATCGAAGTCGAATTTCAAGTTTGTCAGGAAGATTTACCATTCCCCGGGGTGGGAATCCTCGGAAACAATTTCCTTGAAACCGAAAAAGCTGAAATCTCTTATGATAATCAAACTTTGGTTCTATTATCTTTTCCAACAAAAACAACCTCTTTTAGCCTTGAAACAAAGCCTTCTTCAAGCTATACATTACCACCTCGTATGAAAATGGTAGTGGCAATACCAGTCCAAGACTTCGAGAAGAATGAGGGATATCTCCCTCGAATGAACCTTCTGGACGGAGTCCTTGGAGGAGAGGCCGTTGTCAAAGTAGAGAATGGGTACGTCACGTGTATGGTCATTAAACTTAATTCAAATCCAGTCGACATAGACATCGGACCCCAAGCACTCGAAAATTTCGAGTTCAGTAACCCTAGTTCAGACGGGGACGAGTCCGATGACCCTTCCATCGAAAATTCTAGTCGTATAGCCAATTCGGAAGTACGTATTAAGACCATACTTCAGAAAATACACCTAGGTCATCTAAATGAAGAAGAAAAAGAACAAGTTCCAAAGCCTTATAGAAAACACCCACGATGTCTTTCACTCCCTGAAAACAAGCTGGGTTGCTCGAAAAATTTCACCTGCCGGATTGAAACTACCACCAACGAACCGGTGAGAATAAAACAGTACCTATTTCCCCCAGAACATCGGGAAGAAATCGCCAGGCAGGTCGAAAATCTTGAAAAACAGGGAATAATTAGAAAATACAACTCTCCGTACAATTCACCTTTATGGATTGTACCAAAAAAATCTAATGACCCTTCTATAAAAAATTATAGAATGGTTATCGACTTTAGGCAGCTAAATAAAATCACTAAAGGGGATGCCTATCCTTTACCCCTAATTATAGATATTTTAGATCAGTTAGGCGACGCTAATTTCTTCAGCGTCTTCGATCTCGCCATGGGTTTCCACCAGGTCCCAATGCATCCCGCAGATGCGCCAAAAACGGCATTTTCTACCCCAGATGGCCACTGAGAATATTGTTGCATGCCTTTTGGCCTAGAATGCGCTCCGTCTATCTTCCAACGAATGATGGATTCCACCTTAAGCGGGTTAAAAGGAACGGAATTATTTATTTATATCGACGATTTAGTTAGCTATATTAAAACCCTAGAATAACATGGGGTGAGAGTTCAAAGATTATTCAATAGATTGAGAGAAGCGGGTCTCACTCTCCAACCTGAAAAATTTAAATTTCTCTATCCCCTTCGTCCCTATTCATCCAAAATTCAGCTGAAAGGGCTAAGCCCATAACAGATCTTACACGAAAAACAAAGCCTTCTATATGGACCGAACATGCGCAAACGGCATTTAACGATATCAAAAAGCCCTCTGCGAGGACTCTTTTCTTAAATACCCAGATTTTAACAAACCCTTCATCCTCGCTGTCCATGCGCCGGACAGCGAAATGAGGGTTCCACAAAAACAACAACGGTCAACTCAAGAAATAGTGAAATGTTCGATGAACTCCTCAAAAGACGGCCACCACAGAAAAACACCTATCGAGAGCGATCTCTAGAGAAAATCCGTCGAGAAGAAGCGATATTCAACTATACTCCCCAAGAGTTAGCTGAAATAAATCGAAGAAGTTCCGAGACAGCGAAAACGATTCACCAATCATTAAGCAAAATGCCTCCACTCTGGCGTAATGAAGAAGACTCGTTAGACAACGACACCGCAACCGAAATTAATGTCGACGAATTTCTCAGAGACAACAGCGAAAACCCTGAGAAAGGATCAAGTAGCGATATTAGTCCAGAAGACACAGGAAAAAGCGAAGCGGAGCATCCAACCATCATAGAGCCAGCGCCATCGACCTCAGCGGACGACGTCAATTCCAGAAACGTCATCGATACATACGATATAACGGAGTCAAACATAAATACTCTCACTCCCCGGAGCATAACTAGATCTCGTTTCACAGGATACTTAGGAGGCGGTCCAAAACCCCGAACCCCAATATTCGGAAGAGTCCTCATACCCGACGAACTGGTGGCGATGGGTATTCGTTATGATCACGCAAGCCGCCAAATTGTAAACGAAAACGGTAAGGGAATAAACGAAATGGTCGAAACCGAATCGGCCTTATCGAACCGGAACAGGAAGGATCAAACGAAACATTATCGAATATAACTAAATCGACAAATTCACAAAATAATAATAATCACAAATCGAATAATAATTCCGAAAAATCCAACGATCCGGATAAAAACAAAAATAAGTCAGCAACAAGCGGGAATATAACAGTGGGGGATGACGTAGGGAACCGCCGATTTGGACCACCTTTCGTCGCCTATGACCCTCCAACCATCGAAAAGGCGGAAGATATCTTTGCTGAAAGGCGCCATCGACCAAGAATATCTTCACCCTCGAGTTCAGACGAAAGTATACCGCCAAAAGGGTCCGAAATAAAAATCAAATTTTCAACCAACCGAGACGGGCTCACTTATGTCCAAGACCACTTAGTATACTTCTTAGTAGCCGATTGCGAGATAATAAAACCCGTAGCGAAGCTGCTCCGCGACTTAAAATTTATAAATGCCGACGATCTTCACGCCTCAAAATCTACAAAGGGGGACGTATTTGTCACTAAGTTAGGTCGTTGTAAAATCTTCATGGTATTTATCAAAACAAAACATTTCGAGAAATTAGACCCAATCGACCTGATCGAAGGATTGAGAAATCTTCGACAGTCGATGCACAAACACGACGTCCATTCACTTCGCTATGCGAAGCGGAGGGATGGATTTGACGATTTAGATATTCAATCTTATTTATTTGTAACAGTTTTACCTGCTCAGGTTAGCCCCTAATCAATTTTATAAATAACTAACAAAATAAACAACAACAACAATAATTATCAGGGCGCCACAAGGATTTTTATCACGGTCCTGGAACCGGTCCAGAGCTGAGGATTCTTTATCTTTGGGTAGAGAGAGTGAAGGAAGGTGCTGTTGAATAATAAAGATTTAATTAACAATCTGATCAGTTTTATTAACAATAAAAAATTTTAACAATATCGCGACTTAAAACAAGTTAACAAAATTCACTTACTCACACACATTATCCACACTTAACAATATCCTTATTCTCAACTAGCCCCTTTCGACGTCTACCCATCAATTTCTAACACATGCCCCTTTCAGCGTCTACACGTGACGGGCCCCTTTCGGCGTCTACCCGAAAAATATTATTAACTAACCAACTAATTAAACTTTTAATCACCTGCACAGAGACCAATCGTATGCCGGGGTCGTTGACTCGGCTCACAGGAGTAACAGCCCAGTGACCAAACGTAGACCTAGATACTCTGCAACTCATACATAACCCACACTTGTCTCGCACTAACACTACTGATTTAACTTTATTTATAAATTTAATATTTAAGAACAATTTACTTTTATTTAGAATTTAAAATTTAGCCATTGAAATATCCAATCATTAGAATTTTTATGAAACAATATTTTTCAATTAACAATCAATTTTCAAATAACTTTGAACTAACATTTACTTCCTAAATTCCGATTGTTAATTATATTTCTGGTGTAATATATTAAAATAGATTAAATTTTGAGATCAGATTAAAATTACTGACTACTTTACTACCAGGGTCTTAATATGACAACAACAATTGATTAATGTAAAAGGTCAATGTCTTAAGTTAATAAATTAAAATTATATAGACGGAGGCCTTAATGTTCTGTCGAGACACAATTTATTCAATCCGAGAATTATTTTTGATCATTAATTTAATCTAAATAATATTCAATAACCAAGTTGAAAATTGTTAACATAAAATTACTGATGTAAATTAATTAATTATGACTGAATCCTCCTGTGAAATTTTCAACTCAATTTAACTCATTTCTTAGACTTAATGTCCACGATATTAATTATTAATTTTTTTAGTAGATTTTAATTTATCTAGTCCACGGACTTAATCCCAAAATTTAATAAATTCACACGTGACAAAATAATTCACAATATAAAATAATTTCAATAATTAATTGCTAACATAATTTTCGACAAAATCCTGATAATTTTCTAATTTGTAAAAAATCGACAAAAGCCGAAACATTCAATTTTGTTAGCTAGAACATTCGCTAGCTTAGTTGTCTTTGACCTTGGGTGTTGGAATTTACTGCGACACAAAATGTACTGACGCTCGACCAAAAATTCCACGAGTAAAATGTTGTCGATTATTTTTCAAGCAACGAAATAAATCAATTTTTCTTAAGTGAATTTGTTATAAAATTATAACAATTTATTAACGAATTTTTTCGGATGTTAATTATTTAATTGATAAATTTTTAGTTGTTAAATTTTTCCCGCAAGGTCGATTGAGTGATTCTCGGGTATAAGCCCCCAGGAAAATCACTCAATCCAAACTAACAAATGTTTTAATTCTGATTAATGAAATAATCGTCGATTATACGATCTAATTGATAATTAATTAGGAGAAGTAATCGAGTATTCGGTAAACCGCGGTCCACTTCTTTCCCACAGAGTAATAATTGATACCTTGACTAATAAGATGATGATCTAACTCTCTACTTGAAGATGAAGTCCTAGTTGTAGTTGGCTTCCTTCGTCTCGTCACTACTCTGGGGATCAGTCCTTCTCGATTTCCGTGGCACTATCTCTGGTGGTCACACTACTTCTCCCTTTTCCACTGCACGGCTCACCTATTTTAACCCAAAACTACCCCCTCCTATTCTCCCTTTAGGCTCGAAGATCGAGACGCGCCAGTGCTATGTCGAATAGTTATCGATATCCGGTGACTTATCGATTTAGGGTAATTTTACCCTGTTACATATTACACGAACTAAGAGACTGTCCAATAACAATTACCTTGTGCGAAGGGAACATCGAGGTACCAGACAAATCCCTTCGAACAAAAATAATTGAAGAAAATCATAACAGCTTAATAGGGGGCCACAAAGGTGTAGTAAAAACGTATTGGCGTATTCGCAAAAAATATTACTGGCCAGGGATGAAAGATAAAATCTACAATTACATACGAGCATGCGAGATATGCCAGAAAAATAAACTGACGCGAAGAAAGACAAACAGCCTATGTCCATCACAAACACACCTTTTGAACCTTTCGAAAAAATTAGTATAGATACGGTAGGCCCCCTACTCATGACTCCTGACGGTAACGTACACATCCTAACGATTCAAGATAATTTTTCCAAAGCAGCTGCGATAGTTCCTCTCCCTGATATCAGAGCAGTAACTGTTGCAGACGCTTTATTAAATCATTATATCGCTCTTTATGGGTGTCCTCGCGTAATTCTATCAGATAAGGGTACCTCATTTACGAGCAAACTAATTCAACAGCTAGCCAAAGTGCTGAAAATTCAAAGAATAACAACTTCCTCTTACTATCCACAATCGAACAGAGCCTTGGAACGATCTCACCAGCCTTTAGTCGACTACCTCCAGGCTTACGTAGATAAATTCAGCAACTGGGATCGGTATGTCCCAATGGCAATGTTAAATCACAACACCACCGTGCATACAGCCACGAAATTTACACCATATGAAATTTTGTACGGAAGAAAAGCTCGGAGTCCGACTCAATTTCCGGACTTTAGTAAAATCGAATCATATAACGATTATCTAGCAGACTTAATTAGTCGAATTTCCGAAATTCAACGAATATCTGCGGAAAATTTAACGAGAGCTAAACACGAGTCAAAAGTCCGATTCGACAAACATATACATCCGGCAAAATTTAATGTAGGAGACCTCATATATACCTTAAAAGAACCTAGAAAAAATTAATTAGACCTTTATTATACCGGCCCATATGAGATAGTGGAAATAAACGAAATGGGAAATTTAATAATAGAAAAAGAAAACGGGAAACGGAAATTACTCCACCCGAATAAGGCTAAACCAGCCAGCCGCGAAAAATTTGACTAAAGAGAAACCCAAGTTGTTTGTTTCAGTATATAACAGCCAATACAAGTTCGATATGAACACCGTATTACTCCTCTTCCTGGGACTAGAATACCTAGCACAGAGCGCAGGAGAAACAAGAATAAAACCAATGGAGGCCAACCCAGGCCTACTCTTCGATCCATTCAAAAAAATACACCTGATCCGCGAAGAATGGCAACTCATTAGTTCAATCAACATTGAAAAATTGGTGAACCTGTACCCACACTTAAATCAAAGTCTATGGGAAGCCTATGGAATATGCTCAGTGAAATTCAACCATTCAATTTGCACGTCATATTTGAGGGTCAACAGCCATCGAGAAATACAAGAAGAAATCCAACAAGCTCAACACCGGCTGAGACAACTCCTCGTGGATCTTTAACTAGAAGAATTCGACTCACAAAACTGTACCAAAAGAGCTGCCTGGTTCGGATTCGTAGGTACGATAGCTCGAGAACTGTTTGGGACCATGGACTACAGCGACAAAGAGCACATCACCAAGGAAATAGACAACCTATATCAAAATAATAGGGAACTAATACACTTGTCTCAAAACAACACTCACATCATCAAGAGTGAAATAAATGAGATCCTTAAACACGAAGCAAGCATAACAGAGCGAATCAAGGAACTGGTCCGAACATTAGCCTACCTCAAGCATGCAGTAAATAAACAATTGAGCGATCTACAAAGAATCCAATTGTTCTCAATGGCTGGAGATGAATTTATTCATCTGATGACCAACCACCTAAGAACTCTGAACAACGCAGAAAAAATTATAGAAGTGGCGAAATAGGGTAGACTCACCTATTTAACAGTGTCAGCCAAGCAACTGCATCAAGCAACCGCTGACATGATGAAAAAACATCCGACGCTGAATCCACCTCAACCTCTGAATCACATGGACATCAATACACTAGCCAGGGTGTCCACGGTGGAAACAGGAAAAACAAATGGACATTTCCTGATAATAATTACAGTTCCACTATTCGACCAGACGCCTTGGTTAGCATATGAGCTAAAATCACTTCCCAAGCCCGAGAAAATTGGAGACCAAATATCAACATTGACAATTCAACCTACATCGAAATACCTCGTGTCAGGACCATCGTTTGATGAATATTTTCTCGCTGAAAAAGATTATATCAACAGCTGCAAGCCCATCGGACCAGACATGGCATGTCCACCGGACCTCCCGTCCAAAACAACCAAGTTGGTTAACGAGGTAGATTGCGAGATGGAATTGTTAATGAATTCGAAAACCAAAAATCTACGGGATTGTAATATAAGAATAATTTCAAAATGCAAATTAACTTGTATAAAAATGAACGAGAAAAACACCTGGGCATATTCGACGTGCAAGCAGAAAAATATTCAATGGAGATTAGGGTGTGTCAAAAAAAGACGAATTTTTTTTTCTTTTGGTGTCTAAAAATTGATAGTATACCTAAAAACAAAAATTTTGGCGCCCATGTGAGCTCTTAATATCAATAGTAAGATTTGCCTGTATCCATTTCTTTATTTTCCATTTAAATAACACGGGAAAAATTTTTTTTAATTTTTTAATTTTTATTACTTTGGAACGGTTCATCGTAACAACAATCTGAAAAATGATGTTAGTAGGAAATTTTACGCTCTACAAAAAACGTTTGAAGACCAAAGTTTCTCAGATTAACGGCTTCAAAGATATCCGCGGTCAAAGATAACACTAAGAAAAAATTTCAAATATTTTCCAATAAAATTACAAAAAAAAATATCACATGCTATATTTTTATTATTTTTTATGTTAAATTACTTCAATTCCGTTAATCTGAGACTGTAAACTTTTTTTTTTACTAATTAATTCAATACTTAACTCACGAAATGCACTAATATATAAATATAAACGTTAAAAATATCTTATAAATGATTTTTTGGTCTCTTTTATAACAAATTTATTTTTTTTTTTTACTAAATATTAAGAAATTTAATTGAACAATTAATTCTTTATAACAAAAAACTATATTTACAACTCGTTACAACAATTTTTCAACTTGAAAATATTACAGTTTTATAAAATTACTTTTATTGCAATTAGGATATTGTTTTCTATGTTCTGTCACTACTTGCAACAAATATTGAAGCTGTTCTTCATCTTTCGTTAAGCATCGATTATACTGCTCTATCAATGCCACGCCGCGTTCTGCTACATCATTCACAACTTGAAGTTTCCCGAAATACTCCAAGTTTTCTAAGAAATTCGGATTCTGAGGCCACAAAGTAACATCCTCATCAATGAACTCATACGACAAATCAAACGATTCAAATATATTAATCGATCTCATAGACACAAATTGACTAAGATCTTTATTTAATAATGACTCTAAATTTTTCTTATCTATTATAAAGCGATTTGTTGTAGTTTCATTGGCTTTACAGTTTTTAAGAGCATGAACTATTCTTTTTTTTGTTCCAACTGAAACATTTTTATCAAAGAGAGATAAAACAGACAGCTCGTTGTTTAAATACCACAAGTGATCGGCTAATTTTTGTCAGCATGTCTGTGAAAGACTATTATTAAATCTTTCAAATGAAATTAATTCTTTAATCAAAGTTAAATCATTATTAGGTGCTGTTATAGCACACGGCGCAGTAAACCAAGCTTTTAAATAGAATATTATGATAAATAAACAAAGTTCTCGTAATCCATCTATTTCCGATTTAGTAAGATGAAATTCATTTCTGAATAAAAAAATTTTTAAACTATATATTGCTTTAGCCATCCATCTTGCATGATGGACCGGTCCAGGATGCTTAAATGTAATATTTGTGGTAGTAGTACCCAAAAATATTAATGATAATTCCAGAAGTTCACGGTAATCGTCTCGACAATGATCCATCTACAAAAAAAGTTATAAGTCAAAATGAAATTGATTATATCGCAATTTCAAAGTTGAGAAGACTAATTATTATTAACCGATGTGAGGTAAAAGTTGTAAAATATTTTACAAACGCAATTTTAATCGTTAAAGATGATTGAAAGTATAACAGTCATGTGAAACTGATTTTCAATATTTTTAATCACGACGGCAAGTTAATTAATCAGAGTAAAATTGATAATATATATATATATATATATATATATATATATATATATATATATATATATATATATATATATATATATATATATATATTGTAACAGGGAAAACTGAACTTCCCATGGTCGTTATCGACCACCTTATTGACGCCATCATAAATAAGGGTTTTCCCTTACCGTTCGATTTTTGACAAGTAGTTCAGACTTGTCACCGGGCGTGCAAATCGAAAGTTCCCACTGCTGTCCCGAAAAACAAAGCGGGGTTGACAAGGAAAGTTCGAGAACTCGGAGTTGAGGGTTATAAAAGAGCCAACAAAAGAAACATCGAGGCTTTTTGAGCCAGGCCTTGGAACAAGTAACGCTTTTGAGCCAGGCTTTTGAGCCAGTGACGCTTTGAGAAAGTGAGGCTTTTCGGCAAAACAGAGAGTCAGTGTAGTGCTGTGTAATAAATTCTGTCATCGACATTTAGGACTATCAAGAAGGAAGTCAATATACGATCCAGAATTGGGAACCCTTTACTTGGAGCCAGATAGTTTATTCGAGACGAGAAAGAGACCAACCAGCCGCTGATTTCGCCAGTTTCCACCAGGACATCACTCAACATTTGGAGAGTTTGAAAAGTTAAGTCAGGTATTATTATTACAATTATTTCAGGCCAAGCTGGAATTTGTAAATTGAGAGGCCGAATTAACTGTAATAAAATTTTGTCAATTAATGATCGCTATTGTCTCAGATGTCACTTTTAATTTAGTAGATTCTTTTATAAGTAAATTATTCATCAAGGTCATTTATTTCTTTTGTTACAAGTCCTTTAGTATGAGAAATTAATTAATTAAAATTACGTCGATAAAGTTTGAATTAGTAGAAGCATTTGTGAAATTTAGATAGTCAAGGTCATTTTGGAATATATGTAGTTTAAATATTTAATGAGGCTTGTTTAATTTGTAGAATTTGAATTTGAAATTTTCTGAAATTAATTCTAGGCCATTGGGCTGAATTTAATTAATTTAGTAAATTTAGTAAATTAATTTATTGAAAAAAATTGTTTAATGAATTTAATAGAAATGGCATTGGATAATGAATTTAGTTGAGAAATTTTGATTGATAAAATTTGGTAATGAATTAAATTAGTGAATTTGATAATTTGTAGTAAAGAACTGTTAAGCGTAAAATTCAAGGAATTTAGATAATTAGTAATTCGGAGAAATTTGAGTAATTAAAGAAAGTGTGTATTGAGTTAGCGTCCGGTGGACGATTTTTGTATGGAATTTAGTGAGTTATTTGGAAACGTTGTATAGACGCCCAAGTCGGGGGTACAACGGATTAAGTTAGGAAACCGCTGCGTAGACGCCCGAGTCGGGGGCGCAGACGGGAATAGGTTTTAACTGGTACTCCGTCAGGTTGACGAGGTAATTAATTGCTATTTTATGATATTCCGTCAGATTGACGAGGAAATGTTGATAATTTAAGGTATTCCGTCGGAGTGACGAGGTTTAGAAAATTGGATATTTAGTTATAAGAATAATTGGCAAGGGCCAGCGTAGGTGAGAGGTTCTCACAATTAAGTTAGTTATATGTAAATTGTTAAGTTTTGTAATTTGATTGAATAAATCAATTTAACTTGTTATAATTTTTCTCAGTTTTATTTACAGCCCTCTCGGACTTCTTACGACCCTGTCTTTCCCCTCTCATGTTTCCCCGGTTTCTGGGACACCGTGTCTAAAATCCCAGTGGCGCCCTTTCTAAAGAGGAAAGGGGTGGCTAACTGGACCTGGACAGACGCCCTGGTTACAATATATATATATATATATATATATATATATACACTACTGGAAAAAATTAAGGGATCAAAAAAAAATTCCAAATTTTTCGGTAGTTTTCAACAGGCCGTAACTTTGAGAGAAATGGTCGTACAGGAAATAAAAAAAAAGGAAATTGTAGCTCCAAGTGTCTAGTTTTTGGATTAGAACTTCAAAATTTTGTAGCCTCCGCGGTTTCTGAGTAATCGTAGAAAAACCAGCAACAAAAAAATTCTCAAAATTTTTTTAATTTTTTTTTTTGGTCTACGGGCGTGGAAAAAATTTTTTTAGCTTAACCACCATAAGGATCGGATACTTTGTTCATTTAGCTTTAATTTCTTTTTTTAAACACCCTGCTCTCGAACAATCATCAACCGTCTTCGTGAAACTGGGTTACACGCACGACATCCTAATCGTGTACCCCTGTTGACAGCAAGACATCGTCGAGCTCGTTTAGCGTATGCTTACGATCATCGAAATTGGAACTTGAGGGAATGGACAAATGTTTTATTCACTGATGAGTCTCGTTTTAATCTGTATGGCAACGATCGACGTCCTCTCGTTTGGCGCCGTCGTGGAGAACGTTTTCGCCAGAACTTTGTCCGTCCAGTCGTTGCCTACGGCGGTGGATCAGTTATGGTGTGGGGCGGCGTTTCACGAAATTGGAGAACACCTTTGGTAATTGTACGCGAAAATTTGACAGCTAGACGTTACATCGACCAAATTTTAAGGCCCATTGTTCTGCGCAGACGACAACATCTGAGGTCGTTCATATTGATGCAAGATAATGCACGTCCACACACAGCCAACATTACCCGGCGCTTCTTTGAGCGGCATGACATCACATTGTTGCGACACCCAGCAATGAGTCCAGATCTCAACCCCATAGAGCACGTTTGGGACATAATGGGCCGTCGGTTGCGCAGAGAGTATCCAAATTTGCAGAACTTAGCTGCTTTGGAGCGCGCGCTTCAGCACATTTGGAATACCATTCCGCAGCCTCAAATTACCGTCTGCATAAACATGGCTGAACGTTTGAGAGCCGTTATTGAAAACAGGGGTGGTAATACCCGGTATTGAACCAACAAAAACCTTCAGAGAATGAGTTTGGAGTCATTAAATACGGTGGAACTGACGAGCCACCGGGTCTCAATTCTCCTGAAATACCTCACACACACACACACACACACACACACACACACACACACACACACACACACACACACACACACACACACACACACACACACACACACACACACACACACACACACACACACACACACACACACACAGAGAAGCGTAAATCCGACCGCGCGACCTCCACGTGGTACGCTTTGAATAACGCTAATGCCGGCGGTAATTGTTTTCTTAAACTTTTCAAGAGAAAAAATTTCAAAAAAAATTTTTTTTTTTAATTTTATTTTTTTTGAAAATTTAAGCACTTTTTGGAACGAAAATGTGGAAAAAGCTCGAAAAAACCATTTTTTTTCTCATTTTTAAAAATTATGAGCTTTTCAGAGCAAAAAACGTGATCCTTTAATTTTTTCAAAAATTCGATCAAGTGAAACAAAAAAACGGCTGGCTGGATTAATTTGATTCTTTGTAGGGTGTTTGTGGACATATTGAACTGTAAAAGGCACACTTTACATTAGTGGTTTCCTCAATATTTTCGATCCAGCGCTTGATTTTCCAAAAAACCACTAAAAGCCCTTTTTTGTTGCATTTTCAAATTCATGTGACGGAAAGAAAAAATTTTTTTTCGAAAAAACAATGGACAGTCGTTAAGGGGAATTCATTCAAGTTCTTGAAACCCACCTTTAACTTTCTGTGCGATCATTGGTTGCTGAGATATCGATAATCAAAGACAAAAAGATCCTTTTCCATTTGAAGACCGATATCTCAGCGAGGAGTGGACGTATCAGGGTGTTTAAAAAAAGAAATTAAAGCTAAATGAACAAAGTATCCGATCCTTATGGTGCTTAAGCTAAAAAAATTTTCCCACGCCCGTAGACCAAAAAAAAAAACTAAAAAAATTTTGAGAATTTTTTTATTGCTGGTTTTTCTACGATTACTCAGAAACCGCGGAGGCTACAAAATTTTGAAGTTCTAATCCAAAAACTAGACACTTGGAGCTACAATTTCCTTTTTTTTTATTTCCTGTACGACCATTTCTCTCAAAGTTACGGCCTGTTGAAAACTACCGAAAAATTTGGAATTTTTTTTTGATCCCTTAATTTTTTCCAGTAGTGTATTTATGTTTTTAACTAGTTTTAAAAATATTTATGTCAAATAAAAATCATTTATATCAGATTATTATTGTCGATACTGTTAATAAATAATATTAATTATAAATAAATAAATTAATAATAGTTATAAACGATAAATTAATAAAATAATTAATGTTAATTATAAAAAATAATAATTATACATATTGAATGAAAGAAAATGGTTCAATATTATTTGATCTTCCCATTTGACACTTTCGTCAATAAAAATATTAATGAAAATTTATTATCAAGATATTTAATTTTTTGGAGCAAGAGAAAAATTTTCTCAAAACAACAAAATTTACTTCTGTCAAGAACTTAATTTTTTGGAGCAAGAGAAAAATTTTTTCAGAACAAGAAAATTTTCTTGATTGAAATAAATGGTCTTGAATCAAGATACGTATTTCTTGAAGCAAGAGAATTAATTTTGTTGGGATAAGTGAAATTTCTTGTGTTAAAAAGAAATTTTTTTTTTTTGCCCAAGAAAATAATTATTAAGAAAAATATTTTCTTGGTTCAAGTGAACCATTTTTTCTGTGTATTAAATATAATTAATTTCAAAGAGCTTCTTTCAATTAGGTAAGTTGATCAACTAATAACATAGAATCCAGCTATCATGAGTGTGTATGACAAAGATGATGTTTACATCCCACCTAACTTAGTAATTGATCAAGAACGCCCTGATGGTATAATTTCTAGAGATTTGAGGCATGAAGTTAACGATTCTGCTCTCAAACACACAACAGCTTATGGCAATAATTTCAGTAGCAGATCTGCAGTAGCTGTTCGAGATGAATTTTGTGAATACTTCAATGCCGAAGGAGCTGTTCCCTGGCAATATAATCGTAAAGTTTAAATTGTAAAAATCTTTTTAATACCGTCAAAAATCTATTAAAATCGCCTTGTATTTAAATTGTATATACACGGAAAAAAGTAAACTGTAATAAATGATAGTCGAGTTGTAATACACTAGTCACAAAAATTAAGGGATATAAAAAAAATTCCAAATTTTTTGGTGATTTTCAGCGAGCTGTAACTCCGAGGAAAATGATCGCACAGAAAAAAAAAAAAAAGCAAATTGTAGCTCCAAGTGTCTAGTTTTTAGATATGATCATGAAAATTTTTTGTCATCGTCAGGTCTGGAGAAATCCTAAGAAAACTACTGAAAAAAAATTTTTCGAAATTTTTTTTCGTCTTAAAAAAGGTCTACAGGCTTCAAAAAAATTTTTTCGATTGTTTCGTTTAAAAGCTCTTTTAGTAAATTTAATACCCTTTAATTTGACGTAATCAAAAAGCCTGTACGATAATTTGCCGCGGAGTTATCGTCAATCAAAGCAAAAAAGTGTTTTTTTACTTTGGAAATCAATAACTCTGGAAATAATGACCGTATAGGAAATCGAAGGAGGGTTTTGAAAACTACACAATATTCTCCATAAGAAAACGTAAACCGCTTTTGAAGAAAAAATTTTTTTGAATTGAAAACTCGGACTGAAAAAAAGACAAAAATTCGCATAATTAAGGATATTTGGATAACTTGGTATAACTTTGGATAAAATGGATGAACGAAGGATATCGTTGGTAATTTTTAACTTCAAAGTGTCCCCTAAAATCCCTAAGAAATTCAAAGCGCTGCGATTTTTTGTTCATAGTGCCCAGAAGCTTCAAATTCTGTGTTTTCGCAAAAATCACCATTATGAGCAATTTTGTGATTTTTATTCATTTTTCCATTGAAAAAAATTTTTTTTTCAAAATTCTTTATTTTTCGATCAAAGAGATTGATTTTTCAAGAAATTTGAAAAAAAAATTTCAATTTTTTCGAAAATTTTTTCGAAATTTTCTCAATTTTTTCGACTGTTGTTTTACCGCCGGCATTAGCGTTACCCAAAGCGTACCACGTGGAGGTTGCTCGGTCGGATTTACGCTTCTCACACACGTGTGTGTGTGTGTGTGTGTGTGTGTGTGTGTGTGTGTGTCTTTGTCTGCGTGTTTGTCTGTTTGCAGCTGCCGAATGACCTCTGTACGCACGGCAGTAACTGCTCAATACCGTGTATTGCCACCTCTGTTCCGAATCACAGCTCGTAAACGCTCTTGCATGTTGATGCATCGTCGAATGTAGCGTTGCGAAATTCCTTGCCAACAACGTAACAACGCTTGAGTCAACTGATGAAGATTGTGCAGTTGCGGATAGTCTCGCCGCAATCGACGCCCTAGCATGTCCCAAACATGCTCAATTGGGTTCAAATCAGGACTCATCGCTGGATGATTAAGCGTTGTTACGATGTTGGCGCGGAGAAAAGTTCGCGTACGAACTGCAGTGTGAGGACGAGCATTATCCTGCATCAAAATGAACCGTCTTGCCCCCATGCGTGTGCGCATAGGCAGGACGTGTGGCTCCAGAATTTCGTCGACGTACCTATCGGCAGTCAACGTCCCACGAACGATGACCAACGGGGTTCTGGTATTGAAGGACACGCCTGCTAACACCATGACTGATCCACCATTGAAAGCTGTAACTGGTCTCGTAAAACCATCCCGATCTCGTTCTCCACGACGGCGCCAAACGAGAGATCGTCTATCGCTGCCATGAAGACAAAATCGAGATTCGTCAGTCCATAATACACTGGTCCTCTGTCTACGACCCCAATAGTGATTATCATGAGCATAGGCCAATCGGGCTAGGCGATGTCGTGGAGTGAGCATAGGCACGCGATTTGCGCGTCTAGCGCGTAGTCCTTGCTCTCGAAAGCGATTTCGAACCGTCGATGCCGATATGTGTTGTTGGGGAGGACGTTGTCGACGATTGCGAAATTGATGAGCGATCGTGTGGGCATGCGCAGTAGGGTTTCGACGAGCTTCTCGAATGATAGCTCGATCATCACGCTCGGTAGTGATTCGTAGTCTACCTTGACCCGGACGACGATCGTAACTTTGAGTCGCGTTAAATCGGGCATAGGCCCGACTGATAACGGACTGGCTCACTCCCATAGAAGCTGCTACTTCCACCTGACTGTAGCCCTCTTGAAGGAGGGTAACAATGCGAGCCACATCTGTGGCAGCTAAATGTCGACGAGGCATATCAAAAGGTGCTTATCAAAGAAAAGCTTACATAAAATTCACGTAAGGAATTTAGGCTAAAAAGAAAACGTAAAATTCAAATTTTGTGTGAGGAAAAGCCGAACTCCGCGGGGGTATATCAATTTGTTTTTATTGAATTTTTAAAATGAGATTTAAAACTAAGGCAGTTGTAGCGGACAGAAAAAATTGAGTTAATTTTTTTGACAATAGTGAAGCATTCTGAAGACGAAAAAAAAAAATTAAAAAAAAATTTTTGATAAAAAAATTTCGAAAAAAATTTTCGAAAAAAATTGAAAATTTTTTTTTTTTTTTCAAATTTCTTGAAAATCAATCTCTTTGATCGAAAAAATAAAGAATTTTGAAAAAAAAATTTTTTCAATGGAAAAATGAATAAAAATCACAAAATTGCTCATAATGGTGATTTTTGCGAAAACACAGAATTTGAAGCTTCTGGGCACTATGAACAAAAAATCGCAGCGCTTTGTATTTCTTAGGGATTTTAGGGGAAACTTTGAAGTTAAAAATTACCAACGATATCCTTCGTTCATCCATTTTATCCAAAGTTATACCAAGTTATCCAAATATCCTTAATTATGCGAATTTTTGTCTTTTTTCAGTCCGAGTTTTCAATTCAAAAAAATTTTTTCTTCAAAAGCGGTTTACGTTTTCTTATAGAGAATATTGTGTAGTTTTCAAAACCCTCCTTCGATTTCCTATACGGTCATTATTTCCAGAGTTATTGATTTCCAAAGTCAAAAAAACTTTTTTGCTTTGATTGACGATAACTCCGCGGCAAATTATCGTACAGGCTTTAATTACGTCAAATTAAAGGGTATTAAATTTACTAAAAGAGCTTTTAAACGAAACAATCGAAAAAATTTTTTTGAAGCCTGTAGACCTTTTTAAGACGAAAAAAATTTCGAAAAATTTTTTTCAGTAGTTTTCTTAGGATTTCTCCAGACCTGACGATGACAAAAAATTTTCATGATCATATCTAAAAACTAGACACTTGGAGCTACAATTTGCTTTTTTTTTTTTTTCTGTGCGATCATTTTCCTCGGAATTACAGCTCGCTGAAAATCACCAAAAAATTTGGAATTTTTTTTATATCCCTTAATTTTTGTGACTAGTGTAAGTAATGATCAACTGATAAAAATTACCATTTCAAACAGTAAAATCGTGATTTTACTAGTCACTATGTAATATTTATTATTTAAATGCTACAATTTATTGTTTACACGCTAAAAAATACTATTTCAAACAGTATCCTTGTGGAAAAATTTCTCTGAAATAACTGAAAAAAAATTTTAATAAGTACGAATAATGGTTCATAAAGTTTTTTGTTTTCTTAAAAAGTCCGAAAAAGTCTTATTAAATCAGAAAAACTCTTTACTCGACTTAGAAAGTCAGGTTTTTACCAAGATTTCGGACTCTGCCAGAAAAGTCATTCAGAGTTATTAAAACTTCTTGTAGGAATCCTTGTGGAAATAATTCTCTGAAAAATCTCTTAAAAAGTCAAATTTCCCCTGCAAGTTGGGACTTTCCTAAAGGGTTATTAAAGATTTGATAAGACTTATTCAGTTTTCTATTAAAAAGAAGAGAAAGTTTCGTTTCAAAAAATTTACTGGTCAGAATTGGAGAAAATTGAAAATTAAACTATTGAAAGAATTAATGCATGTTTTGTAAAGAATTTTTTTTTCGAATAATATTTTCATCACAAAAATATTTCGATAAACATATAATCGCTCATAGTTGAGCATGTCAAAACATCAACAGCAAATAAAGTGCATTTGCTGGTAAAGACAGATACTACTCAGAGAGTAAATCAAATCAATATTTAATTTGGACTATAACATATATAACTTAACTGTCTAGGTAAGAAAGAATTTTCTAACCATACGCCATCTATGAGAAACTGAAAATACTTCTTTTTTCAGTCAACTTTTTTCAGCAAGCTTGTCTAGTCGACAAGTTCAAAATGGTCTAAAATAGAGATTCGAAATTTTTATTCGAAAAAAAAATTCTTTACAAAACATGCATTAATTCTTTCAATAGTTTAGATTTCAATTTTCTCCAATTCTGACCAGTAAATTTTTTGAAACGAAACTTTCTCTTCTTTTTACTGGAAAACTGAATAAGTCTTATCAAATCTTTAATAACCCTTTAGGAAAGTCCCAACTTGCAGGGGAAATTTGACTTTTTAAGAGATTTTTCAGAGAATTATTTCCACAAGGATCCCTACAAGAAGTTTTAATAACTCCGAATGATTTTTCTGGCAGAGTCCGAAATCTTGGTAAAAACCTGACTTTCTAAGTCGAATAAAGAGTTTTTCTGATTTAATAAGACTTTTTCGGACTTTTTAAGAAAACAAAAAACTTTATGAACTATTATTCGTACTTATTAAAATTTTTTTTCAGTTATTTCAGAGAAATTTTTCCTCAAGGGTATCAATCGCTATATGAAAGTCGAAAATGTTAAAGTATAATAATTAAGAACTTTGACTTTGATATTTATAATTTCGTATGTTAAAAATGATCGTATGATATTTAAAAAATATAAACTACAGTTAGTAAATTTTTATATAAGCAACGTCAATATTTACAAAGTAAAATGGTAAATTTTAAACGCAACGCTAAAGATGGAACTGTAATTATTGATGTGCTTCGACGGATAAAATATACATTTTAAAAGTAGAATTTTTACTGTTTCAAACGTTAAATTCTCCCAGAGTGTAGGACCTTCCCCTTCTCCTTATTTGTAACGTTAGTGCTCTTGCAGAGCATTATTATGTACTACAGTCGAATCGCGTTATGAGTCCGGCTTGTTTTCTTTGTTTTTGAACCAGACTCGCGTTAATAAGAGAGAGACACAAGGAGGGCTCATAACGCGACTCGACTGTATTTTTTTTGCCAATGCGCATGACTTTTTTAACACGTGTTGGACAGCACCGATTTCAACACTGCCAAAATAGCCAGAAATACGTGGTTAATAAAACTTCTGACAAAAATGACCCTCCAACGTTCTTATAGCGTTGCGGTTAGGTGATAGTCTCGCGTGCGTTAAGGTTACTATTCGAAACTCGGTTAGGGCAATATTTTTCTGAATTTATTTTTAAGGCAAGCGTAAGACTTCTTCGCAATGAATGAATGCAAATGTGATTGAAATCTTATCCCCTCCTCCAGCTCCTCTAAAAAACTCCGAAAATAAAAAATGTAAAAAAAAAAAATATTAAACAAAAAAAAAACAAAAAAAAGACAAAATAAAAAAAAAATTGTGTGTCAGCTCCGACGCACGACTGGAGTTTACTCCATAAGTACGATTGTCTAAACATACGCAAAAAGAGTTTATCCAACTGAAAATAAGATTAATACCATATGAAAGGGTAAATTAACAAATTAATGAAAATAATATACATATATAAATATATATTTATTCATTTTATATACATTTATTATAACTAATCGGCGAAATATTTTATATTAAACTTTTCACAATAGTCAATTTCAGATGTGCACAAATATTTCATTAGGAATGTTGATAAATTATGTAATTATTATTATCTGACAATTATCATTTATTTTTTAAATATTAATTAGATCAACATTACTTTCATTTTTAATTACAGTGACAAGTAGTTTATGGTAACTAAAATAAGACACATGGACGTTGGTAGATACGTAGTTCACGAATCTCGAAAATACCGCATCAATGGTTGTACCATACCTCGTTGTCCCCATTGCTCTATCAGAAACAATATCTAAATTCAGTTCAGATTTTAAAAATTGTATTAATTTCAATCCGTCATCTTTGCTAAGATCGACATTAAAATCGCCGCTTATTACACGGAGAAAAACGGAGGTTTAAAAAAACGAAAAAATAATATCACTAAATTAAAATTTATACAAATTTAAAAAAAAATGCAGAATATTAGTAATTTTTATATAAAATTAGAAAAAATTAATGGATGCATATAAAAAATTATATAACAGCAGAGTAATTTTTCGAGTCTTTAATTTTTAATAACCCAAAAAAAATAAATTTATATTATTTTAAAAGAAAATTACAACATAAGTAGTAAAATTTAGTAAATTGGAACTCAAGTTTTGAAAAAGGATCATTATTTATTGAAATATTTAGAAAAGAAAATTATCGGTCTTCGATTATAGTTTTTAAGTACATGATTTGAATATTTTTTCAATTTTTTGTATCACAAATTAACAATAATTAAAAAAAAAATTCCTTTTATTTCAAATATTTTTTATAAAAAAATTTTTTTATTCCGTTGCAATTAAATTTTAAAATTTAGTTTAATTTATTTTAATAACTAGTCTTTATTTTTTTCTTATGATTTTGATTAAAAATCGTAAAGCTAGCATAATAAAAATTCTGAAATTTTTTGTCATTTTCCTTTCATCAAAAGAGTAAAATCTATATTATTGACTTAACAATTATTACTCTCCCAGCATAATAAAATTTGTCAGAGCTTAAATAATATTTAATTTTCTTAGATAATATTTTTAAAAACACCATTATAATTTGTGAGAACATATTAGCAATTTTTATATATATCTAGTAATATTTCATCGCAGTTCAGCAATTTTTGTTTGTCAGTTACAATATTTGATTATATTTCAATCACATTCTTAATATTACCTTCCACAGTCGTCTTTTGTTTCTGACGCTGTGTCGTTCGAGTTAGATTCACTACGTAGCCCTTTGTCCAGTACTCTGCTAACATTGAATCAAGACACACGTAAACTTTTTTAACCGTTTTTAGCTATAAGTGTATGAGTGTAGTGAGAACTTAGATATTAATTAGTAAAAAGTGATTGATATTGATTGTTTCCGGAAGAATTATGTGGAATATTTTAACGGAATGGGGATTAGGCCATTTAAAATCTACTTTTGAAAGTAAGTAATACTGTTTTTATTTTTAATTGTTATTATTTTTATGTTGAGTGACGAATGCTTGTAACTGGAAGTGATTCTCTTGTTATAAGCATTATTATCATTATTATTATTGTAAGATAGAATATTGTGTTCCGGCAACAATGGCAATTATTAGAAATACAAATTTCTTTGATTATTTTTTTTTATTTACTTGAAATTATTCAACTCGTATATTGTTAAACTTAATAGAAATGTTTCGGGGTACATTCATGCTCTCAGAAAATGATTGAAAAATATTTAAATTGGATGTCTAATTATAAACTATAACAGCTACGTTGATGAAATTAATTATTGTGACTACATACTGAGTTTTTGTCTGCTTACAGGCTTAATGTTAACTCCTGAAAATTTTGCAGAAAATTTACTATTATCAAGTCAAATTATTCAAAATAATGAAGATTTAGAAATATTTAATAAATATTTTATTAATTGGTTACAAAAACGACAAAATATGCTCTCCGAGGTATATCATTCTTTACATAATGTCATTTTGCTGATAATTAATTAAATATACAATTGCATATCGTACTTAAATTGAACAAATATATCTTTAGGCTTCTAAAAGCTATTCAATGCTCAATGGGTCTCATATCATTGGAAGTCATACTAATAATCCTTTAATAACTCATGAACCAGGTACCTTTTAATTTTTATTTTTCTATTAAATTGTTTACTACTATTTTTAAACAAAATCAGTTTTCTATTGTAATATTTTTACTAATCTGTTCTTCAACTTTTATGAAAGTTTTCTATAATCTACCGGAAAAAGAAATGCACAGCACCATCACTCCTGAAGAAAGCTTGCGTTATGTCCTGACAGATATAAGTGATAGCATTGTCAACAATAAAATTACAAGTAATTTCAACTGCTATCATATATTTAATATTGTAATTAAATGTGACTATAACTATGTTTCATTCTCAGATCCTAATCCTCTTCCTTGTTCCTTCTGATGCTAGTGTTGTTGAGGGATTTCAGAATCACAATGAAAATTGTAATAAAAATGACGATAATGATCGTGGATCCGATATAAATTTAAATGATACACCTCTCGTGAGTTATATTTTTTAATCACTGCCTGTTCGAAGAGCCTTTGCATTATATTTTTAAATGGAAAATAAGTTAAACCTAAATTACTCATTACATTTTTCGTTTACTACAGAAAATTTATGAATACTTAAGCAACGACGTTGAAGGTAAAGCTATTATAAAAGCGTATCAAAAAAAAAAGTTTAATTCAAAAATACGTAACTTATTGGTGAGACGTATGATTAGCCGTGAAAAAAAAAGCATTTGAAAATGTTCCGTTAAATACAAAAGGAAAATTTCAGTATGTGTTTTTTGAGAATACAACTTTCGTTTTCTAATCATATATTTATATATATATATATATATATATATATATATATATATATATATATATATATATATATATATACACTACTGGAAAAAATTAAGGGATCAAAAAAATTCCAAATTTTTCGGTAGTATTCAACAGGCCGTAACTTTGAGAGAAATGGTCGTACAGGAAATAAAAAAGGAAATTGTAGCTCCAAGTGTCTAGTTTTTGGATTAGAACTTCAAAATTTTGTAGCCTCTGCGGTTTCTGAGTAATCGTAGAAAAACCAGCAATAAAAAAATTCTCAAAATTTTTTTAGTTTTTTTTTTGGTCTACGGGCGTGGAAAAAATTTTTTTAGCTTAACCACCATAAGGATCGGATACTATGTTCATTTAGCTTTAATTTCTTTTTTTAAACACCCTGATACGTCCACTCCTCGCTGAGATATCGGTCTTCAAATGGAAAAGGATCTTTTTGTCTTTGATTATCGATATCTCAGCAACCAATTGTCGCACAGAAAGTTAAAGGTGGGTTTCAAGAACTTGAATGAATTCCCCTTAACGACTGTCCATTGTTTTTTCGAAAAAAAATTTTTTCTTTCCGTCACATGAATTTGAAAATGCAACAAAAAAAGGGCTTTTAGTGGTTTTTGGAAAATCAAGCGCTGGATCGAAAATATTGAGGAAACCACTAATGTAAAGTGTGCCTTTTACAGTTCAATATGTCCACAAAAACCCTACAATGAATCAAATTAATCCAGCCAGCCGTTTTTTTGTTTCACTTGATCGAATTTTTGAAAAATTAAAGGATCACGTTTTTTGCTCTGAAAAGCTCATAATTTATAAAAATGAGAAAAAAATGGTTTTTTCGAGCTTTTTCCACATTTTCGTTCCAAAAAGTGCTTAAATTTTCAAAAAAAAAAAAATTAAAAAAAAATTTTCAAAAAAAAATTAAAAAAAAAAATTTTTTTGGAAAAATTTTTTTAACAAGTTAAGGAAACTCAAAAAACCATCGCCCAATGATTTTTATCACCTTTCCACCGCTGGATTCCTTGATTCTACTGATCTCCTTTTAATTAAATTAATAAAAAAGTTAATACCCCCAATCGAATTTCGATTTTTTCATACGCTTTTCGGAGTTTTTTTCTTTTCTTTTTGTGAATCCCTAGCAAATCGCTTCATTCAACAGTTTTTTCAAAACTAATCCCTCTGCGCTAAAAAAATTTTTTTAATTTTTTGGTCAAAATTGAAAATTTCTGACTTTTGATTCTTAATCATGGTTAGACGACATTTATCGGAGGTGGAAGTCGCTCGGTTAGTGACTCTTATCGACGAAGGTTACACTCAACATGCAGTTGCTATCCGGATGGGTGTAAGTCAATCTGTCGTATCTCGAGCTTATACCAGATACCAAGAGACGAATCAATATCATCGTCGCCCCGGACAAGGTCGCCATCGAGTCACTAATGCCCGCGATGATCGAACAATTGTTAGAGAAGTTCGACGACAACCTTTCGTCAATGCGAATATTGTCGCTCGAAACTTCCCCAATCGCAGACAACAGCAACAACAACAGCAACAGCGACGACGGCATCAAGTGCGAAACATTTGCTCTCGAACAATCATCAACCGTCTTCGTGAAACTGGGTTACACGCACGACATCCTAATCGTGTACCCCTGTTGACAGCAAGACATCGTCGAGCTCGTTTAGCGTATGCTTACGATCATCGAAATTGGAACTTGAGGGAATGGACAAATGTTTTATTCACTGATGAGTCGTTTTAATCTGTATGGCAACGATCGACGTCCTCTCGTTTGGCGCCGTCGTGGAGAACGTTTTCGCCAGAACTTTGTCCGTCCAGTCGTTGCCTACGGCGGTGGATCAGTTATGGTGTGGGGCGGCGTTTCACGAAATTGGAGAACACCTTTGGTAATTGTACGCGAAAATTTGACAGCTAGACGTTACATCGACCAAATTTTAAGGCCCATTGTTCTGCGCAGACGACAACATCTGAGGTCGTTCATATTGATGCAAGATAATGCACGTCCACACACAGCCAACATTACCCGGCGCTTCTTTGAGCGGCATGACATCACATTGTTGCGACACCCAGCAATGAGTCCAGATCTCAACCCCATAGAGCACGTTTGGGACATAATGGGCCGTCGGTTGCGCAGAGAGTATCCAAATTTGCAGAACTTAGCTGCTTTGAAGCGTGCGCTTCAGCACATTTGGAATACCATTCCGCAGCCTCAAATTACCGTCTGCATAAACATGGCTGAACGTTTGAGAGCCGTTATTGAAAACAGGGGTGGTAATACCTGGTATTGAACCAACAAAAACCTTCAGAGAATGAGTTTGGAGTCATTAAATACGGTGGAACTGACGAGCCATCGGGTCTCAATTCTCCTGAAATACCTCACACACACACACACACACACACACACACACACACACACACACACACACACACACACACACACACACACACACACACACACACACACACACACACACACACACACACACACACACACACACACACACACACACACACACACACACACACACACACACACACACAGAGAGAGAGAGAGAGAGAGAGAGAGAGAGAGAGAGAAGCGTAAATCCGACCGCGCGACCTCCACGTGGTACGCTTTGGATAACGCTAATGCCGGCGGTAATTGTTTTCTTCAACTTTTCAAGAGAAAAAATTTCAAAAAAAATTTTTTTTTTTTTTGAAAATTTAAGCACTTTTTTGAACGAAAATGTGGAAAAAGCTCGAAAAAACCATTTTTTTTTCTCATTTTTAAAAATTATGAGCTTTTCAGAGCAAAACATTAGTGGTTTCCTCAATATTTTCGATCCAGCGCTTGATTTTCCAAAAAACCACTAAAAGCCCTTTTTTTGTTGCATTTTCAAATTCATGTGACGGAAAGAAAAAATTTTTTTCGAAAAACAATGGACAGTCGTTAAGGGGAATTCATTCAAGTTCTTGAAACCCACCTTTAACTTTCTGTGCGATCATTGGTTGCTGAGATATCGATAATCAAAGACAAAAAGATCCTTTTCCATTTGAAGACCGATATCTCAGCGAGGAGTGGACGTATCAGGGTGTTTAAAAAAGAAATTAAAGCTAAATGAACAAAGTATCCGATCCTTATGGTGGTTAAGCTAAAAATTTTTTTCCACGCCCGTAGACCAAAAAAACTAAAAAAATTTTGAGAATTTTTTTATTGCTGGTTTTTCTACGATTACTCAGAAACCGCGGAGGCTACAAAATTTTGAAGTTCTAATCCAAAAACTAGACACTTGGAGCTACAATTTCCTTTTTTTTTATTTCCTGTACGACCATTTCTCTCAGTTACGGCCTGTTGAATACTACCGAAAAATTTGGAATTTTTTTTGGATCCCTTAATTTTTTCCAGTCGTGTATATATATATATATATATATATATATATATATATATATATATATATATATATATATATATATATATATATATATATATTAGGTGGGTCAAAAAAATCAACTATTTTTTTTTTTACAATTAATACGGAAAAATGGGTTACTAGGCACCTTAAAAAAATTCTCACCAAATATGATTTCTTAATTTTAATAGGAAGATCCTCCGCGTCGCAGTTTTTCATTTTTTTCTCAGTCCAATAGAAAAATATTCATTCCTCATCATTAATTGCTCGTACAGAAAAAATTTTTATAAGAATTCTGTAGGAAATTTAATGCTCTACAAAAAAGGTATCTTATGTTTTTTCCGTAAACCTCACCATTTCACTAATATTGAAGATTTAATAGTGATTATTTTAAGTCAAATGTCACTTTTGTTTATTAATTTTTGTAACTCGGCAAGAAATGGCTATTATTGAATGGGCAATAGAAATTTTTGTAGCAAATTAACTGTAAATTTTTTCTGTCAATAATAAATCTTCTTGCTTTAGAATCTGTACCTTCGCGAGTCTTAACAGCTTCGACAATATTCTTCTTTATGTTTAATGGAACGGTATCATCAAAAAGTGATAAAATAGCAAGTTCATCACTTAAGTACCATAAATGTGAAGTCATTTTTTCACAAGTAGCCAAGGAAATTAAAGAATTAATTTTACTGTACTCAATTAAATTTTTCATAAACTCTAAGTCGTGATTAGCAGCAGAAGTCGCAGAAGTTGATGAAAACCAAGCTTTTACATACACCATAACTATGAAAATACAAAATTGTCGAAGACCATCCAATTCTTTCTTAGAAAGGTCAAATTCATCTCTAAAAATAAACATTTTTAGGCAATAAATTGCCTTTGCCATCCATCTTGCATGATGAACTGCACCAGGACGCTTGAAGAAAACTTGCTCTCGTGGCATTTCTCCCAGAAAAATTAATGACAATTCCAATATTTCTTTATAGTCATCTCGGGGTTGCGATAACTACCAAAAGTAATCAATTATTCGTAAAAATCAAAAATTATCCTCTACACTTAAAATTGTATTTAAATAATACGTGTAAGTATCGCTTAATAAATGAAGATAGATTATTTTTTCATTCGTAATAATATTAGCAACAATACTATCTTCAACACCAGATTTATACTTCGTTTTATCGAATGTGTCCCAAAATTTTTAAATCTGCCAAATATTGGAACATTTGGTCCGGATGATACTGGCCAATAGACTTCGAATGCACTCCTTAAAATGATCTCATAAATATGATAGCGACATGGTAACCAAATTAATTCTTTTCCTAAGGCCTTTTCAATTTCTTTACATGTACCATGATGGATTCCTGTATAGTAAAAATAGATAATTACACTTTAAGTTCTGTATTTAATAAAAATTGTAACGCATATTTAAAATCTATAAATAAATAAAGAATTATAACTAATGGGCACGTGTCGAAAATTTAATTAATGTATGAAAACAATTCAACTAGAACGATAAAAATAAAATTTTCTTTTAAATATTTTATCATTGATTAGTTACCCGTATTAACCGCAGTCGTGTCAAAACACATCGCCTTGATGTAACTAATAATACCCCATTGATTTAACGTTGACAAGATGGTTGCTGTTTGATTTTCTGCCGATCCACTATTCATTTTTGGAACTCCAAGTAACTGCTCAGTACCAAAAGCAGTCAAAATAATCGGTAATCGATCCACAAATTTCGATTCAGAAATGTCATTCAGTATTTTCCCATCCCAATGCACGACATATTTATCATGAGCTTTGAAGTTATCTTTTAGTCCTATAGCAATGTCCTTTCGTAAGAGCATGCGAGCTCGTTGAATTATTCGATAACTAAGAGTTGTATCTTCTACATTAACACCAACACTTGATAGAACTGGAGCAATAATGAACATCGCATTTCTACTACTAACATTAGCTCTGTCGAGTGCTGAGATAAGCTCTGGAGTTAGAATATTTATTTTTGCTCGTGTTGTCGGTATTTGAGGCACATACTCTAAATCTGAACCGAAATTTGTAGCTTGACTTAATGTAAGGGTTGAAGATGACTCTGATTCCTCACTTCGAACAATCTCATGGCTGGTTGAGGGTTGATTCAAATCTAAAATAAGCGTTGTTATTTAATTAATGGAAGCAAAAATATGGAACTCATTCATTTTGACATCAAATAAGGAACACAAAGAGTTTTTATTTATCATCTACGAACATATTGACATTTATGATATAATTAATTAGAAAAACAATAATATACTTTATTATTCATAATTTATAATCAATTTAATTTATTTTCAATTCTGATTAAAATTTATAATAATTAAATGTTGTAAATACTCACGACTTTCATCTATTTCCATCGTATTCATAGTACTGTTTAATTTATTTGGGTTATTTGAAAGAATTTCTTTCCGGGTATCACTTTTTTGATTTGAATATAGTTCACGAATATCATTATCAAGCAGTTTTATTGATTTATGATCTACAATATCAAATAATGCTTTGATTTCATTCTGAAATATTATTACATTTTTGTTTTGGGCTGATGATTTTTTTCGCACAAAAGATTTTTGCAATTTCAACCATCGGTTATTATAGCGAAGAATTTTTTGTATTACATTAGTTGATCCACTAGTCGGAATCTGGTTGTTTTTCCATAGTTCAATAACTTGATCAGTTGCATTTTTAGCACTTTGTTTGATAGAAAATTTTAACACTTTGAGCTGATAAAAAAACACTCATAACCTCTTTCACTGTTGGCAACTTACGTTCTGAAATTTTTGCATGGGTTTTCCGATCAAATGAATTTCCTTATCCATATTTTCGATAAATATATAAATTTATGTAGTGACCGCAAAATTTGTAAATATTTAATCGTTTTATCACATATACAAGATCATAACTTGTGGAAACACTAGAAATGCTGTAGAAAATGTAAACAAATAAAAACAATATAACTATAAAGAAAAATGTAGGTGGCGCTAGTTCACAAGGGAAACAGAGTAAATAGAATACAAAACAAAAATTCTCTACAGAAGAAATTTTCCCATGGACAATATACAGCTGTAGTGGAAAAATTTTTTAAGACGTTTTGAAGACGTTATAACAAATCAACATGATCGTGATTTCTAATGACGAAAAATAAAAAGTTTGGAATTATTGAATAAAAATTTTGAAAACAAAATTCAAATAATACTTACATTAAAGACAAAAAATGAAATTTTCTCAAAACTGATAGATTAAATTAAAATTTTTCGATTATTTAATCAAAAACTCTTAAAATCGATATACATGAAAGTTTGATGATGAATATCTTTTGAACGATTAATTTAATCGCCAAAACATAAGATACCATTTTTATAGAGCAGTTAATTTGCTACAAAAATTTCTATTGCCCATTCAATAATAGCCATTTCTTGTCGAGTTATAAAATTCATAAACAAAAGTGACATTTGACTTAAAATAATCAATCTTAAATCTTCAATATTAGTGAAATGGTGAGGTTTACGGAAAAAACATAAGATACCTTTTTGTAGAGCATTAAATTTCCTACAAAATTCTTAAAAAATTTTTTCTGTACGACCAATTAATGATGAGGAATGAATTTTTTTCTATTGGACTGAGAAAAAAATGAAAAACTGCGACGCGGAAGATCTTCCTATTAAAATTAAGAGTTCATATTTGCTGAGAATTTTTTTAAGGTGCCTAGTAACCCATTTTTCCGTATTAATTGTAAAAAAAAATAGTTGATTTTTTTAACCCACCCTATATATATATATATATATATATATATATATATATATATATATATATATATATATATATATATATGTATGAATTTCATTTTAGTCTTTCAGCTACTTTATTGAAGCAATATTCTGAAGAAATCCAGACAGTATTTCCAACTGAAAGCGCATCCCTCTATTTTATACCATATGAAAAAAAAATGGAATTAAAATAGGACCGTCTGGAAAACTGGTAGCACATTATAACTACGTCGTGGGTTCTTTAAGAAAAAAAGGTTTGATTGGACTTAAGGAGTCTTCGGATGAGACCTCTGCTAACCAAAACATCGCTGACGCCACTATCGCGGATGAAGTTGACCCTAGTACTATTCTTTTATTTTTACTATTTAAACTAACCAAACAGTTACTTCACTATTAATTTTCAGATGAACTTGATACCAGTCTTAAAATATTAACCAGTCAAGAAAATCAGTCTGAGAATATTCTATTGAACAGCTGGAAAATTACATTTGCTTATAGGAAAAAAATTCTATTGAAAGATAAAATATCTATAAAACAATATTGTACACGATTTACTTACTTACAATCAGAAATTGGCTCAAAATTTGTAAGTTAATTTAATATAAATTTCAAAGTAGATTTTTTTGTTGTAGGAAAAGTGATTAGTAGAGTAAAATAATAAGAAAAGTAAATAAAAATTACCCTGAATTAATTAGTTCATAATTTTTTGTAATTAACGAATATTTTTAATAATTAAAATAATAAGTTATAAATTTAATATACTAATAAACATTGTTTCAAATTTCTTGTCATTACTTTTCTTTCTTTTTTTACAGATAAGTATTGATTTTTATTGCCTTTTCCCAGCTTTAAAGAACCAATTATCAGGTAGTTGGAATAGTTTGAAAAGAAAATTAATAACGTTACTGTCGGAACAAAAGTCACGACTCAAAAATATCGACGATAGAACCTTGGCTGATAATTTAAAACATATCGAAGAGGAAGGTACTTATACAAAAATTTTTTTGATCTTCATTTTCTCGGTAGTTCATTTAACTTGATTAGTATTTAACAATATTTTATTAATGTTTTTAATTTCTTTTCTAGCTCGTAAAGATGCGATTATTTGGCAACTTTTATCAAGTCTGATAACTGGACATTATATTCCAAAGATAGCTTCTGATAAAAACCAAGAGAAAGAAAATGAGGGTCCAGCATCTAAGAAGCGTAAATTTACTAAAAGAAGAGTAACTGCTGCAGAAGCTCGGTATTCTTCATTTTTGATTGTACCGGTATTAAATTTATTTTATGTATAATATATATTTCAGTAGACAATATAATTATTTATTTTTTAACACATTACTTAATTATTTCCCAGAATACTGCTGAAATTGAAGGAGCAGTCAAGGAAAGACAAGAGTATCTTGCTTTAAATAATTTAAGCAGTCAGCCTATCGCCGTTCTTGTCGGGGTAATTGATCGAGTTGCAGATTCATACGTGTACGTTGAAAATAAACGATATAGAACCAAGTCTACATTAGCAGCCCTGGATTTGACATTTAAAAGCTTTTTTGCGCTTGATTGTGAGTATCCACGAGCCGGAGTTCATATATGGACTTTTATTCAACAAGTTGTTTATGATATTCACTTTCCAAAAACTGATTTTACTTCTACAAGTTTAACTAACTTCATTAGTGATTTGAAACAAATTAATTAATCTTCAAGCGTCGCTACGGAGTTTCCATATTTATTTTTAGTTTTATTAATATACTAATATTAATATACATATAATTTACTAATATTAATATAAATTTATCGGTTGCATTTTTTATTATCATATATAATATTAATATAATTAATACAGTTTTAAAGAATCTACATTAATAAACTACACTTTTGTTACCATTGAAGATCTTGAAGATCTACCTGTTCAGCGTTACAGTATTAAAAAACAATTCTTTAAGTGCATTTGGTTAGCATAAGTGTAATAATTAATTTTAAACGACTAATTGCTGTGAACTTCAGCTTTAATACTAATTTTAACGTAACATAACTGTTTGATTTCTATTTTAAATATTTATTATTTAGTCATACATTTGAGAAAATGTTTGTTTGTTTTTGCTGTGGAGAGATTTTTGAAGATGATAGAATTTTATTCGATCACATACAAAAATTCCATTCTGATTGCACAGAATACCAGTGTAGTGTACCTACATGCTACCGGGTTTATTCAAGTTACAATTGCTTAAAGAAAGTTCATATGCGAAAACATAAAAGGCAGTCAATTCATAAAATTGCTAATATAGAGTTACCTTCGCATTCTCAAAATTCAATAGACGATTTTGCAAGTCCAAGTCCCATATTTAACAAAAATACTGACAGCGAGAAAATAGAAGTTTTTGATGAATATGTTGAATGTCCTGACGATGAATTTTACGACGCTCAGCCTTCAATTGTTTCTCAAATAGCTACTACAAAAATAAATTCCACCCAATACGATTTACCAATTAATGATTCAGAAGAAAATTTGAATTTAACAAAAAATGATTTTCCAAATATTTTAAGAAATTATGAAAATTTAGTACATCAGCGGTCGCTTTTTCTAGCTTCTAAATTATATAGTCTTCCAGATTTATCAAGAAAAAGAACTGAAATGATCATAAAAGATCATATTTCTTTTGTTAACAATACTTGTTTTTCTTTATTGCGTAGTACCATTATAAATTGTTTAGAACAATCAGAAGAAAACTCAGAAAATAAATCTCGAATTCAACAAATGTTTAAAATTTTACAGGATTCTTTTAACAACTTTCAATCTTCGTATAGGTCCTTCAAATTTTTCGCTGATAAGGGTACTTTTATAAAACCGATCCATTTGAATATTGGCTACAGAAATGAATATAAAATTCAACAAGGTTCTCTTGCTCTTTGTACAGTTCCATTGACAGCAGAGTTCATTCCTCTCCGTACAGTACTTGAAAAATTTTTCCAAACTGGAACTATCTTGGAAGATACTTTAGCCTATTTAAATTTATTAAATAATACTGATGGTATTATATCAAATTATGTTCAAGGAAGCTATTGGAAAGCATTTATGAAATCGAAAGAAAAAATAATAATACCTGTTGCCCTTTATTTTGATGACTATGAGAATAACAACCCTCTGGGCAGTCATCGGGGTATTCAAAAGTGTGGAGCTGTGTATTTTTTGATTTTATGTTTACCGCCAAAATATAGATCTAAATTAGAAAGTATTTTCTTATTTCTTCTAACAAATACATTAGATCGAAAATTAATAGAGAAAAATAAAATCTTTAGTACGGTTATCGAGGAGTTAAAATTTTTAGAATCCACGGGTATCACTATAAATATAAACGGTAAACTGACACATATTTATTTTAAGCTAGCAGTTATTCTAGGGGACAATTTAGCAGTTAATGAATTATTCGGTTTAGTTGAAAGTTTCTCTGCCAATCATTTCTGTCGATTTTGTTTAATTAACAAAAAGGATATTAATAGTGTTTTCAGCGAAAAATTGTGCACTTTACGTGACCGAAAGAATTATAAATATGGTCTAAGCTTAAATATAATCTCCAAAACAGGAATTAAAGAAATGTGTTGTTTTCATAGTTTACCAGATTTTCATTTTACTGAAAACATTGCAGTTGATATTATGCATGATTTCTATGAAGGGGTTTGTCAATATAACTTAGCACTAATTTTTAATCATTTTATTTCCAATAGCTTTTTTTCTTTGAATAAATTAAATACGATTCTTGTTGGATATTTATATTCTTTTCATGATAGACAAAATAAACCGCCAAGAATTTTAAATGAACATTTAAAGAATAAACAAATTATATTATCAGCCGCTGAAATGCAATCATTACTCCGAAATTTAACGTTAATGATAGGTCATTTGATACCAGAGGATTCAGAGCACTGGGAATTAATACTAAAATTGGTCGAAATTTCTGAAATTATTACGGCTAATTATTATCAGCCTGGTCATTGTGATTTACTAGAATGCATTATAGATGAATACTTAACTACTTTAACAAACTTATTTCCTAACAGTATTAAGCCAAAACACCATTTCTTGATACATTATCCCCGAGTCATGAAATTATCAGGCCCTTTACGTAATTTATCGTGCATGAGAGGTGAGAGCAAAAACAAAGAGTCTAAACAGTTTTCTGATACTGCTATCAATAGGATAAATATATGCTACACTATAGCTACGAAACACCAACTAAAGTTAAACCATTATCTTCAAAGTTTTCTAGTTCCCCAAGATTTTCTTGCTGGTCCAATAAAACAAAGTCAGTCGTTAAAAATAATGAAGCTTCTGTTTCCTGATATTTTCAGTTCAGAAGAAATATCTGAATTAAATTGGCTAAAATTTAATGACCAATATTTAAGTCAACATTCCATAATTATAGATCCAACTGAGGATGGTCCTCGTTTTTATATTGTTAAGAATATTTTTTTAGATCAGAATAAAATTAAACTTGTTACGCAACATGTTACTGCTTATTTAGATAAGCATTTTCATGCTTTCAACGTTTTAAATTACTCTGAAAATTATAAAATATTTTTTTGGGAGGAATTAAAAAATTTGAATGTTTCTCATAAATTACGTGCTGGAAATGGAGAAGAATATATTGTAAAAAGGTGGATCTAAAGAATATTATTTAAAAATTGTATAGATATATTGTTTAATAATTAAATGTTTCATTATATAAATGTATCTATAAGTACACGTTCTTTATAATAAATTATAAGCTATAAAAAAATAAAATTTTATGAATTTATTTTTTACTTTATACCTTTTTACCGAATATTTACTAAGTTTATGAGTTAAAGTCCTCTGAAAAATTATAATAATGGCAAAAATAAATTTTTTTAAGATTTCTCTTTACTTAGAAAATTGTGCATGATATGAACGGTGATCTTATTTTAAATATATTTCAGGCTATTTGAAAAATGTATACTGATGTGATACATGTTACCATAATACAAGGATTTCAAACTCATACAGTGTACGTCTTCCGATTAATTTCTTTAAATTTATCACTATTTCATTATGTAGCAAGATAGATGATTAAATACTAATTATTTAAAAGAAATTGTTAGGAAAATGTAGACTATATGAGTTTGAAATCTTTGTATTATGATAACATGTGTCACATATCAGAATATATTTTTTAAATGGCCTGAAATATATTTAAAATAAGATTACAGTTTGTATCACGTACAATTTATTAAGTAAAAAGAAATCTTAACAAAATTTATTTATCATTGCTATAAATTTTTAGAAACTTTTTAATAATTTTTACATATCAGTATTAAATTTTATGAAGCTTGGAAAAAAAAATTTTTAAAAAGATACAAAATTTAAACTTGGAATGTTTAATTTTAGATATATTTCAATTATAAATTTTAAATACTTTTAAGAATTTTTTTAAAGCTTTAGTAAAAAAAAAATAAAAATTTTTGCATGATTTATTTTGCCAGTACCATTTTTCTTATGACAAGTTTATACATATTATACAGCAGCGACAAAATTTTTGCAGTATCTATTGTAAGAATTAAACCAAGTTATTTAATTTTTATTATGCTGTTCACTAAATTTTCTATCCTCTGAATAAAAAGCATTGTAAGGAAAATTAAAATTTTATTATGCTTTAATACAAAATATATTTACAATTTCAACTGAAATGATGAGGTTTTCATCCGGTCACAAGTTTAATTGGCTAGCATAATAAAAATTCATTGATTTTCTAGTAAAATTTCCTTTTTATTTTTCTCCGTGTACGAGCGCCAGTAAATGGTATTCTTTTCCAAGTAGTTTTGATCCACCTTCTGTATAAGACAATAATGCCTCAAAAATGAAATCTATTACATCATTAACCTTTTGATTAACAGAAATGTAAATCGAAACTATAACAATGTGATTACCGTTAGGCAAAGTACATCTCGCAGCACATATGTGCTTCCTGCATTAATTTTTTTTTTTCAATCTGTAAGTTCGCTGTTTCTCGGCTGGAGTTTTTGGAGGTGGTTTAGATTTTTCCTAGTAAAAAAATGTAAAAAAAAAAATTAGAAAATTTATAAATGCATAATTATAAAAATTTTAACCAACTTTAAGAAAATTGATAAAAAATGTTTTTATAAACATTTTTTTAAAACTATTATAATTAATTTTTTATTTAAAATATAATATTATCTTAATAACTAACAAAATATGGTTATAAAAAGATAATTGTCACTAAATCTTTTACGTACAATAATAAATAGTACATGAAAATTATTTATGTATGCTAAAAAATAACTTTTCGAAAGAAAATTTTATAAAAACATTATTATATATAATCATCATTATAATAAAGAAATATTGTTGATTTTTCAGATAATATTATCGAATTATTGACTTGAATTATCGATATTTAAAAATTATTCATAAAATAAATCATAATAACCTGGAGGAATTTATAGATATCGAAAAAAAAAAATTAATTTTTGGTTAGGTTAGAAATTGTCTAAATTGGATTAAATATCTAATTTTATGTGTTATTCTCAAATATATATTTATATGAACTACATCGATAATTATTAAATATTTAATAAATACAAATCGCACATGCTCATGCATATAATACATGAATTATAACATACCTTTTACCCACATGGTTGTTAGATGTTCCGGCAATATTATCTACACCCCTTTCTGCCATAGTTATTTAAAAATACTTTCAGTTCACTTTAGCGAAATATAATGATAAAAATCATAACTTCACAATAACAATATTAATTATTGATATGTATAACAAAAACAGCAATATAAGTACATTGACACCGATAGAAATAAACAAGCCCAATAACATATAGGTATAGTCGCCTTGCAGCATTACACTATGTACGTCTTAATACACTCACAACCAAAGAGTATAAGATAGAGGGGAAGGCTCTCATTAGTGGCAATGTTAAAAAGCGTACACAAGTTTCAACGCCTCTAGTGATTGTGTCCAGTCATGAAAACGTAAAACGCGCGGGACATTCGGTTCAGTTCAATTTAAATTTCCTAAGATAAAATGTGAAAACAAATAATTTAAGACAAAATAATTAAGAATTATTAAAATTTATTAAAATAATAAATATCTGCAAATACATAGTAATAAAAAATTGATTAATGATAATCCTGAAATGATAAAACTATTATTTTAACAATAATTATATTGTAAAAATTAGCAAAAAGCAATCTTTCTTTTGCAAAATGATTTGATGTACGATAAAATTTACTCAATTGAACTAATTAAAAACATAATATAAAACTTGGTGTAAATATAAAGCTCTCTCATATTAATAAAAGTTTTCTTAAAAGCAACCTATTAATTATAATAATAAAATATTTCATAAAACATATTTTTTTACTAATCACTGCTGCAACAGCCAAAATTCTGTCATTGCACTTGGTAATATGAAAAAAATCTATCTACGAAATATGCTTTAACGTATATAACAGAATAACAATTAAATAATATGTATAAAAATTTTTTTGCTTAAATGACTATAACAGATAAATAATATATAAATATATATTTTACTCAATCTTTTCCTTAATTTATTTTTTATTGGTCTTCACTTTGGTTCGATTTTATCTTTGGAATTTCTTCAGTAGTTGATTTTACGAATTTTGACAGTTTCCTTATATTTATTTTTTTGGATGTTACAGTATCAGTCTTTTTTAGATCACGTCTGATGAATCGCGCTTCCCAGAAGCATCGTGTTTTTATAAAAATATTTAAAAATAAAGTTGTAGCATCGAAGGAACACAATTGAAAAGCTGGTAATTCTGAACTCAGTGTTGAGTATAAATGCGCCGATATATTTTTTTCATAAATACAACTACGGATAACTTCGTCAAACTTGGTATTCCATTTTTTAACAGCTGTAAACACAATTTCTGTAGAATATTGGAGCCCATTTTTATCAGCATAGTCTTTCATAATAGTAAATAGTTTGTATTCTTGATAATTGTTATCAGATTTAGGTAGTACTAGGAAATCTACACATTTTTGACAGTTTTTGTGAAACTTTAAAAATTTGCGGGTTAGATATCCACAAATGTAATAAATCGCATTGTCATGGGTGAATGAAGCTGTTTCTGTCAGTGACATATCTTTTTCTATTTCTTTGATTGGATTGGAGGCTTCTATTAAGGCTTCTCGCAAAGACAGTTGACTTTTTTGTGGCTTGGCGATTGCAGCACTGAGCTTGTTTAATTTTGCAAAAATCATGTTTCCGTCATCTTGACAGTTTGCCGATTCGGAAACTTTAGTTAATTGCGTAATAAAATTTTGTTTTATAGCTGTCTCGAATGATCTGGTAGAAGGATTGACTGAACATCCATTTTGTTGACGAATAACTGCAAACAAATTTTCGAGAGGATCTTGATTCAAACGCCTAGTTTTCAATGCTGGAATATTATATTCTTTTCTTAGCTCTTCAGATAATTTTAAAACACTGTTAATAGTTAGCATAATTCCTGTGATGCACGGTGGAATAGCTTTTTGTTTATCATTTTTTTTTCAAATTTGCTATCGGCAAAGTGAAGCAACATTTCATTTAAAAATTCTATGTGTCCAGATGTCTCAGTTATGGCAAAATTTAATTTTGATTTAACTGTTGGTTGAAGAAGATGCGAGTTAAGTGAATCAAATAATTTATCCATGTCCAATAAGAAATCTGCCGTTGTATCATTGTCGGGAAATTCGTTCGGTTTTATCATTCTGTAAGCTTGATAAGCTAAATACATTGAATTTGAAAAAATTTGAGTTGCTAGTGAAACAGTCATTTTAGCTGCATTTTGTTGCATTCCAAAATGACGATCATTGATTTTTGGAATAAAATTAATGTTCATTTGGTTACTCAACAAATAAACTTTGTAAATCAGTTTCCAATCTACGTATCCACCTCGGTATTTAAATCTTTTGTTAAATAGATTGTTGCGAAAAGATTTGATTAAATGAGGAGGGTCAAAAATGATATAAATCTTGCGTTTTTCGTCACCAACTGTAAACTCGAAGAAAGGTTTATCTTTAGTTATTTTGTACTTCTTTATCAGTCCGGTATTTCGAGTTCCCTGATCGCAAATTAAACATTTGACGATAAGATCAGTCTCATTCAATTTTTCAATAGTATTAACCATTATTTTGTGAGTTTTTGCTGAATTGCCTTTCTTTCCTAGAAACCAATATCCAATCGTTTGCTTCATTGGTTTATTAATCCAAGTTATCATTGCTACTAATGCACAATGCGCTATTTCATTCGTACGCTCTTCCCCATCATCAGCATAACCGTGGAACATATCTTTGGCTGCATCATAGTGAACTTCAGTGGCTAAACTTATTTCGTCGAATAAAACACTAACAAGACGATCTTCAGTATTGTTTTTTTCAAACGTATCTTTAAGTTGATTTAATACAGTTAAATTTAAACCTGGAGTGGTAGGAAAATCTTTTGATATTCGTTCAAAGTCCTTATAGTTGGTATATGTAGAAATTTCGCTAAAAGCTTATAAGTTTTGGGGGAATGATATTTTATAGACAATGCAATATCTTTCACCTCGTTACTGTAGCGTTTAGCATATTTGTTCTTCACAGATAAGCGTAATTGGGCTGCAAATAATACTAAAGCTTTTTTACTCAAATAATTTGATGACGCATTTATTATTGATTCAACGTCTTGCTTCATTTTTTTTTTACAGCAAATTTTTTCTCCATCCTGTTAATTTGGCTTCGCAATCGACCTATTGTTCTAGCCCCTTTATGCAGCCTTAAAGATTTAGGCGTTAACATTTCAATTTTTTTAACTTTAGAAGATACTGCGTTCGGTGATTTCATTATTTGACTCGGTGTTTTTTTTGAAAAAAGTTCAAACTTACGTATAAATTTATGATTCTTTTTAGGTGTACTATATTGCGCAGGAATCTCAGGCGAAATATTCAAGTTTAGCGTTTCCGCCCTGTTGTTGAATGGCAACTCTTCCAATGCTGCATTAGATTTCGGTTCTTCAGAATTAGTTGGCAATATGGGCATATAAGTATCATTTTGTGAGGCTGCCTCGACAGTATTGATAAGTTTTTCTGCTGCATTAAATTTAGGTTCTTGACTATCAGTTGGCCGTATTACTGCTTCTGGATTTAGTGGTTCCGTTGATTTTCCAATTTCTCGTTCGTCTTGTAATGAAAAAAAAAAAAAAATTGATGACGTAATAGATGATGCTTTGTAAGATTCATGAACTTATTGTGTTTGTGATTAGTAGAAAAAGTGGGGACAGAAAAAAATTAAACTAAGTAGGATAGGAATTGGCTTCACAATCAAATAATCTTAATTGTAAATTTTGTCGAGTTTTATTTTGATGTTGTCACTAAATTTTACACTGGTATTAATGCGTATAAGGCTGTAATAAGTTGCAATTATTATATACTGTTCACTATTGCTACGGTAAATCTGGAATATCTATCATGTTTCCGGGGATTGATTACAATGCAATTCGAACAATATTAAGTTACTTACAATTTTCCAATTTTATCATCTCCAAAATAAGAAAATGTTAATTTAAGGTATTTAAAATATTTTCTATTTTTTACCAAAAATTAAAAATTTGTGTTTAAATTTTAATAAGCTATTTAAACAAAAAATCTAAAAATATTTACAATTTTGATTCAGATATTTTTGAAACAGTAGTAACAAAAATTCTAATAAATAATATTTACAATTCGGGCTCAGACATTTTTAAAACAGTAGTTACTATAATTTTTAATTATTTACAATTATTAATAACAAAATATCACATTTTCATTGGCATTGAAATAATAAAAATTTGGAAAAATTGTAAGGCTGCTTGTTACAATAGTTATAATTTTCAAAATGCTATCTCTCAGTTGAATATCACAGAATTTTTTTTTGATTTTTTTTTGAAGTATATCTTCTGCATTTTATCCCCTCACTTTTGGATTTATTACATTTTCTATCGTTTCACCAGTTTCTTTTACTCGACAGAAACGCAAAAAAATCATGAATTTAAATATTAAATGCAATTTACTGATTTTTTTGCCTGTATTTAAGTCACAGCTTCTAATGCAAGCAGAAGCACTTCTTACCTCTTAATGAAATTTTCACAAAGCTATTTGTTTCAATATTAATTAAAGCTGGTTCATTATCAGTAGCCTTGCGTATTTCAAAAGTAATGCCCCTGTCATTATGCGAGCATTCATCTGTAACAACAATATTGATATTAGCGATATTGTTCTATTTTACTACTGCAACAATTCTCATTTTTTCTTTAAATTATTTTTAAAACAATACCTTTCAAAGCCGGACGTTCAAATATAACTTCTTCATTATTGACGTTTACTAATAAATTTTTGCAGTTGAATTTGTCAAAGGAGGTTTTGGCATATTCTTGGGCATCTTCAAAATATTATCAGGCGGAAGTAAAGTAGGAACAGCATTTGGTACTAATAGTCGTTTGGGTGGTGCATTTTTCTTGATATAACGTCTTTCAAAATGATCGGAACAAATTCGTAAACTGTTGGAAGACCCTTTATACTGAGCAAAGTCCTTCCATTGTTGGCGTCTATACAATAAAATTTAAAAATCAATTCAAAACACTAATTTCATCGAGCAAAATTTTTAATATTATGTAATTTAATGTAAATAAAAACATTTAACAACACCAAGTTTACAGGATATAAATATTTACAAGCAAGAAAAGTTGATCGATAATCAATAACTTACTTTTGAGACGCTATAAATTTAATGCCTATATTACTTACATTCGTTCTTCCTTTGGCCATAAAAAAAAGAATGGTCTTTATCTTTTTCTGGTCTTCTTAGACATCTTTTCACATTACACCGAACCATGTTTTTTTAATTAGTTTAAAAAAAATTTTATATTAAGATAAAAATCAAGTGCTGTTAGCCGTTACAAGCAACTTTGGTATTACCAGTATGACGCATTACTTTAAACCGCCATGACAGTACTTTAGTACTTGGACACAAACATCAGATGGCATTCGTAACAGTATACGCGACCTTCCCCTCTATCTTATACTCTTTGGGTCCACATAGGAAACAACCGATGGATGCCAAAAAATATGTTTGATGCGGTTATGTTGGAAAAAAAAAGTTCTTTGTTCGTAAATTCAGTTGCTGTTTTTATTTTTGGCGTGGATGCATTACTGAAAAGTACCATCACAGGTAAAAAATCTCGACGAAAAGCAACAGAAGATGATCATCCTCAAAAACTTGAGGAGAATTCATTGATCGTAATGCGAGGTAATGCCTTATTAAAAATTGTAAATGTATTTATATCAACGTTCACTAATTTCATTTTGAGAAAATTTATTTATAAAGTTCTATTAATTTGAAATCCAAAACTTGCAGAAATTTAGATAAGTTTTTAAAATCATAAATTATTTATTTTTTTAAATGCCTTTAAGCCTGACAGTCTTGATATGGACCACTAAAAATATATATTTCTAATTTACACTGCATTTTAACCTTTAACAGCAGATTTTGAGTCTATATTCATTTCAATATTCCATTTATTCTTATTCTAATTATGTTCATTCGTTTTTACGTATTAATTGATAAACTTCAATTGATTCCTACCGAGACCAAATCATTCATCATTTTTATTTACTGCAGTGCTCTTTGTAATCCGTCTATCGATCGTATCAATTCAAATACTGCCTTTTCTACCTCAAATATTTCTCCCCTGAGTATCAAATTATTTTTAGAGAGGTGAACTAATATTTAATTACAAAAGTCATTTTCTCAAAATTATAATTTTTTGATGTTACCAATTATTTTAGTCAAAATAATAACAAAAAAAAAAAAATAATGACAATATTGTTTTTAATGCGTTGAACTTACTATTATGATTCTGCTCGTTTGTTTCTAATGATAGATATGTTTTCGTTAATTTGTTTCAGACTTTTATATGTATTATCTTGAAAAATCACCGTACATGACAACGTTGGGGAAGTTAGAAAAAGACAAGGAGTTTAAGAAATTGTATACATACCTCGGAAGGTACATCTCCAGTTTAAAGAAATCGAAAGCCGTAAGAAAAACAAAAGACACAAAAAAAGAGAACATCAAGAAAGAAAAAAAAGAAGAAGAAGAAGAAGAAGATGATGAAAAAAAAGAAAGAGAACCTATAACTGCCGGAACAACAGAGGATGATGAAGATGATGAAATTTCAGAAAATGAATTACAAAAACTGGAAAAAATACTCGGTCAGAAAACTGAATTAATGAAAAATCATATTGAAGATTATGAAGAAAATAGTAATGAAAGCAATTTAGTAATAGATGAGAATAATGGTATTTTACATGATAGTGACATGGAATAAAAAATTACTTCACTGAAACCAATTACTTAATTTCGTGGAATAAAACTTAATTTAAAAAAAAATATGATTTTGTGACATTTTTTTATGACCCAACATTAATTTACACGATTCGAGGTTTCCTCCGATCATTATGCTTATAATTTTATTGCAATTTATCTTATAATTTTTGATAATTTTCTTTTATTTTTAATTATTAATTATCATTGTCTGATTCAATTTAGTATGAAAGGAGTCAAATGCTTGAATTATTACAAATATTTTCTAAATGTCTCAGAAATTCAAAATTTTAATATTATTCCCTTATTTAATTGAATTAAAAATAATTTAATTGTATGAATTATTTCAAATAATAATATCGAAATTAATAATTAATAATAGAACTTAAAATTTAAAAATATTTTGAATCATAATTTTACGATTTAAAATTATTTGAAACAAAGAATTGAAATTATATTGAATTATTTGAAATAATAAAATGATGATTTTAAATTATTTAGTACTAATAATTTTGAATCATTTTAAATTATTTTAAAAAGTAAAATTTTGATTAAAAATTATTTGGAACTAAAAATTTCAAATCAATTTAAATTAATTCAAATCAAAATTATACGATTTTGAATTATTGAACGTGAAACGATTTTAATCATTTTGAATAATTTCAAGTCATAATTTTGTGATATCATACAATATGAAATTATTAAAATTTTTCAAATCATTTCAAATTAGATTTCTTAATCAGGGATGATAGTATAGACTACATATTGAAATGGCAATTTTTACTGTTTGAAACTGTAATTTTTAAAGATGAAAGAGTCGTTATTTACTATAGTGACCGCTACTAATCACTTATTTTGGATATTAAATTATAAATTGTGGCTTTTATACTTTCTACATTTAGATTTGTAATATTTACATTTTTGCCACCCCGATGTCCACTGTACAGTTTGAAACTGTAAAAAGTAACCGGAATCCGAGTGAATTTTACAGTTTACTTTTTTTTGTATATTGTGAATGCAAAATTTGTAATTATTATTATTTTTCAAAATTAAAGGAGGATTTAGCCAAGAAATAGATTAAAAAAACAATTACTGATAGATAAATATATTTTTAATATCAAACTTGTATAAAAATGTAATGCTTAATATCAATGAAATACTTTTTTAATATTTTAACGCTTATACTTATGTAAATTATTTGTTTCACTAATTTTGTACGTATAGGTTATTTTTTTCTCGAATCAACTGTAAAATTTCAATAATGGTTTGCAGTTGGACATCATCTGGTAGCTATCGTAATTGATAGCCGATACCGATTAAAAATCCACCAACTTGACCCAATTTTGGCGGCGCCGGTAGAGCGACTGATGTTTTATCTTTACTAATAATATCAGCGATACGGTTGATTGCATTTACAGAATCCGCAATTTCCTGACGTTTTTTTCCTTTTGTATTGGCAGATTCTAAAAAATGTAGGAAATTTAGTTTAATATTTTCTTAGTGACTTGTAATTTAAAAAAAAATATATTTACTATTATCCTGGTCAGTATTTTCGTCAAAACTGTCGTCCATAGCATTTGATGAACCATTATTAAAGCTTCCGTCGTTATTAAAACCAGCGGTAGCATGTTCATCTACATTTGTTCTAGTTCTGCAATTGAAAATTACGATTTAGTATTTAATTTATATTTATTTGTAATTAAAAGAATCTATCGACATAATATCATGTCATTTAAAATTTATGATCATACATACGGGCAAATTAAGCAAGTATCTCGTAGGAATTCACAACATCTGTAATATTTCCATTCATCAGTAGAATCGACCCTTGATGAACCACTTGGTTTGTTTTCATTTTGAATTATTTTACGATGAGTATCTCGAATATATTTAAACTTCTTTTTACATTCTTCAGCATCTAGTTTACCTGTCAAAATTAGTTTACAGAGCGTAAGGTAAATGTGAGATAAAAAAAAAAGAAAGCAATAAAAATTAGATTTTTTTTAACCTTTCAATGCCATTGAAACCTCTTTCCACAAATTTGAAACAGCTTCTCGGTTTCTTTCTTTGAGGGGAACATGATGGTTCCACAGAGGGACTCTTTTTTGCACCTCATTTATTAACAACTCGACTTCAGTATCATTTAATCGTTTATTTGGCGATACAGAAAATTGCGCTTTTGTTTTCACCTTCTTATTTTTGGAATTAGGAATTTGAAACTAAAATTAATATTGTTAATAGGAATAATTATGCAAGTCTAATGAAACATCACACTTAAATTAGTTTTAAAATACTTACATTGCCAGAGGTTTTGTTGTTTTCTTTACTTACTGAATAAATTTTCTCCGTAATCAGTTCCTCACGACCATTTTCCAATAAAGCACGCCGAATTATTGTAACACCATCCTCTTTAAATTAAATACATCAAAACGATGAATTTTGTTAGTTGCTGTACTATTTATTTATTTAATAATCTAAAAAATTGATAAGTTACTAACTTAGTAAAGAATAGCAATAATGATTTTCATCGATATGATGATTTTTATATTTTTTTTAACAATTATGATCTAAGTAACTATTACAAATCTCCTCACATATACCACAAACATAAACTTGTGATATTTCCTAAAAATAAAAACAATAAATATTTTGAGTTTATTTTCTTACACAGAAAAATGAAAAAATATTTCTGTTATAATTATCCGTTTGATTTTATATAATATAACCCTTACATCTTCCAACGCTTCTATATCTAGGTAATCTTCGAATAGTGCCATTTTCATAACAGAAAGTCAACAACTTTAATCTAATGTTTAAATAAAAATTTATTTTTAAAATAAACCATAACAAGATTCTTAACTTATTCAATATCGATTACTTTCGAGTTCGATTATATAGATTCTAAATTTCTGTTTAATCCTTTAAATAAAAAGCTAATTCGAGTTTAGCTTTTTCCGATTTGACGCTACTAAGTTTTTTCCAGGTGGCAGCACGGCCTAAATTAACCACGTGACACAATTTGACGCTCATAACCAGCGTTACACCCTTTAGCGTCAAGCGTCAACATGAGGTTACACCTTTAGCTTTTAACAAATTAAAGTAATATCCACCAGATGGAAGCATAACACCATACGGAACGACTTCACAGTATAAACTGAATGGCGAAACCAACTTCAGATCTTACAGTAGTCACAGTGTATAGCAGAACATTTCCTTGAGAGTGTTCTCACGTAGTTGGAACTTCTAGGTGGGAAAAACAATTTCAAAGGTTATGGAAATACGTGCTAGAGCAATTATTTTTAATAAACACCCAATAATTTTACTATATTGTTAATCTAAATGTCATTTTCTAAGTCGAAAAAATTCTCTCAGTATGTAAGGTAATTTAATTTCAAAATGTAAAAGTAATGATTGTAATTCTGATCGAACTTGGGTTTGTTACTTCATCAAATGATATTTTGATATTTTAGATTAATTCTTCCCGGAGGTCTTAATTTGACTTCATCTAAGAATTATATTACCAACCGAAAGTTCAAAAAACCATGGAATGTCACGCAAAAATTATCAATAATTTTACCAATTGGAGTTGGAATATCGGTCATCTCTTTTATACAATGGAGTAATAAGAATAACTTACCACACGATATCAATGATTCTACGATGACTGAATCAGCTAGCAATTTAGTAGTATGTTATTCCATCATTTATATTTATACTAGCTGACCCGGTCAACTTCGTATCACCTACAACATTTTTTTTTACAACTTTTTATTCGTGATTATCAACCTTTAAACTCTTATTTATTTTTATCAACAATTAACACTGGTTGTATTGTGTATAGTTAAAATGGTATTACCCTGATTAAAAAAGAGAATTAAAAAGAATTAAAAATTGAATGCATCCTTTTAAATTCTCCTTGGAGAATTAAATAGGATTAAAAAGACTTCGGGATTATAAGTTTTTAATTCTATTTAATCGTCCGTGGAGAATTAAAGAGGATTAAATAGCATTTCAAATATAAAAGACATTCAATACTTTTGAATTCTCCGCGAGAAATTAAATAGTATTAGAAAGAATTCACATTCAGAAATTTTCTGTACTTTCGAATTCTTCGCCAAGAATTGAATAGTATTAGAAATAATTCATAGTAGGAAACTTTTAATACTTTTTAATTCGCAGAGAATTGAAAAGAATTCATCATTACAAGCTTTTGATTCTACCTAAAATTAAGTAGGATTAAATAGCATTTCAGGTAAGAGACATTCAATAGATTTCAATTCTCCGCAGAGAATCAAATAGTATTAAAAAGAATTCCCATGCAGAAATTTCCAGTACGCAAAAGTAACTGCATCCTTCTTAATTCTTCGCAGAGAACTGAATAGAATTAAAAAGAATTCAGCATTATAAGCTTTTCATTCTTTTCAATCCTCCTTGAAGAATTAAAGAGCATTAAAAAGGATTCAAAGTGAAGACTTTCATAATTATTAAACGAGAAATGAATAGTATTAAGAAGAATTCATACATGAAAATTGTCAATACTTCTATATTCTCCATAAAGAATGAAAAGGAATTCAGTATTATAAGCTTTCTATCCTGTTCAATCCTCTATAGAGAATTAAATAGTATTAAGAAGTATTCATTATTTGAAAATTTCGATACTTTTTAATTCTCTGCAGAGAATTAAATAGAATCAAGGAGAAATCAAATTATTTTGATTTTTACATTATTTTTTTGGAATTTTTAAAGGAGGTGGAGAAAGGATAAGGTATCATATCAAATTCACATTCATTCCTCTTAAGCTTAACGCTTGCCTAAAAATTAAGTTTAGAAAAACGCCTATCGCTCTAACGGAGATTCGAACTGTAAACCTAACGCCCGCGAGACCATAATCTAACCGCAACGCTGTACGAACGTTGGAGAAACTTATATGTTATGAGTTTCATCAACTACATGTAGTATTCAGAATTAAAAAGGATGAGTAAGTATTAAAAAGGTCATTCAACAGCCGAAATGAAAGTCAATATTTTGCATGAAATAAAAATTTTTTTTTTTAAATAATTTATAATTTGTGTTTAGAATAAAATAATGACCTCAAAACGAATGTAAAAGTGAAAATTGTTTTAATTTAAAAAAATCTTTGAACTGCTTTAATATATATATATATATATATATATATATATATATATATATATATATATATATATATATATATATATATATATTAGGGTGTTTCAAAAAAAGACGAATTTTTTTTTTCTTTTGGTATCTAAAAATTGACAGTATACCTAAAAACAAAAATTTTGGCGCCCATGTGAGTTCTTAATATCAATAGTAAGATTTGCCATTTCTTTATTTTCCATTTAAATAACACGGGAAAAATTTTTTTTAATTTTTTAATTTTTATTACTTTGGAACGGTTCATCGTAACAACAATCTGAAAAATGATATTAGTAGGAAATTTTACGCTCTACAAAAAATGTTTGAAGACCAAAGTTTCTCAGATTAACGGCTTCAAAGATATCCGCGGTCAAAGATAACACTAATAAAAAATTTCAAATATTTTCCAATAAAATTACAAAAAAAAATATCACATGCTATATTTTTATTATTTTTTATGTTAAATTACTTTAATTCCGTTAACCTGAGACTGTAAACTTTTTTTTTTTACTAATTAATTCAATACTTAACTCACGAAATGCACTAATATATAAATATAAACGTTAAAAATATCTTATAAATGATTTTTTGGTCTCTTTTATAACAAATTTATTTTTTTTTTACTAAATATTAAGAAATTTAATTGAGCAATTAATTCTTTATAACAAAAAACTATATTTACAACTTGTTACAACAATTTTTCAACTTGAAAATATTACAGTTTTATAAAATTACTTTTATTGCAATTAGGATATTGTTTTCTATGTTCTGTCACTACTTGCAACAAATATTGAAGCTGTTCTTCATCTTTCGTTAAGCATCGATTATACTGCTCTATCAATGCCACGCCGCGTTCTGCTACATCATTCACAACTTGAAGTTTCCCGAAATACACCAAGTTTTCTAAGAAATTCGGATTCTGAGGCCACAAAGTAACATCCTCATCAATGAACTCATACGACAAATCAAACGATTCAAATATATTAATCGATCTCATAGACACAAATTGACTAAGATCTTTATTTAATAATGACTCTAAATTTTTCTTATCTATTATAAAGCGATTTGTTGTAGTTTCATTGGCTTTACAGTTTTTAAGAGCATGAACTATTCTTTTTTTGTTCCAACTGAAACATTTTTATCAAAGAGAGATAAAACAGACAGCTCGTTGTTTAAATACCACAAGTGATCGGCTAATTTTTGTCAGCATGTCTGTGAAAGACTATTATTAAATCTTTCAAATGAAATTAATTCTTTAATCAAAGTTAAATCATTATTAGGTGCTGTTATAGCACACGGCGCAGTGAACCAAGCTTTTAAATAGAATATTATGATAAATAAACAAAGTTCTCGTAATCCATCTATTTCCGATTTAGTAAGATGAAATTCATTTCTGAATAAAAAAATTTTTAAACTATATATTGCTTTAGCCATCCACCTTGCATGATGGACCGGTCCAGGATGCTTAAATGTAATATTTGTGGTAGTAGTACCCAAAAATATTAATGATAATTCCAGAAGTTCACGGTAATCGTCTCAACAATGATCCATCTACAAAAAAAGTTATAAGTCAAAATGAAATTGATTATATCGCAATTTCAAAGTTGAGAAGACTAATTATTATTAACTGATGTGAGGTAAAAGTTGTAAAATATTTTACAAACGCAATTTTAATCGTTAAAGATGATTGAAAGTATAACAGTCATGTGAAACTGATTTTCAATATTTTTAATCACGACGGCAAGTTAATTAATCAGAGTAAAATTGATAATTGAGGAGCTTATTTTCAAAAGGGTATCTTTTGATTTTTGATTAATCGAGACAAAAACTAGTTATCTTCAATTATAAATATTTGTATTGAACTTTTTTAATTTAGCTATAAAGTGCAATCGGTTATGAAGCTGCAATTCGATTTTCATTTATAAATGTTCATAATTCTCAAAGTAATTAGTATTTAAAAGTTCAGAAAACTGGTATTTTAAAATATGAAAAGATACCCTTTTGAAAATCAGCTCCTCAATTATACTGAACTTTATACATTTTTCTTTTCCACTTTAACGTCAGTTAATAATTCTTCAGCGCTGGATTAAAAAATTTTACTTCTATTTGATTATTAACGAATTTCAAAATCTCATCTTTGATTGGTGTTATTACTTCCAAAATTTTTTTGTCACAAATACCAGCCGTAAAGTTTGATTGGTCAATTTCATCCCACTTCTTTTTAAATCTCTGATAAATTGGAACGTTTGGGCCAGACGAAGCAGGCCAGTATACTTCAAATGCACTTCGAAGAACAATTTCAAAAATATGGTGTCGGCATGGCAAGTACAGCAGTTTTCTACTAAGATCCTTTTCTACTAATACACACGCACCATTTCTGATTCCTGAAAAAATAAAATCAGAATTGCTAGTGAAGTATCGATTTTTTAGAGTAGTACGGAGAAATCTTTTCAATTTGAAAAAAAAAAATAACTCAACTTGGAAATTAATGGTTAATACTAAAAATCTGATTTGATTTAGCATTTAAACATTACGGTAATCAACCATGTTATATTTTTTTATTAATAAATTATTTACCCGTATTTGACGCCGTAGTATCAGAACACAATGCTTTGATGTTGTCAGTATTAATATCCCATTGTTTTACTGTTTTAATAATAGCCGAAGCTTGGTTTTGTCCAGTCCCAGATTCTAGTTTAGGAACTAAAATAATCGGAAGCCGGTCAACTTGTTCTGTACCTGTAATATCTGATAACAGTTTTCCATCAAAATGTAGTACATAATTGTCAGTTTCAGATTAGTCTTCAGATTTAACGCCGCTTCTTTCCGGAATTTTTCCCTTGCTCGGTGAATAGTCACATGACTAAAGTTTACGCTTGCACAATCAATGTTCAAGCTAGATAATAAAGCAGCAATAATGTAAGTCGCCATCCTACTAGTCACGTTAGCTCTATCCAAAGCCGCAGCAAGTTCTGGTGTCATTATATCAATTTTTGGAACTTGTTGTTTTGGCATTTCATCTGCATAATCAGAGATTATACGAGAAGTATTACTTTCCAAAGATTTCTGGGATAATTGAGATGGATGACTTGATATTTTATGATTAGCAACATCATCAGTCTCAACTACACAATAATAGTTGACAGTGTCGTTATCAAACTCTCCGACATTATTATTACTATCATTACCATTATTATTATAGTTTTTATCATTGCTATCAATGTTCTCTTCACTATTATTATCACTATTATTGTTATTATTATCATAATTGCTGATATCAACATCCATGTCTTCGACATCTTCTAAAATTGGTTAAGAATTATATGAAATAAAACCACGTCGACTGGAAGATTTTTGTCCCAAATAAAATAATCTTTTTTCTTTGTCCAGTATATTTAAAACATCCGTATGAGCTACATCAAATAGTTTATTTAATTCATCCTGAAAAACGGATTCCTTTTTTTTTTTTTGAGACTTTGACTTTTTCATTTTACGGTTTTTTTGTAAATTCTTCCATCGATTGAGATTAGTTTCAAAAAAGCAGATCATTTCTCTCTTGTCGGGATTTGTGCCGCACACCAAATTTCAAAAACTTTATTGATAGTGATTGATATACTTTCTTTAACTGAAAAATTTTTCGTATCAAGATAATAAAATAAAAGCGACATAACCTCTTTCAGAGAGGGTAATTTTTTTCCAACTAATTCACTTAACACATCACCAATCAAGTACACTGTTTTCACCATTATGGTCACAAAATTTATAACTAATACATTTCAACTAATTAAATTAATGATATAACGGATTGAAAAAACCGTCAGTATCAATGAACAAAGACAATGACGAGAAGATATAGTAAAGCGTTGAGAGCAAAGCAACTAAATGAAGTTAGTACCGAACAACCAGGCTTACCAATACAGAGCTTATTAGCTACAACACTCAAATTAAATGAGTATAATACTCTGTACCGACAGAGCTAAATAAAGCTCTGTTGATATTTTTCAAATAAAAAACATTTGATCAAGTTTTATAGTAGATTTAATTGATTTAACGTATTTACAGAATTTTCATATTATTTTGAATAATATGCAATGATGAGTGTTTGGTGAGTTTGTGTAATAAGGAACTTTACATTTTCCTCTTACAAAAATTTATAAATTTTATAAAATATAAAATAAATTTGTTATAAGAAAGACCAAAAAATCATTTATGTGACATTTTTAACGTTTATATTTATATATTAGTGCATTTCGTGAGTTAAGTATTGAATTAATTAGTAAAAAAAAAGTTTACAGTCTCAGGTTAACGGAATTAAAGTAATTTAACATAAAAAATAATAAAAATATAGCATGTGATATTTTTTTTTGTAATTTTATTGGAAAATATTTGAAATTTTTTATTAGTGTTATCTTTGACCGCGGATATCTTTGAAACCGTTAATCTGAGAAACTTTGGTCTTCAAACATTTTTTGTAGAGCGTAAAATTTCCTACTAATATCATTTTTCAGATTGTTGTTACGATGAACCGTTCCAAAGTAATAAAAATTAAAAAATTAAAAAAAATTTTTCCCGTGTTATTTAAATGGAAAATAAAGAAATGGATACAGGCAAATCTTACTATTGATATTAAGAGCTCACATGGGCGCCAAAATTTTTGTTTTTAGGTATACTATCAATTTTTAGACACCAAAAGAAAAAAAAAATTCGTCTTTTTTTGAAACACCCTAATATATATATATAAAATATAAATATATATAATAGCTAGCTATATATAATACCCATATATAACTTAGCCATATATAATAGCTAAATCTGTCATTAAAGACAAATTTGGGAATTAAGGAAATAAAGGATAAGGGGAAAGGGGAGGACCTTTACTCAGTAGGAATTTTCGGATACATATTTTATATGTATATAGTATACGTGTATATATATATATATCTTAGGGTGTGTCATTTTGAAGCTACTTTTTTTTTCAACGAAAAAACAGGCTGAAAACTTGCAGGAAAATGAGAGAAGAAACCTGTTCGAAGCGGAGCTCTGATATTAAATATTGATATTTAGAGGTGCCTATTTTTAACTTTCTATTTTCCATTTAAATAACATAGAAAAAAAAATTTTCCACCCAGAATACAAAGTATTTTTATATCCAATATACGTTTTCTTAATGTAAAAAAACTGGTATTTTTCGCCTGAGAGTACCTAAGTTTTTTCTAGAGCTAAAATCTTATGCTGCTTTACCATAGCAACCGCAGAGGTGGCCCTGCCAATTCTCTGATTTCCCTACAATTTCACATTCCTGGCGTGTTTGTTTACATAATTGTAAAGTTGTACATACTAATTAATTATTTATTGGATAATTATCAAGCTGTATTACAATTGACATTAAGATTTGGATAGATTCTTGGGTATTAAAAATTATTTTTGTAAGTAAAATGGTTCTGATGCGCTAATATTTTCATAAAGCTACAAGAAAAAATACTTACGTATCAAATTTTTTTCTTCTTTATTTTATTTACTGTAAGAAAATCATGACCCGAGTTATATGAATTTAATATTTAAAAGTTTCACGGAATTATCAATTAATTATTCCAAATTAATCAATTGAAGAAAGCTCGAAAAAGACAATCACTAAAGTAAATAAAGTATAGTATGATACCGGAATACTCACTTGCGGATTTCAATATGCGACATCAAAGTTGACAAAAACTTTTTAATCTAAACAAATATATAAATATGCAAATTAAAGATTGGTTAATAAGCTTTCAGATGTAATTTACAGGAACTCGAGAGGATAACGTGTTCAATTGTTATCACACGAAAATACGGTAAGAGTGAAAATTTTATCGAATTTCGAAAATTTTTGAATTGCTTTCATTAAATATCTAACCGACAGATTTGGCTCAGCTTAGAACTTAACCTTAGAAATCGTCCTAAGAATGAGTGTGTTACGTTTTATTGAGATCTTCACTCATATACTACATACGCGCACACTTACAAAAAATAAGATATATTTTCATACACTAGAATAATTTATATGGCAAAACAACGTTTGCCGGGTCAGCGAGTTCTTTATAAAACACATAATTGTGATACAAATAAAACCAGTATCTATTATCTAATATCTAATTTTTTTTATTAAACGCTCGAACCACTTTAACTTCTTTATCTTAAAACAAAATTATCAAATATACGGTAAAACATTTTCAGTGAATTTTACTATGGATACATAGTAACACCAGACTATAAGAAACCTGGTACAAAATTTACAAGTTCCCATAGTAAACAGTATGCGCAGAAGACACGATTTTGTAGTCTGCACATACGTTTACTATGGGAACTTGTAAATTTTGCACCAGTTTTCTTATAGTCTGGTGTTACTGTGTATCCATAGTAAAATTCATTGAAAATTTTTTACAGTGTACAAATGTTTTAAATAAGTATTTACACTCCATGATATTAAAGTATGAAGAATTTTGTACTAAAGCCATATTTTATGAAAAAAGAAACGAAAAGAAGGCTGTTCATGGTCACTGTAAGCAATTTTGCAAGTTCATTCTATTTATTAACAAATTTCTTAATTTAAGAAAAAATAACTCAAATCAAAAAACCTTTTTTTTTTATGCTAAATTATACAATATTATTCTAGTAAAAACTAGCGATTTATCATCAAATTTTATTCATTTATTTTTTTTTTTAACAGATGCAGTGTTATTATTATTTACCTTGGAGAGTAACAAGTCGAATGATTGGATGGTTATCAAGTATTGAAATACCACAAAAATTTCGTCCATTTGTGTATAATAAATACGCTGAACTTTTTGGTGTTAATTTGGACGAAATCGATTGCGATATTAATTTATTTCCTAGTTTATCAGATTTTTTTGCAAGACCGCTAAAATCCAACGCGAGGCCTATTGCTATGAATGCCAATATTGTAAGTAATTTTTTATCTCTTAAAACAAAGAAATACCATGCTATTTCTATCAATCTATCATTAATTTACCATTAAAAGCGTATAATCTTTAGGTTTCTCCTGCAGATGGAACAATTTTGTATCTTGGTCCGATTTTAACATCTCAAGTAAAACGGGTTAAGGGGATATCATACAGCCTGCGGCATTTTTTGGGCGATACGAAATCACACAAAAGCAAAAAAGAGTTTACTGATCAAGATAACGATGATTATGTAAAATCTCTTTTAAAAAATTCAAATAATTCACTGTATCAATTAACAGTATATCTCGCGCCTGGAGATTATCATCGATTTCATAGTGCAACTGAATGGAAGATTAGACTTCGTCGTCATTTTCAAGGTATTATCTAGCATAATTATAGAGATAAAAAATAAAATTAATAACAATATATTCTTCCGTATAATTATCATTGTTTATAACTTTCCAAATCAAATTCAAGGCTTTTGAATTAAACTTTTCCAAAGTTATTAAAAATTTTATGATCGATTAAACGTAAGAAAACAGTATATCTAAAATGAAAAAATTTGAAGAGCGAATAACCTTACGAGTCAATCCTAAAGCTTCCCAAAAAAAATATTTTATCTCCATAGATTTACGTGTCATTTCTTAGAACTACTTGAATATTCGGAGTTATAAGAAGATCAAAACGTGTGTACATCAAAAGAATTTTTTCCCGGGTTTTTACTATTTATGCAACCGGAGGGACTTTAAAGCTCAACAAAACGATAGTTATAAGTTTTCGAGCTAGTCATGAAAAATAATTTTTCATTGTTGAATATGTCTTATGTGTACTGACAGCAATTCTTAGTGTCCATACTAGAAAACAAAAATTAGGAGAACGGTTAACCCTGAAGACCATCCCTGCAACTTCCCGCTATTTCCATAACTAGGCACTTAAAATTGCACTTATGCCGCTTTTGAGCTCTTCGAGCGCGTTACTTGTACATGAATTCATGAAAAATATATATATATATATATATATATATATATATATATATATATATATATATATATATATATATATATATATATATATATATACACATATATATATATATATATATATATATATATATATATATATATATATATATATATATATATATATATATATATATATATATATATATATATTAGGTGTGCCAAAATGTAACTTACTTGATGGACCTATTAAAATTGGAATTTTCAGTTCCGCTTTTGAAATCAGCTGTGTTTAGGCCTTTCCTAAGATATTTTGGGGTAAGACGATTGATTTTATTTTCATAGAATTTTTAGCAGGAGGTTTAATTGGGCACTTCCGGCGAAAATTTGAATTTTCAGCGGAAGTGCCCTAACTAAGCTCCAGTTAAAAAATTCTATGAAAATCAAATTTATCGTCTTACCCCAAAATATCTTAGGAAAGGCCTACACACAGCTGATTTCAAAAGCGGAACTGAAAATTCCAATTTTATAAGGTCCACCAAGGAAGTTACATTTTGGCACACCCGAATATATATATATATATATATATATATATATATATATATATATATATATATATATATATATATATATATATATATTGTAACAGGGTAAAATTACCCTTAATCGATAAGTCACCGGATATCGATAATTATTCGACATAGCACTGGCGCGTCTCGATCTTCGGGCCTAAAGGGAGAATAGGAGGGGGTGAGTTTGGGTTAAAATAGGTGAGCCGTGCAGTGGAAAAGGGAGAAGTAGTGTGACCGCCAGACTGAGTGCCACGGAAATCAAAAAGGACCGTTCCCGAGAGTAGTGATGAGACGAAGGAAGCCAACTACAACTAGGACTTCATCTTCAACGAGTGAGTTAGATCATCGTTTTGTTCGTCAAGGTGTCAATTATTGCTCTGTGGGAAGGAAGTGGACCGCGGTTTATCCAATGCCCAGTTACTTCTCCTAATTGTTTATCAATTGGATCGTTAATCGACGAAAATTTTAATTCAATAAATAAATCATAGAACATTTGCTAGTTTTTGGATTTAGTGATTTTCATGGGGGTTTATACCCGGGGATCGCTCAATCGACCTTGCGGGGGAAATTTTTAATATCTAAAAGTTTTCAATCAATTAACTAACATCTAAGAAAATTCATTAAATTAATTTTTCAACAATTAACTTAGTAAAATTGATTAACTTTTGTCATTGAGAAAAATAGACAAATTTTTATTCGTGGAATTTTCGTCAAGCGTCAGTTTTTGTGTCGCATAAATTCCAATACCCAAGGTCAAGCAAGACTTGACTAGCGAATGTTCTAGCAAATAAAATTTGACTATTTCGACTCGTGTCGAATTTTTATAATTGATAAAACAATCAGAAAATTGTTGATAAAATTTTATATTAAGAATTAATTACTAAGAATGTTTTATATTAAGAAAATTATATTAGGAATTTTTATCGAAATTATTATATTATAAAATTATTTTTTTGACACGTGTAAATTAAGTAAATTTTGGGGATTAGGTCCGTGAAGGATTTAAATTAAAATTAATGACACTTGATAATTGTCGGCGTGGATATTAAGTCCAAGTAATCAGTTAATCGAGTCAAAAAACGTCACAGTAAAAATTTAATCAGAGTTAGTGAATTAAACTTTTGTTAATAATTTTGAAGTGATTGTAAAGGTTGATATTGTGACTAAGTTAATTCAAGGCATTAAGCCTCTGGTTCTATAGGGATTAGTTCGAGGTTAATTGAAGTTGATTATTGAATTGGAATTATTGTTTTTACCAAATACTAATGATTGAATAATTTGGAAAAATATTGTAATTAAATTAAAATCCTTTTTTATTAAAATTTATAAAGTAAAAATCAATTAAGCGAAGTGTGGGTTATGCGTGTGAAGAATTGTATGGGTTATGCGTGATAGAGAGTGTTAATAGTGTTAAGTGCGGTAGTCCTGTGGACTTAATTTTAAGTTATAAGTGTGTAAAGTGAGTTCGTTTTGGTAGTCCGGTGGACTTGTAATTTTAAGCTTAGTTTTAGGTCAGGTGTGGGAGACCGTTCGTTAAAAAAAGCCCATTTAGTTTTACGCAGGTGTGGGAGACCGTTCGTTCAAAAAAGCCCGTCTAGTCATCGTATCGTCGTTGGGAGGTTCGTTTGTAAATATCGTTTATTTCACAGTTATTCTCCGCTTCGTTAGATTATAAGTGTGTGAGTGAGCGCTTAAATTTGTTAAGTTTGTTAAATTCTAATTGTTAATAAATATTGATCAATTTTGTTAATTAAATTTTTCCTATTCAACAGCACCTTCCTCCACTCTCTCTACCCTAAGATAAGTTTTCTCAGCTCTGGACCGGTTCCAGGAACCGTAATAAATAATCCTGGTGGCGCCCTGATAATTTTTATTGTTGTTAGTTTTGTTTAGTTATTTATAAAATTGATTAGGGGCTAACCTGAACAGGTAAAACTGTTACAATATATATATATATATATATATATATATATATATATATATATATATATATATATATATATATATATATATATATATACAGGGTGTCTCTGAAGTGGCGGGAGTAATTGTTGGGGTCGATAGAGAAAAAAATACTGAATCGAAAGTTCCTGAGCCAAAAATTTTTTTGGGCCATAGAATTTGAGTTATGAATTAAAAACGATAGCCAATCAGAAGCGCGCTATTCGAGAAATGAAAATGAGCGGGGAAGTAGAGGAGACGCGAGAGTGAGATGCTGCAATAGCAGCTTACTCGCTCACACAAAGCCGAGCATGAGAGGGGATTGTGACGCTATGAGCCGAGTACGTAAGTGTGAATGAGTGGATGTATGAGGTCGCAAGCGGACGGCTTAATGTATGAGTGTGTGTCCGTGTATCGCAGCATTATTGGAGGCGTTGTAACGCTGAATTAAAGCTAACCGGGTACTCTAAGACAGAGGAAAAATTTTAATTTTTATTTTTATTCGAAAAAATTTAATAAAAAAATAAAAAGGCCCAAGATTTAACCAGACCCACAGAAACGGAGAGTAAATTTTTAATTCTCATTTATTTTGCTGGGGATTATTTTCAAATACAAAAAAAAAAGGCTAAGATTCAACTGGAATCCAAAAAGAGATGGATGAAAAAATTTTATTTTTTATTTTTAATCAGCAAAATTATTTTTCTTTAAAAAAGAGCCCAATCTCGACTGGAGCAAGAAAAAATGATTGAAAAATTTTATTATTAATTTTCAATCAACAAAATTATTATAAAAAAATAAATGGGCCCAAGTCTCAACCGGACCCAAACAAACGGATAAAAATTTTTATTACTTACTTAATTTGCTGGAAATTATCTTTAAAAACGAAAAAATGCCCAAGACTCGATCGGATCCAAAAAAATAACAGTACAAAAATTTTTCCTTATTTTCAATCAGCAAAATTGTTTCTTTTAAAAAAGGCCCAATCTCGACTGGAGAGCAAAAAAATGATTAAAAAATTTTATTATTAATTTTCAATCAACAAAATTATTAAAAAAAAAAATAGTCCGCAGACTCAACCGGACCCAAACAAACAGATAGATAGTTTTAATTACTTATTTATTTTGATGGGAATTATTTTAAAAAACGAAGAAAATCGCCCAAGACTCGACCGGACCAAAAAAAAAAATAAATTGAAAAATTTTGTTTTCATTTTCAATCAACCAAATTAATTTCTTTTCGAAACAAGGCCCAATCTCAAACAGACTAAGAGAAACTAATTAAAAAATTTTATTTTTTATTATTAATCAAATATTATTTAAAAAAGAAAATAAGCCACAGACTTAACCGGACTTAAACAAACGGATAGAAAATTTTTATTACTTACTTAATTTGCTGGAAATTATCTTTAAAAACGAAAAAATGCCCAAGACTCCATCAGACCGAAAGGGAGATGAATAAAAAAATTTTACTATTCATTTTTAATCATCATAATTAACTTTTTTATAATAAAAGGCTCAATTTCGACCGGACCCAGAAAAAATGATCCAAAAATTTTATTTTTATTATTGTTGATCATCAAAACTAATTAAAAAAACAAATGAGGCCCTAGACTCAACTGGACCCAAACAAACGGATAAATAATTTTTATTACTTATTTATTTTGCAGGAAATTATTTTTGAAAACGATAAAAATGCCCTAGACTCGACCAGACCCGAAATAAAATAAATTGAAAATCTTTGTTTTTCTATTTTTAATCAGCAAAATTATTTTCCTTTGAAAAAGGGCCTGATCTCGACTGGAGCAAGAAAAAATAATTGAAAAGTTTTATAATGAATTTTTAATCAACAAAATTTTTTAAAAAAAAGAAAATAGGCCCCAGACTTAACTGGACCCAAACAAACGGAAAGAAAACTTTTATTCCTGTTTTTTTTGTTGGGAATTATTTTTCGAAACAAAAAAATTGCCCAAGACTCGACCGGACCCGAAAAAGATAAATCGAAAAATTTTATTTCTAAATATTAATTAACTAAATTATTAAGAAAAAAAAATAGACCCAAGACGCAGCAGGACCCAAATAAACGGATAGAAATTTTTATTACTTGATCACCAAGATTAATTTTCCTTGAAAAGAAAGGCCCAATCTCAAACAGACTTCGAATAACTGATTGAAAAATTTTATTATCAATTATTAATTAACAACATTATTCTTAAAAAAATTAATAGGCCCCAGACTCAATCGGACCCAAACAAACGGATCGAAAACTTTTATTTCCCATTCATTTTGCTAGGAATTATTTTTAAAAACGAAAAAATGCCCAAGACTCGACCAGAGCCAAGAATAGAAGAATGCAAAAAAATTTATTTTCTCTTTTCAATAACAAACAAAAATTTATTGAACAAAAATCAGCCTAATCTTGACAAGACGACGATAAAAACTGATTGAAAAAATTTATTATCAATTATTAATTGACAAAATTATTTCAAAAAAAAGAAAATAGGCCCCAGACTCAACCGGACCAAAACGAACAGATAGAAAATTTTTATTACTTATTTCTTATGCTCGGAATAATTTTTGAAAACAGAAGGAATTGCCCAAGACTCAACCGGACCCAACCAAACGGATGGAAAACTTTCATTTCTCATTTATTTTGCTGGGAATTATTCTGTAAAATAATTTTTCAATTAATCGTCAGGTAAAATGTCAAAAATAAATTAAAACAAACATTGAACTCAAGTCCCAATAATTTTGATATTTTAATTAAAATTATTTTTTAATTAATTGACAGGTAAAATGTCAAATAAGGAATTGAAAAAAAATCGCTCTCGAGTCCTGATAATTTTGATATTTTTATTAAAATTATTTATCAGTTAATTAACAGGTAAAATGTCAACTAATAAATTAAAAAAAAAAAAATTGAACTCAAGTCCGAATAATTTTGATATTTTAATTGAAATTATTTATCAGTTAATTGACAGGTAAAATGTAAAAAAATATACTAAAAAAATCGCTCTCGAGTCCTGATAATTTTGATATTATTATTAAAATTATTAATCACTTAATCAACAAGCGAAATGTCAAATGATAAATTAAAAAAAAAAATTGAACTCAAGTCCGAATAATTTTGATATTTTTAATAGAATTATCTATCAGTGAATTAACAGGTAGAATGTCAAATTATAAATTAAGAAAAAAATTGAACTCAAGTCCGAATAATTTTGATATTTTTATTAGAATTATCTATCAGTGAATTAACAGGTAGAGTGTCAAATTATAAATTAAGAAAAAATTGAACTCAAGTCCGAATAATTTTGATATTTTTATTAGAATTATCTATCGGTGAATTAACAGGTAGAATGTCAAATTATAAATTAAGAAAAAATTGAACTCAAGTCCGAACAATTTTGATATTTTTATAAAAATTATTTTTTAATTAATTGACAGGTAAATAAATAATAAATTAAAAAAAAAAATTGAACTCAGGTCCTGATAATTTTGATATTTTAATTAAAGTTGTTTATCAATCAATTGACTGTTAAAATCCTGAATAATAAATTAAAAATAAATCGCACTCATGTTCTCATAATTTTGATCTTATAATTGAAATAAATTTCTAATGAATTGACGGGTAAAATCCCAAGTATCAAATTAAGTAGTAATCGCACCCAAGCCCTGATAATTTTGATATTTTAATTTAAATTATTTATCACTTAATTGATAGGTAAAATGTCAAATGATAAATTAACAAAACATTGAATTCAAGTCCTTATAATTTTGATATTTCAATTTAAATATTCTTTTTATTCACTGACAGGTAAAATGTCGAAGAAAATATGAAAAAGAAATGGCATTCACGTTTTAGTAATTTTGATATTTTAGTTTCCCTTTTTCTTAGCAAAGAAATCATTTCAAAAAAATCTACAGGTGTTTCGGCAGTTCAAGGATAACTTTACTTTAATGTTATTAGTTTGCATTCACATCATTACACTTTACTCCTTTTATTAAGCAATTAAGATTCCAGTTGAATCTTAGCCTTTTTTTTTTTTTTGTATTTGAAAATAATCCCCAGCAAAATAAATGAGAATTAAAAATTTACTCTCCGTTTCTGTGGGTCTGGTTAAATCTTGGGCCTTTTTATTTTTTTTTATTAAATTTTTTCGAATAAAAATAAAAATTAAAATTTTTTCCTCTGTCTTAGAGTACCCGGTTAGCTTTAATTCAGCGTTACAACGCCTCCAATAATGCTGCGATACACGGACACACACTCATACATTAAGCCGTCCGCTTGCGACCTCATACATCCACTCATTCACACTTACGTACTCGGCTCATAGCGTCACAATCCCCTCTCATGCTCGGCTTTGTGTGAGCGAGTAAGCTGCTATTGCAGCATCTCACTCTCGCGTCTCCTCTACTTCCCCGCTCATTTTCATTTCTCGAATAGCGCGCTTCTGATTGGCTATCGTTTTTAATTCATAACTCAAATTCTATGGCCCAAAAAAATTTTTGGCTCAGGAACTTTCGATTCAGTATTTTTTTCTCTATCGACCCCAACAATTACTCCCGCCACTTCAGAGACACCCTGTATATATATATATATATATATATATATATATATATATATATATATATATATATATATATATATATATATATATATATATATATAAATAAAGATACCCAAAGTATACTTGTACGTATCTTCCCGCATATTGGACAATTTTGTATACTCTTGCAACCTTGAGGCTCAAGCGTAACAATAGCGATTTCGTTACAAAATTAACAATTTTTTATTTTTTAAGCTGAAATTTTTTTCAATTCCAAAATTCCAAAATTTTTTTTTCTAAACCATCCCTGAACTATAACGAACAAAACAAAAAAAAATTTTGAAAATCGGTCCAGCCGTTTTTGAGTTTTAGCGAGACTAACGCACAGCAATTGATTTTTATATATATAGATATATATATATATATATATATAGATGGTACATACTATGCAAACTTTGAATGATACCATTTATTTCTGCTTTTGAAATTCCACCTAATGGTGTATTTTGGATACCGCATATATTATGACTTTGATGTACAGTCGATTATGTATAATTGTATAATATTAAATTTAATTATTTTTCCTTCGTTTACACTGATAAAAAATATTTTCGTTTGTTTTAGGTAAATTGCTAAGCGTAAACCCAAGAATGTTCAATTGGTTTCCACATTTATTGGAAATCAACGAGCGAGCTGTATACATAGGTGATTGGAGAGAAGGTTTTATGGCTTATGTTGCAGTCGGTGCCACTAATGTAGGTTCCATAAGAGTATACTGTGATAATACTCTTCGCACGAATACCAAGTGGAAGAAAGAAGATAATGGACAAGATTTTCATTTTATACCTACAAAAATTGCTAAAGGAGAAATGTTTGGGGAATTCAGATTAGGGTCTACAATAGTGATTTTGTTTGAAGCACCTAAAAATATTTGTTTTTCTGCAAAAGTTGGTCAAGCAATCAAAATGGGTGAAGCATTAACAACGATACCGACAGAATGTGATTATGTAAACAAGATTACAATTAATTTAAATAGATCGATATTATATGCACTCAATCTTCTTGGATTCTGCTAAAATATAAACACTAACGGATTGTAAATTTGTTTAAATTTTATAATAAATATGTTTGTAGACAGTACATCACACATAAAAATACAGCTCAATTTTGATAAAATTTAATTTAATTTCATCTATACAGGATTCACATTTGAGTAGAATCTAGTGAATTTACATTTATATAATTGCTGTTCTTTAAAATTCTGAGATCAGAAGAATCCTTGGCTTCACGGTCTTTAGTTACTTCTGTTGCAGCTAGTTCACGAGGATTTCCGTGCTAATTTTTGAACTTTCCGGTAAGAAAATTGAAAATTTCCATAAGTTGGGAAGATATTGGTTTTACCCCGTTTTTCAAAAATCGAGTTTTTTTATTTTATTTTATTTTTTTCATTTGATTTTTGAACAATACACTGAATCCTACAGCAAATCCAATAAGTGGGTTAAATTAGAAAAATGATATTAGTTACATGATGTTTAAAAAAAAAAAAGCGTGTGTACAGAGTACACATGTTAGAAGTGAAACTTCTTTGGCAAACTCAATTTATAATTCATTAATTAATAGTTCCCGGGAAAAAATACCATGTATGATCGTACTTGACCAAGCATGAATTAGGCATAATCATGCATGGACCATGTATGATCGTGCATGATAATACATGAGTCGTGAATGATTGTGCTAGATAATACTCAATTGTGTACTTGTAACCATGTGTTATATCGCACAACCTGTCATGACTATGCATAATCATACACAATCATACTCGATCGTGCATGACTGTGTACCGTGAGAACTAAAAGGTCGTGCATGAGTCTGAATGAAGGAGTATGGCCTTGTAGGGCCATACAAAAAAATTGCTTGATCAAGCCTGATCATGCAGGATTCATGCTTGATAAAGCTTTATTATGCATGAAGTCGTTAAACACAGTAGAGACTATCATGCATGACTGTACATGCCCGTAAACGGCCATACATGATTCATGCTTGACCAAGCTCGATCAAGTATGACCATTTGTGATTGAACAGAATAAGTAAGCATCAGCCAGTTCGACTGCGTATGGCTTTGTACAATCATTCATGATCGGGCTTGGTCGAGCGTGGCCATGCACGATAACTCTTTCCGTAACCAAAATCAATACCGGATACGACACCATTATGGATTTGATTCGAAATGTTTTAAAGTTTGAAAATTCGATAAGAAAATTATTATTATTATGTTACATTTTTTTTTACACTGACTCAATCGTCAAGTCTCTTTCCCTCAAGTATAGGTACTAAAAAGATTATTCTTATTTGATTTTATGTATTACGAAATCAATTTGTATTACGAAGATCAATTTGTTTTATAACTAATAGTTATAAGAAAAAAAAAAGTGTTGTTTCGGAATGATCACACAAAGCCATACATGATCAGGTAGGGTTATGTTCGCTTATTCAGCTTAATCACAAACGGTCATACCTGATCGAGCTTGGTCAAGCTTGAATTATGCACGATCATGCCTGATCGTGCACATTCACGCATGCTGAAAAGTACATGTTCAAGTATGATCTTACACGATTATACATTATTCACGCACGATCATACACAATTTATACATGATTATATCTGCTTCATACTTGATTAAGTATGATCACGCGTGTTGATTTTTTCCGAAGGAAAAAAATTAGAAAATTTGTTTTAAAAGTTATGCAATATTCAAATTTTTACCATTCTCCGAATTTTTCAAGTTTTTTTCAATATATTACAAACTACTATACTCATTACAATCGTTCAGGATCTGTTTCGAAGGGAAAGTTTTCGACAGCTAAAAAAATAATATCTAGTAAAAGAAAAAACCACAGAATTTTAAAATTTGAAGAGGAGAAATATTCAAATTCATGTTTTTTTTGTGGCTCAATTTTTCATTTATAATATTTCTAATTGATCTTATAAAATTCTGAAACTCCTAATAAGAGATTTTTTTGTTTCTAGAATTAAGAATTTTTGAAAATTCAAAGAAAAAAAAATTTTTTTTTTAAGTTTTTAATGTTTAAAAAAAAAGAATACAAGCTTTGTAACATTATTCGTTGTAGAGATTCAACATATTTTGATTTTTCATTCGGTTTTTTTTTTGTTGAAAATGTTTTTTTTTTTATTGCTCTAAATTGAAAAATGATTATTTGATTAATTTTACGTATTGCAAAAAAAAATTTTTTTTTAAATTAAAATATTCATCTTTGAAAATAAAAAAAAAAAACAAATCTTAAAAACAGAAAAACTGGAAGGTCAGTTAGAGCTGTTATATAAGAAGATGAATACATACAAAAATAAATAACATTCATTTATAAATACTTTCGACTTTACTTTTCTTGTAAAAAACATATTTTTTGTATAAAACATGTACATTGAATAGAATTTATTTAATTAAAGCTAAATCATTACTAACATTGTGCTCAAGTCTCAATCACTCTAACGACGAACGAAAAATATAATATGTAGTAAAAATCTTTTGAAGAATTGTGGAGGATCAGCGTAGTGGTTATTGTTCATACTTTGTGTCTCAAGGGTCCCGGGTTCGAGTCTCGTCAAAGACCAGATGTCAAATGGTATTTTTCAGTGAAAGAAACAATCGAATACTACTTAATAGTAAAAGACTAATACCTTGATGAACAAAAAAAAAATTTTTTGTTCAACTAAAATTTTTTTTTATCGCGACAAAATGCTTGATCATGAATATTTGCCAGGCATGTAAAAGCATGATTATGCTTAATCACATATGATCATGAATGATCATTCAAGGCCATGCATGGCAAATATACATGCATGAAATTAACGCCTGATCATGCATGTTCATGCATGATGATTTTTTCCCGGGTTAATAGATACCAAAGACAAGTACATAAAGGATTTATGCATATATAGTATGGAAAGAATTTAACTGATGTATAGTATTGAAAGGATTAAATGAGAAAAATTTACACTATTTATGTCACATATTCTTTCAATTTATTTCTTCAATATGTACAACATCATCTGATGATATTTGTAATGATATGGTTGTCACTAAAGCCTTATATGATAACTAAAATATGAAACATAAGTTCTTGTTTCAATATTTTCTAAATATCGTGTAAAAATGGCATCTATTGTGGTTCCGTATTTAGTTGTCGATATGTTAGGATTATTATTTAATTGCAGACTAAATTTTTCATATAAAAAGTTAATTAATGGTGTCGAATATTAAAATATCTGAATAAAAACGTTAATAAAACAGCATAAACAAACACGAGGTTATAAAATACATAATAATAATAACATTTAAGAGCAGTGTACCTACAATCTAAAATACAACGCATGTGCACATGAAAATAACATTTCTATAGTGTAAAAGTATAGAATTCCTTTATATCTTTATCTTTTTCTCTCCGACTGGGTACATATATGCGACTTTTAATGTGACGCTCATATTATGATTATTGTGACGCTCATATTATTATTGTGACGCGACCTTGAAATTTTACCTTCAACGATTTTACCCTCAACGCGCGCAAAGAAGTTTCACTTAAAAAAAAAATTAGGAAAACGGTTGACCCTAAAGGCCATCCCTTCAATTTCCCGCTTATTCCATACTTAAGCTTTCAAAATTTCACTTCTTACGTTTTTGAACTGCTTAATACATACATACATACATACATACATACATACATACATACATACATACATACATACATACATACATACATACATACATACATACAAACATACATACTAAACTACTACTATTAAACTATTATAGAAATATAAAATCCAGGCTGGCCTCTTTAGGACATCGATAGACTCCAGGAGGGCCGTACAGCTAGGCTAATCAAATAATTATAATATTGCGTAAACGTAAGGATTCAAACTGATTAGCTGAATAAATAGTCCTTGGTTTATAACTAAAACCTATAACATTTATTATTATAACAATGAAAACCAATGTATAATTCGAGGGAGCACGGAGCGGAGCTCCGTGCTCTATACAGATCTTCGATGGACTGCCCGTTCATTAGGCTACATAATTATACAATTATTATTTTGTCAGCCTTTGTTGGTCTCAGGTTACACCTCGAGAACGTCGTCGAGGCCCAAGTCTCATGCTGAATTGCATATTTAGACTGCCCACGAGCCACGGCGGCTTCTTATCTCAGAGATTTCCGTTACATATTTAGCAATGAAATCTCTTCGTAAAATTTTAAGAATAATTGCTCCAAAGTAATTTTTAATTTTGGCGAGAACGTTACAATGTGTAGTAGTAGTAGTAGTCGTAAATCCATACTTGATCAAACTAGTAAATTCATATAAAAGTTAATAAATAAAGTGTTCTGACTGTTTGATGTCGGTACAAAGGAGATTGACTAGATTGCTCTCATGAGTATACTTAAACTTTAAACATCTGTACTTAATATCTAACATGAGTCATTCTCATGGCAACTTCTATTATCGTTCTTATGAACGCGATGTCAAATGGCTGCTGCACATGCGCACCATGACTTAGCGGGAAGAAGACCGGCGAGTCCGGGGCACGAGGCCCGAGGGACGCCATGTGCGGTCAGTTGTACTGGAACTTGTGACTAGTGCAATATACCTGCGATCTCTCTGACATAGAAATTATTTCATTGAGTTTCATTGTTTGCTAAAATAATTAATTATTATCTAATTATCAGTCTCGTACTTAATTAAATTCATTTGTTCGAACTTTGCGCATTATATTAACTTCAACGTGAATTCTTGGTCAAATATCTAAGACGCAATAAAAAAATTATGTCGTACTTGGTGTTCAGCATCGCGGCCATTGTCTTTTTGTGTGAATAAATTAGACGCAGTAAAATATCATTATTCAAGTTTGTTAAGAATCTTCAATTCCGCTTTTAATAATTAATAATTTCTTCACTTCAGTTCTTTAATATTTAATTATAATTAAAATTATTGTTATTTAATTAAATTTTACAAAGGTTAATTGAATTTAATCAGTAGTAATTATTAATTTAACTTCATTTAATGTGCTTTATTTAACTAATTTTAATCGTTTATTTATCAAAATCAAATTAATATTTTCAAGAAACAAAGTGCGTTAATAATTTCATATATTTAATAATTTTGTTGAATTATTTAGAAAATAATTTAAATTGAATAGTAAATTCTCGCGTCAATTAGGAAAAATATATTCAATTATTAATTTAAACAAATATTCAAATAAGAAAAATAAATCAGATCCTGATGGATCAATTTAAATATTTTAACATTTGATCCTCTCGGATCGCAATACAACTTGATCCCAGCGATCAACAATTCGATCCTCTCGGATCGCTACACACTTGATCCCAGCGATCAAAAATTCAATCCTCTCAGATCGCTACACACTTGATCCCAGCGATCAAATCACTATTTGAAATTACAGGTCATTTCAGACCATTATAAACATACAGTCAATTCTCTTCCGATTACAAACACACGATCCTTTCTGATTATAATTACACATTATATCTTGCTATAGATTTAACGGTTAACGGTTAACCTCAATAACCTAACGGCGGCTGAGATCAATTCTCACCCCTCATTGCACACCAGTGCAATTATCATACACATTCACGTCAATACGCATATACACACGCATATCTCTTAACTGTATCATCTTCGAGGAGTTTTTTCTCTAGCAATTGCTAGAGTTTTCTCCCATTGGGGAATAAATTAATCGTAATTATTCACCCCAACACCGAGTCTTTTATTTTAAATAGATAGATCCTGAACCAATTCCTAAACAATCAACTACATATAGAAGAATTACGGAAATTCTCCTTATTGGAGAATTTGCGACAAAACACTGACTCAGTCTCTATTCAGTAAACATAGTTTCGAGAAACAATCAACATTATATATCTCATAAACATCAAGGCTGTTATCAATATTATAAAACTTGTTGGAAGCATACATTAAACGGTATATAGGAGCAGAAGTTGCAAAGTTAGTATTCGTTAGTGGAAGCTGAAAGGGAAAACTACTCCTCCAAGTCGGAGTTTTAAAAATAATTGACTCTAGTAGTCTCAGACAATACACCTTGCCCTTTATTAATTGCGTCAGGAAAATGGCACTGGCACAAAAACGTCGATTTTTTAAAGAAAGCACATTAAATCTACGGCAAAGTTCATTCTTATCCGACCTCCTTATGAGATAAACTCGATTAATCTTCCAGGACAGGAATTTTAGAAATTTGTGTTGAACTGTCGATTTTGGTGCTGTAAACATCATAGATGGGAGACCAAACTATTGCAGCATATTCAAGACGCGATCTGACCAAGAAGAAGTAGATAGATTCAATAGCTTTAATTGTTATTAAGTACTCCCACTCTTTACATTGATTGAGACATCATTATATATATTGACTCTGGATTCATTGTGGTTCTTATATGTACCGATTGTGGGAACATTTTGATAACAACATGTATCCACTCTGGCTACGTAATGGGTTTTGTATGTAACCATTGTGGGAACTTTAAGATGACAAAATGTATTAATTCTGGACACGTTATGGTAGCATATCGGTTACAATACTTATTCACTCTGTGTAAGATAATTGTCTTAACATTAAATATTTATTTGCCGGGACTAGGTGTTAAAAGATGGAGGAGACACAATTCGTGGTTATAGTCATATATTATAAATAAATCACAGTCATTCTTAGATTACAAAGTTGAGCATTAAATAAACTATGATCACTATGAGCATTTGAACAATTATTATGGCATTGAATTGCTATGCTGAGTTATGAGTACGAGCGAGTTGAGTTTAATTGAGTTGTATTGATTAATGTATATTAATTATACTGAGTATGAGTTGTAGAAAATTGATCTTCAATTGAACTGTTAATTAATGTACAATATAATTAACACTAGCAATTATGAGCGATAAATATGAGTAATGTTGTAGAATTAGGTTCACCAGACGATTAATTAATTACACTTAATTAATAGTCATAGTATGAGCGTATAGATTAGATTAACTGAGTGCAATGATTAATAGAGTGAGTGATTATGAGTGTAGTGAGTGGTCTTATTATAGAATAAGTATTATGAGCATATGTAGATTGTAATGGTTGTAATAAGAAATGAGTTCATGAAAGGCGTCACAAACAAGGAATGAAATTATGACGCGACAATTCAAAGAGCGTGGATGATTATGAGTTTTATGTTTACACATGTTGAGTTCTTGAATCTGTAGATTCGTATTAATAAATGCACTTCACAGTTATTAATTAATGTTGATTGCACTGAGTTGAATCACTTGATGATTTCTAACGATCTCTGGATGAGTTTGATGAGTGAACTGAGAGGCCACCTCAGCTTGATCTCGGATGAGTAAAAGTATTTGGTGACAATCTTTGAAGATCTGAACAGTATCTGGCCCTTAGAGCCTGTGTAAGTATATATAACAGTCACCACTGACCCCACCAAGCAACACCCGCAATGCGGCATTTCCCACATAATGGGGCATAAGATGATGAGTAGTGGTCTAATAATAGACCTGGAGTCATGACAATATATTTTGGTGATGTGTTGCTAGGCGAGAGTCAATGATGGCTGTTTTGCAATAATGTTATAAGACAGTGTGAGTGTGTATGTGCCAGCATGGGAACGCCATGTGGTAATGAGTAAGAGTGAGATAGCAACATGAGTATAGGTTGGATCTGGTGTGATCACAGAGTGCATTGAATATTGAATAAATCAATACCTGAGTTTCCGATGTTGGTAGTGAGCTTGAGAAAGATCTTCTTGATTGAGTTGGGTTGATTGATGATCCTGGTTGCACTTGATGTTGAATTTGATGCACAAATATATATCACCACGTGTTTACTTGCACGTGTTTTTGGAGATTTTCTGCGCAACCGGGTTTGAGTTTATGTTTTATTTTATTACAAATGTGTAATTCCGCAACACAGTTAGAATGTTCGATTCGATTAATTTCAAACATACCTTGTTTACACTTTCTAAATGTATATTATTATTATTATTATTATTATTATTATTATTATTATTATTATTATTATTTTGCTATTAAATGCTCAGGGGGGTTATCCCCGGAGTCCGATTCTCCGAGGGCCCAGCCTGAGCTCCATCCGTTACTACTGGACCACTCTGCACAACAAGGCGGTTAGTGATCACAGCAGGCCAAAGTCATTTCCCTTAAGAGACGGAGAGAACCAAGTAAAACAGCCTTCTGCATCCTAACTGCCAAGAACTCAGCTTTTGATGAACAAGCTGGAACTTTGGCAAGTGAGGATACAAAAGACTGTTTCATCCCTCCTAGGACGCCAACAATCAGGACAACAAGCTTGACACGGTAACTTGGGTAAAGTTTGCCAATTTCAAACAGGAGATCCTGATATATTTGTCTTTTGTGCTCTTCTTTGGCTGAGATGTTGTATTCAGCCGGGGCCGAGAACTCAATGACATAAATGTCACGAGTGGCCTTGTCGAAGAGCACAATATCAGGTTTGTTGTGATCTATCCGCCGGGTTGTTGCAAATAGCATGTTCCAATAAATTTTGCAACTGTCATTCTCAACAACCTGGGGAATATCTCCTGGCAGATAAGGCAGCATTGGTGTCACGTCAATACCGTAGCAATGACGAAGATAGTAGTACAGTACTCTCAGGGCAGCATTGTGACGCTGGATATATGCACCTCTCGCCAACACTGGACATGCCGACAAAAGGTGCATAAGCGTCTCCGGATGTTGTCTACACCTCCTACAGGAAGTATCCGGTAGCTGCACCTGGGGCATTGCTACGGTACTCAAGAGTGTTAATGACACAATCTTGGCAGGCAAATATGAACCCTTCAGTCTCGGACATCAGGCCAGCTGACTTTAAGAAGGAAAACGTCAGCTGGGTGGACAAGCCATGATCACGCACGTGTTTAAAGAACACGCTGTGCATGGACTTGTCCATCAGTTCGCCAAGGAGTAGTTTTTCCTCGGCGTTCCTGATGACGCTCTTAAATTCCTCCTTTCGGAGTTCCATAAGAGCGTTTATTTCTCCAAGACCAAGGGTTCTTGCCGCATATATTGCTGCCTTATACAAGAATGACCCCTTATGTTCATTTTCATGTTTATGTACAATTTGCATAAGAAAGTCATCCTCGTCTGCAGTGAAATTGACAACTTCGTGTGTTAAACCCAGGACCAAACGGTCGTGAAGCCGCTCCAAACTCTGCAAACCTCTCCCACCGATGGATCGGGGGAGGTATAATCTGGCGACTGATGAATTGGGGTGCATGCTCCGATTCATATTGATGACCTTACGGGTTTTGATGTCGAGATCTCATAAATCCTTTCGGGCCCATTTCAGGACACCGAAAGTGTATAGTAAGACTGGGACAGCGAGCATATTAGTAGCTGAGACTTTGCTTTTGCCGGAAAGTTCGGAGGACCAAATTTTCCGGAGCCTCCTAACATACTCGCTCTGGAGAGTTGCTCGGACTTCAGAGACCGCATGCATGCGGTGCTCTTCCATTCCTAGATATCTATACAACTCCCCGGCGTCTAATTGTCTTAAGACGCTCCCATCCACTAACTCGACATCATCACCAGTATCAGAGCACTTACCCCTCGCCAGATGTACGACCGCACACTTGTCCAACTCAAAAGACATTCCGACATCTCGTGTGTACTCTGCTACGATGTTGAGGGCCGCTTGTAGATGATCTTTATCAGCGCTATACAGCTTCAGATCATCCATGTAAAGCAGATGGGTAATCGAATAGTTTCGATCACCCGGAGGCCCCACAGAGTACCCACGAGTTTTACGGAGAGCAAGAGATATAGGCAGCAGTGAAACACAAAACAGCAGAGGGCTCAAGGAATCACCTTGGAAGACCCCCCGTTTATACTCTACAACTCCGGTTACGTGCAATGCATTTCCACTTCCAATGTGAAAACGCGTTCGCCAGATCTGCATTGTACGCCGAATGCATTCCACTATTTCCGGATTGACTCCCAGGCATTTGAGTAGCTATAAAATCAACTCATGAGGAGTTGAGTCAAATGCCTTACGATAGTCAATCCAAGCCATTGACAGGTTGCGTTGATAGTAGATCGCATCATGTAAGACGCATCGATCCACTATCAAGTTCTCCTTGCAACCTGACAGGCCTCTTTTACTGCCACGTTGTTCATATATCTGTTGCCATACAGGCTCTATCTGCTGCAAGATACGGTTATTTAAAATTTTTGTAAAAATTTTATAAATCGCATTCAAGCAGGTGATAGGCCTGAAATTCTTAGGATCAGACAAGTCACCTTTTTTAGGTATCAATACAGTTCGCCCTTCTACAAGCCAGTTCGGAATCGGATCGTCAGTTCTAATCTACGATGTAAATATGCGGGCCAGATGGAGGTGGGTAGAAGTAAACTTCTTCCACCAGAAGACATTAATGCCATCTGGTCCCGGGGCAGCCCAATTTTTGCTGCCATTTAGAGCTGAACGAACTTCATCCACACTGACTGCAGGGCTCTCTTCATCAGCATTCTGCCGACGGTGTTCCCGACAGAATGCTTTGAAGTCGTGCAGAGCTGGAGTATTGGCGTTCACGTTTGGTTGATCTCCATACAACTCAGTCCACAAAGCTTCCACCCGCTCAGGAGTTGGATAAGTCCCGGTATCATCGGTTTTTGGTGTCAGAAACCGTGAAGGGCTGGATCGAAACAACGAGTTGTCGACCAACCGCTTCAGCCTTTTCTCTAGTGACTTTTTGGCAGTCACTAGAGCCCGCAATTTATTAAGAGACTCTTCTTTGATGACAAGAAGAGTACTCTTGTTCAGTGTGTGATGACGCCACCGAAGTTCAGCAACAATGCGTCGAATTCGGGGTGTGTATGCTTTTTGAGTTGTTTCGAACTCAATCACACACTGAATGCGGGAGACATGTTTCCGGGATCTGTCAATTTTGGAGCCAAGTTGTAAGATGAGCTGTCTCAACCTTGCCTCGATCGAGAGACAATGTCTCTCTCTCGGAAAAGCCAAAACTGCTGCACCATACACAACCTGGCTCACAGTGAGCAGGGTGGAGTCCTCCAGGATGGTTGCACGGAGATCTTCGTTTACCGCGTCGAGCTGTTGTTGGGAGTAAGTTATCTTTTTAGATATACTTACTTGCCGTCCTACAAAGGGATTGTTGTTGTCCAAGGAGGAACGGCGTCGCTCTTGGTGTAGTTGCGCCGGAAAGGAAAGTCTATTAGACTGCCTTCTGTCCGACACAAGCGATCTTCTATTTCGCTGAAGATGAACGGCATAATTACGCAGGTGTTTGGGCGTAAAATGCGCTAGCTCCGGATGCATATCACTCCAAAGAGTGTGCATCCGGGCCATATTTTTATTATTTGTTATTAATTGCTCAGGGGGGTTTTCCCCGGAGTCCGACTCTCCGAGGGCCCAGCCTGAGCGCCATCCATTACTGCTGCACCACTCCGCACAACAAGGCGGTTAATGAGTGCAGCAGGCCAAATTCATTTGCCAGGAATCCCAAAATGACAGCCTTTTGCATCCGCACTGCTAGAGACACGGCTGCTGAACTGCAAGCCGGTATCTTCGCAAGTGAAGACACAAAAGACTGTTTCATCCCTCCAAGGACGCCGACAACCAAAACGACGAGCTTGATTATTATTATTATTATTATTATTATTATTATTATTATTATTTCAACAATATATAATAATACTGTTGAATAATAATTGTATAGAATATTTGTATTTAGTAACTTTCTACTTTTATTCTAATCATTCCTCTGAATTTAGTTTACAACCGAATTTGTTATTACAATTTATTCATTTTAACAGTTGTTATAGCAACCGTAACCATGGCAACGGTTGATTAGCGTGGGTGGTTGCGCTGGGGGAGGGGAGGGGTGAGTTCTATAATTGATGGGTGCCACTTGATGGGTTTCTTAGATTGGCGAATTAAAATGACATTTTCTAAAAAAAAAAGAAAGAGCGATATAGGGAAGGGGGAAGAAGGCACGGGAGGGGAAGGGAAGAATGAGAGGTAGGGGAGGGGGTAGCATACGTGATGGTGGACAAAAAATTTTTTTTGGCTAGGAATTGCGTAAAATCCGTTCTTAGTGAGCGTCTACATCACGAATGGAGTAATCATGCTAAATTTCAAGTCAATCGGGCGAATAGTTTTGGAGATCTCGTGATGAGTTAGTGAGTTAGTAAATGGTATTTCGCTTATATATACACACATACATGTATGAACTTTTGAACTGTATGCATTTTCCGACTCAGCTCGACAAGTATAGTCAAAATATAGCAAAATTTTTCAAAAGTTCCGTCATGAGTACCAATGCAATATTTAGATTTCTATGAAATCTACTAAAAATTTCATATATAGCATAGCGGAATAGACCATGATTTGAGACTATACATATAATGTGATACTCAAATTGAAGCTTATTAAAAGAGCTTTCAGATAAAATTTACAGAAATTCGATAAGTTATCCCATTCAAAAATTATACGAGTAAGAAAGTGGAGAAATATGAATTTTTATGATTTTGAAAATTTCAAAATCCTGGCATTTCTAAATTACTTGACTGATTAAGCTCATCTACGAACTTGACTTCGGCATCTATCTTTAGAATAATTATGTTGAGTTTGGTAAGGATCCGTTGTAAATTGGCGACGCTATCGTCGTGACAAGTTGCGTTATATTTGATATATATACACTAGTCACAAAAATTAAAGGATATAAAAAAAATTCCAAATTTTTTGGTGATTTTCAGCGAGCTGTAACTCCGAGGAAAATGATCGCACAGAAAAAAAAAAAAAAGCAAATTGTAGCTCCAAGTGTCTAGTTTTTAGATATGACCATGAAAATTTTTTGTCATCGTCAGGTCTGGAGAAATCCTAAGAATACTACTGAAAAAAATTTTTCGAAATTTTTTTCGTCTTAAAAAGGTCTACGGGCTTCAAAAAAATTTTTCGATTGTTTCGTTTAAAAGCTCTTTTAGTAAATTTAATACCCTTTAATTTGACGTAATCAAAAGCCTGTACGATAATTTGCCGCGGAGTTATCGTCAATCAAAGCAAAAAGTTTTTTCGACTTTGGAAATCAATAACTCTGGAAATAATGACCGTATAGGAAATCGAAGCAGGGTTTTGAAAACTACACAATATTCTCTATAAGAAAACGTAAACCGCTTTTGAAGAAAAAATTTTTTTGAATTGAAAACTCGGACTGAAAAAAGACAAAAATTCGCATAATTAAGGATATTTGGATAACTTGGTATAACTTTGGATAAAATGGATGAACGAAGGATATCGTTGGTAATTTTTAACTTCAAAGTGTCCCCTAAAATCCCTAAGAAATTCAAAGCGCTGCGATTTTTTGTTCATAGTGCCCAGAAGCTTCAAATTCTGTGTTTTCGCAAAAATCACCATTATGAGCAATTTTGTGATTTTTATTCATTTTTCCATTGAAAAAAATTTTTTTCAAAATACTTTATTTTTCGATCAAAGAGATTGATTTTTCAAGAAATTTGAAAAAAAAAAAAAAAAAAATTTTCAATTTTTTCGAAAATTTTTTTCGAAATTTTTTTATCAAAAATTTTTTTTTAATTTTTTTTTTTATCGTCTTCAGAATGCTTCACTATTGTCAAAAAAATTAACTCAATTTTTTCTGTCCGCTACAACTGCCTTAGTTTTAAATCTCATTTTAAAAATTCAATAAAAACAAATTGATATACCCCCGCGGAGTTCGGCTTTTCCTCACACAAAACTTGAATTTTACGTTTTCTTTTTAGCCTAAATTCCTTACGTGAATTTTATGTAAGCTTTTCTTTGATAAGCACCTTTTGATATGCCTCGTCGACATTTAGCTGCCACAGATGTGGCTCGCATTGTTACCCTCCTTCAAGAGGGCTACAGTCAGGTGGAAGTAGCAGCTTCTATGGGAGTGAGCCAGTCCGTTATCAGTCGGGCCTATGCCCGATTTAACGCGACTCAAAGTTACGATCGTCGTCCGGGTCAAGGTAGACTACGAATCACTACCGAGCGTGATGATCGAGCTATCATTCGAGATGCTCGTCGAAACCCTACTGCGCATGCCCACACGATCGCTCATCAATTTCGCAATCGTCGACAACGTCCTCCCCAACAACACATATCGGCATCGACGGTTCGAAATCGCTTTCGAGAGCAAGGACTACGCGCTAGACGCGCAAATCGCGTGCCTATGCTCACTCCACGACATCGCCGAGCCCGATTGGCCTATGCTCATGATCATCACCATTGGGGTCGTAGACAGTGGACCAGTGTATTATGGACTGACGAATCTCGATTTTGTCTTCATGGCAGCGATAGACGATCTCTCGTTTGGCGCCGTCGTGGAGAACGAGATCGGGATGGTTTTACGAGACCAGTTACAGCTTTCAATGGTGGATCAGTCATGGTGTGAGCAGGCGTGTCCTTCAATACCAGAACCCCGTTGGTCATCGTTCGTGGGACGTTGACTGCCGATAGGTACGTCGACGAAATTCTGGAGCCACACGTCCTGCCTATGCGCACACGCATGGGGGCAAGACGGTTCATTTTAATGCAGGATAATGCTCGTCCTCACACTGCAGTTCGTACGCGAACTTTTCTCCGCGCCAACATCGTAACAACGCTTAATCATCCAGCGATGAGTCCTGATTTGAACCCAATTGAGCATGTTTGGGACATGCTTGGGCGTCGATTGCGGCGAGACTATCCGCAACTGCACAATCTTCATCAGTTGACTCAAGCGTTGTTACGTTGTTGGCAAGGAATTTCGCAACGTGATATTCGACGATGCATCAACATGCAAGAGCGTTTACGAGCTGTGATTCGGAACAGAGGTGGCAATACACGGTACTGAGCAGTTACTGCCGTGCGTACAGAGGTCATTTGGCAGCTGCAAACAGACAAACACGCAGACAAAGACACACACACACACACACACACACACACACACACACACACACACGTGTGTGTGTGAGAAGCGTAAATCCGACCGAGCAACCTCCACGTGGTACGCTTTGGGTAACGCTAATGCCGGCGGTAAAACAACAGTCGAAAAAATTGAGAAAATTTCGAAAAAATTTTCGAAAAAATTGAAATTTTTTTTTTTCAAATTTCTTGAAAAATCAATCTCTTTGATCGAAAAATAAAGTATTTTGAAAAAAATTTTTTTCAATGGAAAAATGAATAAAAATCACAAAATTGCTCATAATGGTGATTTTTGCGAAAACACAGAATTTGAAGCTTCTGGGCACTATGAACAAAAAATCGCAGCGCTTTGAATTTCTTAGGGATTTTAGGGGACACTTTGAAGTTAAAAATTACCAACGATATCCTTCGTTCATCCATTTTATCCAAAGTTATACCAAGTTATCCAAATATCCTTAATTATGCGAATTTTTGTCTTTTTTCAGTCCGAGTTTTCAATTCAAAAAAATTTTTTCTTCAAAAGCGGTTTACGTTTTCTTATAGAGAATATTGTGTAGTTTTCAAAACCCTCCTTCGATTTCCTATACGGTCATTATTTCCAGAGTTATTGATTTCCAAAGTCAAAAAAACTTTTTGCTTTGATTGACGATAACTCCGCGGCAAATTATCGTACAGGCTTTTTGATTACGTCAAATTAAAGGGTATTAAATTTACTAAAAGAGCTTTTAAACGAAACAATCGAAAAATTTTTTTGAAGCCCGTAGACCTTTTTTAAGACGAAAAAAATTTCGAAAAATTTTTTTCAGTAGTTTTCTTAGGATTTCTCCAGACCTGACGATGACAAAAATGTTCATGATCATATCTAAAAACTAGACACTTGGAGCTACAATTTGCTTTTTTTTTTTTTCTGTGCGATCATTTTCCTCGGAGTTACAGCTCGCTGAAAATCACCAAAAAATTTGGAATTTTTTTTATATCCCTTAATTTTTGTGACTAGTGTATAAAGGTATATACATATATATACATACATATATACATACATATATAAACTTTTGAACCATATGCATTTTCCGACTCAGCTCAACGAGTATAGTCGTAATTTAGCAAAATTTTTCTAATGTTCCGTCACGAGGACGAATGCGATAGTTAGATTTCTATGAATCTACTAAAAAATTAGGAAAACGGTTGACCCTGAAGGCTATCCCTGCAACTTTCCGCTACTTTCGTAATTAAGCGCTCGAAATTGCACTTATTATGTTTGTTAGGAAATATTGAGATGGCTCGGAGGCGGTAAATAAATAAAAGGCGGTTAATTTAAACTTTAAATTTATTGTCAGTATGATGAAGAGATTATCAATAGGTTAAATTATTTGAAAAGGAATTTGCACTTAGTATAGGCTTGTAGCAGTGAGTATCAGCCGACGGAGAGTTTCTTTAAGGATGCGTGACCCTTCGTTGAAACCTTCTGGTACATTCAAAGGAAAAGCTTAGAAAGCGCGGGGGTCTCTTAGAGGTGCTCTTCTTAGCAAGATAATGCCCAATTTCCTTTGAGAGAACTCGACTAGCACCAGGAGGTATACTTAAATGACGGCTGCGAGAAAAGCCTATTTGTAGAAAGTCTTTCACTTATATGCAAGTTTAGATACTTTACTTAGATGCTTGACTCTTGATTTTAGATGTTAACTACTTAATTACACGATAAAAACTGATGCGGTGGCACTTGGCACCGGTATTTATATGTAAACCGAGATCTCCAGAACGTTCTGGGAAGCACGCGCAGACATCGATTTCCGGAGCGATGCCTGCGTCGATAATTTTCTAGAAGGATCGATTTCTCGAAAGTTACTAAGTAGAGAGCGCTTTGAGTCTTTTGGCGGGAGTTTGAATTATGTTAGAGATGGCGCCATTACCCAACTTATTTAGAAAAGAAGACTAGAGATGGCGCCGCTACTGGATAAGTCTCAAACAATGTTTTTGAGCTCTTCGAGCTCAAAAGTTTGATAGGAGTTTGATAAATCACTATTTTCAACTTCCCGCTAAAAATCTCAGATTTTCGAAAATCGGGGAGTTATTGTTTTCACCCCGTTTTGCAAAAATCGAGTTTTCATCAGATGTCGACGTTTGAGGTCACAGGAAGCTTCCCTGACTACCTCCGCGATGTTGTCATTATGACGGCATCCGCGCGCGCGCGCGCGCGTGTGTGTGTGTGTGTGTGTGTGTGACTATGTGACTCGCCTATAACTTTTGAACGACTGAACCGATCAGAACAAACTAAACGTCGTTCTAAAGAGTTCCCTCACACTTAGATTTTCTGAGAATTGGAACCGATTTGGACCGATAGATTTCAAAAAATTTTGAAAAATCTCAGAAAAAATAAGAAAAAAATCATTTCTGAAAGTGGTTTTTTTGGAATATCTTTTAAACGGCTTCATCGATCAACTTTGAAAATTAATACGCTCTTAAGCTTCAAAAACAACGCCGATCAGCGCTAATCCGGTCACAATCGGTTGATTCGTTCGAGAGATATTGTGAACGAAAGAAAACCGATAAAAGTGTTTTTTTTGACATAACCTCGTCATTTCTTCTCGGATCGATTTTGATAATATAGAATAATTTCAGAGCTTAAAAAACCGCGTCGATCGCCGTCAAAAACGTGGAAACCGGTTGATTGGTTCGAGAGATATTATCAATAAAATATTTGGAAACAAGTGTTTTTTTAACATAACTCCGACATTTTTCGGAATAACTTTTAAACCGCTGCACTGATAAATTTCAAAAACTAATCAGCTTCCGGCATGAAAAAATTATGTTGACCGCCGTCAAGCCAGTCAAAATTGGTCAATTCGTTCAAGAAATATCATGAACAAAAAAAAAACCAAAAAAAGTGTTTTTTTTGGAATCACTCCAAATTCCCTAGTTTTATCAATTCAAACTTGAAGATTCATTATGAAACTAAAAAAATTGCGTCAAATACTGCCAACCGCGTGAAAATCGGTTGATTTATTTAAAAGTTAGTGCGGTTTGAAAATTTAAAGAATATTGTTCTTTGATACTTCTATCAGACTTTTAAGCTCGAAGAGCTCAAAAACATCATTAGTGCAGTTTTATGCACCTAGGTATGGAATTAGCGGGAAGTTGCACGGATGGCCTTCAGGGTCGATCCCTCGCAAACTTTGATTCATTCTGGAAACACTATGGAATCGCTTTGGAAACATTCTGTAATCAGACTGATTCCAGCATGTTTCCAGAGTGTGTTTGTTACATTTATCCATTATGTTTCCAGAGTAAAACCAGAGTGAATACATATCGAAACCATAATGAATCCATTTTGAATTTAGAATGTAACTTGATCGAATACATATTGGACTCAGAAAGAATACATATTAAAACCAGAATGTAACCAGAGTGGATCCATACTATTTTGAGAATAAAATCTTACAAATTCCATAATGTATTCTGAGTGAAAACATTTCATTCTCAAAATAATTCCATACCCGGGTAAAAAAAGTTATGTATAATTAGACATAATTATATATAATACCATATATAATTATATATGAAAAATGGCCCAATATAATTATATGTAACTGTATATAATTATATAGAATTATTTCCATAGGAAAAAAAACCGTCACGCGCGGGAACCGAACCTGGGACCTGACACTTGAGAGACTATTACTTTACCCGTTTATCTATGAGACTTACTTGAATACAGAGTTTTTAACAACTACAAGTAATGCAAATCGTATGCATGAGCGATGCGTAATAAACAAAATTTTTTGTTTTGTTTTTAAATTATTAATTATCAATATACACTGATAGAAAGATTCATTAATTATTAATAAATTAATTTATTCGAAGACATTTATTCAATTGGTTAAATTTCAATAAATCCTCTGAATTAATATATACATGAAAGTCTTGAAGTTAATAACTTAAAAATTATTCAAGGTGTACAAATGCTTAAATGTAAAATAGGAGAAACTAATCAAAATGAACAAGCTCGAGAGTTACAAATTTATTTGTGGTTGGGAAATCCAATTAATTATGAAGCCCACGAAAATGATCGCTTTTTGATTATAACCGAAGGTTTTCTTGATGAAAACTTGAATATTTATGCTCGAGCAAATATTAAAAACGAACACATGTAATGACATATAGTTATATATCCCTGGTTAAAAATATTGATTGAAAAGGATTGAAAACGATGAAATTAGAATACTCTTGAATAATTTCAATTCTTTTTCATGTATATATAGATATACAGTTCACATAGGGTGACTGATTCCCAATACTTTTCAATCAATATTTTTAATCAGGGATGAATCATAAGTAATTATATATAGTTATACACAAATTATATATAATCTCAAAAACGAACGTATGTAATGACGTATAGTTATATAAAAATTATATGCAATTATATATAACCTTAAAAACAAACATAGGTAAAGACATACAGTTATATATAAATTATATATAATTATATTTAGTCTTATATAATTATGTATAATCTTAAAAACGAACATACAATCGTGGTCATTAATTTAAGTATGTTTTTAATATTACTGGAAAATAGCCGTTTGTAAAATACACTACTGGAAAAAATTAAGGGATCAAAAAAAAATTCCAAATTTTTCGGTAGTTTTCAACAGGCCGTAACTTTGAGAGAAATGGTCGTACAGGAAATAAAAAAAAAGGAAATTGTAGCTCCAAGTGTCTAGTTTTTGGATTAGAACTTCAAAATTTTGTAGCCTCCGCGGTTTCTGAGTAATCGTAGAAAAACCAGCAACAAAAAAATTCTCAAAATTTTTTAGTTTTTTTTTTTGGTCTACGGGCGTGGAAAAAATTTTTTTAGCTTAACCACCATAAGGATCGGATACTTTGTTCATTTAGCTTTAATTTCTTTTTTTAAACACCCTGATACGTCCACTCCTCGCTGAGATATCGGTCTTCAAATGGAAAAGGATCTTTTTGTATTTGATTATCGATATCTCAGCAACCAATGATCGCACAGAAAGTTAAAGGTGGGTTTCAAGAATTTGAATGAATTCCCTTAACGACTGTCCATTGTTTTTTCGAAAAAAATTTTTCTTTCCGTCACATGAATTTGAAAATGCAACAAAAAAGGGCTTTTAGTAGTTTTTGGAAAATCAAGCGCTGGATCGAAAATATTGAGGAAACCAGTAATGTTAAGTGTGCCTTTTACAGTTCAATATGTCCACAAAAACCCTACAAAGAATCAAATTAATTCAGCCAGCCGTTTTTTTGTTTCACTTGATCGAATTTTTGAAAAAATTAAAGGATCACGTTTTTGCTCTGAAAAGCTCATAATTTTTAAAAATGAGAAAAAAATGGTTTTTTTCGAGCTTTTTCCACATTTTCGTTCCAAAAGTGCCTAAATTTTCAAAAAAAAATTTTTCAAAAAAAAAAATTTTTCGAAAAAAATTAAAAAAAAATTTTTTTGGAAAAATTTTTTTAACAAGTTAAGGAAACTCAAAAACCATCGCCCAATGATTTTTATCACCTTTCCACCGCTGCATTCCTTGATTCTACTGATCTCCTTTTAATTAAATTAATAAAAAAGTTAATACCCCCAATCGAATTTCGATTTTTTTCATACGCTTTTCGGAGTTTTTTTTTCTTTTCTTTTTGTGAATCCTTAGCAAATCGCTTCATTCAACAGTTTTTTCAAAACTAATCCCTCTGCGCTAAAAAAATTTTTTTAATTTTTGGTCAAAATTGAAAATTTCTGACTTTTGATTCTTAATCATGGTTAGACGACATTTATCGGAGGTGGAAGTCGCTCGGTTAGTGACTCTTATCGACGAAGGTTACACTCAACATGCAGTTGCTATCCGGATGGGTGTAAGTCAATCTGTCGTATCTCGAGCTTATACCAGATACCAAGAGACGAATCAATATCATCGTCGCCCCGGACAAGGTCGCCATCGAGTCACTAATGCCCGCGATGATCGAACAATTGTTAGAGAAGTTCGACGACAACCTTTCGTCAATGCGAATATTGTCGCTCGAAACTTCCCCAATCGCAGACAACAGCAACAACAACAGCAACAGCGACGACGGCATCAAGTGCGAAACATTTGCTCTCGAACAATCATCAACCGTCTTCGTGAAACTGGGTTACACGCACGACATCCTAATCGTGTACCCCTGTTGACAGCAAGACATCGTCGAGCTTGTTTAGCGTATGCTTACGATCATCGAAATTGGAACTTGAGGGAATGGACAAATGTTTTATTCACTGATGAGTCTCGTTTTAATCTGTATGGCAACGATCGACGTTCTCTCGTTTGGCGCCGTCGTGGAGAACGTTTTCGCCAGACCTTTGTCCGTCCAGTCGTTGCCTACGGCGGTGGATCAGTTATGGTGTGGGGCGGCGTTTCACGAAATTGGAGAACACCTTTGGTAATTGTACGCGAAAATTTGACAGCTAGACGTTACATCGACCAAATTTTAAGGCCCATTGTTCTGCGCAGACAACAACATCTGAGGTCGTTCATATTGATGCAAGATAATGCACGTCCACACAGCCAACATTACCCGGCGCTTCTTTGAGCGGCATGACATCACATTGTTGCGACACCCAGCAATGAGTCCAGATCTCAACCCCATAGAGCACGTTTGGGACATAATGGGCCGTCGGTTGCGCAGAGAGTATCCAAATTTGCAGAACTTAGCTGCTTTGGAGCGCGCGCTTCAGCACATTTGGAATACCATTCCGCAGCCTCAAATTACCGTCTGCATAAACATGGCTGAACGTTTGAGAGCCGTTATTGAAAACAGGGGTGGTAATACCCGGTATTGAACCAACAAAAACCTTCAGAGAATGAGTTTGGAGTCATTAAATACGGTGGAACTGACGAGCCACCGGGTCTCAATTCTCCTGAAATACCTTACACACACACACACACACACACACACACACACACACACACACACACACACACACACACACACACACACACACACACACACACACACACACACACACACACACACACACACACACAAGCGTAAATCCGACCGCGCAACCTCCACGTGGTACGCTTTGGATAACGCTAATGCCGGCGGTAATTGTTTTCTTAAACTTTTCAAGAGAAAAAATTTCAAAAAAAATTTTTTTTTTTTTTTCAATTTAAGCACTTTTTGGAACGAAAATGTGGAAAAAGCTCGAAAAAACCATTTTTTTTCTCATTTTTAAAAATTATGAGCTTTTCAGAGCAAAAACGTGATCCTTTAATTTTTTCAAAAATTCGATCAAGTGAAACAAAAAAACGGCTGGCTGGATTAATTTGATTCTTTGTAGGGTTTTTGTGGACATATTGAACTGTAAAAGGCACACTTAACATTACTGGTTTCCTCAATATTTTCGATCCAGCGCGTGATTTTCCAAAGAACCACTAAAAGCCCTTTTTTGTTGCATTTTCAAATTCATGTGACGGAAAGAAAAAATTTTTTCGAAAAACAATGGACAGTCGTTAAGGGAATTCATTCAAGTTCTTGAAACTCACCTTTAACTTTCTGTGCGATCATTGGTTGCTGAGATATCGATAATCAAAGACAAAAAGATCCTTTTCCATTTGAAGACCGATATCTCAGCGAGGAGTGGACGTATCAGGGTGTTTAAAAAAAGAAATTAAAGCTAAATGAACAAAGTATCCGATCCTTATGGTGGTTAAGCTAAAAAAATTTTTTCCACGCCCGTAGACCAAAAAAAAAAACTAAAAAAATTTTGAGAATTTTTTTGTTGCTGGTTTTTCTACGATTACTCAGAAACCGCGGAGGCTACAAAATTTTGAAGTTCTAATCCAAAAACTAGACACTTGAAGCTACAATTTCCTTTTTTTTATTTCCTGTACGACCATTTCTCTCAAAGTTACGGCCTGTTGAAAACTACCGAATAATTTGGAATTTTTTTTTGATCCCTTAATTTTTTCCAGTAGTGTAGAATGTTTATTAACTCTAAATTTGGAAATCAGTTGATAATGTCATTTGTAAAATTTGTCGCAAATAAAAAATGATATTAATGAAATTAGCGAAATTTAAATTTCACCAATTATAAATTTAGTCATTTAAAAAATAACGAAAAACAAAAATCTGTAGGTACGTGAATTTAGCCAATTCTTACTGCATAAACTTGTCAAATTAACCGATTATAAACTTTGTGAAATGTAAAATTAGCCGTTTCTAAATCTCTCGTGATTCTTTAACCGATCGACGGATCAAAAAACGCTTTTAGGCATCTGAAAGGACTTTCATAAATTTAGTTTCTCTGAAAAGTAGAGCAGATTCGACTGACTCATTCAAAAGTTATAAGAAGTTTAAAAACGGCTAATTTTACAATTCGTAAAGTTTACAATCGGCTAATTTTATAAGTTCCCGAGTCGAAATTAAAAAAATGATTTGAGCTTCATGAGCCTCCTTTCTTTTGTTTTTGGGTTTGCATTGAAATTTAAAACTGTATTTTTACCCTCATCAGCCTAAAAATAGGCTGTGGAGGTCGAACTCACAGTTTTAAACGGTATTTTGAGCCTAAAGAGCCTCCATCGGGGGTCTGTAGGTTGATTTTATCTTTTTATTTTTTACAACATAGAATTTTTTCATAATAGAAAAAATTTTTTAAGTAAAAAACTGGACTTAGAAAACTATTAACTTTTATCTGTGCAAAAAAATTTTTTTAGTGCAGAGTTGAAATAAAAATTATGACTATTGTAATTAACGTTGCAACAATTTAGCAATCATCCATAAAATATACGGATGGTAATAAGCAATAACATCTCAACTTATATTTTTTCTAACGTTTATCGTTAGAATATTCGGGTTAATATATGGGGCAGAGCATTTCATGCCAAATCGACCACTTTTGACCCCGTCAATTTTCGATTATTCTGAAATTTTTGTATCTTTCTCTACCCTACAAAAAACACTTTTTAAAGATTTTTCAAATTTTTTTACCCAACCAAAAAAAAAATTATGAGTTATTTAAAAAAAACTAGCTTTTTTTTGTTAAACAGCCTTAACTTTTTTGAAAATTGACTTATTGGGATGTTTTTTTTAAATTTTTTTTTTACAATGTCCTTTTTAAAAAAAAAAAGTCAGAACAATAAATCGAATTCATATTCAACATTTTTTTTAAACTTGTAAAGGAAAACGAAAATTTGAGGATGATGCTCATTTTTGATTATCGATTTATTTTTTTTTTTTAAACCAGTATTTTCCGCGAATTTCTTGAAATTTTCAGTGGCATTTTTTATTCTCTATATTTTCTGTTTTAGAAACGAAAAAAAAAATTTTTTTCCTCCAATGTTTGTTTTTCGTTATGCCACTCTGAAAATTTTTCAGCAGATTTAGAAAACTTCAAAATCCGAGAAAAAAAAATTTTTTTAAATTCAAAATGACAATCATTGATAAGATTGGATTATTTTCTTGTATTTTTTTTTCGAAAACTATTATCTAATTGTGAGAGAATACTCAAATTATCCTGAATTTAGGATATGTAAATTACTTAAACGTGTAAAAAATAAAATCATATTCCATTCACAAGTCTATTGTTTATAAATCATTCAACAAAAATGTTTTTAGCTGTGTAAATGAAAATAAATTCAATCAAATTTTGTTTGAAATTAATTGCCTCAAAATTTTTGAGAGTTCATGCATTGCTCCAAAATGGATCGAACAACAAATTAATTGTATTGTTTTTGCATGTAGTTTTGGAAAAAAAATACAAAAAAAAAAATTCCATGGTTTTTTTTATTTTTGATCTGACTTTATTGAAAAAATAATTAAATCTCTTGAATGATTATTATTTTTAATTTTTGTTTTTATTTTTTTTCTCGGATTTTGAAGTTTTCTCAATCTGCTGAAAAATTTTCAGAAGAAATAAACATTTAAAAAAAAATTTTTTTTTTTCATTTCTAAAAAAAATAGAAAGAAAAAAAATGCCACTGAAAATTTCAGGAGATTCGCAGAAAATGCTAAAGTATTTTATAAAAAAAAAAAAAAAATCGAAAATCAAAAATGGCAATCATCCCGAAATTTTTGTTTTCTTCCAAAAGTTTAAAAAAAAAACGTTGAATATGAATCCACATTATTATTTTCATTTTTTTCTCGAAAGTACATTTAAAAACAAGAATTTTCAAAAAAACAAAACATCCCAGTAAGCCAATTTTCAAAAAAGTTATGGTTATGTTACGTCCTCGTAACCGCGCGGTTTGAGAAGAACCGGCCCTAAATAATATAAAGGGGTCTGGAGAATTAGGATGAGACGACCTCCAGTGTCGTCAGTAGGTGGACTCGAGTTTCCTCCGAAATAAACTGATTTAATTTGAAATTAATAGTCTCCGATTTATTTAATTAGTAATGCGATACAATTTAATTATCAGGAGGGAAACCGTCGTACAGTGTAATGTTTATCGGTTTCTAGAGCAGTACTTAGTAGCTTAATGATATTATGAAAAAGGCCTCGAGTTCCCGATGCAACTCGCTTTTATAGACTCCCCAAGGGACGCGCCCTTGTAGGAGTAGGGTTGCTTATCAGGTTCTCGAAAATATAGAATGTTCTAGACTTTGGAGTTCACGCTTCCTGCGTCATCAGGGTGAGCTGGCTCATCGGCTGATGCCACTCCAGAGTCTAGTCCACGTAATTGTTTGTTGTTGACTTAGGACATTCTTTTCATGAAACTTTCTGATGTTGCCGCGTACTGTACTCTAGTTTCCCTTTACATTTTATTATACATTTGTGTTATCGTTAAGCGTTCCTTGTTGGAATGTTAATGGTAACTTAAAAACAACTTATTTGTTCTACTGCGTGTTGAATCATTGTTAGATAATTCTTAAGTGTTCTAGTATCTACTAGTTATTCTTTACTTATCGTTATGGTCCCTACTTATAGTTCTATAATTATAATCTATTATCTATATCTAATTATATGTTTTAGTCTAGTTTGTAATATTTGAGATGAGCGATAGTGACATCTGCGAATGAAGGTGAGGACGTAACACGCCCCACCCTCTAGACAAGCGCCCCGCTTGTTCACGCCAGTGGTAATCAATTAATTTATCGCTATCTGCGATTTTTATTGCTCGTCTTGGATTTATATGTACAATTATTTTGCAGATTATGCATAAAAGTTAGCATTTCTTTTGATTTTTGTTTGGTAGTGTCATCGTTTGATTTAAAAAAAAAATTTATCTATTTCGTACTTTAATAACTCTGATCTGCGTATTTTTATTAAATAGAGAATAATGAAAAATTATAATTTTTCTATTCTCGGTGTGTTACCTTATGGTTTCACAACATTTGTAAATATATCGATCTATTTCTAACTTATCTACGGTTAACTTTTCCTTTTGTAGTCTTTTCTGTTTAAAATGGTTGCTGTTAAAAGTATATTAAAAAAATTATTTTCTAGTCATGTTTTATTTAATTTGTTTTTCTACGCGTTTTTCGTTCAGGTATATTTTACATTTTTGTTTTACGTGTCATTTTTCTGTCACTATATTTACTCAATATTTCCAATGGTCATTTTACCTGGACTCCTAATTACTTTAATCCGTTTATCTCCCGTACATACTTTTGCGTCTAGCTTGAAGAGTTTTTGAGGAAGGAAAAAAATTTATTTTTGCTGTATAAAAATGAAATAATATTTTGTAAGGAGAGAGAAGGAAGAAAAGGGAAAGAAAGAGTAGAGAAGAGAAAAAAAATATGATTTTGTTCGTGGATGTAACTAGTTTGTTATCTAAAAGGAATGATTATTTAGGGGGAGAGAGGAAACGTATGTTTTCCTGCAGGATTATTCTTTGAGGGAAAGAAAAAAAATTTTAAAGAAAAAAAAGAATGTAGTAATTTTTGGAGGAAAAACAAATGATTTGCTTTTTAGCTTTATATTAAAAAAATTGTTTTAACTATAATTGGAGGGAGAAAAAAAAGTATAAGAGAGAAAGGAAAAGAAGCGAAGAAAAAAATTTGGTTTATTCAATTAATTTGCGGGATTTCTTTGTCGATTTTCTACAAATTATCTATTTATCCTTTTTCTAATGCGATTATCAATCTAACTTTTAATTATACTCTACTTTTTAATTCTAATTGGGGTATTAAAATATTTTCTGGTTAAGAATATTTTTCTCTCGAGATTTTTATGTATAATAGAGAGAGAGATAGAGGGAGAGAGAGAGAGAAAGATAAAGAAAAATATCTTTTTACATTACTTATTTATATATTTCTTAAAAATAAGATAAAAAAACTTAAAAAAAGGAATATATTGTTAAAAATTAGTGCTACTTTTATTTTTATTATTTACTATAGAACGATTAATATGTACTCTTTTTTTTTTTTTTTTGTTGATTAAGTAATTATTTAGTTTTTATCCGAATAATGCGTTTTACTTATAATAGTTATTGTGACTATTTATTTTTAATTGTATTTTATTTTCTTTTAAAGGGATTTGTTTTGTTTTTCTCTATTATCTAGAAGATTTTTTTATTTTTACCTCGCTTATACGTATAACGCTCTGTGTTTTATGCGTACGTGTTACGTAGCATCGTTTCTTGAATTTTTTTTTTATTCTGAAATAAATGTACAGCAATTATTATTTCGAATTTTCATTGTTTCTCGTTAATTAAAAATAATTATTAACATTTTTTTGGAAAAAAAAAGGTGTTATTTTATTAATTTCTCTTTTCGACTTTTGACTATATAGGAGAAAAAGTGTTTTATATTTATATTATACGTTTAAATTGGTAATTATTTAAATAAATTCTGTTTTTATTTAAATAAAAGTGGAAGTTTTTATAAGTTTCTATAGGAAAATTTATTAGTGAAAAACGAGAGTGAAATTTTTCTAAGTATCGTTTTCCGGTGGTGGGGTCTATCGGTCCCTTATAGTTATTGGTCAGTGCGTTGCGTGGGTGTGTTTTACTGTGGCTTTGGGTAGTTTTTCTGGGGATGATTTCTGTAGTGGGAATTATTCTATAAGAATTTGTGCGTTCTTGGAATTTTCATTATATCAAAAAAAATTTGTCTGTGTTGTACGGATTCTTATTTTTACCTAGTGAGCTAATTTTGCTCTGTCGCAATGTACGATTTTTCTTTTATCCTTCTTTATTTCTATTTCGATATCGTTTCTGTCTGGGAATATTTCTGTTATTTTATATGGTCCTAAATAGTTATCGTCAAATTTTCCTGTCTTTTGGTTCTTAACTAAATATATGTTCTGACCTATTTTAAATTCTACTGGATGTATATTTTTATCATATCGAATTTTTGATTTCTGTTTAGCTTTTTCTAGGTTTTCTCTGGCTATTTTTTGAGTTTCTAAAAGTCTGGTCGCGTGAGTTTTAATATAGTCTGCGTAGGTCGGTATTTCATCAAGGTAAGAAAATTCTGAGGGTAATCGGGCTTCTTTACCGAAAACTAGTTGATAAGGTGTAAATTTTTTACCTTCGTGTACGCTAGTGTTATATGCTAATGTAGCTTGGGGTAACTACTTATCCCAATCGTTTCTGCTACTATAATGTTTAATGTAGTCAGTCAAAACTTGGTGACTACGCTCAAGAGCGCCGTTTGACTGTGGTCTAAATGCTGTGGTTTTTATTTGTCTAATTTTAAACGTTTTTGCTAAGCACGTCATTATTTTTCCTATAAACGCTTGACCTTGATCTGTTAATATGACTTTTGGACAACCGAATTTACATATAAAATGTTCAACTAAAGCTTCTGTGATATCTTTCGCGGTCATTGTTATCAATGGTATCGCAAAACAAAATTTTGATAGATCGTCTTGCATGGTTAAGATGTAAGAGTAACCATTAGCTGAAATTTTGTTGGGAACTACTATATCTAGAGCTAATTTATCCCAAACTTGGGCTGATGTGTCAGTAATGACCATCGGTTGTTTAGTTTTTATTCTAACTAGTTTCTTTTTCTGGCAACTAATACATTTTCGAACGAAATCTTCTACCTGTACTTTTATATTGTCCCAAAAATATCTTTGTCTTATTTTCTTGTATGTTTTTGTCACACCTTTGTGTCCTGACATAGGAGGTTCATGGTTTTCTAACATTATTCTATGTCTTTCTTCTATGGGGGGTATTATGATTAATTCTCTGCAAATAGTAAATTTTATTTCTGTTCCTGCGAAAATTTTTGTAATGATACTTTTAATTTTTGACCAAACTACTTCGCTTAAGTTACTGAGTCCTTGTGATACACTAATTGTTTTGATATTATTATCTATAAGAAATGACTTCAAGTTTTTGAACGCTTTTAAATAATTTGATTCTAATGGTTTTTCTTTATCATGATTTTGTGTTACTAAGGCTATAACTTTTCTTCTTGAAGAACCCATTTTTATTATGTCTCCGATATCGTGTTTGATATTTGGATTTAATTTATTTAAATGACCTACTCTAATTAATTTTCTCCCTATTTCACTAGATACGGTGCTATCTGCGTTTATGAAGCATAGATGACTGTTTTTCTGCATTAGTAGATTGTCTTTTGTTTCGAAGATATTTTCGTTACTAAAGTCGTTTGATATTGTTGAGTTTTCGGATGCTGTAGAGCTATCTGAGTCGTTTGTTTTGTCGTTATTTAAATTATTATCGTTTCTTGGGATTCTGTTTGTGTTGTTTGTCTGTGATTTCTTTTTGTTTTGAGATTTTGTCTGTTCGTTATTGTTTATTTGTTCTTCGTTGTCAGTGGAATCGTTATTTATTGATAAACTATTTATTTCACTTGTTGATTTGTTTTTCTTTTTGTTTTTAATCCTATTTCTTGTTCTATTACTGTTTTTTAATGAATTTTCGCTATTTGAGTCTGTAATTCCTGTTGGATTTATGTTGGAAATGTTTAGGGAAGGTTGTCTGAATTCGTGTGATTCGCGTGTGGTTGAATTGTATGTTCTGTTAGTATAACTATTACGTTTATATGAGTTATTTGTTTTATCGGTTGATTTATTATTTCTTTCTTTTTTGTTTTGTATTTCTTTATGTTACTATTTTCCATTGAATCTTTGCTACTTGAATCTGTGCTTAGTATTGGATTAGATAAGTTTAGGGAAGGCTGTCTAAATTCGTCTGACTCTAATATAGTTGAGTTATATGTTCTTTGGCCAATATTTTGTTGAGTGTTATCTATTATTATTTTATTAATGTCTGAGTCTGTGTTTGGCGTATTTGGAATGGGTTGACAGGGATTTTCTGTTTCTGATTGTGTAACTGTATGTTGGCTTTGTGTGTTTTGTATGAGTATAGGTGTCTGTATTTTGTCTTCTTGTTGACTTTTACTTGTTGTTGTTTTTAATATTTTGTTACTTGAGTCTAAATGGTTAGGGATGATGGGGTCTGGTTGTATGTGAGTGTGTGAGTTTTTCTGTTTTCTTGATTGTGTTGATTTTCTTATGTTTTTGTTTTGTTTGCTTTGTTTAAGTACTTTTATTATTTTATTAACGCGATCCATGTGTTCGGGTATTGATGACAATCTCTCATTAATTTTTGTTTCTTTTGTTTTATCGTAATTATTTGAATCCTTTAGAGATTCCAAAGTAATCATTATGTCTGGTAGCTTTATGTTTTGGTTTTTCTTTGTGATTTTATTGTGTTTTATTTGATTTTTGTTAATTAGTTTTCTGATTTGGTGAGGTATGTGTTTGTGTGTGTACGTGTGAGTCCGTGTTCGTTTCACAAGAGCATGTTTTTGGTTTTCTTGTTCTTTGTGACCTGCGTAAGGGTAGAGGGTTTTCTTCTACCTGTGTCTGTATATTATTTTTGTTTATGTCTTTGTATGTGTGCTGTGTGTGTAATGTTTGAGAGTTTTCGTTTGGTGTAGTTGTTGTATGAGGTTGTGCTGAAATTGAAATATCGTTTTGATTGTTATTGTTTTCGATTACTGCTTCTACGGTAATGTATTGGGGTCTGTCTCCAGCTTCTTCTGAGGACCATGGTACTGCTCCTCCCATATCATTTTCGCGATTTGTTGTCATGATGGGAATTGTTTCTATGGGCGAATCTGTGCTAATATTATCTGAATAATTTGAATATATTTTGGAATTAATAATTTCTGATTCATCCGTATTTGATTCGTCGTCTGAACTGTCAATTATTTTGAAAATTTTTTTATTAATGCTTTTATTTATTTTTTTATGAGTACGCGAGATGGGTGATGGTGTAAAGTCTGCGTATTGTCGTGTTCTTTTGTATTGTAAGGGTAAAAATCTGTTTTTAGATCTTGTATTTTTAAATTTTATTTGAGGAGTCTGTGTTTCTGTATTATTTTGGGTCGGGTTTTGTGGGTCTGGGATTTCTTCATTAATTTTATTAGGAGAGGTTTGGGGTAGTGGATTTTGATCCGATGGGACAGTCTCTGTTGGTTCTTTGAGGTAGGATAAACCGAAGTCTGTTGTGTTAGAATCATATGATAAGTTATTTGTATTATTTTGGATTAGTTTCTTTCTTAATTTTTCTCCTCTAGGATCACTGTTTGATGATGAATATGATTTATCAGAATAATCGGATAATTTGCTCGCGTTAACTAACATGCTAAATTTATCGCTCCTATTATCTTCTAATTTATTACTATTTATGATTTCTGACCGTGTTTTATTACTTGAGTTTGTTATTTCTAGTTCTTCTTGAGATATTTCTAAATTTCTTATACTATCTTCCCTTGTGGAAATAATTCTCTGAAAAAACTCTTGAAAAGTCTTTATAACTCTGAATAAGACTTTTCGAAAGTCTTCACATCCCTAACTAAGTAAAGGAAAGACTTAATAAGTCTTCAAAACTCTGCAATACTCTTCAAAAGTCAAATTTTCCCTGCAATTTCGGAATTTCTCAAAGAGTTATTAAGACTTGATAAGACTTGTTCAGTTTTACAGGAAAAGAAGAAAATATTACTTTTCAAAAAAATTACTTATCAGAATTAAATAAAACTATAAAAAAGAATTAATGCATGTTTTAAAAAAAATTTTTTTAAATAATATTTTCATCACGAAAATACTTTGATGGGCATCGAATCACTCATAGTTGAGCAAGTCAAAACATCAACAGCAAATGAAGTGCACTTGATGTTGGAAACAGATACTACTCAAAGAGTAAATCCAATCGGTATTTAATTTGGACTATCAAATATTAAAGTCAACTTTCTAGGTAGGAAAGAATTTTCTATCCACACGCTATCTGCTGGAATTAATTGATACCTAACATATTTTAGTTTACGAATTTACAGTTAGAATCTTTGAGTGTTCTTAGTTTCTAATAGGTGGCATGTGGTTAGAAAATTCTCCTACCTAGAAAGTTGACTTTAATATTTGATAGTCCAAATTAAATACCGATTGGATTTACTCTTTGAGTAATATCTGTTTCCAACAGCAAGTGCACTTCATTTGCTGTTGATGTTTTGACTTGCTCAACTATGAGTGATTCGATGCCCATCAAAGTATTTTCGTGATGAAAATATTATTTAAAAAAATTTTTTTAAAACATGCATTAATTCTTTTTATAGTTTTATTTAATTCTGATAAGTAATTTTTTTGAAAAGAAATATTTTCTTCTTTTCCTGTAAAACTGAACAAGTCTTATCAAGTCTTAATAACTCTTTGAGAAATTCCGAAATTGCAGGGAAAATTTGACTTTTGAAGAGTATTGCAGAGTTTTGAAGACTTATTAAGTCTTTCCTTCACTTAGTTAGGGATGTGAAGAATTTCGAAAAGTCTTATTCAGAGTTATAAAGACTTGTCAAGAGTTTTTTCAGAGAATTATTTCCACAAGGGTTTGCTCTTGTTTAAGTTTTGTTCTATAATTTTTCCGCTATTATCTAAGCTGGATTTATTTTGATCCGCGATATTTTCATCGGTTTCTTGAATTATACTTATTTTATTTTTATCGGTTATTTTTAATTTGTTATTTTTATTTTTATATTTGTTTTTATTATTATTTTTATTTTTTTTATAAGGGATATATTGCCTATCTTCTTTGTTGCTTCTTCCTTCCTTTTCTCGCCTTGTTGCTGACCGTAGTTTCATAGGGTAGTTAGTCCTATTCTTATCTTCGATCTTCCAAGGGTCATTCACTTGGTCTAGCTGCTCGTCTGTGGAACTGCTAATTATTTTGTATATTCGTTGTCCCCTTGTAGGTTTTGACATTACTTGAGTATATCCTTCAGGTAATTGAGATGATTTATTCATTGATTGTTTTTCTACTGAATTATCTAATTTTACCGCATGAATAATTTCATCGCGTAATATTTTTATGTTTTTGTTACTACCCTTGTGCACTGGGGTGGTAATATTTTTATTTATTTTTTTATTTGTATATTCAGGTTCGTTTTCTTCCGAATATATCAATTTTTCTATGTTTTTCGAATTATTATTTTTATTTTTGTTTATTTGTAAGTTCTCGGGTTCGTTTTCTTCCGAATTTATTATTTTTGATTTTTTTGTTAGTACTAGTTCGGAGCCAGATGGGTCAGACGTTCTGAGTCTTGCGATTCCTGGTTTCCCTGTGGGACGCCATTTAAATTTTATTGGGTATGCTTCCCGTTTATTTTCTACTGGATTTCTAGATAAAGCATCGGCGTTTGTGTTTATTTTTCCTGCCTTGTATTGTACTGTATAGTCGAATTCTTTTAGACGTTCTCTCCATCTCATTACGCGTGAGGTCGGGTCGTTCATTGAATTTACCCATACTAATGGTCTATGATCCGTAATGAGTGTGAATTCTCTACCGTAAAGATAAGGTCTAAAGGTTTTCATCCCGAATAATGCTGCAACCGTTTCTTTTTCTGTAGTTGAGTAATTTTTCTCATGTTTATTTAGGACGCGAGAGGCTGCTGCTATTATTTTATCTTCACCTATTTTACCCTGGGAAAGAATTGCTCCTACTGCGTAGTTTGATGCGTCGGTCGTTAAAATAAAAGGTTTTGAAAAATCCGGATACTGTAATATTGGAGCCGTGCATAGTTTATCACGTAAATTTTCAAAGATTTCTTGATGTTCTTGTATCCAGACAAATTTCGCGTTTTTACTTGTTAGGTCTGATAATGGTTTCGCTATTTTTGCAAAATCTTTTATGAAATGTCGATAGTAACCCACAAGTCCGAGAAATTCTCTTACTTGAGTGGTATTTGTAGGAGTTTTGTAATCTTTGATTGCTCTTATCTTTTCTGGGTCTGGTTTCACTCCATCGGCAGAAATAAGATGTCCTAGATATAACACTTCTTTTCTTAAAAATTCGCATTTATCGGGCTGGAAACTTAGATTCGCTTTACGTAAACGTTCGACTAACTTTTCGAATTTACTTCTATGTTCTTCGAGCGAACGCGCATAGATTACTATATCGTCTAGGTAGACGAATAGATCTACACCTTGTAAACCTCTAAGTACTAAATCCATTAGTCTTTGAAAGGTAGCAGGTGCATTTTTGAGTCCGAAAGGCATTCTATTGAATTGATAGTGTCCTCGCGGGGTCGTAAATGCCGTTTTATGCTTGTCCCTATTGTTAACTTTTATTTGATAAAAACCCGATTTCAGGTCAAAAGTAGAAAAGTACATAGCTCCTCCTAGTTGGTCGAGTATATCGTTTATGAGCGGTAATGGGTATGCATCCCCAATCGTCTTATCATTTACTTTTCGATAATCTATAACTAGACGATATTTTACGTTTCCTTTTGAATCCTTGTTCTTTGTAACTATGAAAAGAGGTGAATTATATGGTGAAGATGATGGTTCTATAATATCCATTGAAAGAAGTTCTGTTATTTGTCTTTCGATTTCATCTCTATGCGCGGGTGGGTGTCTATATTGTCTAGTATTTACTGGGATGTCATCTTTCGTGGGTATTATGTGATCAGCCACTGTGGTTGCCTGCAAATTTTCTCCCGGAATGTTGAAGAGGTCTGCGTATTTTTCAACAATTGAAACTATTTCTTCGCGCTCTTCTTCATTCAGATGTTCTAAACGCAAGAGACTAATAACTTTATCAACGCGATTTTCCCTGGCCATGGTGCTATCGCTTTGTTGAACCGTTTCATCTTGCGATAAGTAAGTGCTATCTTCTTCGCTTGTTCCAAATGGGTACAAGGAGATTGTTGGCACCTTTACTTTGACATCTTCACTAAGAGTATTTATTGCATACAAATAAGCTATCCCATTTCTATTACTCACTAATGCTTCTCCGGCAAATATACCGTTTCCCATATCTAGACGAGGCACGTATCCCTCTTTGAGATTACTATCTATCCGAGCGAACATTGCTGTTTTAGTACGAGCTTTTAAAACAAAATATTCTCCTTCTGTCAATGAAATTTCTAAATTATTTAACTTCGTAAACGTAACCGTATTTTCTACTAGGTTTATTATTCCGCCGTATTCGCGTAAGAATTCCATTCCTAATATACCTGAATAATCTAGGGGAAGTCGTCGGGTATTACGTGAAAGTCTGTTTCTGTATTAAAAATTTGTATTTTTATTTTACCTAGAGTAATTGCTTCTGATACTCCGTTTAAATTATAGCAATATGATTCATCAATTAGATCTTTATGTTTGACTTCCCCGTATTTTATTAGGTTTAAATTACATCCCGTGTCTAATAGAATTTTCCCGTAATTAGAAATTATATTTTTAGATTTTATCATTATTGAGGTAGGCTTATAATCTGGTGACATTGCGCCTACAAAGTATGTTTTTGTGGGTATTCTGGTATTTAATTTTGGGTTTGGCTCTGTTGCGTTGAGGTGTTTCCCCTTGAAGAGCCTGGAAGGGAAACATTTGTCCGTTTCCCTGAACTGTTTGTGCGACATTTAAACCTGCTTGTCTACCATAATCGTAAATTTTCTTTCTACAAATTTTTTCTACGTGTCCTATCTTTCTGCAGTACGCACATTGTATTTGGGGTCCGTTATTATTATTATTCGTATTACCACTGATCGGATTATTATTATTCCTAGTGTAAATATTGTTTGTACTATTGGTGTAATTGTTATTATAACGATTGTAGTTTTTATTGTTATTATTATTATTATTGTAATTGTTACTTGTCATATTACGATTATTTCTGTTATTGCTATCATAGTTTCCGTAATTTCTAAACTTTAAAAATCTGCAATCCTCTGTATTATGATTGTTTCTTTTGCAATTTGAACAATATTTGTTTGTATTAATAATGTTATCTTTAAGTTGAATTTTGTCGTCGTTTTTGTGTGTCACGTCTGTATTAGGAGTACTTTGAATAGCATGGCAATTTGTGTCATTAAAGGTTTGAAACATAGAGTTAATATTGCTCATCGATTGTAATTTTCTTTCTGCTTCACGAGCAGCGGTAGCGGCTGACTGAAGGTCGTTATATTCTACCTGTCCTAAATATAATGCTATTTGCGGGAATAGTCCTGATAAAAATGTATGAATTGCTGTCTCTGTCGCTATTATCGTTTTCTCATTCGAGTTTTTACATTTTGAATTTTCAATTTCTAGGATTGTTTTTCTTAAATGTTCATCTATTCTACTATGAAAATCTATAACTCTCTCGTCTTTTCTTTGTTTAAATTGTGTTAGTTCGTTTAGTAAAACTGAGATAGGTTTACTCTGTCCGTAATTTAGTGTTAATGTTGAAATTAAGTCGTCTATTGTTTTTATATTAGCGTTTAATAGTCTAACTATCGGTCCGTTTTTACATTTTGATATTAATAATCGTACTAGTACTTTTTCTTCTACGTCTGTTATAAAGTTCTTTGCTTCTTTACATATTTCTGTAAATGATTGTACTGGGATTGTGTGTCCGTCAAATTCAGGTATAGTTTTTATGAAAAGATCGAATTTATTATAATTTATACCGTTATTATTGTTACTATTATGTGTTGATGTACTTTGTCGTGCATTTAATTCAGCTTTAAACTGATTAAGTCTGTCTAATATTACATTGTCGCAACGTTTTTCGAAGTCGCTTTTCATTTTCTCTCTTTCATCTAACAATTCTTCTATAGCTTTTTCTAAAGCTGCTATTTTTCCTTTACTTTCTAATATGGTGGTTTCCATTTCGTTATCGTTATCTAGTCATTTTGATTTATTTAAAACAAGTCAAAAAGGGAAAAGAAAAAATATTTTTTTTTTTTTTTTTTATATTCCGTCAATTTTTTTTTTGAAAAGAGAAAAAAAATTTATACTGCATGGGCAGACAAGGGGAAAAATTGTAATTTTTGATGAGAAACAAATAAATTCGAATTAATAAATGACTTACTACTTCGTTGTATATTCTTATGTTGTTAATTATATTTAAATGCTTGGGTTGTCCTTTTTCGGATTCGTGAGCTGCCTCTCAGGTGATGTTGGATTTGGGCTGCTTGGCTCTTATCGTTGTTGTCCTAGGTCGTCACTGCTTGGCTGTAGTTGCTTCTGCTTGAAGTTTTTAAGTAGATTCTTGGTGATGATTCACTTGTTTTACAATTTAATGGTTTTTATTTTTCTTTTTGCTTATTGTTTGTTGAATAGTCTTTTATTTTATTCGTTGTTATTATTAATTTTATTTAATTTTTAATTTGTTTTGATATACTTTATTTATAATTAAGCAAAAGAAAATTATAGATTATATAAATTTTTCAAAAACTTCTCACTGATTTTTGATTTTTAACTTTTCACTAACTGTATCACTTTATATATTTATTCTCGTTGATTTTTTTTTTGAAGATTTGTATTTTTTTTTTTTTTGATTGTTCCCAGAAAAGAAATTTTCGATTTCTGAGTTGATGGTGAATTAATACTTTCGGAGATGAAGATCGATGTTGAATTTTATACACAAAAAAAATTTTGCGCCAGTCCTCTTCGGAGTGTGTTCGAATCCGTCGTTGCCACCAATTTATTATATTAATTAGTTGTTACGTCCTCGTAACCGCGCGGTTTGAGAAGAACCGGCCCTAAATAATATAAAGGGGTCTGGAGAATTAGGATGAGACGACCTCCAGTGTCGTCAGTAGGTGGACTCGAGTTTCCTCCGAAATAAACTGATTTAATTTAAAATTAATAGTCTCCGATTTATTTAATTAGTAATGCGATACAATTTAATTATCAGGAGGGAAACCGTCGTACAGTGTAATGTTTATCGGTTTCTAGAGCAGTACTTAGTAGCTTAATGATATTATGAAAAAGGCCTCGAGTTCCCGATGCAACTCGCTTTTATAGACTCCCCAAGGGACGCGCCCTTGTAGGAGTAGGGTTGCTTATCAGGTTCTCGAAAATATAGAATGTTCTAGACTTTGGAGTTCACGCTTCCTGCGTCATCAGGGTGAGCTGGCTCATCGGCTGATGCCACTCCAGAGTCTAGTCCACGTAATTGTTTGTTGTTGACTTAGGACATTCTTTTCATGAAACTTTCTGATGTTGCCGCGTACTGTACTCTAGTTTCCCTTTACATTTTATTATACATTTGTGTTATCGTTAAGCGTTCCTTGTTGGAATGTTAATGGTAACTTAAAAACAACTTATTTGTTCTACTGCGTGTTGAATCATTGTTAGATAATTCTTAAGTGTTCTAGTATCTACTAGTTATTCTTTACTTATCGTTATGGTCCCTACTTATAGTTCTATAATTATAATCTATTATCTATATCTAATTATATGTTTTAGTCTAGTTTGTAATATTTGAGATGAGCGATAGTGACATCTGCGAATGAAGGTGAGGACGTAACAGTTATTTACCCAAAAAAAAGAAGATATTTTTTTGAAATAACTCAACTTTTTTTTTGGTTGGGTAAGAAAATTCGAAAAAATTCTGACAATTGTTTTCAATAGGGTAGAGAAAGATAAAAAAATTTCAGAAAAATCGTCACCATATAGATTTAGTTTATAACAATAAGATGTGAATTAGCTCATCGGTCGTACGGTGTAAGGGTTAGTTATCGATCTGGCAAGCGCGCGTCTCAGGTTCGAATCTCGGTTAGAACAGATTTTCAATTTATTTCTATAGTTAGCAAATGTTAGGTCGAAATTAAGAATCACACGTTATTGAACTTGCGATAGCTGTACATCAACAATAAAATATAGATATGACACTGTCAAAATCCTTCTTTTATCATTTTTTATCAGATGGAATATGAGCTGGATATAGCATGCCTCTAACGGCAGCCATTTTTATCTGGATCCATTCCTTTTTCCTTTCTTTCTTCTCGTCTACATTATATTAACAAATAAGAATCTTTTGTACGGTAGAGATGTAGGCTCAGTAGGCTCAATTTATGGTTCTAAAACCGTGATTTCGGCCTAACTTTGGTAAAAGCGGACAAAAATACCACTTGTAGGCTGAAATTATGGTTCTGATATACGCGTCATCGTAGTCGAAAAAATCTAAAACCATAATTTCAACCTATAACTCCTCCGGTAGGTTGTGGAGGCTCAAAATATGTTTTTAATTTTGACTCGGGTTTCTGCAGTTAGAATTTGCTAAATTCACGTAGCCGAAGATTTTTGTTTTTCGCTATTTTATAAATGACTGAATTTTGATTTGGTGAAATTTCCATTTCGCTAATTTCATTAATATCATTTTTTATTTGCGACTAATTTTATAAATGACATTATCAACTAATTTTCAAATTTATAGTTTATAAACGTTCGAGTTTAAAAATGGCTATTTTCCAGTAAGCTTAAAAACATACTTAAATTAATGACCACGATTGTATGTAATGTCATATAGTTATATATAAATTGTATGAAGTCATATATAGATTATATATGGTTCTATAGAATTATATATAATTTTTTTTACCCGGGTAATGAAATCGATTTGTAATTACTTCTTATTAATCATGGGGTTATTATATTTATCGGGCGTATCACCTGTTTTCAGTATCTAAATTGAATACCTAACATAAGTACTTCCACTCTTTACATTGATTGAGACATCACTATATATATTGACTCTGGGTACATTATGGTTCTTATCTGTACTTATTGTGGGAACATTTTGATAACAACATGTATCCACTCTGGTTACGTAATGGGTTTTGTATGTAACCATTGTGGGAACTTTAAGATGACAAAATGTATCCACTCTGGGCACGTTATGGTAATATATCGGTTACAGTACGTATTCACTCTGAAAACACTCTATTATCATTATATATTTACTCTGGAAACAATCTGTTTTCAAAATGTATTCATTATAGTTTCACTACATATCCATTTTGGTTACCAACTGAGCCTACTATGGTTTCAGTCTGGAAACACGATGGACAAATGTAACAAACACACTTTGAAAACGCTATGGAAACACTCTGGAAACAGAACGAAGCAATTTTCACTCTGATTCCAGAGTGTTTCCAGAATGACTCTAAGGTTGCGAGGGTACCGTATTCCTAATTTTTTTAATTTTCAAATCGCAATAACTTTCGAATGAACCGATTTTCACGCGGTTAGCGGCATTCGACGAAGTTTTTCAAATTCTATGATATACTTTCAAACACAAATTGATTAGACCATAAATTTCGATGTAATCCGAAAAAAACACTGTTTGTCGATTTTTTTCGTCAACGATAGCTCACGAATGAATCAACCGATTTTGACCGGCTTGGTGGCGATCGACGTGGTTTTTTGATGTTAAAAGCTGATTAGTTTCTGGAATTGATCGGTCAAGCAGTTTAAAAGTTATTAAAAAAAAAACCACATTTAAAAAAATTTGTTTTTGTAGTTTTTTTGAGATTTCTGAAAATCCACAGGTCCGAATCGGTTCAAACCATATTCAAAATCTAAGTTCAGTCAAGCCCTTTCGATTGGCGTCAACCGCGATAGAATCGGTCAAGCCGTTCAAAAGTTATGAGAGGTTAACACACACACACACACACGCACACACACAGCATCGCGAAAACATTCAGGGAAGCTTTCTGAGACCTTAAAACGTCAAGATCTGATGAAAATTCGATTTTGGCAAAACGAGGTGAAAACAATAACTTCCTGATTTTTAAAAAATGTTCGATTTCCTTAGCGGGAAGTTAAAAATTATGTATGCAAAATTTATTAAAAATAATTTAGCTATCAAAATTAAATAAACTGTCATGTACTTATATTTTCAACTATCAACGTTTTTATATTCTTATAAGACAATGTTTATATATTTTTACTTACTGTAAGTACCGTGAAATCAACTTGGCAATCACCGTATTAAGAACAATTTGCACTAAATAAAGATGTTATTTATTATAACATTATAATTAATTTTATGATCACATTTTTTATAATTATTTTTTTAAATTAGTGACTATGTGTACGTATAATAACATTATTCAATATGTTACAGGGGAACAGTGGTGTATTTTTGTTCCAGAATCTGACCGGTGGATAAATGTATACTAAAATAATTATTTTTGCAATTATATGTTACTTTATTTATTCTATAGTTAATAACGGTTATTACAAAACTTAATTTAATCACTTCAATCCAATAGAAATTTTTTTATTAAATAAAATAGGCACTCACTTTTGAGAGCATCACTATAATAACTGACCGCTTTAAGTAAAATCGCTCTATGAAAAATTTTTATGAATTATTTTCAACATTATCGGGTTCGCATTGTGACATACGAGCGAATAGGAGCGAGTGAGACGGTGAGAGTGAGCGCGTAGACGGCGACCACGAAGGAGCGAGGGAGTCAGCGAAGCGACAGTTGGAATACCTACTCTTCACTCGTCATGTTCGCCGGATACTAAGCCGGCCGGAACCGGCGGAAAGAGATTATTTTCTTTTATCAATTTGAGTGTATTTATTAGTTAACGAAGTATTATTATTATTATCAAGACATGTACTGAGTTATTTGGTATAATATTTATTTTGTTATCCACGGATATATTATTTTTTTGTCAATTATCGGACTTAACTATTATTGTTTTTTGTTGTTAGTGCGAAAAATTGCCTAAACATTTATCGAAATAATTATTTTGGACAAGCATAATCAATAGCCAAAATAATTACTAGAATGATTCTCCATTCCTAGCTCGTGATCATACTTCTGTAGTTAAAATTAATTTAATTATCCTTGCGAATTATTCTAAGTCCCGAGAAAATTTGTATGAGAACTCGGCGGATAGATATGGAATGAGAGAAATGACGATTATTATTAAGAGAAAATTACTTTGTAAAAGAAATTTTGGCTAAGTCCCGAACCAAATTTAGTATGGGAAGTTGACGAATGGATAGAGAATGAGCGAACTGCCGATCAAAATGTAAAATAAAATTGAAATCGGAAATAAAACTTAGAATTGGCGAAACGGATGGATAGAGAATGAAAGGAATCCGAATAAAATGCTAGTTTGTAAATACAAAATAGATGGCAAAAACGATCATTTGATTTCGTGGGAAGTGACTGGTCGGGAAAATAATAAAGCCGGAAAATTGATGGCGATTGGAAACCAGTCTCCTAGTGAAGTTCTCCAAGAGAAGACCATTCTTTGGACAACGAGAAGGAAACACTCTACCTGGAGTCTGACCAGGACCAAGGTAAGTGAGTTCAAATTCACGGGAGACGTTTGGGATTCCCCGCACCGAGGCCTTCTGCGGAGGTGCGGCAGGTGAACTTAGACGAGTAGGTGGGGGCGAGACGGAGACCATCCGCTCACCCTCTGGGAGGAAAGGGACCGAGTAGGGCGTGGGGATTGTCGACCAGACATCCCCATTAGCAACCGGGGCAATCAGAGCTTCGAGTTTAGTCCGTTTTTTTTTGAGTAATTGTAAAGGTAGTAGTAGAGGACTATTTGTGTTATTGTTTTTTTTTTCTATTTCCTTGACTTATAAATTGTTAATAAAGATTCGTTTTTTTGATGACTATAAATTTTGGCTACCTTTTTCTGTTTACTTTTTTTTGTTTCTCCTGGACTCCGGCGAGTGATAGATCTGAGCAAAAAGGGGACCGTAAATTGGTAGAGATCAAAACTCGTACTCCCAGGGAAAATCCTAACTCGCGCACGGCGCGATCAAAATATAACTCGTTACAAAATGGCGCTCGAACAGGGACCTGAGTAGTTTTCCGAGGTAACGAGGACCGTGAACCGCGAATTTATTTTTAGTTTACCGACGCAAGATGAATAAAAAGCCGGTGGAGGGATCCCACTCGTGGTTGTGGTCTCTCAAAAAGGCGGCAGTTATAAAAGAACTCCACAAATACCGCGTGACGTTCGAACCCACGGCGACATTACCCGAGTTACGATTCTTACTACGCACCGAGTTAACGAAAACGCGAACAGCCAATGCAGGCCGCGCCGGACGATACGATCAGCTGCTGATCGACCTCGACCGATCCGAAGCTGAGCTCGATAACCTCGGAAGCGGAGATGAGGGCCTACCAGAGGCCGATCCGGCGGAGGAGGACGATCCTCACCCCGACGAAGGCCGCGGTGGCGACGATCAGTCACCTGAGGAAGAAAGTATGAGACAAAGAGAAGAAGAGTTGCGTGTCGAGATCGAGATGGAGGAGCGCAACCGAATAGAGAGGGAGAGAAGAACACGAGAAGAGCGAGAGCTCCGAGAACGCGAAACAGGACGAAGACAAGCGGAGCGAGAACAAACCGAGCGAGCCGAACAACAACTGCGAGAGCGGTTACGACAAGAAATACGAACACGACTCTTGCGCGTGGAAGTAGAGCGACGAGATTACGAAGCTCAACTCGAGGCGAGAGAGGCACGAGGAGGACGCGAGACCGGAATGCGAGCTAGGGAAGAGCAAAGACCACGGGAACGACTACGCGAGGAAATAATGGACGAGGAAGTCGAGCCTCGACGACGAGAGGTCGGAAATCGACACTCAAGACACACAGACGCCGGGGGTGCCCAACCCAGCGTGAGCTCCTCGAACCAGGGGACGCCGAGTCGCTACCGACAGTCAATACTGGTGGAAGACTCAATGGAACTCCGAAAACGAGACTTGGTGCGGAAATGGGGCGTCATATTCAAAGGAGAACGCGACCTCCTAGATTTTCTGGAACGCCTGGAGGAATTAGCAGAAAGTTATGATTACGACATGAACGACCTGGTGCCATGCATCCCAATATTGCTGCGTGAAAAGGCCCTCCTATGGTATCGGAACAACAGGAGGGACTGGGTCTCCTGGGAAGATTTCGTTTCAGACCTCAAGGCATTTTACCTACCCCCAGGCCTGGAACTAGAATTGGAAGAGCAGATCCGGAACCGGGTCCAAGGAGCAACCGAGACTGCCGCAGAATACGCCACTCGTCTGCAGACCCTGATGCGCAGACACGGCCAGATGTCGGACACGGCCCGCCTCACCCGGCTGTATCATAACATGAGGCCCGAATACCGACGTTATATGAAACGCACGGAATTTGATAGTGTTCCGGAACTTCTACGCCTCGCAGGCGAGTTCGAACAACTCGTCACACAAGAAAAAGCCACCCCGGTCAAAGAAACCAAACAAACGGCTCGTCACCCTCCACACACGGCACGAAAACTGATCAACACCGCCGAACCCGATCCCATCCAGATTTTCGAATACAACTGGCTAGAGCATTGTTGGAGATGTCGCCAAAAAGGACACACGCGAGCGGAATGTACAAATCAATGGGTAAAATTTTGTATGCGGTGCGGGAAATTGGGGACGTTGTCGCGCGATTGCCCATGCCCAAGGCAGGGAAATGCCGCGAGGACCGGAACACGCTCCCAAAGCCGGCCCGCGACCCCCCAGGGAGCGCTAAACACAAATGCGAACCGCGCGGCGAGTCTCCCCGAACCGAAAGCAGGCAGTTCCAACCCACCGCGATAAAGTCGGGCGATAAACGACCGTTTGCCGAGATCAGACTCGGAAACATAAAAATTCAGGCCTTGATGGACACCGGAGCAACGGCATCGCTGATCTCGCAGCGAGTCTGGGATTTCATCCGCGAAAGTAAACTATACACCGAACACAACCCCACGCCGACGCGGGGCTCAACGCTAGGAAATCACCTGCTGGTGTCAGCGGGAATAGTCTGGGCTACAGTACAAGAGAACAACTGCTCTTACACATTACCATTTCACGTCATGCCCACATACAACAATGACATGCTGCTGGGCGTAGACAACCTGGCGAAGCTAGGCTATCAGTTGCTACGCAGAGTCGAAACCTTTAACTCGCTGAACCTCGAGGATGAGTTAGAGGCGGCTCGCAGAAAAATAGAGACGTGGCTCTGCCTAGATAACGAAACAATAGGTTTGACCCGGTGTGCAAAACATAAAATAAAACTAAAACCGGGAACCGAACCAGTGAAGACGCGCTACTTCCCAAAAAACCCGAAAATGATGCAAATAATGAATGAGGAAGTGGATAAAATGCTAAAGGATGGAATCATCGAGCCATCAAATAGTCCCTGGAACTCACCGGTCGTGTTAGTCCGGAAGAAAGACCGAAACTATCGTTTCTGCGTCGATTTTCGCAAGATCAACGACGTAACCGAGAAGGATGCATTCCCGATACCCCACGTGAACGCATCCTTGGACAAATTGAGGAAAGCAAAGCTTATCAGCACCATTGACTTGAAGAGCGGTTACTGGCAGATACCACTGGAGGAAGAAAGCAAGCCGATAACTGCTTTCACGATTCCCGGACGTGGGCTATTCCAGTTCCGCGTAATGCCTTTCGGATTACATTCCGCGCCCGCAACGTTTCAACGCGTGATGTACGAAGTACTAGGCGCAGACCTCGAAACCCATGTCGTGGTTTACCTGGATGACATTATCATCGTCAGCGAAACGCTGCCCGAGCACATGGAGATCCTAGACAAAGTCATGACACGCCTCCGCGCCGCGAGCCTGAAACTGAACCCCGAGAAATCTCACTTTCTCAAACAAAGTACCGTGTACTTGGGGCATGTCATTGATGAACAGGGAATCAGAACGGACCCCGAGAAAGTGCGAGCCATATCCGAGATTGAACCACCGAGAAACGCTAAAGAATTACGTCAATTTTTGGGAATGATCTCTTGGTATAGGCGATTCATTCCCAACTGCGCAGACTTGACGAAACCATTGTCTTCCCTCCTACAAAAGAAGAAGCGGTGGAGATGGGAAGCCCCAGAGCAAGCCGCATTCGACACCCTGAAAGCCTGTTTAAAATCAGACCCAGTCTTGGTTCCCCTGATTTTACGAAGCGTTTCGTGCTACAAACGGACGCAAGCGACGTCGGAATAGGCGCGGTCTTGACACAGAACCACGATGCCGGTGAAAAGTCGTCGCATACGCGAGCCGAAGCTTGAACAAAGCCGAACGAAATTACAGTGTGACCGAGAAGGAATGTCTCGCGGTAGTGTGGGCAATACAAAAATGAGACCGTACCTCGAAGGATACGAATTCACGGTCATCACGGACCATCAGTCATTGAAATGGCTCCGGTCAATCGACAGTCCGAGTGGTCGCATAGCTAGATGGAGCCTGTATTTGCAACAATATGATTTTAACGTAGTATACAGAAAAGGAAAATGGAACAAAGTAGCCGACGCTTTGTCACGTAGTCAATCGGAAAATACGGAGAGTGAGGAAACCGAAGATCACGATACTGAGTTAGTGATCAACGCATTGATTCTGGGGGACTCATGGTACGAGCGGATTAAAAAGGGCGTCGAAAACGACCCACAGAAGTACCCGGAATATTGCATAAAGAATGATCTCCTCTATCGGCATTCGTATCACAGCCTCGATTATACGGACCGAGGAGAGGTGTGGAAATTATGCATTCCGGAGGCAGGCAGACGACGGGTACTGCTCGAGAATCACGATGCGCCGACCGGCGGACATGGAGGAATTGCGAAAACTATCGCAAGGATCTCGCGAAGTTACTATTGGCCAAGAATGCGCGCCGATATCACGGAGCATGTCAGACAATGCATCAAATGCCAGGCATACAAGCCTTCACAGCAACCACCATCAGCCCAAATGGGGACAATCCCTGCCGTGAGGCCATGGTCCGTCGTGTCTGCAGATGTAATAGGGCCCAAACCGAGATCCTCGCGAGGAATGTGTTATTTGGTAGTATTCCAGGATAAATTCACCAAATGGATCGAAGTACAACCTTTGCGACAGCAAACAGCCGCCGCGATCGCTTCCGCGTTGAGAGAACGGGTCCTATTGCGTTTTGGGAGAGTAGAGACGGTAATCACCGACAACGGCACCCCTTTTGTAAGTAAGGAATTTACCTCCTTACTACAACAATTCGGGGTTCAATACGTCAGAACCCCACCTTATACGCCTCAATGTAACCCAGTCGAACGAACGAACCGCGTGATAGGAACAATGATAGCCCAGTTCGTGGGGAAAAACCAGAGAAATTGGGACAAGCAGGTTCCAGAATTTGTCTTCGCCTACAACACGGCGAAACACGACGCCACGGAATTTTCTCCCGCATATTTAAACTATGGCCGCGAGATATACCCCCCTGTATCGATAAAGTCTCAGGCCGAGCGAGGAAAAAGCGACGTATATAACCCGCATCGGGCAGCCAAGGCCCTGGAAGAGATCATGGAGCTAGTCAAGGTGAACCTGGCCCAGGCCTATGGGAAGCAAGCCAAATATTATAATCGGAAGCGAGGTTCTTGGCAACCAGCTCTTGGAGAACTGGTCTGTAAAAGAGAACACCACTTGTCCTCCGCAATGGACCATTTTGCGGCCAAACTCGCAGAAAAATTTGCCACTGGTTTCACCGTGACCGGAATCGTCGGACCCTCAGTATATGAGGTCACCAAGGAAGATAAAACCTTCACCGTGCACATTAAGGACCTCAAACCCTTTCACCGTGAACCTGACCGAGAATTTAACCGAGAATCTGACCGAGAAGTTAACCGTGAAACTGACCGAGAATTTAACCGGGAATCTAACCATGAACCTAACAGGGTAAAGCCTAACCTGAAAGAGTCGAGTCAGGATTACTTAGACCGAGGACATTTTGATCTCGAACCCGAACCAAGTGTGGGTGAACTTCTGGAACCACGACGGGTAACCCGATCCATGTCCAGGAAAGCCAAAGTAATGGTTGACACCGGAGAACCAGGTTGAGACCAGATTAAAAAAATGAACTGACCAGCCAAAAATTCCTGTGTTGCGGTTGTTTCAAAACATTTGCTGTCTTTTCCTTTTAATCTCATTACGAGATCGTTTAAATTTGGTTTTGTTTAAATCGTTATTAATAAAAATATTTTGGTTTAACCTGTAAATTAACGGAAGTTTGACAGCCTAGTTCTCTGCTGCTACCTATTAAAATAACTCGTAGCGACGAAGGGAGAGTTTGGAGTACGGCACTCAAGCCTGGAATGATTTTGTAAACCGCGCAAACCGTGAGATTGTTTTGATTTTTTTTAGATGCAGTCAACCACCGAGCAGTACACCATGGAAGAGGAAATCTGGCTGATGGAGGAGATGCTCCGACAACCACCTCAACTCATTCTCACTCCGCTCCACCAGACACCAACCACGGACCCCGCAATCACAGTGCCAGACCAACGTGAGGGGCCGGATATCCGAGTAAAGGATATTCGGGAAACAAAACACCGAATATGCCTTCACCGAATGCACAAGCCGTACGACCCAGCCAAACCGGGTTTCGTTAGGCCTGACCGACCTGCCAAGGATGGGACCAGTATAGCCAAACCAGGAACGAAGAAGGTCACCCATGGGCCTTTCCAGCCCAGGAGGAAGGCACGAGTTTTAATAAGGCCGCCCACAGCTAGCCTGGTGAAATTGGTCAGCCGACCAGAAAAGTCAGCACCAGCCAAGCCGAGCCCATTACCGAGTCGGCAGAAGTCGCCAAACCAGGCCCACCCAAACCGAGCAGTTCCCAGTTGGCAGCCAAACAGCGAGAAAAATTGGAAGAGCTTTTCGGGACCACTCCCCCTCAGGGCAGGACTTCGCCCCCGAAAAGGACACCGACCTGCACCAATAACAGCGGCAGTAATGCCACGGATGGCAACACCACGATCAACCCGGGCCCACGTCGTCGCAGTCCCCAGATGATAGCAGCATCGTCATCCGGGACGGCGGCGTGGCTCAGCTACGACGACGCCTCCTGGCTACGAGAGTACCCGGATCACTTCCCCGATCAACCGGGAGACTTATTCTCGGCACCAAAGACGAGCCAGACACCCTTGGAACGGCTTTTAGCTTCTTTGACACCTCTGTGTAAGGTAAAAGGGGAACAAGTGGCGAAACGACGCACCTTCACGGCGTACGACGAAGAGTTACACCTCTTCAAGGTCACCCGGCACCCGAAATTCGTGAAACCCCGGATCAAGCCGACGGGGAAGACGGCCCAGCAGCTGTTGGAGACGCTGAAGAAAAGAGGCCAGCCAAGCTCTCCTCTTTTCTTTCCGAGGAAGGAGGGGTGTGACATACGAGCGAATAGGAGCGAGTGAGACGGTGAGAGTGAGCGCGTAGACGGCGACCACGAAGGAGCGAGGGAGTCAGCGAAGCGACAGTTGGAATACCTACTCTTCACTCGTCATGTTCGCCGGATACTAAGCCGGCCGGAACCGGCGGAAAGAGATTATTTTCTTTTATCAATTTGAGTGTATTTATTAGTTAACGAAGTATTATTATTATTATCAAGACATGTACTGAGTTATTTGGTATAACATTTATTTTGTTATCCACGGATATATTATTTTTTTGTCAATTATCGGACTTAACTATTATTGTTTTTTGTTGTTAGTGCGAAAAATTGCCTAAACATTTATCGAAATAATTATTTTGGACAAGCATAATCAATAGCCAAAATAATTACTAGAATGATTCTCCATTCCTAGCTCGTGATCATACTTCTGTAGTTAAAATTAATTTAATTATCCTTGCGAATTATTCTAAGTCCCGAGAAAATTTGTATGAGAACTCGGCGGATAGATATGGAATGAGAGAAATGACGATTATTATTAAGAGAAAATTACTTTGTAAAAGAAATTTTGGCTAAGTCCCGAACCAAATTTAGTATGGGAAGTTGACGAATGGATAGAGAATGAGCGAACTGCCGATCAAAATGTAAAATAAAATTGAAATCGGAAATAAAACTTAGAATTTGGCGAAACGGATGGATAGAGAATGAAAGGAATCCGAATAAAATGCTAGTTTGTAAATACAAAATAGATGGCAAAAACGATCATTTGATTTCGTGGGAAGTGACTGGTCGGGAAAATAATAAAGCCGGAAAATTGATGGCGATTGGAAACCAGTCTCCTAGTGAAGTTCTCCAAGAGAAGACCATTCTTTGGACAACGAGAAGGAAACACTCTACCTGGAGTCTGACCAGGACCAAGGTAAGTGAGTTCAAATTCACGGGAGACGTTTGGGATTCCCCGCACCGAGGCCTTCTGCGGAGGTGCGGCAGGTGAACTTAGACGAGTAGGTGGGGGCGAGACGGAGACCATCCGCTCACCCTCTGGGAGGAACGGGACCGAGTAGGGCGTGGGGATTGTCGACCAGACATCCCCATTAGCAACCGGGGCAATCAGAGCTTCGAGTTTAGTCCGTTTTTTTTTTGAGTAATTGTAAAGGTAGTAGTAGAGGACTATTTGTGTTATTGTTTTTTTTTTTTCTATTTCCTTGACTTATAAATTGTTAATAAAGATTCGTTTTTTTTGATGACTATAAATTTTGGCTACCTTTTTCTGTTTACTTTTTTTTGTTTCTCCTGGACTCCGGCGAGTGATAGATCTGAGCAAAAAGGGGACCGTAAATTGGTAGAGATCAAAACTCGTACTCCCAGGGAAAATCCTAACTCGCGCACGGCGCGATCAAAATATAACTCGTTACAGCATATTACTATTTGTAGTTGTCAATTACGATTTTCATTAGTTTAGATTTGTTAAAAAATTATTTTTGTGTCTGAATAATTTTAATTTAATAAAAATCATTCGATGTTTGTATATCCCTGATTAAAATTATTGATTGAAAACAATTGAAAATAGTTTGAATTGATTTTAATTTTTCACATAAAATAGAAAAATATTGACTGAAATTAAAACATTCGAGAATTGAATTTTTTTCAGTAATTATAGGCCAAATAAGAAACTATTCAAAAAAATTCAGACTTCTTTAATTTCAATTGCTATGAATTCCGAGAATCGAATTGAAAAATATTCAAAACAATTCAAACAAAAAAAATTGAATCTTTCTCAACATTTACTGTTACTGGGTAGTATGTACTGTTGTTTACTGTGTTTACATCCGATACTCAGCCAGCCTTGGCCCAATGAAAAATCTGATTCTCGGCCGATCATCAAGGATCGGATGCCTATCATCGTCCAATGATCGACCGATCCTTATTCTTTGTATGGGTTGCCGGATATTTCAATTTTTGATAACATCGATAAATCATTGTAATGAAAAAACTTTTATCAACTTTTACAACGGAATCTTGTTTATTATTTATATAACAAGAGCTTTCGAAAGGAAAAAAATTTATAGACACATTTTTTAAACTTTTATAAGAGATTTTATGAAAACTCAAGTCTACGAAAAATTAGTTAATTAACAATGAAATAACCTAAACTTCAAGGATCTAGACGACATTATAATTTATTCAGATTTTTAAATTAATATTGAATGTTACAAACAAATTATTTTGTGTTGCATACTTTGCTTGGTGGCGATGCCTACTATACAGTCAAAAAGAATAGACTACTTATTTAAAACGCGAGTAACTTATATTTTAAAAAATGTCATTGAAATATGACACATATCGATCGATGAGTCAAAGTTTTATGTAACTCTATCCAAAATCGCTAATTTATAAAAATTTTTGACAAGAAACATAAACAATAAAAGATTAAAAAACGGGGTTTTTTTTGGGGTCTCAAAATAAGCATCAACTTGTAACAGGGTAAAATTACCCTAAATTGATAAGTCGCCAAATATCGATAATTATTCGACATAGCACTGGCGTGTCTCGATCTTCGGGTCTGAAGAGAGAATAGGAGAGGGTAGTTTTGGGTTATTTTAGGTGAGCTGTGTAGTGAAAAAGGGAGAAGTAGTGTGACCGCCAGACAGAGTGCCATGGAAATCAAAAAGGACCGATCCTCGGAGTAGTGAAGAGACGAAGGAAGCCAACTACAACTAGGACTTCATCCTCAACGAGTGAGTTAGATCGTCGTTTTATTCGTCAAGGCATTAATAATTACTCTGTGGGAAAGAAGTGGACCCCGGTTTACCTAATATACGCGGTTACTTCTCCTTTTCATTTATTAATTGGATCGCTCAATCGATAATTATTTAACTAATCAGAATTCAATAATGTTCGCTAGCTTAGACTGAGTGATTTCCATGGGGATTTATATCCGAGAAAAATAAAAAGTTACTAAATATTAATATTCTGTAACCGGGGGGTTTAGCCCAGGTCCAGTTAGCTATCCCTTTCCTCTTTAGAAAGGGCGCCACTGGGATTTTAGACACGGTGTCCCAGAAACCGGGGAACATGAGAAGGAAAAGACAGGGTCGTGAGAAGTCCGAGAGAGGCTGTAAATAAAACCGAGAAAAATTATTTATAACAATTTAAAATGATTTATTCAATCAATCTACAAACTTGACAATTTCCTTATAACTAACTTAATTGTGAGAACCTCTCACCTACGTTGGCCCTTGCCAATTTTCTTAACCTCGTCACTCCGACGGAATATCTCAATATCTCAATTTCCTCATCAACCTGACGGAATATCATAAAATACCAATTAATTACCTCGTCAACCTGACGGAATACCGATTAACATTATTCACCTCGTCAACCTGACGGAATACCGATTAACATTATTCACCTCGTCAACCTGACGGCATATCAAATTACTCTATCATTTTCCTTACTTAACTATAACATCGTCCACCGTACGCTAACTCAATTTCTCTACCGTTTATTACCTCTAAATTTTCCGAAATTTTATTCCAAATAATAATTAATTTTTCCTAACAGCTCTTAATACAAAATTATCAAATTCACAAAATTTATCACTTGTCGATTTTTCTAAATTATTCATTTCATACAATCCTAATCACAAAATCTACAGAATTACTTTTCCAAATTTTCCAACCAAAATTCTCCAACTAAATTTCATTAAATTTCTTCTGACAATTTTTTCTTTATCAAATTCTCTAATTCCCAAAATTCATCAAAACTCAATAATTAAAATTGCTTAATTAAATTTAGCCAAACGGCCTAAATTTATCCTTCTACAATTGCCAAAAATTTTAATACATAAATTATAAAGGACTTCTATTCTAAACTACGTACTTGTTCAAATTTACCAAATTTCCTGAACTAATTTTTAACTAATTTTTGATACTTATAAACCAAAGACCGAATTAAATATATTTATTTTCTTATTTTCCAGTTAATTGATAAATGTCTTGAGTTCTATTGTCTTAACTACTAAGTGACCTTAACGAACTTAACTCGATTGGAATTTGCTAATACGTAAAGACTACCCGAGACGATTATATTTATTCTCAATAAAAACGTAGATTGGTTAATTCGGCCTAATGACGATTAGAATGGCCTGAATAACCAATTTACCTGAAGTTCCAATTAATTCTGTCAACGATGGGGGTTGTCCAAGAGCAAGTAAAATTTTGCGAACAGCAACTTCCTTCAGCTTTTTGAGTCCGTCAATTCTTTCCTCGTCTCCTCGATCTCTATTATATCTCATACAAATTCTCTCTGTAAATGCCGATAAATAAATAATAGATCAAATACAAATTCGTCAGCCTAAAGGCCTGACGGGATAAAATTTAATAAAGATTTAGAATATAACGGCTCGCTTCGTTCCTCTCTTTCGTGAAGCCTCGAGCAAATTTTTACTTACGTTAATTTTGATGGTAAGTTTTAGTAGTCGCTGGGCACTGTACACTTACAAGTCTCGTCTGCTAAAAGGTGCTGTTTTTGTCTTCGCCGGCTCTTTTATAACCTCTCACTCAGGTTCTCGAATTTTCCTATTGTCTCGTTCCCGCTTAGTTTTTCTGGGGACAGCGGTGGGGACTTAGCGATCCGTACGACCCGGTGACGAGTCTTACAACTAGCTACTCACGCTCAGAAGGTATGGAGTAGTCCCTACTCACCGCGACAAGATAACAGTGACTCTAGCCCCTCGCGGGAATTAAAATTCCCTGTCATAATTCTATACAATTATTATTCAACAGTATTATTCTATACAATATTAGGCAAACACATCGATTTTTATCGATTGATTGTTGGAACAGTAGGAATTTATAATCATACTTTTTTTAAGAAAGAATAGCTAAATCATTAATAACTGAAATAGCTAATATGTATTGGAATGATCATGAAGGATTAACTCCATTATAATATAAAACAGATATATATAACATAAATATTCATGTTGATATTGTTAAATGATTATATTATACTGATTTTAATGCTAAAAATTAAAATGGTAAATTGTGTTTGATATATATATATATATATATATATATATATATATATATATATATATATATATATATATATATATATATATATATATATATATATATATATATATATATATATATATATATATATATATTAGGGTGTGCCAAAATTCAATTTTCATGAAGAACCTTTTAAAATTAGAATTTTGAGTTCCGCTTTTAGCAGTTGTGTTTGGGCATTTCCTAAGATATTTTGAGGTGAGACGATTTATTTGATCTTCATCCCAGTCAGCATCCAAATCAGAAAGACTTCTGGAAGAAGTCTTTTCAAAGACGTCCATAAGAAGTCTAAATATGATGTCTTAACGAATTCATCAATCAGAACTCTTAATCAAGAAGTCGACAGGAAATCTTTTGACAAACTTTGTAAGACTTCCAAAATATGAGCTCTTCAAGTAGTTTACTTACTGAACTCATAAGACATCAATAATCTGAGCTTTTTAAGAGGTCTTTTTTCTGACTTCGTAAGATGTCATGAATATGAACTCTCTCAGAGGTCTTTTTGCTGAGGTAGGATTGAATTGTATTGGCGCATGCGCACAACGATAGAAATTTTATTTTTTATCTCTGTTTTAATATAACCTATAAGTGTATGGTACGTTTTCTGTTTACATTCAGCGTCGAATTGCAAAACTTTAATTTAGTGAAATCAATTAATTATTTATAACCAGTGATTTCGTAATTTGTAAATTAAAAGTTCTAAAAATAATGTAAGTGCATATTCTTAGCTAATTAATATTTGACTGTGTATGATATTTCATGTTTTTATCAGTGATAAATTTGAGAAATCATTCGATTTTAAAGGTAACGTATACATTTATCCAAAAAATAAATATAAATTATGATTCTTTTTTAATTTAAAATATTTTTTTCTCAAGATGTCTGAAAGAAAAAGATTCAGTGAACTGTCTAAGAGTCAGAAAAATCGAAGATTGAAAAAACGCTGTGAGCAGGCAATTTTGGAGACTGCATGTGCAAAAGCATCGATTGATACTTCGTTTGATAATGATCCAGTTATTAATAACAGTGTAATGAACAACGACAATAATTATGACAGTGATGATTTCAGTTTACAGTCAATTCATTTAGATAATACCGTAACCGATATCTCTTTAAAGACTTACACAGATAATAATGATAACTCTCATTGTACAACAACAAAAACAACATCAACAGTAACAGCAACAACTACTACAACTTCTATCACTTATAATAATAATAATAATTGTGATATCGAAGTACCAATTCCTTTAACCAAACAATTAGCTCAATGGAAATGCGAATTTAACATTACTCAAGCTGGATCAAGTGCTTTACTAAAAATTATTAGAAATGTGGAGTCAATAGAAGAGTTAAAAAGTCTTCCAAATGACAGTCGTACCTTAATTGATACTCCTACAGATACTACTATTCGTGAGGTTGCACCAGGAGAATATTTCCACTATGGACTGAAAAAGGATTAATTGATCAATTAAAAATTGTCGATATAAAACAGATTACAGATATTATCCAGATTAGTATACACATTGATGGTTTGCCAATATCGAAGAGTTCAAAACGACAACTGTATCCTATACTGGGAGAAATTTTTCCAAAAGTCTCTGTACCATTCGTTATTGGTATATACCATGGACTGAACAAACCAAATGACTGTAATGAATTTCTTAAAGATTTCATTAATGAGTACAAAAATCTGAGAGAGGAAGGTTTCGAGTATGATAGTCATAAATTTAAAGTAATTATAAGGGCTGTTATTTGTGATTCACCAGCGAGAGCTTTTGTAACCTACACAAAAGGTCATGGTGGTTTTTATGGTTGCGGTAAGTGCATTCAAGAAGGAGAATATAGTGACCATCGAATGTTATTTCTTGATATGGATGCACCATTACGCACTGACTCGAATTTTATAAATCGTTTAAATGAAGATCATCATTTAGGAAAATCAGATTTTGAAGATATTGGTGTTGGTATGATGTCTCAATTTCCAGTGGATTACATGCATCTTGTTCGTCAAGGAGTATCAAAAAAATACTGACTTCGTGGACGAAAGGATGGCGACTAAATGATAAAAATTACTTAAATTAAGTCACAAAATGACTGAAAATCAATATTATTATTATAATTATTATGAGTATTACATAACAACAATAATAATTTAACAATTAATATTAATAAATTTATAGCATGAATAAATAATATTTATTAATTTATAATAATAATATTCTGCAAATTTTCTGTATGAAATCAGAAAGAGCTCTCAATTCTGACTACTATAAGTACTCTTTTATTTGAAGTCGTAAAGAGCTCTTAATTCGGATTTCTGCAAGACATCTTATTTTTGAACTCAAAAAGACTTCCTAATTCTAACTTCTGTAAGCACTTTTTTTTTTGAACTCAGAAAAAAGATCTCTTTGAGAATATTTGTGGAAGTCTTATATTACTCTTAAAGTGGCGCATTCGATGTCCTCAAGACGTCTTAGAGACACCATTCCGTTAAAAATTACGACGTCCAAATCTTAAATAGGAGTTCATCAAGAACCTTTAAAGACATCATATTGTTTACTGGGATAGAATTTTTTAGCAGGAGTTTAGTTTGGGTATTTCCGCTGAAATTTCAAATTTTGGCCGGAAGTGCTCAACTAAATCTCCTGTTAAAAATTCTATGATAATCAAATAAATCGTCTCACCCCAAAATATCTTGGGGAAATGCCTAAACATAGCGCCAGCTAAAAGCGGAACTCAAAATTCCAATTTTAAAAGGTTCTTCACGAAAATTGAATTATGGCACACCCTAATATACATATATATATATATATATATATATATATATATATATATATATATATATATATATATATATATATACATATATATATATATATAATATGATGGGTTTTTCTTCGCGGTGCTGGCGTCGACAGCGCCGGGGAGTTCCATCTAAATGTTGGCTTACCTGGTTCGTAGCTTGTTGGGCGCCAGGAACGTTACGTTCCGCGGTTCGAATTCAGCAATTGATCGTCGTCGGACGGCAGGTCAACGTCGAAGAGATCCTAAATTTTGTAGAGCGAGTGTAGAAATCGAGGCGGAATAATTTTACCACCAGAGAATAGAAAAATAGAGACAGCTCAAAGAAACAAGGAATGCGCAGGGACTATTCAATAAAAAAAAAGAATCGGAATATGACCGAAATTACAAATAATGAGTTATTCTTGGTTCGTTTAACAAACAAAATTTCGAATTAAGGAAATTAATTGCATTCGCTTTATTATCGCCATCAACAAAAAAAAAATAACAACAAAAAAAAATAATCGTTTCGCTTATCGTATCGTAACAACAAATTTCGAATTTCTCAACAAAACAAATTAAATGTCGCCGCTTCGTATTAACCAATTCAAAAAAAAATTAACAAAGAGAATGAAAAAAAATGTTCTAGTTCGCGGTTATTTTCCTAACAACAAAAATTTCGACTTCATCAATATAATTAATTATCGCCACTTTCTTCATAACAAATAAATTTGAGTTTTCAAAAAAATTACAAAAATATAATTGTCGTAGCCTTTCTTTCGTAATAACAAATTTTTAAATAAAAAAAAAAAAATCAACAACAAAAAAAAATGTACTGTTTCGTATTTCTTTCCTAACAACCAATTTCGCATTTATCAATAGCATCAATTTGTCGTATACTGGTTCGATGATACAAGCGATCGATCAATTATCCGCCGCGGCGGGTAAGTGAACCGTCGATAACTGTTGTTACCCGGCGGGCAATATACGGGACAAAGCTCGAGGTATAGTTCCTAGTTACGCTCGTAGATGGACCTGGGTTCGCACCAATTTTATTCGGCATGCAATCTCAAACTTTGGTCAATTAAATTGACACTGTACACAACATTCCTTACAACGGATTAAATATTTTTTTGGCACCGAATACCTGGCTGACGTCACCCCGAAGCCGAAATTCAACAACGCAATTGCTGAATTTCGGTACGATTTTACTTTCTGACTTAATTACAACATTCGTAATTATCTGATTTTCGATAACAAAAAAAAAAAAATTAATTAATTGCAAATCATAACTCTCTGCGTAATCGTGGACCGCGGTGAAGTCACCCAGGAATATTAACAAATTGCGACCGCACTTACCCCGTTCAGTCGACTCTCCAGGGTGGTTTGAAATTCCTGATAGCAGTTGTCGGCGGTGCTGACGGCGGCAGAGGCTCTCGGCGATGGCGTCACGGAATTTTTCGTTGTCGGAATAACCAAATCTCTTTTTTTTCTTTTTTTTTTTTTTTTTTGAATTCTTGACTGCCTGGCAGTTGACAATTACAGCAATTACAGCAATTCACGAGAGAAACTCTAGCGTCGACTGGGTCGACACTCAAAATAACAATTACTCAACAAAATAAGTAAATTCACCACCTAAGCGACTGAATTTTCGTAATAATAATTAACATTCGTTTAACTTTATTTCGTAGCGTAACAACAAAACTATCAGCGGTTCAACAGTGGCTTTTTCGGTGTCCGGCGCAGAATTTTCACAATCAATAATTGCTAATCGATTCGACTTTTTCCTCTTTTTTTTTTTCTGACAACAAAATTAACAATGTTCGACAGTCGTTTCGGTATCTCGCCCAGAATTCTGGCTTTTCCGTTTTCCAGCAACATGTGGTTTCTCGCTAGCGCAGCTACCAAGCTGCGCGTCCAATCATCAGTCGTTGGATAAATTTCCAGGATCGATGGTTGGTCGATTCCCAACTTAGTGTTCCATTCGGCGTTCAGGTGGAGCTCTGGCGTGCTCCCGTTGATTCAACGTCCTGTCATTGGTCAATTCTGATTCCATTCCGGCTTCGGGTTTCCGTCGTTGATCGTTGTCGCTTCCAGATGTCTCCTCGGTCGTTGATTGCGAACTGAACTGCGGGTTCGCTCGGTCGCTTTTGTCATTCGCTCTCTCTCTCGCTCACACACTCTTAATTACATAGTAAATTTATTTCGGACGCATCCATTCATACTCATTTTGATAATTTGGCATGGTTCGGCTTAATTTTTAATTACCTCGAGCTTTGTCTTCTGACCGCAAACCACGTAGGGCGACACAGGCGCGTCGAATCTCCGCATTCCGTCAGCTTGGCCAACATTCTAGACTAATTACTACTTAAAAAAAAATAATCTCGAATATGAAATTTTAGTGGGAAAATTTTCCCACGTCACAATATATATATATATATATATATATATATTTTTAACAAGAGCTGTGTTTGAGCGTTTCAAGAAATTCAAAATTTGGCCGGAAGTGCCTAATTAAATCTGCTGTTATTTTTATCTTGAGACATTTCATTATTTGAATACAATATCAAGGTGACACAAATATCGTACAACTTTATTAACACTTAATTGTAGTTTCTTATAACAATGTTTTATCTATGCGTAACACACACACACACACACACACACACACACACACACACACACACACACACACACACACACACACACACACACACACACACACACACACACACACACACACACACACACACACACACACACACACACACACAATATTATATAGTCACTACACTCCAAGTATAATTTAATCTTGTTATTTAATTATTAATAATTATAATTTAATTAGCACACTGAACTATTAATATGAAGAATATTAACAAAATAAGATATCGTTAGTATTAAACGACCACAGACTTGGGTAAGAGAACGAATCTACGGTCAGAAGGACAGCAATCAGTTATCGCTCACTGTTCAGAGAGAACTGACTATTCTCCAAACTCGTCTTTTAATCCGTAGCTCCTTCAGGTAATTATTCTGAATAAATGTACAAGCTACGTTTTGCAATTGTACATTCCGAAGATATACACTTGGGTATTGCTGTCCCTTGATCGTGGCTACGTTAGACCCGCAGATGTGATCTTTCGAACCCGAGCCTACCGTCATAAAAGACTTAAGGAAAGTTTAACTAAAATTTCCTTAGCGGATTAAATTATAAAAATTAAAATACTAAGTTTTATTTTTTAACTATATTCTAAAAGTACTTAGGATTTTCCCATCCCTTGGGAAAAATCCAGCCATTCTCATCTCCGACATATATATATATATATATGTATATATATGTCAGAGAAGCAGGAGTTATTGTTGGAGATTCGGTATTTCGTGATTCACTCATTTTTATTATTACAATTAATTAATATTCACAATTACAACAAGATCAATTACAAAAATAAATGGACAAACTCGTACAAGGTTAACTCGATTTCGAATTCAAACAATATTAATAATATCTTGCGATAGACCGAGACTTAGGAAATAACGAATTCGCGATCACCAGGACGTCCGTTCGATCTCAATTTCGAAGCAAGACTGTCTTTTCAAAAAAACTATTCTCAAATAGTCTGCCTGCTGCACATTTCTCTTTTCCTTATTAATTTTATGATACCCCTATCGTCCTGGGATCCCGACTACGTTGACAACCATGTGCCTACCTCGGCCTGAGCCTACCGCAATGGAACAATTTAGTTATATCTTATTTTACAAAATATTGAAGTAACAGTACATTTCTTAAAATTACTAAAAATAGAAATATCCTAAAGAATATTCTCATCGCTTCGTCAGAAAATACTCCACTCTAGTTTTAGAGTGAATTTAGAGAATTAATGTTACAGTTGAGATTTTGGAGTTTTTAAGCGTAGAGTCAATTTTTAGAGTTAAGTTTTGGAAAGTATTAAGGTCAAGTCATTTAAGGGTTATAATGAGTTATTTTGAGTTTTGGGTTTCGAATTTTAAGTTTTGAGTTCTGAATTTTTAAGTTTCGGGTTTTAAGGTTGCAAAGGACGTGGGTAAGTCAGCGTTACCGTGGAGCGGGAATATTAGTCACCCGGTTTCGTTTGACGTTAGACGCCAGTCTAACCCTTTGAGACTTCCAGGTGGAATGCCGAAGTCTGGTTGAGATGCCAGCGCTCCGACTTAGAGGAATATGACAAAAGCATATGGGATCAATTTAAGTTTTCGGTTAAGTTTACGTTTTATCTAGTTTTGATAATTTCTAGCGAATAAAAATTATCCACTTTTGTTTATATGTTACGTATATGTTTTGAGTTTTGAGTTACGATCCCAGCCGTAGTCAGTTCCTGGAGAGCATTCACCAAAGGAATATCCGTACTCAGAACCTCAATTATTTGTTTAACGATTAAAATATTTGGGAATTAATTGTTTATAGAGATTTCAGTTGTGAGTGAGTCACGTTTATCAGTTGAGTTTTGGACTTCCTAGAGAACAATCGTGTCTGAGAGTTGCCGCTGGTCACTTCAGGTGATCGGACATGCGTACTATTTCAGTTACAGGTTAAGATTTCAGTCTTTTGTGTTTTATTTTGGGCTCCAGATAAAAATACAGAGTTAAGAAGTTGTTTAAAATAAAATCAAAAGTTTCTCAGCATCGACATTGTTTGACATATTTATTTGAGAATATCGTTCGAGTTGTTTAGATTCATTTATTTATTTGAGATTATTATGTTAAGATTTATTTATTTACTTGTTTAATTTTATAAGAGTACGAGTCTGTAACATGACTATAGCGTTTCATATTGTTAGCTGTACCGTTCCGATAATCTTGTCGCGAGTTATGATCTAGTTTGTTATTTAATACAAAGTTATGGTTGAATAAATAAGGATTTTGTTAAGCATAAATTTTTGGTGTTGCGAATAAAATCATTGCAATCATGGATCCATTCTCTACTCGAATCATGCCCTCTCTCCATAAACCAGCACACTGAGCAACCCCGAGGTATCCCGTTGTCTTTCCGGTCTTTGGTTATTTGGTCTATATTTTGTTAAGTTTTGTGTTTCCTATTAAGTTTACGTTTATTGGCTAGTTTAATAATTTCTAGCGAATAAAAAATTAAATAGTTTCACTTAAGTTCAGGTTACGTTTACGTTTTCGTTTAATTTTGGCTAGTTTGATAATTCCTAGTTTGATTGTAATATAAATATATATATATATATATATATATATATATATATATATATATATATATATATATATATATATATATATATATATATATATATATACAGGGTGTCTCTGAAGTGGCGGGAGTAATTGTTGGGGTCGATAGAGAAAAAAATACTGAATCGAAAGTTCCTGAGCCAAAAATTTTTTTGGGCCATAGAATTTGAGTTATGAATTAAAAACGATAGCCAATCAGAAGCGCGCTATTCGAGAAATGAAAATGAGCGGGGAAGTAGAGGAGACGCGAGAGTGAGATGCTGCAATAGCAGCTTACTCGCTCACACAAAGCCGAGCATGAGAGGGGATTGTGACGCTATGAGCCGAGTACGTAAGTGTGAATGAGTGGATGTATGAGGTCGCAAGCGGACGGCTTAATGTATGAGTGTGTGTCCGTGTATCGCAGCATTATTGGAGGCGTTGTAACGCTGAATTAAAGCTAACCGGGTACTCTAAGACAGAGGAAAAATTTTAATTTTTATTTTTATTCGAAAAAATTTAATAAAAAAAAATAAAAAGGCCCAAGATTTAACCAGACCCACAGAAACGGAGAGTAAATTTTTAATTCTCATTTATTTTGCTGGGGATTATTTTCAAATACAAAAAAAAAAAAGGCTAAGATTCAACTGGAATCTTAATTGCTTAATAAAAGGAGTAAAGTGTAATGATGTGAATGCAAACTAATAACATTAAAGTAAAGTTATCCTTGAACTGCCGAAACACCTGTAGATTTTTTTGAAATGATTTCTTTGCTAAGAAAAAGGGAAACTAAAATATCAAAATTACTAAAACGTGAATGCCATTTCTTTTTCATATTTTCTTCGACATTTTACCTGTCAGTGAATAAAAAGAATATTTAAATTGAAATATCAAAATTATAAGGACTTGAATTCAATGTTTTGTTAATTTATCATTTGACATTTTACCTATCAATTAAGTGATAAATAATTTAAATTAAAATATCAAAATTATCAGGGCTTGGGTGCGATTACTACTTAATTTGATACTTGGGATTTTACCCGTCAATTCATTAGAAATTTATTTCAATTATAAGATCAAAATTATGAGAACATGAGTGCGATTTATTTTTAATTTATTATTCAGGATTTTAACAGTCAATTGATTGATAAACAACTTTAATTAAAATATCAAAATTATCAGGACCTGAGTTCAATTTTTTTTTTTTTAATTTATTATTTATTTACCTGTCAATTAATTAAAAAATAATTTTTATAAAAATATCAAAATTGTTCGGACTTGAGTTCAATTTTTTCTTAATTTATAATTTGACATTCTACCTGTTAATTCACCGATAGATAATTCTAATAAAAATATCAAAATTATTCGGACTTGAGTTCAATTTTTTTCTTAATTTATAATTTGACACTCTACCTGTTAATTCACTGATAGATAATTCTAATAAAAATATCAAAATTATTCGGACTTGAGTTCAATTTTTTCTTAATTTATAATTTGACATTCTACCTGTTAATTCACTGATAGATAATTCTATTAAAAATATCAAAATTATTCGGACTTGAGTTCAATTTTTTTTTTTAATTTATCATTTGACATTTCGCTTGTTGATTAAGTGATTAATAATTTTAATAATAATATCAAAATTATCAGGACTCGAGAGCGATTTTTTTTTAGTATATTTTTTTACATTTTACCTGTCAATTAACTGATAAATAATTTCAATTAAAATATCAAAATTATTCGGACTTGAGTTCAATTTTTTTTTAATTTATTAGTTGACATTTTACCTGTTAATTAACTGATAAATAATTTTAATAAAAATATCAAAATTATCAGGACTCGAGAGCGATTTTTTTTTCAATTCCTTATTTGACATTTTACCTGTCAATTAATTAAAAAATAATTTTAATTAAAATATCAAAATTATTGGGACTTGAGTTCAATGTTTGTTTTAATTTATTTTTTGACATTTTACCTGACGATTAATTGAAAAATTATTTTACAGAATAATTCCCAGCAAAATAAATGAGAAATGAAAGTTTTCCATCCGTTTGGTTGGGTCCGGTTGAGTCTTGGGCAATTCCTTCTGTTTTCAAAAATTATTCCGAGCATAAGAAATAAGTAATAAAAATTTTCTATCTGTTCGTTTTGGTCCGGTTGAGTCTGGGGCCTATTTTCTTTTTTGAAATAATTTTGTCAATTAATAATTGATAATAAATTTTTCAATCAGTTTTTTATCGTCTTGTCAAGATTAGGCTGATTTTTGTTCAATAAATTTTTGTTTGTTATTGAAAAGAGAAAATAAATTTTTTTGCATTCTTCTATTCTTGGCTCTGGTCGAGTCTTGGGCATTTTTTTCGTTTTTAAAAATAATTCCTAGCAAAATGAATGGGAAATAAAAGTTTTCGATCCGTTTGTTTGGGTCCGATTGAGTCTGGGGCCTATTAATTTTTTTTTAAGAATAATGTTGTTAATTAATAATTGATAATAAAATTTTTCAATCAGTTATTCGAAGTCTGTTTGAGATTGGGCCTTTCTTTTCAAGGAAAATTAATCTTGGTGATCAAGTAATAAAAAATTTCTATCCGTTTATTTGGGTCCTGCTGCGTCTTGGGTCTATTTTTTTTTTTTTCTTAATAATTTAGTTAATTAATATTTAGAAATAAAATTTTTCGATTTATCTTTTTCGGGTCCGGTCGAGTCTTGGGCAATTTTTTTGTTTCGAAAAATAATTCCCAACAAAAAAAACAGGAATAAAAGTTTTCTTTCCGTTTGTTTGGGTCCAGTTAAGTCTGGGGCCTATTTTCTTTTTTAAAAAATTTTGTTGATTAAAAATTCATTATAAAACTTTTCAATTATTTTTTCTTGCTCCAGTCGAGATCAGGCCCTTTTTCAAAGGAAAATAATTTTGCTGATTAAAAATAGAAAAACAAAGATTTTCAATTTATTTTATTTCGGGTCTGGTCGAGTCTATGGCATTTTTATCGTTTTCAAAAATAATTTCCTGCAAAATAAATAAGTAATAAAAATTATTTATCCGTTTGTTTGGGTCCAGTTGAGTCTAGGGCCTCATTTGTTTTTTTAATTAGTTTTGATGATCAACAATAAAAATAAAATTTTTGGATCATTTTTTCTGGGTCCGGTCGAAATTGAGCCTTTTATTATAAAAAAGTTAATTATGATGATTAAAAATGAATAGTAAAATTTTTTTATTCATCTCCCTTTCGGTCTGATGGAGTCTTGGGCATTTTTTCGTTTTTAAAGATAATTTCCAGCAAATTAAGTAAGTAATAAAAATTTTCTATCCGTTTGTTTAAGTCCGGTTAAGTCTGTGGCTTATTTTCTTTTTTAAATAATATTTGATTAATAATAAAAAATAAAATTTTTTAATTAGTTTCTCTTAGTCTGTTTGAGATTGGGCCTTGTTTCGAAAAGAAATTAATTTGGCTGATTGAAAATGAAAACAAAATTTTTCAATTTATTTTTTTTTTTGGGTCCGGTCGAGTCTTGGGCGATTTTCTTCGTTTTTTAAAATAATTCCCATCAAAATAAATAAGTAATTAAAACTATCTATCTGTTTGTTTGGGTCCGGTTGAGTCTGCGGACTATTTTTTTTTTAAATAATTTTGTTGATTGAAAATTAATAATAAAATTTTTAATCATTTTTTTGCTCCAGTCGAGATTGGGCCCTTTTTTAAAAGAAACAATTTTGCTGATTGAAAATAAGGAAAAAATTTTTGTACTGTTATTTTTTTGGATCCGATCGAGTCTTGGGCATTTTTTCGTTTTTAAAGATAATTTCCAGCAAATTAAGTAAGTAATAAAAATTTTTATCCGTTTGTTTGGGTCCGGTTGAGACTTGGGCCCATTTATTTTTTTATAATAATTTTGTTGATTGAAAATTAATAATAAAATTTTTCAATCATTTTTTCTTGCTCCAGTCGAGATTGGGCTCTTTTTTAAAGAAAAATAATTTTGCTGATTAAAAATAAAAATAAAATTTTTTCATCCATCTCTTTTTGGATTCCAGTTGAATCTTAGCCTTTTTTTTTTTTGTATTTGAAAATAATCCCCAGCAAAATAAATGAGAATTAAAAATTTACTCTCCGTTTCTGTGGGTCTGGTTAAATCTTGGGCCTTTTTATTTTTTTATTAAATTTTTTCGAATAAAAATAAAAATTAAAATTTTTTCCTCTGTCTTAGAGTACCCGGTTAGCTTTAATTCAGCGTTACAACGCCTCCAATAATGCTGCGATACACGGACACACACTCATACATTAAGCCGTCCGCTTGCGACCTCATACATCCACTCATTCACACTTACGTACTCGGCTCATAGCGTCACAATCCCCTCTCATGCTCGGCTTTGTGTGAGCGAGTAAGCTGCTATTGCAGCATCTCACTCTCGCGTCTCCTCTACTTCCCCGCTCATTTTCATTTCTCGAATAGCGCGCTTCTGATTGGCTATCGTTTTTAATTCATAACTCAAATTCTATGGCCCAAAAAAATTTTTGGCTCAGGAACTTTCGATTCAGTATTTTTTTCTCTATCGACCCCAACAATTACTCCCGCCACTTCAGAGACACCCTGTATATATATATATATATATATATATATATATATATAATCTGTATATATATACATACAGACACAGACATTGCTGGGATAGTCAAGGAAGCTTCCTTGGACCTCGAAACGTCCAGATCTGATGAAAACTCGATTTCTGCAAAACGGGGTGAAAACAATAACTTTTCGATTTTTTAAAGTATTCGATTTTCTTAGCGAGAAGTTACAAAAAATTTTTTTTTAATTATTAGATGGCACTGAAGTCCCCCTTTCTAAGAATATGGGCTTGACTGGCGTGTGTTGATTGACCTCTGCCTCTGATCTAAAAAAAAAAACAGATTTTTAATTAGTATAAGTATAGTTATCGTCGGAACTAGAATGAAAAAAAAAAAAAAATTCGACAAAATGGTGCGTAGTTAAAAGTAGGAATCTGAAATTCATTTTCAAAAATTTCTTTCAACTACACGCCATTTTGTCAAATATTTTTTTTTTTTTTTTTTTTTATTCTAATTCCGACGATAACTATACTTATACTAATTAAAAATCTGTCATTTTTTTATTTCAGATCAGAGGGAGAGGTCAATCAACCCATGCCAGTCAGATCCATTTTTTTTTTTTTGAAGAGGGGGACTTTAGCGCCATTTTTATAATTCAAAAAAAATTTTTTCTTGTTCTGATTTTAATTTTCGTGTAATTCATAAGTGATTGAATAAGTGTAATAAAAATTTGAAAACATTCGTCATTACCTTCATATAGAAATGAAATTTAAAAAATAGCTTAAATTTTAAGCCGCTAGACCACCGGGTCCCCTTAAGGCACTGATTATATATTTTTAATGTTCATTATGCTGCTGATTGACTAAAATTAATAAATTGTAAACAATACTTCACGCGCAGGCGCTAGAAAGAAAATAGCGCAGATATTACTGGGTCACGATTCTACTGACTATAATTCAAGTTCTACAGAATACAATCTCTGATTATATCCAGTGGAATCTTACGCAGTATAATCTGAGATTTTACTGGAGAAAATGGGAGATTGCAATGAGTATAATCCAGATATTACTTAGTATAATTTGGATTATACTAACTACTCTCTGAAATTTCTTTTCACTACAGATGTCACTGAGTATAATCTGGAATATTATCCAGTGTTCTTTCCGTGTTTCTAATTTTATAGTCAAATTTTTTTTATATTTTTAAGTTTCAATTTTTCGAAAACTATGCTAGATATCGTAAAATTCTATTCTAAATTTTCGTTTTATTCAAAAATCTATCGAATTCTGCCATAAGAACCGTAGAATCTCCAAAAAAATGTTTGTTATGCTATTATCTGGCTCATAATACAACTAAAAATAACCATAGTCATTATAGTGATAAAAATGTATATTATTAATATAAACAAAAATTTTACATTATAAATCTTATGAATAGTGTCATTAGCATGTGATATTAACAGTAAAATCGACAGAAAATAAATAATTAACTCTATATTATGAATGCATGGAAACAATAATTGTAACTTTACGCTTAAGTCACACATTTGTGTTTGTATAATATTAAACTAAGCAATGTTACTATTGTCCTTGAATTCTTTTTTTGTTCATTATTTTGAATTACTTAATAGGGAACTAAAATTATTGGACACAATAGATATTATTATCACACTCGTGATTACTATTATAATTGAATTTTTTTTAAATTTATTAAAAATTGCTTGATGTTGGATTAATCTGTGTGGCCATAATGTTTTGTTAAGCAAATTAAAATGACGAATGTATGGAAGATCCTTGACAACAATAGTATGAGTAACCATAAAAAAAAAGAAGTATTGTATATTTGGTTAATTATCTGGTTATTCCTCGTAAAGGCTCTGATGGTGCAGAAGAGTTTCTAACGGTTCCCGTACTACTGGAATTCGCCGGTGAAACAATATTGCTCGATTGCCCTTGATGATAAACACTAGAAGCTGGACTGTGCCTAAATTTTGATGCAATGTGTCAATTATTGTTTTTTTTTTTTTATTATCTCAAACTAAATTGTTAAAACTTCGTAACTTTCTCTGTCGTTTAATATCTCGGGGTTACAAGACACTCAACGATTTTCTGTTTTTCTATACAAGTAATGAATTTTTTTTTTTTTTTAATTGTTTTCAAGTAAAAGTAGAAAAAAACTCCCCTCATTTTAGAGCACGTGTTCTTGTAGAAAATTGAATTTTCTATCAAAAGCTCTGATATGTTTTTCTTGTCATCTTAACTAATAAAAATTAGGAAAACGGTTGACCCTAAGGACCATCCCTGCAACTTTCCGCTAATTCTATATCGAAGCACTGAAAATTGCACTTACGACGTTTTTGAGCCCTTTAAGTTTATCGTCTAAAAACTTTGAATATGTTAAGATTACGAAAAAACTTTGTTACAAAGAATTTAATTTTCTACTAAAGTATGTAAAAGTAAGCAAAATTATGAAAAATGTTTTTTAGAGATTTTTGAGGATAAAAAATAATTTTTTCACATGTTACTTGCATGGGAAATTGTAAAATTGTTGAGTGTCTCGTAGAGTTGACTTATCGAAATGGTTTTTTAGAAAAAATTTTTTTACACGTAGATGAAACTTTTGATGGTAAGAAAAAAAAATTTTTTTTGACCACCCTATCGAGTATCATAATTACGAGAGCCATTTCATGATCAAGTACGACTGTTCTTAAGACATTTTCAGGAAGCCCCAGTCCTGGAGAGAAGTATATTGTTTTGAGAGATATAAACCAATTTTAAATAAAATTAATAATTAGGAATTCTTTAATGTACGTTTTCAAAACAGACTAAAAAGTAAAAAAAATAATTTCTCCAAAAAAATAATTTGAATCTATCTATAGAGGTCACTCGAAATATTTGTAATTGTAAATTTTCCATTGAATAATAATGACAGCTCGAGTGAAAAACAAGTAATTTAAATACGAATCTCGAATTATAAATTCACATACTATGTACCGTGAATAATTATTTGATATAGCAGACATATGAACATACACAACTCTTTTTTTTGCTTTATTAATTTTATTTGTGTAGTATATAAAATTACTCAGTTCAATTCAGGTTGAGAATTTTGATTACAAATTTTAGAATGTTTGTAATTCAGTTAGAACTGAATAGATATTGATATTTGTAACTAGTTTGTATTATTTAATGTGATATTTTACCTCATAGTAGGACTCGGTTGTGGAGCAACCATCTGTCCTCTGTGCGTATATTGAGAAACTGATCCAGCTGCAGGTGATGAAGAATCAGATGATAATCCATTTTCTAATATTGAAGAATTTCCAGTTGAATTGGAATTAGGTAAATAGATATTATTAACTCTAGCATCTCTATTAACTCTTGAAATTGAAGCAGACTGTCCAATGGCTAAATCTGAATGCGTAGAATTTTGATGTGATTGAGTCCCTCCTACTAAAGAAATATTAGGAATTTTGGATCAATTTAAAATCACATTTAAGACTTATTCTCAAATGCTTTTTGTGGATATATAATAAAAAAATTATTAAAAAAATGAATGTTATCTCACTTGAATGCGTATTTGGTTGAGTAGTAAGAGGTATAGCTAAACGGGCATTAACTGCGAGTAAATGATCTCTTCGTTGCAGAAGACTGTTGACGTGTTCTTCCAGTCGTAAATTTTCAGCCCTGAGTTGATGCAAACATGAAAGAAGTGAAGCAACTGAAATAAGATTTTTACACGCTTTTTATTAGCTTCACCTGTATGTTTGTTTGTTTGTATGTTTGTAACCGACTCCTTTGGACCAGTGTGGCCAAATCGTGCTATTTTTTACCCCCTCTAAAAAATCGCGCGATCTGACCACACTGCTTTGGAAATGATTTTGACCTACTTTAAACGGTCAGATTTTTGTATTTTTAAGCCGATATTGCAAGGCCAAATATCATAGAAAATAGAATTTTAAGGATTAAAGATAAATGTTTTGTGAGATAAATGAGTGTTGATGCCGAGTAACGAAGTGCTATAGTTTTAGAGTGAATTTAGAGAATTAATGTTACAGTTGAGATTTTGGAGTTTTTAAGAGTAGAGTCAATTTTTACACGCTTTTTATTAGCTTCACTTGTACGTTTGTATGTTTGTATGTTTTTGTATGTTTGTATGTTTGTATGTTTGTATGTTTGAATGTTTGTACCGACTTCTTTGGGCGTGAATTTGACGCACTTTAAACGGCCAGATTTCGTTTAAACTTGGTAGATTTATCGAGGACCGATGACAATATACTAATTTTATAAAATTATTCCATTTTTTAATTTGCAAAATGAGATTTTCGTTAATTTATATAATTTTTATATATAGTCGATAAAGTAGAAATTTTAATTTCCCAACCATTATCTTTAGACGATTTATCTAATATTAACAAAGTGCATGCTGGTAAGTTAGTTGCCAAATAATAGTTTAAAAAAAAACAAGCTATTATAAATAAACCAAACTAAAAAGTAGAAAACAAATAATAGTTTAAAAAAACTAAAAAACACACTTTTTATAGAAAACCGAACAAAAAAAAAATAGAAAATAAGTTTCAATAAATTTAAATTAAGAATAGTGTTAAAAATTTCAATAAATGTAAATAATAATAGTGTAAATAAGGCGCGCAGTAGCCTATCGGTTCCGGCCCTTGCTTTTCAAAATGCATTAAAACGAGTTCCAATCTCAAAAGTTCCACTCATGTTAATAGTAAGTCACTCATGACCTTAGTAGTTTATGCGACTTTAAATAAAAAAAAAAAAAAAATAGTGTAAATAAAAAAAAATGTATTTTATTTTAAAAAAAGCGTGGGGTGCATGGGTCAATAGATATAAATATTCTATCAACAGATATGAGTAGAGTGATTATCATTTTTAAAATATCTTAAAAAGCACCCCACGCTTTTTTTAAAATAAAATACATTTTTTTTTATTTCCACTATTATTAATTACATTTATTTAAATTTTCAACACTATTCTTAATTTAAATTTATTGAAACTTTTCTATTTTTTTAGTTCGGTTTTCTATAAAAAGCGTGTTTTTTAATTTTTTTAAACTATTATTTATTAGAGTCAAGTTTTGGAAAGTATTAAGGTGAAGTCATTTAAGGGTTTTATTGAGTTATTTTGAGTTTTGGGTTTCGAATTTTGAGTTTTGAGTGCTGAATTTTTAAGTTTCGAGTTTTGAGGTTGCAGAGAACGTGGGTAAGTCAGCGTTACCGTGGAGCGGGAATATTAGTCACCCGGTTTCGTTTGACGTTAGACGCCAGTCTAACCCTTTGAGACTTCCAGGTGGAATGCCGAAGTCTGGTTGAGATGCCAGCGCTCCGACTTAGAGGAATATGACAAAAGCATATGGGATCAATTTAAGTTTTCGGTTAAGTTTACGTTTTATCTAGTTTTGATAATTTCTAGCGAATAAAAATTATCCACTTTTGTTTATATGTTACGTATATGTTTTGAGTTTTGAGTTACGATCCCAGCCGTAGTCAGTTCCTGGAGAGCATTCACCAAAGGAATATCCGTACTCAGAACCTCAATTATTTGTTTAACGATTAAAATATTTGGGAATTAATTGTTTATAGAGATTTCAGTTGTGAGTGAGTCACGTTTATCAGTTGAGTTTTGGACTTCCTAGAGAACAATCGTGTCTGAGAGTTGCCGCTGGTCACTTCAGGTGATCGGACATGCGTACTATTTCAGTTACAGGTTAAGATTTCAGTCTTTTGTGTTTTATTTTGGGCTCCAGATAAAAATACAGAGTTAAGAAGTTGTTTAAAATAAAATCAAAAGTTTCTCAGCATCGCCATTGTTTCTATAAGGTATGAGATCGCTTTATTTATTGTAATTTGAGCGTTAATAAGTGAGTTCCTGGTCATGAGATATAAGATAGCAATTCCATAGAATACTTTTGTGTTGTAAATAATTTAGAGTACATTGACATATTTATTTGAGAATATCGTTCGAGTTGTTTAGATTCATTTATTTATTTGAGATTATTATTTTAAGATTTATTTATTTACTTGTTTAATTTTATAAGAGTAAGAGTCTGTAACATGACTATAGCGTTTCATATTGTTAGCTGTACCGTTCCGATAATCTTGTCGCGAGTTATGATCTAGTTTGTTATTTAATACAAAGTTATGATTAAATAAATAAGGATTTTGTTAAGTATAAATTTTTGGTGTTGCGAATAAAATCATTGCAATCATGGATCCACTCTCTACTCGAATCACGCCCTCTCTCCATAAACCAGCACACTGAGCAACCCCGAGGTATCCCGTTGTCTTTCCGGTCTTTGGTTATTTGGTCTATATTTTGTTAAGTTTTGTGTTTCCGATTAAGTTTACGTTTATTGGCTAGTTTAATAATTTCTAGCGAATAAAAATTTATATAGTTTCACTTAAGTTCAGGTTACGTTTACGTTTTCGTTTAAATTTTGGGTTTGAGTTTGGCTAGTTTGATAATTCCTAGCGAATAAAAATTATCTGATTACGTTTTCACTGGTTTGGTAGTTCCAGTGATTAAAAATTACTTGGCGCCCTAATTTTATTGAGACCAGAAGCCGAAAGTCGGAAAGATACCGAAGTATAATGTAGAATTTTAGGAAGAAGTAAGTTTCCGTATAACCCCAAGCAACTTTCGGCTATAAGTTGAAAATTCGGGTTATAAATTAGCGTCTAACGTTAAGGTCTGTAAGCGGGGAATACGGTAACGATCGAACACCTGGATCGACTTAAAAAATCTAGTTATAATATATATATTTATATATATTAGGGTGTGTCAAAATGTAACTTCCTTGGAGGACCTCTTAAAATTGAAATTTTGAGTTCCGATTTTAATAGGGGCTGTGTTTGGGCATTTTCTGCGATATTTTGAGGGGAGAGGATTTTTTCGATTTTCATAGAATATTTTAGCAGAAGCTTAGTTTGGACATTTCTGCTGAAAATTCAAAATTTGGCCGGAAGTGCCCAATTAAATCTGCTATTAAAAATTAACTAGGCGCACTTATGCATTATCATCTTATTTCTGCTGTTGTATAATTTCTTTTTCATTCTTTTTTGCAGGACTCATGATACAGAGTATCGAAGAGTGCTTTCCAATGGAAAATTTTATATTACTATTATTTAATTAAATAAATGTTATGAGTCGTGGACTTTTGGATTTTCTAATTTTTTTTTCTAAGTTATCTTGACCACACGATCATATTTTAACAGTTATTTCGACTATAAGTTTTGAAAAACGGATTTTTTTTAATAAAATTGATAATTAATTTACCAAGCAGTGTTTTTCAATAATTCAGTCATTATTCTTCCTGCCATCATCAGAAGTGCTACAAAACAAACTAGACAGATCAACGTTAGGAGTAGCAAGAAATACACCTAAATACATAATAAAAAGAGAGATAGGAGATAAGGAGATTAGTTGGATAATTATTGAAAGACTTTGGAGATATATTACCGAGATGATAGAAATGGAAGATCAAAGATGGCCGAAAACATGTCTAAGAGAAGAGGTTAGAGGAATTATATATAAATGTCCGACGAAATAGGATAAGAAAATGAAGATGCTGGCAGAGGAAATGAAATGTGGAGAGATACTAAAGATAATATGTGATATGTGATATGTGATAGAGTGGAAACAGAAGGAATGAAAGAAAAAATTAAGATTGGTCTAGAAGGTTATAGATCAAAACTGAGAGATGTAGAAATAGAAAAGATAAACAAATCAACTTACAATGACATGTATAAAAAATTTTATTGAAAGATGGAAATGAATATTGGAATTAAAAAGAGGGTAGCGGTGGAATGAAAGAAGAGTGAGCGAGGCTCAGGTGCGGCAATTTAACAAGAGCGGGGAAAGCTGGATGGGAGGATTGGACATGCAGGTTGTGTAAAAAAGAAAATGAAACACTGGAACACATAATGATTTGTGATGTGATGAAGGACGGAATATGTGCAGAAGTGAAAAACGAGCTGGAGGAATGGTGCAAGGAGAGGAAGACAGTGTGAGGGAAAAAATAGTGCGGGTACTGAAAGGAAAAATTTGTGAAAGATTGTGTAAAGTAATGAAAGAAATAGAAAAGAAACTAATAGGAAATGACGAGAGGTGTGAGAGCGAGAACGTAATATGAGTGTAAAGTGTTTGCTGTCGGTACAAAAGAGATTGACTAGACTGCTCTCATGAGTATACTCAAACTTAAAACAACTATCCTTAATATAAAATTGAGATGAAATGTATGAGGCATCAATTTATTCGTGATGTGATTGGTCGAATATATCATAAGCATGAAAATATATGCAAACTCTATATTCAGGCGCGTGCTTGCGCGCGCAAATTCAAATTCTAGTCCACTTTTATAATTTAGATGAAAAATATGAAAATATATCATGTAAGCAAACTATTCGTAACGTGATTGGTCAAATATATCAAAGCATAAAAATATATGCAAATCCTAAATTCATGCGCGCGCGAAAATTTGAATTCTAGTACTTAAATATTTAACATGGGTCATTCTCATGGCAACTTCTATTATCGTTCTTATGAACGCGATGTCAAATGGCTGCTGCACATGCGCATCATGACTTAGCGGGAATAAGACTAGCCGGCTCGGGGCACGAGGCCCGGGGGACGCCATGTGCAAGTCAGTTGTACTGGAACCTGTGACTAGTGCAATATACCTGCTATCTCTCTGACATAGAAATTATTCCATTGTGTTTCATTATTGCTAAAATAATTAATTATTAGTTAATTATCATCTCTCGTGCTTAATTAAATTCATTTACTCGACATTATCTTAAATTCAACGTAAATTCTTGGTTAAATAGTTAAGACGCTAATAAAAACTACGTCGTACTTAGTGCTTAGCATCGCGACCATTGTTTTTATCGCGTGATAAATTAGACGCAGTAAATTATCATCATTCAAACTTTTGTTAAGAATCTTCAATTCAGTTTTAATATTTAATTATAATTAAAGTTATTGTTATTTAATTATATTTTGCAAAGATTCAATTGAATTTAATCAGTAATAATTATTAATTTAATATCATTTAGTGTACTTTATTGAACTAATTATAATCGCTTATTTATCAAATCAATTTAGTATTTTCAAAAAACAAAGTGCATTAATAGTTTCATATATTTGATAAGTTTATTTTAATTTTTAGTAAATAATTGAATTGAATAGTAAATTCTCGCGTCAATTAGGAAAAATTATATTCAGTTGCGTTACACTATAAACAAATTATTATCCTTTTACTGTGTTTTTAATAACTATATGAAATTTTCTATTTAAAAAATGTAACAAGGTTTGTGAAACAGACTGTACATCTAGTAATTAATAAATAATAATAAATATATTCAGTTGCTATATTAAACAGATGTTCAAATCATTTTGATCAGACAAATAAATCAGATCCTCTAGGATCAATTTAAATATCATACAATTAGATCCTCTCGGATCAAATACACACTTGATCCCAGCGATCAAGCCACTACTTAAAACTACAGGTCATCTCAGACCATTTACAAACATACAGTCAATTCTCTTCCGATTACAAAACACACGATCTCTTCTGATCATAATCACACATTAGATTCTTTCTATATTTTTCAAAGGTTGACGGTTAACCTCAATAACCTAACGGCGGCTGAGATCAATTCTCACCCCTTATTGTACACCAGTGCAATTATCACACACACACACACACACACACACACACACACACACACACACACACACACACACACACACACACACACACACACACACACACACACACACACACACACACACACACATACACACACACACACACACACACACACACACACACACACACACACACACACACACACACACACACACACACACACACAGAGAGAGAGACACACACACACATTTTTTCACGACTATATCATCTTCAAGGAGTTTTTTTCTAGTAATTGCTAGAGTTTTCTCCCGTTGGGGAATAAATTATTCATAATTATTCACCCCAACACCGAGTCTTTGATTTTAGGTAGATAGATCCTGATCCAATTCCTTATTAATCAACTTATATAAAAGAATTACGGAAATTCTCCTTATTGGAGAGTTTGCGACGAAACATAAAGAATGGTACAAGCCGTGCAAATAGTAAGAGAGAGAGAAAGAAAGAGAATGAAAATAATGAAGATAAAATGAAAGAGAAAGCATGTAATAGGAAGTGTGCTGTGTCTGTGATATAAACATAAAGAAATGGTGGAATAACAAAATGAAATTTGATGCAAGTATAAAGTAAAAATAAAATATTAGTTTATTGGACAATAAACATAAAAGCTGGACAGGCAGAAAAATCATAATAAAAATCGTAAATGATATGTTACCAAAGTCTGATACCTAATATGCATATGAATATGTTGAAATTAGTTTGTAAGAAATATGTTTATGTATCTAATAGTTAAAATATTTTTTATAAAACAAATGTGATACAAATAAAACTCATTATCTATCTATTTATCTACTTATTGACTTTTCATTGAGAGATTCACATATATGCTATGCGAAAATTGAATGTAAATTTTTTTACAATACTACCTTATTTTATTCAATCAGTAGTTTTTTTTTTTTTTTTTTCCAAAACAAAGCTACAATCAGTTGTGTTCGAGCACTCGAACAGATCGGACGCGTGTGAACGAGTGGTCTTGCATTCTATAGTTTATTACAGAAGCGAGTGAAGTGAGGTGTAATACTACACCAGGGTGCATTATGATTAATACACAAAATTCGAGGGCCTCTGACAATAAAGGTAACCCCTTATCTAAAAATAGCGTTAACGTTAATTCTAGTTACGCAGGAGTCACGCAGTCAGATTACTTCTCTACTAAAGAACAGGCGATTCTCTTAGAGGGAATATCAATGGTGTACGAATTAAAGATTACATAAAAGCCATCTCGAAATTAACTCCAGCATCCAACATTCATTTCGTATCCAGAATATCAAACAATAGAATATGTGTTTACTTAGCAAAAAAAGAACTAGCTGATAATCTCACCATCAAGTTTATGAATTAAAATGTTAATGGAACTATACTAAGAATGCGTCCGTTAGTCACTCAAAACACACGAATTATTATCTCCAATGTGCCACTGATAATCCCCCACGTCCACTTAGCAGAAATATTTAATAAATGCAATATACAATTAGCCTCACCGATACAATTCTTAAGAGCAGGATTAAACAAAAAAGGCTTTACACACATATTAAGTTTCCGGAGACAAACTTACATACAAGCAGATGACCTTCATAAATTACCAGAAAGCACTCAAGTCAACTTCGACAACACTAATTATTAGATATATAATTATTAGATTACTTCTCAGCGGACTCCTTCACATGCTTTCTCTGTAAAAAGGAAGGATACCAAGCTAAAGATAGTCCCACGCAGAATATTAGCCCAGAAACAAGGTCAAATATAACCACCCCAGTAAATCTGACTACTTCACTACCAAAAGAAATGCCAATAAAAGAAAAAAGCGACATTAATACAAACATAGATCTACTGTCATTTTTAACGACCGATACCGACAAAACGACACCTCTCAACCCTCAAAACCGAGCACATCCAGAATCCTCAACAGGGTCAACAACTAACTCGGACATGGACAACAGCATTTCTATGGAAATTCAAGATGAAGACAATATGTTTAAAACTCCAGCATCCAATTTTAAGCTCCTAGTAAAAAAATTCAAAAACAACCACACCTTTCCTAAAAAGGCTATCGACACTGCACTGGAATCCATAAGAAAAATTATGGCAATCTACCCTAAAGATTACGAATTTAACTTCTTATAGCTAAAAAGCTTAATCGGAAACACCTATAGAGCAAACAACATAGACGAACTAATTTTCCGTTTACCAACGACAACAATACTTTTAGCAAAAAACTAAAATCTCTTTACCTATTTTTAACATCTAGATGGATGAAAAATAAATTTTTAAGAATTGTTAACCAAATAAAGACAAACTCATATGAAGAGGAAATTTCCAGCAGATCAGAGGCCAGTGAGGACGAAACCAATAGTAGCTTAAATAAATAAAATAATGCAAAAATTATGTTAATAGAACAGTGGAATATTAATGGTTTTTCACCCAGACGTGAACAATTACAAATGTTAAAATACCAGTACAAGCCGTCGATTTTATGCTTCCAAGAAACAAATTTTACATGCAAATATACAGAAAGAATTAATCACTTCAAAACATTTCACAAAAATAGAACAGTGCAATAGCGAATGGTGGCGTAGCCATATATGTTAAGAATAACATTTCATCTAAGATGATTAACATTGAAACTATATCAATACAAATCAGAGCCCCTAACCCAATAACAATATGCAAAATTTACCGAACTCGTTATCAATCGATAACACTGACATCTTAGAGCAATTAGTCCGTAAACTCCCAAAACCTTTTATTATAACCGGTGACTTTAATAGTCATAATCAACTATGGAGTTGCAAAACTGACCAACAACAGAGGACGACTCATGGAAAAATGAATTGATGATAACAACTTGATGATTCTAAATGACCGAAGACCAACCCATTTCGCTACGTCAACAGGTAAATCTAGTGCAATCAACCTGAGCATATGTTCAGCAGGCCTGACACATCGTCTCAACTGGAACATAGATAATAACCTGCGAGACAGTGATCACTACCCAATCTACATAGACCTGCACAATCCTACCTCTATCACCGATAAAAATATGGTCAACAGTTCCGGTTTAGAAATGTTTGATAACTTCATAAATGAACTACGAATATCAGCCGACCTAGCCATTCCATACATTAGGACCACGTCACACCGACAAAATCCAAAAGTGCCATGGTGGAACCAAAGATGTGCCATTCCTATCTAGGCAGCAAGAAATGCCTTCTACAAATTTCGCAAAGCACTCTCTACAAAATGAAAAATCGAATATAACAAACAACGAGCTCAAGCCAGACGCACCAACAAGGAGAGTAAAGCAGAGGCCTGGAAAAAATTCCTAAAAATCCTCAATCCGCATTCACCTACCTAATATATATGGAATGCCATAAAAAAAATCCAAGGAGCAAAAAGCCCTCACTTCACAACCGTGATGCTAGATGACCAGAATGAAACTATCCACGATACACCAGATATAGCTGATCTATTGGGAGAAGCATTTACTAAGAACTCAAGTGACAATAATTATCCTCAAGAGTTCATCAAATACAAAAATATAACACCAAAGGAATACCCATTGCCATCTAATCTAAACGCTGAAAAACCTAACGAGAGTTTTCAACAAATTAATCAAGAATTTACCAGTCAAGAATTTATAGCAACCATACGATCCTGCAAATATAACAGCCCAGGCCCAGATGGTATACCATTAGCACTCATTAAAAATCTTACACACACTCGCAAGCCATCTACTGAAAATTTACAACCTTTTATGAATAGAACAAGCATTTCCGCCCATTTGGAATAGTGCAATAGTAGTACCGATTGCCAAATCAAACAAAGATAGCATAAAAGCTACCAATTATCGCCTGATATCTCTGACTTGTGTAACATGCAAAATAATGGAAAAAATGGTAAACAACCGACTAGTGTGGTTTTTAGAAGCCAATAACTTCATATCTCCAGCTTAAAATGGCTTCAGAAAAACCAGATCGACCTACGACCACCTAGCTTACCTGGAAAAAGTTATACGCAAAGCCTTTGTTGACAACCAACACGCCATTATCATGAATATTAGATTTAGAAAAGACCTATGAGACAGTGTGGAGACATAGAGCTATTCTGATTCTAATAAAACTAGGAATCGATGGCAACATATTTGCATTCATAATTAATTTTCTTGACCAAAGAATGTTTCAAATAAAAATCGGAGCATACATCTCCAAACAATTCCAACTAAAAAACGGAGTCCCTCAAGGAACAATCCTCGCAGTCACACTATTTCTGATAGCGATCAATGAAGTTATTGAGATAATTAAACCACTCACAACCACAGCGTGGTTCGCAGACGATGGAACCATTGTGTGTAGGAAAAAATATAAACACCTGTGCTGAAATCATCCAAGATATCTTAACTGAGATACAAAAATGGTGTTATAGTTCAGGATTCAAAATCTCACATAACAAAACTGTTTTCATGATATGTTCCAGGTCATACAATGCCACCGTAGCTCACCCGCGAATTCTACTGAATGATCTCCCAATACGTCAAGCTGAATCAATAAAAAACTAGGAATGATAATTGACCCTAAACTCAGACCCTACACATTAACGAAATAAAAAATGAATGCAAAAGAAGAATGAACATAATTAAAAACTTAGCATCAGTAAAACGGGGAGCTGACAGGACCATTCTTACAAATACCTACAGTCAATTATTAGTTTTAAACTTGACTACGGCTCTATAATCTATGTATCAGCAAAAGAAAATCTGCTTAAACAACTTGACTCCATTGAAAATATATCTCTCTGACTGGCTATAGTTGCATTCAGATCTAGTCCAGCCTACTCTATAATGGCAGAGGCCAACGAAATACCACTCTACATTCGTCGATATACACTTGCGATAAATTTTGCGAATAAACCATGGAATATAGAAAGTGAAGAAAGTTGGACGAACCTAATTAGCAAATACGAAACTAAAAAATCTACTCCAAAGCCATTAAAGTTAAGAGTAGAAGAACATAAAAAACTGCTGAGAATCCTAACTCCAAGATTTACTTGATAGGAATGTAAAAGCCCACCCACCATGGACAAATATTAATATCAGAATCGACTGACACATATCAATCTATTCCAATAATAAAACGTCCACCACAGCGGAAACGTTCGAAAGACTGTTATGAAATGATAAACAAACAGACAGACCATATAAAAATCTTCACTGATGGATCAAACATGAACGGTAGAAAAGGATGCGCCATAGTCAAGGAGAAAGAAGAAAAACTAAATAGACTCCCAGAGGCCTACTCTTTATTCTCTTGTGAATCCTACGCAATATTACAAGCAATCAAATGGTTCATGGAAACTAATGTCAATAAGGAAGTTATACTGACGGGCTCAAAATCAGTCCTGCACGTGTTGGTATTCCGGGTAATGAAAAAGCAGATAAAACAGCAAAAAAAGCAATCCTTCTCTCTCTATGCTCGACAATTAAAGCTCCATACATCGACCTAAACGCTATAACACACCGATACAGATAGGTCTACTGAAACTCATTATGGACATACAACATCAGATCCAAAATTTTTTCGTGTAGAGACAATATCTGGTAAGTAGCTCCGTACAGCCAAAATAGAGCTGCCCAATGTATCATCACACGCTTGAGAATTGAACATACAAATATAGCCACTTGATGGAGAAAAAACCCCAAAAACTGAGCCAATTTTGCTTATTACAACTAGCAACAATATATCACTGGATAATTGATTTCCAAGCATTGGAACTTCAGCAAAGGACCCCCAATATCCCAAACACACTCCATGAAAGTCTAAATAATTTCGATCAAATACCTAAAATCATAGAATTCTTAAAGAGAACAAAAATATTTAATTCCATTTGACTGATTATTATTATTATTAAATAAATAATTTAAAATTTAATGTAAAGTATTGCGGTCGCTAACGGCCTAAAAGTTAAAGCGACCATAAGTTTAAATAATAATAATAATAATCTTGCAGCAGATAGAGCCTGTATGGCAACAGATATATGAACAACGTGGCAGTAAAAGAGGCCTGTCAGGTTGCAAGGAGAACCTGATAGTGGATCGATGCGTCTTACAAGATGCGATCTACTATCAACGCAACCTGTCAATGGCTTGGATTGACTATCGTAAGGCATTTGACTCAACTCCTCATGAGTTGATTTTATAGCTATTCAAATGCCTGGGAGTCAATCCCGAAATAGTGGAATGCATTCGGCGTACAATGCAGCTCTGGCGAACGCGTTTTCACATTGGAAGTGGAAACGCATTGCACGTAACCGGAGTTGTAGAGTACAAACGAGGGGTCTTCCAAGGCGATTCCTTGAGTCCTCTGCTGTTTTGCATTTCACTGCTGCCTATATCTGTTGCTCTCCGTAAAACTCGTGGGTACTCTGTGGGGCCTCCGGGTGATCGAAAATATTCGATCACCCATCTGCTTTACATGGATGATCTGAAGCTATATAGTGCTGATGAAGATCATCTACAAGCAGCCCTCAACATCGTAGCAGAGTACACACGAGATGTCGGAATATCTTTTGGGTTGGACAAGTGTGCGGTCGTACATCTGGCGAGGGTAAGTGCTCTGATACTGGTGATGATGTCGAGTTAGTAGATGGGAGTGTCTTAAGACAATTAGACGCCGGGGAGTTGTATAGATATCTAGGAATGGAAGAGCACCGCATGTATGCGGTCTCTGAAGTCCGAACAACTCTCCAGAGCGAGTATGTTAGGAGACTCCGGAAAATTTGGTCCTCCGAACTTTCCGGCAAAAACAAGGTTTCAGCTACTAACATGCTCGCTGTCCCAGTCTTACTATACTCTTTCGGTGTCCTGAAATGGGCCCGAAAGGATTTACGAGACCTCGACATCAAAACCCGTAAGGTCATTAATATGAATCGGAGCATGCACCCCAATTCATCAGTCGCCAGATTATACCTCTCCGGTTCCATCGGTGGGAGAGGTTTGCAGAGTTTGGAGCGGCTTCACGACCGTTTGGTCCTGGGTTTAACACACGAAGTTGTCAATTTCACTGCAGACGAGGATGACTTTCTTATGCAAATTGTACATAAACATGAAAATGAACATAAGGGGTCATTCTTGTATAAGGCAGCAATACATGTGGCAAGAACCCTTGGTCTTGGAGAAATAAACGCTCTTATGGAACTCCGAAAGGAAGAATTTAAGAGCGTCAAGGAACGCCGAGGAAAAACTACTCCTTGGCGAACTGATGGACAAGTCCATGCACAGCGTGTTCTTTAAACACGTGCGTGATCATGGCTTGTCCACCCAGCTGACGTTTTCCTTCTTAAAGTCAGCTGGCCTGATGTCCGAGACTGAAGGGTTCATATTTGCCTGCCAAGATGGTGTCATTAACACTCTTGAGTACCGTAGCAAGGTGCTCCAGGTGCAGCTTCCGGACACGTCCTGTAGGAGGTGTAGACAACATCCGGAGACGCTTATGCACCTTTTGTCGGCATGTCCAGTGCTGGCGAGAGGTGCATATATCCAGCGTCACAATACTGCCCTGAGAGTACTGTACTACTATCTTCGTCATCGCTACGGTATTGACGTGACACCAGTGCTGCCTTATTTGCCAGGAGATATTCCCCAGGTTGTTGAGAATGACAGTTGCAAAATTTATTGGAACATGCCATTTGCAACAACCCAGCGGATAGATCACAACAAACCTGATATTGTGCTCTTCGACAAGGCCACTCGTGACATTTATGTCATTGAGTTCTCGGCCCCGGCTGAATACAACATCTCAGCCAAAGAAGAGCACAAAAGACAAATATATCAGGATCTCCTGTTTGAAATTGGCAAACTTTACCCAGGTTACCGTGTCAAGCTTGTCGTCCTGATTGTTGGCGTCCTAGGAGGGATGAAACAGTCTTTTGTATCCTCACTTGCCAAAGTTCCAGCTTGCTCATCAAAAGCTGAGTTCTTGGCAGTTAGGATGCAGAAGGCTGTTATACTTGGTTCTCTCCGTCTCTTAAGGGAAATGACTTTGGCCTGCTGTGATCACTAACCGCCTTGTTGTGCGGAGTGGTCCAGCAGTAACGGATGGAGCTCAGGCTGGGCCCTCGGAGAATTGGACTCCGGGGATAACCCCCCTGAGCATTTAATAGCAAAATAATAATAATAATAATAAAAAAAGTACAATACTAACAGTAAATTCTTCAGAATTGAAAATTTCTCGCATTGATAACTTTTTGGATAGATGTTATAAATAACTAACGAGAAAAATTTTTAGTAAAAAAAAATAGTAACTACTAAAAAAAGAAATATTTTTCATACATGAAATTTTTTTCTTGTATAGGGTACACTTACTATCAAAATGCTGGGCTTGTTCCATTAGAAATTGACTACCTTGTTCCCATTGTCTTTCGAGTAATTGATCTAAAGTTTGTGGAATTGCACTTCCGCTTAATGCTCCAGAGGAACTTATGTTTGTACTTGCAACATTATTAGTTTGGAAGACAGAAGCAAATGATGTTTGTGGTTGCGTAGCGAATTGATTGGACCGTATCTAGAAAAAAAAAAAAAAAAGGACAATTTTTCGATGCTATCAATAATCGTTTTACTGTATACAGTACATTGTGATACTTTGCATAAACGTGCTAAAAGAAATAACAATAAAGACCTATTAAATCTTTTTAAAATTAAAAGAAAGAAATTAAAAATAGAACTAACGAAGGCCCGTGAAAATTATTAATGCAATGCACTAAGTAATATTCCATCAGGTTCAAATGTATGGAGTAAACTTAAGCATTTCGGGTTAGTAAAAGGTTCAAATTCCTCGCCCTTAAATTTCTTTGACTCGAGAGAATTAAATGGTCATTTTGCAAAAATAGTAAGACATCATCCACCATGTAGTGAAGCAACTTTTGAAGAAATTAAATCGTCTTATAGTAGTCTGGTAAATTGTTCCTTTGTATGGACAGAGATTCGACAAAGTGTCTTGGACTTCATTTATCTTATGATTTACCTTGGAATTTTTATATCTCGAAAACTGTTTCTAAAATGAACTTAACTCTTTATAGCTTAAAATTACGCAAAAACATTTATACATCTAACATTAAAAAACTTTTAGTTTCAGCAACTATATTACCTATTATTGATTATTATATCATTTTCATGTCAAATTCTATTTATCACTCCGTATAGACGTGAATTAGGTTAGCTCTCTGTGAAGAGTCGACGTATTTATTACAATTCTTGCTTTTTCTATAAGTTATTGTGGAATATTGGAAAGCCCTGCTATTTGCGTGAATTATTTATTGAAGATCCGACTATTCGACGTTCTGAGAGACTTGCAGCCAAGAAGAATTATATTTCTTTCATAGTACAAAATTTTTCTTCGACTCTCTATGAACTTTTGTATGTTGTAACGGCAATACATCTATGATATCATATGAAACACATCTATTTAATCTTGATTTATAGCAAAAGTCCATTATCAGTTAAATCAATATATTTATGTAATCTATTATTACTATTGTATTTTTTCTCCTGTTTACTTAGCTACATTGTCTATCTACTACCTATTTGTCATATTAAGTTTTATTTTTTACTGTAATACATCATTAATTTATAAGATTGTCATACTCTGTCCACTTATAACACCGGCACAAAAAAAAAAAAAAAGTGGAATGTACCTCGGACCGGACCGACCTACCGACATGTTTTTCGACCTGCTGAATCCGAATTTTAAGTCTATTTGGTTCGGTCACCCTCCAGTTTTGAGTAACATGCAAAAAATCTCAAAAAAAGGACAAAACTTGCAAAAAACTGCAGTCACAGCAATGAAAAAATTTTTGTGGACCCGGATCACGTATGATTTTGGTGTATTTCAAATAACTGAATCTAAATCGAAAAGTCAATTGGCCCGGTGAGCCGTGCAAATTAAAAGAAAACGAAAAATCCAAAAAAATGGCAATAAATCACGAAAAATTGAAATTTTTGAAATAAAAATTTTTTTTAGACCCAGGTTGAGTATGATTTTCATGTATTTTATTTCGCTGAGTTTGAATCTGAAGTTTTCTTGCCCGGTTAACATTTTAAAATTAAAAAAAACCTCAAAAAATCGAGAAAATTACAATCCAAAATATGAAAAAAAAAATTTATAAAACATGGTTAAATACTTTTCTTATATTCATTCACGCATAAAATACAAGTTAAAAATCTGAAAATCTGAACAATTGTAATATCTTTAAAAAATGACGTATAACTATAATAAAAAGAACGATTTTTTTCAAATTTCAAACTGTTCTTCGTTGGTATCGAACTCTTTTGTTCTCAAACGATGTACGCAGTGGATTTTTCTTCCATTTGTTATTATCTCTTGGCGTATCTCTCTTCTTGTGATGGTATAATTTCCAGTAGCCAAGTTTCCCACTACTGAAGAACTGCAGTCGCTTGATAACGACGTCTGCGGGCCTGCTTTCTCACCCTGACCAGACGCCGATACTGGGTTTCTGAATCCCTGCATCGTAATGTGCTCATCACTTGTACTTGCCATGACAGCACACACGCCGTTAACCCAGGGACTTTGCCAGATGTTTTTGTTGCCCACCGTTACCACGTGGAGGTGCCCTGGTTACAGGTATAAGCAATCATGAAGGATTTTTAATAGACAATTTTTAGGATTGCCTAAGAATGGAGCTGAATTACTGGGTCAAGACTCAAAGGAAGAAATTTGTTGGCTAAAGAAGCATCATCTGCCTTTTATCGTAATAGAAAAAAAGAGTTTCGGAAATTCATTACAAAAGACGATGAGAACTCGATGGTGTACTGTTGCGATATTAAAGGCTTGGTTGATCAATTGAAATCTTACATCTAAAAAGATGATGAGTAGAGACTCTTAATAAATTCATCAACTAGGAGTCTCAAAGCTGCATTACTTTATATTGGAAAAGAATTGGCGCAGATCCCAATAGCTCATTCAACTAAACTAAAAGAGATCTACGAAAACTTATATATGATATTGTATAAAATAAAGTATTCCAAACATCAATGGAAAATTTGTGACCTGAAAGTTGCAACGCTTCTTTTAGGTCAACACTCGGGATTGTCAAAATATCCCTTTATTAGAAAATAAAAAAAGCGAAAACTACAGAAGATTAGTAGAAGAATTGGTGACAAATTTCAGAAATTTAGGTTGCTTAATGAACTTCAAGCTACACTTCATGGATTCTCACATTGATCAGTTTTCTGAAAATCTTGGAGACTACAGTGAAGAACAGGGAGAACGATTCCATCAAAACAAAAGTGAAATAGAGACTAGATATCAAGAAAATTGGAATATTAATATGATGGCAGATTTTTGCTGGACACTTAAAAGGGATACACTAAGAGATAATAACAAACGGAAGAAAAATCCACTGCGTAGATCGTTTGAGGACAAAAGAGTTCAATACCAACGAAAAACCGTTTTAAGTTCGAGAAAATCGTTCTCTTTATTATAGTTATATATCATTTTCTATAAATATTACAATTTTTTATATTTTCAGATTTTAAACTTATACTTTATGCGTGAAAAAATACAAGAAAAGTATTTAATCATGTTGTATAGATTTTTTTTTTCGTATTTGTGATTGCAATTTTCTCGATTTTTTTAAGATTTCTTTTAATTTTAAAACGTTCGCGGGGCTAGAAAACTTCAAATTCAAACTCAACGGAACAAAATACATGGAAATCATACGTGATCCGGGTCCACAAAAATTTTTTCATTGCTGTGACTGCAGTTTTTTGCAAGTTTTGGCCTTTTGTTGAGGTTTTTTGCATTTTACTCAAAACTGGAGGGTGACCTGACCAAACGGACTTAAAATTCGGATTCAGCGGGTCGAAAAACATGTTAGTAGGTAGGTCCGGTCCAAAGTACATTCCACTTTTTTTTTGTGTGCCGGTGTAATCAATATGTATGTGTTTGTATAGTTTGCCAACAGGCCTAGGCTTTGGCATAATTGAATAAATCTAAATATAAATCTATTACTGGGTATTTTACCTTCAATAGAATTCCGATATCTTTTGAAATTAGAAATCGACTGTTTTTTGCGGAAGTTAAATAGTATTTATTAACTTGGGATTTTTTTAAGTCCTTACAGAAAAAAAACTTACCGATGCAATTACTCGACTATGAAGTTGTGGTCCTACTAACGTTGTCGATGAATTACTTGCTTCTGTGAAAATTGAGTGAGCCTCCAGTTCTTGGTGAAGTGTATCAGACATTTTTTGAGCCATAGTTGATGATGGATTTAATTGATTTCCAAGCATGTGTGGGGCGTTTACACCGTTTTGAAACCTATCATCAATCAATTGTAATCAATACAACATTGAAACACATCAGTACTTATTATTAAAGAATGGCATCAATTACCGCAAACTGTAAGGAAATTAGTTGATTCATTCGAAAAATACCGTAGTTTTAAAATTTAAATAATCGAAAATTCAGCATAAAATTTGAGAAAAACAATAGAGAAAATGCTTTTCTACAAACCGAGAGAAGTAACTAGTACATTTTATACGGATGTGAAAAAAATTTTTATATTGTAATGTATGTGTAAACGAGAAGCATAGAAATCAAGTGATATGTTTGTATAGTAATATGCATTTGCTTTGGTAATTACAATATTCAATTTATATATTTCCTAGAAATATTTATGGTTTTGAGTCGATTGCTGCATTTAAACTTAAGCGGATTAATTCATTACAACGAGTGTCTGTGACGCAATGTAGAGTGTTTAAATATAGGAATAATAATGTAAATATTATAATTCTAACATAAATTCTCAAAGAATCTTTCACGAATTTATCCCAACAATACTGTCTCGCAATAAATTAGGGTAGAATACACGATAAAAATAGATTCTATTATTTCAAGTAGAAATTTATTTGAATTTATGCGGATTACAGTTGTATATATTATTAATGTGTACTGCGGTTGTCGTGGATTTGGTAAGTCAAATGTGAAATTTTAAGCATACAACGATTCATTCTTTGTTGATTAAAAAGTCTCGTATTTTCAGTGTTACAAATTAGTAATGAGTCAAATATTTATTCGGAATCCACCATTTTGTCAATTATTGAACTCTGACTAAAATCCGCTGAGTCACTTTCATACAGAAATAAATAAAACATCTCCATTCAATCAATATAATCACTAAACGCGTTAGAAATCATAACTCTACTTGGGAAAAAAAAAAAAAAAAAAAAAAAAAATTCTTACAGTTTAATATCCTTCTCTTCTTTTGTGTTACTAGCTAAAAGTGTAGGTGTCATATTTATAGATGACAACGGAGTAATGGAATCGTGATCTTCTACACTCTTTTTTTTCCTTCTTCCTGGCCCAGTACTACTCATACTTTCTGAACTTGGGCTGCTTGGTGGAGAATCCTTAACTACAGATCTCATAGTACTTCCAGTAGCAGACGTAATATTACTAAAATTTCCAGTGGCTGTAGTAGCTCCTTGAATTATAGACGATATTGGAGCAACTGACAATGATTGTGTATGAGAATTATTTCGCGCTAGATTACGCTTAGACGTTTTAACAATACTGATAGTAGTACTGGAGGTTGATGAAGAAATCGATGATACTGGCACAGGAGGAACAGACAATGATTGATTACTTAAAGTAGATCCCCGTTTAGTTTTCCGAACTTTTTCTTGTTTATCTGTTGACTGCAATCTGAAACGAAGTATTGAATATTTAATTGTCAATTTCGAAAATATTTATTTCTTTGAGCTTATCTTATTAAAAGATATCAAGAAAAGAATTTTACTTTCAATTCATATTTATTTCAAACGACAAACTTCATAATTACAAAAAAAAAACTTGTTTCGTATGAAGATATAATCATATTGGATTAATTTCTATTTAAATAATTTTGCCTAGTATTTATAATTATACTTAATAATGACATGAAATTTTGATGAAAAGAGAATGTGCCTTAAAAACATTGCTGTAAATTGCGTTAGAAACACTATGTTAAAAATAACAATAAAATTCATCAAATAATAGGAAGAATGTATGTTACTACGAAAGAAAATGATTCGCTCTGAATTAATTGTTCGATATATCATTGTATGCATGAAAAAATCTAGAGTAATTTTTATTTGACGTAAAAAATAATTGTATCTAAAAGAGGTTAAATCAAGTACTTGTTTACCTCCCACGTCAGCTATATTCAATGTGGCTCAAGATACTCACGAGTGAATCGATATCTCGAATATTTATTGCGCGGCAAATATTCAAATTTACAATCTAGTCGTATTTAATAGGAGAATTAATGAGAATAGTTTTGTTAAATAAATTGAAAAATATAATGAAGTTTTTGCCAGTATAAAAAAAAAAGTTATTTTTGAATATGTGATAAAACGTAACATCATACACGTATGATTTCACACCGATTACAGTGCAATACATTCATAGTTAAAAAAATTTACAGAAATTATTCTTCACCAAGTCTTTTTATGACTATTGTAAGAGGGAAAATTTTAATTGCTTTACGCCTGAAAAGACAGCTACTAATGTTAAATAGCCCCGTAATCTTTTAGACAGATTAAAAAAAAAATATTTTTAGCTATTAATGAAGAAAAAAATTAAACACCTTCGATTTTTATTTGATTTCCTTTTTCTTCTATAAATCTATATTGTTAGGTAAATTCCTAAATACTGATGAATAAATTATTAAAAATAATTAAGAGACAAATGTATTGTATAGTACTAAAAATAACAAGTACTCAATTGACACGATTTGTAGAAAAGAAAACATTTTATCACTTTTAAGTTCCCTCAATGAAAATCAATAGTTTTCAACAATTAAGAAGTAATTGTTTTCCCATGATTTTCGAAAATCAAATTTTCGTTAGATATCGACGTATCGAAGTCCTAGAAAGCTATTCTAACCATTCCGACGAAGATCTTCTGATGTGTGTGTGTGTGTGTTTTCGTAAACTTTTTATAACTTTTGAACGACTTCATCGATCGATCAATCGATACGCGGTTTATGGCATTTTGAAAGGGTTATTTTGTCCTTAGATTTAAAAAAAATTTGATCCAATTTCACCTGATCAATTTTGAAAAATCCCAGAAAGTATACCGTTAACAAAAAAATTTTTTTACGAATAATTTTTAAACTACTACTCAGATTATTTCAAGCTCTAACCAGCAATTGATCTTTAAAAAAAAAAAAAAAAAAACGATTACCGCAAAATGCATCTTCCTGAAATACCGTATCAAAGAGCTCAATAATGTACTACATACTCTTTGTCACGCTTGAAAAACTTGCGAGTATGCATGTTTTAAAGTGTTTTTAGCTCGAATATAGTGAGGAGTTTCAAGGATGATCTGCAGAGTCAACCGTTTATCGAATTCCTTTTTTTTTTTTTTTTTTTTTTTTTTGAGACGTTTTCATTATGTCGATAAGTGATAGTTAAGTAATCTTACACTCAACAGCACACCACACAAATTAATGTTAATATATCCTTTTCATAACTAGGTGATTTCGTATGGCTGATACATATTGATCGTCGATTGTGTGAAAGCGAAATGTAATTGAAAAGATTATTAAGACTGTTTGTAGTAGTTTTTTAGGTACGTAAATTGAAATATATTAGTTTACTTAGATAAAAAATAAAATAAAGATTTCCAATGATAATTATTATCAGAAATAATGAAAGTAATATTGACGCAATTGTCAACAAATTTATAGTCTTCTTAACAGTTATATTGGTTTTAATTTATAATCAACTAATACCACGATCTCTTTATAATTGACTTACTTACATCGCTTTATGAAAAGAATTCTTCAAATTAAATTTTTCATTAAAGAAGATAGCCCCAGTGACGACCGAAGAAAATGAGTTATTTTCGGGATTTTTTTTTTTGACTAGAAAAAGAAAGGAATATCAGGATTGTTTTTTATTTGTTTTATTAAGTATACACAGCCGATTTTTTTACTTTGATTTTTCACAAAATGGCGAATGATTGAAAATTTTATCAGTTGTGCAACCGTTCGAATGAATTTTCAATAAGAAAAAATCGGCTGCGTACAACGATAACTATATTCATGTAGAATATAATGAACTTGAATTTTTTTTTCAGATAGTTTGTTTTTTGAGAAATTGATGCGAACATGGAGGGGAAACTTTGTTTTTCAAACTTTACGGCGACGCTTATATCTTTAAGACTATTTAATATCTTTTAATAAAAATTTATACAAATATTGTTAGATGTACACTTAATAAAATAAATTATAAACAATTCTGATACTCTTTTTTTTTTCTTGATCAATGTAAGTATGAATTATTGATAGAGAATTTGGCAACATTGTACACGATTTAGCACAGCGATGGGACTTCTACTAAAAAACAAACACAGCAGTGAAGAAATGATATTTTATTGTTGATGATAAATGTTGAATCAAATATCAAAATTTTCGTTTTTCAGAACTGGCAAAATTGTTAAGAAAAAAAAATCGAAACAAGAAAAAACAGCTAGTTTACGATAATAACAAACTTGAAAATCCTCGAATTGCATTAATATTTTTCTTTTCTTATATATAGATTCGATTTCGATTACGATAGAGAGTTTTAAATATAAAATTTTTTCTTGTGATGAAAAAATTCTTCTTCAAGACTAACTTAATTCATTATTTATATTAATAATTTATTAAAAATATCATTCGAGCCAGTGCAATGGCTGATCAGTATAAAGAACAAGGTTCAAATCCCGTCGGTGACTGAAAATGTTTGTTTTTAGCGATCTTTAAGATTTTTTAGATAAAGTAAAAAAAAAAAATAAAAAGTGGAGAACGAAATATTATGGACAGTCTTTTAAGAACACAAAAGAAGTACAAAAGTAAAACTATGTCTAATAACTTAATTGGATTTAGACGTAAAATCTTAATTTAAATAAATTTAAGTTAAAAAATAACATACAACGTTTTGACATCAAGAGATATGAATAAATGCCGAATTTATGAATGATTTTCAAGAATGACTTATTATATCCAAAAATGTATGTGTTATACCCACGCCGCACGGTAATAAAACCCATATATTCTCGAAAAGCGAATTAATTGAGATTTTTTGGGTAAGAAATTCTTTCTTATAATAAATATAGTGTTGAAATAATAGTACAATAATTTATCACTGAATAGTTATCGTTTAAAACAAAAAGTTTTGATAAAAAAATTTTTTACAAAACCAAAATATTCATAAAAAAAAGATGTTAAAAACGGATTATTTTATACTTTATAAGATTCCAGAAAAAACTTAAAAATTATAAAATACTGCGATTTTGTTTTTTGCGGGTCAATAATGGTTAAATTTATCATTTTTGTTAAAAATTAAATTTAGGATAAATTTTTCACTATTAATTCAATTTTTAGTTACAAAAGTTTTTCATAGCAACAAACCATACTATCTTTTTGAGAAAGTTTCAGATATTTTGAAAAACAATAGAAATAAAAAAGTTTTTTTCATGTAAAAAAAATTTTTTTTTGTTTCCCTCAATAATGAACTTTTTTTAAAAGAAAATACTGATTAAGGCCATTTGAAAAATTCTCGGTTTATTGAAATGAGCGAAATATTTTCAGGTTTTCTCTGAGATACTTTCAGATTAAAAAATTATTACTAAAATTTTTAGTATTACCATTATTTCCAGTGATACCAAAGCTAAATAAGTATTCCTATAGATTTGATTTTTTTTATCTCTTTTTTGATCAACATTTTCAAGACAATAAAAAATTTTAAAAACTATCGTTTGATAGTTTTTTACTTTTATTTAACAACTGCTGATAGAAACAAATTTCGAATTAAAGACCCGAAAACTAAAAATCGAAGCTCCAATTTCGTTTTTAATCATTTTTTCTATGATTATTTAATACGAAGTTACGATGTTTCAAAAATCGAGTGAAAACTTTTTTATAATTATCAATTATTATGCCTTAAATATCAAGTTTCATATCATAATTGTATAGTATAACTGAAATTCGATTCTACCGTAATTTCTTAGCTGGTGAATCTTCTGGTGGATCGTGATCTGAGTAAGTAACAGAATTCGATTGATCATTATTTGTAACTGCAATTGTAGACATACTCTGTTGAAGTTGTTGATAAAGAGTAGGAGCGCTGGTTACCACGCTTTGTGCAAAATTTGGAAGAGAAGTAGCAATAAGTGGCACTGATACGACGATGCTAGTTGCAGTAGTAGTAGTATGTGTTTGAGTCGATGGCGACGATATTATCACTGGTGTCGTGGTTGATACATTTGTTGTAGAGATATTTGATTTATTTGAATTCAAGGAATTATCAGATGTTAGCTGTAGAAATATTTCAAATATTAAGTAGCAATAATGAAAATTTTTTAACGGACAAAACAATAATACATACTTTCAATTTTTCTAATTCAGATACAGTACTAAGACTTGTTGCTTCAGTAACTGTCGGTTGGACTGAATTACTTGGTATTGACTGAATAATAGAGCTGACTGTAACAACTGAACTACTAGTCTCTGAACTGACGGAATTATTTGAATTTTCACTACCTATAGCCGTTGGTGTATGCGCACCAGTTTTACGCTTCTTACTTGAATAATTCAATTTGTTGATTGATGAACTCGATTTAGGATGATTATTATTTTTATTTGTGAAATTAATATTTATTCCAGGTTTAAGACCACCTGTAGAAACTAAATCAGAAGAAATGGTACTACTGCTACTGTTCTCGTGACCAAATACACTCTCTGATTGAGTAACAACTGTTTCTACAAAATTCGAAGTCGTGAATTTACTAGAACTTGGAGTTGATGACGACGTCCCATCTTTTGGAATATTGCGGTCACTTCCATTTTTTTCATCTATAACTCCATCAACATCTAAACCTGGACTAGTATTTAACTTGTTTTTTAAATTTAATGTTGTCGATGACTTAAGGTTGGAGCTTTTACGTTTTACTGTTGCAGAGGTTTTTGAAGGTAAATCTATTTCTTTTTCTGGAGATGAATCAGAAGATCCGTTATCTGCTGGAATTGGTTTATAAGGTGGAATAGTTTTAACATTTCCACCTTTTTTCTAGAAAAAATATCAAATTATGACTTAATCATTAAAATTATTACATAAAATAAATAATTTATACCAATTTTGAATAATGATGTTGACAATATCCACAATACTTGACGTTGTCGAGATAATTTCCAGCTTCTTCACAAAGTAAGCCTAACGCCTGAGCGCACGTAACATGAAATTGTTGTTTACAACCAGTTTTATTGCATTGCATGCATGCTCCGACTGTAGCTTTGCTACCTCTAGCTTGTTCTTCACAAATGTAGCATATCTAAACATAATTGTTAAAATCATTAAATGAAAATAACGTATTTTAAAAGATTGATTAAAGATCGACTGTAATTAAATGACCTTATTAAACCTTTCTGATGGAATAAGTTGAAGAATAATTGGCTCCATTGTTGTAACATTGCCAAATCTAACTTCAGGGATGTAAAGTGCACAGACAACATGAGCCCAACCAGCTTGATCTGTTCTCTTAAGTGCTCCATCTCGACTTGGACATAATTCACAACGCTATGTTCATAATTCAGATTAATAAGGAATTAAATATAAAATTGCCATTAATGTTGTTTAATAAAATATTTATCATTAGTATAAAGTGTAACTTACAACACGTGCACTACGCTCTTGAGATTCGCATTTCCGACAATACCATGGTCCAGTTGGTACTGTTACAATTCCATAACACGCTATAACAAATACAAATAATGTTCAATGTTAATCGAAAGTAAATTGATTTGACTCTTTGAAAAGTATAGTAACTTAAATTACATCAGAAGCCTTCAAATGATGAAAAAATCTATAAACAATAAGATTTACATAATCATAATACCAAATACATTTATTAGGTTGATATTCATTCTGAAACAATTTTATAGAAGAAAAAAAAAAAAAAAAAAAAAAAAGAAAAAAAACCCTCGATTGATTAATATAAAAATATACAAAATAATATTAAACATTTTTTATATCAATATCAAACTCAGAAGATTCATTATACTTATAACAATCAGGAAAATAAATTTATTTTATAATTCTGACGATTACATTCACCACTTGAAGACTTGAAAAATGTTCGTAAAAAAAATGTTAGCTGATATACAATATCCATTGACATATTCTGTTGCTTTGAATTTTTCAGATAATTTCTAGTACCTAAAATTTTAAGTTGTATTGTAATATATGCACTTAAAAATAATAATTATACATTCAGATTCAAGAATTTGAATAAATAGTATAGAAATAAACTTTTCAGAGCTAAGTAAGGAACTTAAAATAAATAAATTAATAAATAAGTAAGAAAACATCAATAAATTACATAAAGATATTTCAAGCATGAATATAGAAAATATATCCAACCTTGGTGAACAGCCACAGTACAGCCTTGACCATCACAATAGACAAGTGGATTTTCCGTCCATCCCCTCTCGTCAGAACATACACAGCACCCGCCAAGCATCTCCTTCATACTGTGTTCCGAACGATTCGATATAAAACTAGCAGCTCAAATTAAGCTAGTTGATAATAACTCTTAACAATCAAATGATGCCCACCATTTAGAAACATCATAAACATCAGGCATAAAGCAATTACTAAACTGTAAAAACATCATGAATATATTCCACATACAAAAAGATTATAGTATTAATTGTATTGATAGAAAAACAACTTGTAATATCAACATTCAAAAATCAAATAGACAATGTTAATGGTTTATTATGCATAATTGTAACATCATAATAATAAATTAAGGCCCAATATTAAAGATTATCCAAACAATTAAAAAAAAAAAAAAAAAAGAAAAAAGATCAAAGTCTTTTTTATTATTATTGAATTTAACGTTTTTGTTAATCACACTAACGGTTTTAATTATTTATTCCACTTGACACTAATCTTATCTTTTTAATAATGAGTAACAAGAAACAAGGATTAGATTAGATTATTTAGGCTCCGAGAGGTTTCTCATTCGACAATTCGACCACTAGAAAAATAGATCTACAGAGAGAATGAGAACCATTCGCCATTCTAAAAGATTACATGTAAATTTAACCGTACATTAAAAATCACCATGGAAACGTTGCTTACTATACGCTGTAATGCCTCTAGATGCATCCAGCAGGTTGCGCTACCATCCAGTGAAGTGCAAATTTAAATGTAATTTAGATTATTTTAAATTATTTTACTCATTCATAATTTAAATAGTGAAGACTATCGAAATTAGAAAGTTTAAGTTCTGTATCGTAGAATATTTATTGTATAGAACATATTTTATTTCAAATAAATATAAGTTATTATCGAGTACAACGGGACATTGTAGTTAAGTTCTGATAAATCTTAAATACTTGAGATTCTGAGGAAAAGTCATGAAAGACATGTGTGAGAAAAATTCTATGATTCCTTGTTTCAACGGCTAAATAATAACGTAACAAATACGTAACAAAAAATAAGATCGTAAAATTACATACATGTTAAGCTTGCTTTAATATAATATTACAATGAAATGTAGAAAAATTAAATTAAAAATTTATATCATGTATTCAACTTATAAATTATTATGAATTAATGTTAAAAGAATAAGATTTTATAAAATAACATTATTAAATGATATTCATCTCTTACATTAACAATTAAACTACTTCATAGTTTTACTAGATTATAGATTGACAGAAATATAGTAATAAGCTTAATCTAAATAGCAAAATACGAATATTAATGCACTACAATATATATAATTTATAAATAAATATATGTGAATATAACAGAAAATGTTATATATTAGTGTGTAAAAATCATTTATATGTAGTAGAAATATGTGCACTTATATATGTACAAGAACGGACTTATGTATGGTGGTAATGGTGGGAGAATAACGGAGTTTGGAGCTCATTGGAAAAACTATGTAACGACACTTCTCGTCGAGAGCTTAGATTATTAAGATCACATCATTATAAACCTCAATTTTATTCTTTGAAGCCATTTAATATTTTGTCAACTTGAATAATAAATTAAAACCAATTGAATAATTTTGATCAAAATTAAATAACGCGTAAATAGAACTCTTTTATTTAAAAAGATTCCTTTCCCGCACTGAAACCGAGTATTTTAATACTGCCGGGCGTAAGAACTACTGTAAGTAAAGCTTTTAATAAATAAAAATAACATCCACTAGATGGAAGCATAACGATACAAGCATCTGATCCACCTCCCTGAACTTGGCGACTTCAAAATTGTTTTTATTATTTTCTTGAAAAGAAATCGTTTGTTTGTCGTTTGTTCTTATTTGTTCGTCAAAAATAAGTTTAATTTTTTAGTCTAATTTAAAAGTTTGCTTAATGATAATAATTTTATATAATTCTTGATAAATCCGATTTAAAAAAAAAAAAATTATTCAATTTCTACTATTTGAATCGATCGCAGCGACTTTAGCGCCACGGCTCGGCTAGGCGCCGAAGAGAAGTTCTGGATCACAAGGTGTTTATAGTTGGATATACTGGATTGTACCTATGCTATAAAAGTCAATTGTTTACGCGTTCGCTGTCACACAACGTCTGCATTTTTTAATGTTTATACGTATATTGGTTATATATAAACATGTAATAATTTACAAATCAATAATAAAGTGTACTACTAAAACAACATAAAATATGTATTTATAGTTAAAAATAGATAATTGATGTCATTTTTTTTTGTTTTTGCGTTAAAAATATTAGTTTTTTCAACCTGTCTATAATTTCAGTGCGTTAGTTTACAATGAGTTACAATCGAAAAGTTTCATATTTTTATAATCCAAATGTTGGAAATTTTCATTATGGTCCAGGGCATCCAATGAAACCACATCGACTATCAGTAATTCACAGTCTCGTTCTCAATTATGGGCTTCATAAAAAAATGCAAATTTATCGACCGTATCGAGCAAGTACACATGATATGTGTCGTTTTCATTCTGATGAATATGTTGATTTTTTACAACGAGTCACACCTCAAAATTTACAAGGTTATACCAAATATTTAAGTCATTTTAATGTTGGTGATGATTGTCCTGTTTTTGAGGGTCTTTTTGATTTTTGTTCAATGTATACTGGAGCTTCGTTAGAAGGAGCTACAAAATTAAACAATAACTGCTGTGATATTGCTATAAACTGGAGTGGTGGTTTGCATCATGCTAAAAAATTTGAAGCTTCTGGCTTTTGTTACATTAATGATATTGTTATAGCTATATTAGAATTACTTAAATATCATGCAAGAGTTCTATATATAGATATTGATGTTCATCACGGAGATGGAGTTCAAGAAGCATTTTATCTAACTGATAGAGTTATGACTGTATCTTTCCACAAATATGGCAATTATTTTTTTCCTGGTACGGGTGATATGTATGAAATTGGAGCAGAAAGCGGAAGATATTATTCTGTAAACGTTCCATTAAAAGAAGGAATTGATGATACATCTTATGTGCAAGTTTTCAAACCTGTTATATCCCATGTCATGGAATTTTTTAGGCCGACTGCCATTGTACTTCAATGTGGAGCAGACTCATTAGCAAATGATAGATTAGGATGCTTTAGTTTAAGTACCAAAGGACATGGCGAGTGTGTGAAATTCGTTAGAGATTTGAACATTCCTTTACTTACAGTCGGAGGAGGAGGTTATACATTAAGAAATGTTGCTCGATGCTGGACTTACGAAACATCGTTATTATTGGATGAACAAATAAGCAATGAACTTCCATATACTGAATATTTAGAGTATTTTGCTCCCGATTTTACTTTGCATCCTGAAGTGGTGACTAGACAAGATAATGCTAATAGCAAACAATATTTAGAAGCAATAACACGCCATGTATACGAAAACTTGAAAATGGTTCAACATTCTCCTAGCGTACAAATGCAGGATGTGCCATATGATGTTTTACCTCCTGAACAAGATCGACAACCAGAACCAGACCCTGATTCACGGCTCAACATTCAAGATACTGATAAAATTATTGAACCTTCTAATGAATATTATTTAGGGGATAAAGATCAAGATAAAATGGAAGTTGCAGAATCATAGTGAATATATTTTTACTTGAATATTAAGAGTTATAAAATTTTTGTACGTTATCATATTATAATTAAATGGTATTGTGGGACTCTACTGGTTTTTGGCGATAATAAATTAAAAAAAAAATAGAGTTTTTGAAAAAATTTTTTTATTTTGTTATCGGTGGGTTCACGAATCATTCTTGAAAGAATGATGTAATTCTATTTTTCTTTCTTATTTTTGTAGTTTAAAAACTAAAAGAATAGCTAAGTGTCTTGTTTTTTATTTAAAAAAAAAAAAAAATTTACTTCTGTACAATCTGAGACCTTTAAAATCTCAGTGTAAAACAATTTAAGTAGCTTTTTTTTTACTTTCAATTTGAAAAATTTAGTCGTCAAACATTGTGTAAATTTGTAAATACGCTACAAGTAGCTCCAATACAGCAAAATTTACTGGGCTACAGCTGGTAGTAATACATTTACGAATGTACGCGTTTTCTAAATTTTACTAATGACTATCGCAACAAAAAAATAAAATGGAAAAAAAAAAAAAGTTAATTTCACAAATTTTTTTATATGGCTAAAAAACAATGGAGTCCTACATCCAAACAATTATCAATTAAATGAAACGATATATCAATTATGTGTCGATTGAGGAAAAACATGTTTTACTAAAATTTTTTACAGATTATCATCAAACGAAATTACTCATACGAGACGTAATTGATTCATTACGAAATTATTAAATAACAAAATAAATCTTCAAAATTTGATGCTTACAATTACAAAATGATATTCATACGTAAAAATAGTCGAACATTATTGTTTAAGTAAAAATTTTTGCAAATTAAAATAGAAAAATTTACCCGTAAGCAGCATATTTTGATTATTTTTTACGATTTTTTCATCATTTTTTCAGTAATGTCGAAAAAAATTTTTTCGTTTCCTTACAAATCGATTAATTGAATCATAAAACTAAAATGATTGATGATTTAATAGTATGCCATACCCATGGAAGCATCAATCGAGATGCCGCAATTGTGTGATACTTGAAAAACCTAATTTTATGTTTACAATGAAGATTTAATCTTAAAATTAGAGGATATAAATTTTTTTTCTTCTATTGCGATGTCATCATTCATAATATATTTACCTTCGATGTTTATTTGTGTCTATTAGTTGCTGTATTATACTTAAGTTATATTAAACTAAATATTAATTATAAATAAATGATGTTTATAATAATAATAATAATTATTATTATTATTATCATTGTTGCTATTGTTATTATTAACTTCCCCCTTAAAAAAAAATTAAAAGTTTTTTTAAATTCGGGAAGTTATTGGTTTTACCCCGTTTTTCTAAAATCGAGTTTTCAACGGATGTTGACGTTTTGAGGTCCTAAGAAGCTTCCCTGATGGTTTTTACAGTAGCGCCCGTGCGGCTCTGTGTGTGCGTGTGCGCGCGCGCGCGTGTGTGTGTGTGTGTGTGTGTGTGTGTAAACCGCTTATAACTTTGAAATGGCTTGACCGATCGGAACTAACTTAGTAGCGATCTAAAGAGTATCGAAGGCCTTAAATTTCCTGAAAATTTAAACCAATTCCGTTCGCTAGATTTTGAGTAATCTCAAAAACGAAATTTGTGCAAAATTTTTTTTTGGAATAACTTTCAAACGGCTATACCGATCGATTCCAAAAACTTATCGGCTTTTAAACTTGAAAAACCACGTCGATCATCGTTGGACTGCTCAAAATCGGTTGATTCGTTCGTGAGACATCGAAAACGAAAAATTAGAAAAAAATGTTTTTTCAAAAAATATCTTTAATGGATCCACCGATTACTTCTAAAAACTAATCAGCTCTTAAAATTAAAAAACTACGTCGATTGTCCTTGGACCGGTCGAAATCAGTTGACTCATTTGTAAGATATCGAAAACGAAAAATTTCAAAATAAGTGTTCTTCCAATTTTTAAGCTCAAAGAGCTTAGAAGCATAAAAAAATTCATTTTCACGCTCATAGAGCTCAACAACATTAAAACAAGTTACATATTAGTCGCTTTGCGTTCTTTAACTTCCCGCTAAGAAAATTGCAAATTTTCAAAAATCGAGAAGTTATTGGTTTTACCCCGTTTTTCGAAAATCGAGTTTTCATCAGATCTCGACTGTTCATCTCTGAATATGCCTTAAATTCGTTCTTAATTTTTTTTTCTGGTGTTTCTTAAGTACTACATTTGTAATACTTTTTTCATTTTCGGAGAAAGCTTTACATTTTAGGGAGTCTTTATTGGAACTTCTGAAAAAATGAAATTGACTCGTATTTTTTATTGTGATTACTGGGTCATGTCGCGATTTATATTTTACTTCTTGGAAATCATACTCATCTTGAGAACAAAACCCAAAATTTACGTTTTTTAAAAAAAAAGTAAACTCAATGGGCGTGTTTGGCCGAAGTAAGTACTTACTAAATGTAGTAAGTCACTCACTATACTTACAGTTCACCAAAGTTAGCCCCTCAAAAATTATTTTTTTTTCTATTTTCAATTTTTTTTCTATTAAGTCGTTTGTTCATCGTTTGTTCTTAATTGTTCACTGTTAATAATTGTTTGTTCTCTATTTATTTATTTAAAAAAAATTATTTAAAAATATACCTCTAAATTAGCCTCCCTATTAAAATTTTTAATATTTTTCCGTCAACAATGACTCGTAAATATTTATTTTCGATTGTTCGTACATAAAATACATTTGTTCTCTTTCGAAATTATTCAGTTTTTGTTTAATTAACTATTTTAATTAGTTAAATATATGTATGCAAAATATGTGTACTGCGCATGCGTCAACTATACGCTTAAACTTTCAACGCGGTTTTAATAGTGAAAAAAAAAAAAAAAACAATTATAAAACCTGAAGAAGCAATTAATTGGTATCCAGTTTAATTAAAAAAATAAATGAAATAATGTACTCACGCATACAGTTTAAACCTAACACATTTTTTCCTTCTCCTACCTACAGTTAATTAACTATTTCAATTAGTTGAATATATGTATGCAAAATATGTGTACTGCGCATGCGTCAACTATATGCTTAAACTTTCAATGCTTAAAGTTTCCACAATAATTAGCCAAAATCAATTATAGTTGAATTAAGTTATTCGAGTAAAGAGAAAAATTTATTGACAAGTAGAAAAATAAAATTAAATATAAACAAAAATTCATTTTCTATCAAATGTGTTCATAATAATTTTATTACCCGTACTATGCATTTTTGTTTTACATAAAATTTAATTAGTAAAACGGAGTAATTAGTATAAAAATGATAGCCTCATAGCATCTCGGATCTTGTGTTACTTCTTTGATAAAAGCATCATTGGTAAACTTACTTTGTAAAATATTAAATTTTATGAGGTTTAATAATCAACTCACAAAAATGCTTTTGCTTAGTTAGCTCAAATATAACTCGAATAATTTAACGATCTTATTGATGCCTTAAATAAATAAAATTTATGAATAAAAAAATAATGATTTTATGTTGAAATTATTAAACATAAAAATAAATTAACCCTCAATGTGTTGATCGAAGATGCTTCAGTCTATTAAAACTGATTATAAGTTCAATACCTTTAAATCATTCAATGAGAATGATAATTTTCATCATTTTAGTAGTGATACTAAATAGTAATTGAAGTATTGATAATAATTCATTTATTTATTTATTTACTAATCAACATATGCCTATTGGCAATATACATAAAAAAAAATTGTTAAAATTAAATGACATTAATTAAAGAAATTTAATTAGAATTTAATTAAACAAAAAGAAAAAACGAAGAATTCTTCAAAGAATTAATTATTCTAATATATAGAACACTGCGTGTAGTTCAACTTCAGAATTATCAGATACAGCTTCAGGTTTTATTGACAAATTGTTGTATACCTGCCAATTACCTCCTATTCGTCTGCAATAAGCCAAGTAATGGCCCGTGATAAACGCCACAACGCCTGATATTCTGAAAATAAATAAATTTTTGATGTTATTTACAATAATATGCATAAAATACGAATATTAACAAGTATAATAAATATACCTATAACGTAAACTAGTTTTAGATTCCTCACTATTTTCGAGTTGCAAATTTAAATAAATAGGAAGTTCACTTAATTTACATCTTTTTCCTCTGGGTCCGCACTTTTTGTCCCTTACATCTAATTCAATAAACAGATATTTTTGAGGAACAGTGACACGAGTTGCAATAGCTTCAAAGCAAAATGGACACCGAACATTGAAAATTTTGTGATAAAATTGTAAAGCTTTTTCAAGAGCTTTAAATCCGTGTCTTGTTATTATTCTGTGGTTAGCACTTATAGCTGGAATAGCTCGCGTGTAAATTTGACACAATCTATTTGAGCATGAAGTAGTTTCAATAACACTCGGTGCAGCTTCATGTAATTTTTTCCAAAGATGGATGACGTTATCATGGCAATTTATGTTAAGAGCAATCTTAATTTCTGAACTATCTTCCTCCAATTTTTTTGTATCATAAATAGGATGTAAAATAGCCATACGTTGTTCGTATATTTTCCGGGTTGCTCCGGTCTTTATGAAGCTTTTTACAAATTCAAATATTAAAAGGTCAGAATTATTTATGAAGTGACGATAATGAGAATAAGTATTATCGATTGCTGCTGTGAAGATGATTTGAACTATTGAGTCAAAGGGGCAAGTATTTAATGCTGTCCATTTAATTCCTTTAAATTGAACTGGACCAGTTTTATTACCATTACGAAGTAAAAAATCTTTTCTTTTTTTGGTATCTTTAGATTTTTCTTCATCTACTAAATTATTCAACAGAGCAACTTCTGGACAATCTTGGAAGTAATGACCGTTTCTTTTCTTTACCATTTTTTTTTTCGTCATGTTTTCTATTGCTAAAAATAAAGGTTCATTATCTTGTTTTACTGTAGAAAATTCATGAGTATTTTTTTTTTTCATTATCGAGATATTTTGTGGATGACGATAAATTAGAAATACTATCATCTAGAGAATCAGTAGAAGTAATAGTAACAGTTTGAAAATCAGTATTTAACAATCCGTCATCAATAGTTTCGTGATTTTCTACACTAGTGATTCTTATATCGAGGCAATAATTTTTGTCTTTATCAAACTTTTGGTTGTAACTAAAATCATTTCGATTCTCAAACGGAATCACGGAATCATTTTGATTGTTTTTATGTTCAAATGATAGTTCTTCATCAGAGCTGTTGATAATTTCTTTATTAACAATGCTAGTGTTTATATTTGAGTCTTCATGTTTTTCTTGAATACTTATAGAGCTATAGTTATGATCATCACCAATATTGAATGTAGTAACAGAGTCATTTTGATCAATATTTTTCTCTGCTAAATTCGCATGTTTCACCAAATCAATAGGATTCTCCGATACGGTAGCTGAATCATTATGTTCAACCTGATCCGACCCATTTTCATAATCTGTTGCCCAATCATAATCTATCGTAGTTTCATTTTTACCTAATCCTTTCCAGTTTTCATACTCATTCTCTTCTTTTGGTTTCTTCTGATACTCCTTGGAAGAATTATCGACTATAAATTTGGTAAGTTTTGATCGGAATATATTAACTCCACCTAAAATATCAGCAATGTGTAATTTTAAAAACTTATTTACTGTCGTAGGTAGTTTTACTTTTTTTCTCAAATTCATTTTCAGGTCTTTAAAGTCTGTTTCAACGTAAGAAGAATTTGGCCGTGACATAGTCTTAGGTGTGCATACATTTGTCCAAAGTGGAAAATCTTTCATCTTATCAACGAGATCAGCATACAGGCCTGGGACATAATGAGTGTTAAGCTTTTTACCAATAAAAATTGTAGTATTAACTTTTTTACAAAGATTTTCAATCCATATTAAAAGAGCTACTGACCACCCTTTGTCATCAGTAGCTTTTGATGATAATTCTTCAAAAATTACAGTTTTATCAGGATCAACTTCAACAGAATCAATAACAGTGAGATCAGGATTCCGTTTTGTCACTAATTCTTCTAAATATTTTCTAGCTTCAACTGGAGTCACCATCCGGTCACCGATAGCAATGATTGTATCTTCAAACTCTGTGCTACACACTATTAATATCATCATAAATATTTCCTCTAATTTAGATAGTTCTCCACAATCAATCATCAATGCGACACAGTAGAGAAAAAAAGATTTCACGATTTTATGCAGGGTAGTTTGAAAACATTTCCAACTGCTGACTGCATGAAGGAAGTGTGCTGTATCCAATCTAATGAAAGTACGTGGTTGTAAATTAGCACTGGTGGTTACACTTTCAAACATAAAGTTAATATAATCTTTCAAAGATTTACCATTAAATGCAATGAACATTGCATTTAAAAGAGCTCGGGATCCATCAGAGACTGCTTGCTGTGGTAAATTAACTTTTTCTGTCCATTCAGAAAGCCAAAAGGCAATAAACCTTGCACTATGCTTTTCTGATAGCATTTGATAAACCGGAATGGAAGTATGATCAAAATTAATAACAATTTGATACAGTATTAAAGTATGTTATATACTTTATTAACGCATTAACTGCCAAATCAACAGGTACTACTGATATTGCTGGCATTATATTAATATATTTCACAAAATATTCTGGAAACAATAAAAATATTCATTAGCATCTAAATAATTAATATTTTCAAAGTGGTTACAATTACTTACTTAACAAACTACATTCATTAAATTTAGTTAAGCACACCTTTTTTTTTAAATTAAGTGTTGAAAATAAAGTAATTATTTTTAATTTTAATAACTAATACAACTTTATCGATACAGGCAATTAAATTATTTCTTTGTTGTCAAGTACTGTAAACTGAATGACGAAAATTTCTAAAAAGGGGTGTTAATAAGACAATAGTCGTTTGTCATTTGTCTATGAATATAAACAACGAAATAAAGCGAAAATATTTATGGACGAACACAGCCATGGATATTTTTAAAATATAGACGTTTACTTATTTATTTATATAGATAGATATATGAGTAAAATTGAAAATAAATGCAATATCTAATTTTCTGATTTATAAATTAATAAAAAATTTATGTTCAAGTATAGAAAGTTGACTTCAATAATTAACGTAGCAATTCGATTGTAACTGAATGGGAACTTATCGACTCATGATAAGTTCACATCATTTTACTTTGATATGATACTAGATGGTTAGTCAATGACCGCAATTAAGTTAGCGTGGAAATTCTATGGAATTTCTTCAACCAAATTTGGAAAAATTGCTCCCAAAATGCTCTATCATAATCCGTAATTGCTCCAGTAATTAAATAATTATTTAATTAATTATTTGCAATCTAAATTACAAAAATTATTTTATTTATATCTCAGAGAATTTATGTTTTTTTCAATATTTTTCAACTTAATAAATTGCTCCCGATTCGTTCTTTCGATATTGGTCAATTTTATTCGATAGTAACTTTTATTTATTCATAATTTATTGAAATTAATAATTACAATTTAAATGGCCATCTTGAGGCTATGATGACGTCACATCATTAGAGTCGCGCAGTAAGAATCCGGCGAAGGGAAGAATTGTTATTATTATTGTTTGAATAGCCATTAAATGATGACGTCATGAGTGGGAGAACGATGCGTTTGGCGCATGCGTACGAACAAATTTAAAACGCATGCGCACTTATAGTGTTTAATGTTTTCAGTATGAATGACAGCAGGGTAGTAAAAAAAAGATAAGTTAACTATTACAACTTGTAAACAATTGGTAAATATTTGTTAAATCATAATTTTTAGTTACAAAAACTTTAAATATTATGAAAAATATACTTTAATATTTAATTTATTTTTTTTTCATTCAGGTTTTTTTATATCTGGGAGCTAGCTCTCAAGTCGGTCAAGATCCTGTAAATAAACAAGTTGTCAACAACCATTTAGCTGTACAAGCTATCATTTGATCTTATTAGGTCCGGGGTCATTTAATACCTGATTTGGATCCCCTTGGTATTATGAGAACCGATGCAGTACATATACATTACGCTTTGCGCAAAGGGGCACCTAAATTTGTTCTCCAACAATACATACTTGAGGAAACCAATATGGACTGTGTGTTTAACCTTTCATCGACAACATTCATCGTGTTATTCCCCGCCGTCTGGAAAGTGCTTACTGCGGACACATTAGTGTAGAATTCATGTTCATCAACTCGTTGAAGCAGTGTAACTGAATTTATCGAAAAATGGAGATTCCTGGAATTATAGAAATTACTAACGATGAAAAACGTTTAATTTTAGTTCGTCTTACACGTGCCACCGGTTTTGAAGCATTCTTGGTCCGAAAATGGTCATAATATCTGTCGTAAACCGTTAAATCAAATATTTACGCAGTTCGCAGCATTGGATGCAGCCGATTACGTAAGTCTTAAAATTATAATAATCTCTAAATTTAATTAGTAATACAAATTGAATGATGGCTTAATTAAAATCAACAAACATTTATTATTATTAGGGTTCTGAAGATGTCAAGTACCACTTGGAAACTTACATTGAACGTTTGAATCGTGTAATAAGCAAGAACATCCATCTGGCTGTCGTCACTAATCCATCTCATTTAGAAGCTGTTGATCCCGTCGTTCAAGGAAAAACGGCTGCCGAGCAATTTTATTGTGGAGACGGAGAAGGTAAAAAAGTAATTTTTGATAATTTTTTTTTTTTTTTTATTATTACACTGATAACAATACTAGCTAGACTGAAGACAAAAATTCTTGAACCAAAATTACTCGCAAGGAAAAAAAAAATAAATTTTTGAGTTAAAAAAAAAAAATTAGCAAAGAGTTTTTTTTAAAACTAAAAATTTTAAATTGGTTTAAAAATTTTTTGATTTTCAAGAAATTTATTGTTTTCCTGATAAAATTTTTTTTTTCTTAAGTCAAGGTAAATTTTCTACCAGTTATATCAATAATTTTATTTATTTATTAATTAAATTTTTTTTTTTTCATATTTTAAGGTTATGTCTATACTTTTTCACGGTGACTTAACTTTCTGTCGACAGGGAATTATCTTCGAAACGATGCACTTGTTAGACTTGCCTGATAACACAACTAACGGAACAATCTACATCATCGCTAACAACCAAATCGGTTTTATGTAGATAACGCTCCTATTTTCCACGTAAACTTCGACGATACAGTATTAGTAATGCACGTCTGTAAAATAGCAGCAGAGTGGCGTGCTACATCCTACAAATATGTGATTGGTCCCGTGTGCTACCGTCGAAACGACCCCAATGAAATAGATGAGTCGATGTTTATCTAGCCTCTCATGTACCGTAAAATAAAAAAGACTCCACCTGATCTGGACATTTATTCAAAAAAATTGATGGACAATAGTGTTAGTTCATTGTTGAAGGAAGGAATTCACGTAAGATTTTCCGGTCAGGATGTAGGGAAAGGTATCTTTTCTCATCGGCACCACGTACTTCACCACCAGACTGTTGACAAAGCTACTTACCGGCCTCTGTGCTACTTGTACCCGGATCAAGCTCCGTACACCGTCTGCAATAGCTCGCTGGCGGAGTTTGGAGTGCTTGGATTTGTATTTGGTTACGTGATGACAAATTCGAACGCTCTGGTCTGCTGAGAAGCTTATTTTCACGTTTTGCGCTGACAAATTGCTCTGCCTTTCCGCAAACCTTTGATTATCATGACTTTCAAGTCGTTGCTTCGTCTTCCAGAGGCACGGCTTAGCTTTGATATTATGACCGAGGATATTCAATTTTTGAGAGTCATTCCTGAGGATGAAGCTACTGCGAAAAACGCCAGCAGTGTCAAGAGAGTTTTATTCTGCTCTGGTAAAATCCACTATAATCTCAAGAAAGCTCTTTTTCTATTTAATTATCTGTATTAAGAGTAACCATCGTGTAAATTTTTGATAAATTCTTATTAATTACAAAATTAAAATAAAATAACTTTCAGTTTATAATATTAAATATTAATTATTAAAAAAAAAAAAAAAATAAAAGCATAGAAGTAAAGAAGTCGATAATTGGTATTTTTACCTTATTTGAATTTTTTTTTTAAATAAAGGAAATGTTTAAAATTTTGTAATTTAAATTTCAATACTCGGTTTAATAGTTGAATAAATATTAACTACTAATAACGTATATTAATCGTAGTGTTTGTACTTTTTTATAAGCTGCGAGAAGTAAATTATCCCTTTGACAATGAGGATTTACAGTACTCACAGTATTCTAATTGGATAGTTAGTTGTGTATATTTTATAGATAGTAGTTTAAAATAAAAGTAAATGAGAATCTGAAAATATGATTTTATTGCATGTTATTCCAGATGAGATTGCGAACATGATAATAAAATATTATTTACTTAATAAATATTTATTTATATTACAGTATTGCACAAAGTTCTTTATCATGTAGAACTTATACCGTATATACTCATAGTTTGGTTCGCTTGGAACTTGAATTATAAATACTGAGGTAAATGTTTTATTATTATATTTAAAATAATCGTTTATATCATTATCTATAAGTTTTTTTTTTTTACAGCTTTATATCAAGACTTCGTAAAGTAAAATTCAATATAATGACGTAAGTATTTAAACTAATGCATAAAATAATAAAGAAATTCTTATTGCAATTAATTTAGATGTAAGTTTAATGGGGTATGGTTCTAAATCGTTTAATTGTGTCCACTTATTATTAATTGAACGAGTATATGCCACATAGTGGCCGATTTTAGTCGGTGGCGTAGGGGCACGGTATTCTATCACTCCAAATAACAAATATTTTTTATTGAGAACAGTTAATTTGGTTGGAATTTCTTTTAAATTAGTTTTTACTAATGGTGGCCGATTATAATCAGAACGAAAAGCGAATTGTTCATAGAAGTGGTCAATATTTATGCATAAATACGAAGAAATTGTCGTAGTACAGCCAGATACAATTTTATTACAGTTGTTGCAATAAAAATTTTTATTCTTAATTGAATTTAAAATACTTTCTTCTAATAAATCGAACCCGTGATTCCATACTAATTGAGCACTTATGTTTAATATTGACATTTGTTTTGTATCTTCGAATTTGCAAAAAAAACAATTTTTTTTTTTCAATGATAGATTCATAAGATTTCATTAGTTTTTCAAATAAATCAGAAATATTATCATTGCAATCGATTCGATAATTATTTTCAGAGTATAGAATACGTAAAATAGTTAACCTTTTTTGATAATATTCAGATGTGGCACCATTTCTCGCGTAGCAAACTACAGATGAAAAATAATTTGACATGATATTTTTAGAATTTACAAAATTTCTAAAATTACTAAAATTAAGATAAGCAAATGATAATACTTCCGATAAACTATCTATTGGACAAGTATTTACGATGATTACTTTCCTTTTACCAATTTCAGAGAAGCAGCTGTTTTTAATTATCGAAAACTGTTTTTTTTTCTTTTTTTGTTTGGTTCTTTATCAGCTGCATTTTGATGTAACTCTTGCACCTCAGGACACGCAGTGAGATATTTTCCTCGCTTTTTTGCTTCTTCTAAAATGGGTGGAGAGTTGATTTGTCGTTTATTCAATTCTTTTTTTTAATTTGAAAATCAACTGGTTTTTCGTCAAGTATAATTGTGTAGCTACTCTCAGCATTTTTTTAATTGAAAGATTTGAAGGGGTATTATTACTAATATTTACTTTAGTAGTAGGAGTAGAATGAAATTGAGGGGAACTCAAATGATCTACGGTAATATTAGTACAGTCTGAGTTTTTATTTAAATTTTGAGAGGTATTACTAATTTTTAAAATAGGGTTTGATGTAGAATTAATAATATCATCTTTTATAATTACATCTTGAATAAAATTCGTATCTTCTTTGGTATCATCACAATCACAGCTCTTCGAATCATTTTCAGACTGTTCATTTTCAGTTAAATCTACTTCACTAGAATTATCAACAATAACACGATTTTTCCAATTTTCTACGAAGTTTAGCACATGTGAATCCATCTTTTTTTGTCTTTCTTTAAGTCAGGTTTTTTTCTTGTCAATTTTTCATTATTATAATAACTTTTAGCTTCTATCATCTTAGTGTTTATACTTTTTGTATGTTCTGCTATAAATAAATCAGCTCGATTTGTTTGACGATCTGTCAAAACATTATCTTTTATAAATCTAAAATAATTTTCAGATCTCGACGAAGTCGCTACGTAATTTTCAGATTTATAATATCTTACCATCGCATTTGTCCATGATGGGAATTTGTTAAATAATAGTTGTAAGTCTTTTGTAATTGCAGGTAAATGATACATATTGACATCATCAAAACGAATGGACTCATCAGGACTACTAATAGGCACTTTTTTAAAAAGATCTTCTACATAATTAGTCAAATCATCATTAGTTTGTATTTTATTCTCCGGTTCATCAATGACTTTCTTATCATCTTCATGGCAAGATAAATGTTTTTCATACGAGATTTTGTCTTCGCAAGTAGTACTGTTTTTAATTTCACTGTAATTAATTGTATCGTCAAATTTAAAAGTTTTGATTTTTTTTAATATCCATTCAATATTGTCCCTACAACCAGTTTCATTACTACTTATATTTATTAAAACTTTCATAGTTTTTTCTATATCTTCGAAAGATTCTAATGTGCTCATAAAACTAATCGCCCTTAAATAAAAGTCCTTGATGTAATATTTAGAATTTGTAAAACATTTGAGACGTGACACCCAATGAATTAAATGAGCAATGTCTATACGAAGATACGGTCGACTGACATGCTTTAATTTGCCAACTAATACTTGATAACACTTAGAGATACTACTCTATAGGTATCATGATTGTAAGCCATACAAATTGCATTTTGTAATGCTTTCGACATGTCAGTAACGATTTCCAATGGTTCATGTGCTTTTGATGAAATCCAATTCCTTAGCCAAAACTCGATTATTGTTGTATCGTGTCTCTCCGATAGCATTTGGTAAACTGGCACAATTAACGATCCAATATGCGTAACGACTTGATATAAGAATATTGGACCACAATAACTTTTATCATTATACGTAATTTTGCGCACTACACCTCCTGTCGCATCAATTGAGACGATGGGATTGAAAGTAAGAAGATCGTTATATACACTAATTTGCTCAGGAGTCCAGTACATTGCAAAAAATTTACTGTAACCAACTTGACGAATTACAGAACTTAGCTCTGGACTATTATGTTTCAAGTTTTGAATAGAGTGCCACAAGTCTCCTTCAATCCCAAAACGTTTTTTTTTAGCTTGATGCCGAATTTGATTTAAAACGCCTGTTTTTGGAATTATCGGAGCATGCTGATCGCCGTATTCTTGGAATTTGTCAATCAAATTATTTTTAAAAACTTCACTTTTTTGAGTTCCATTGCTTCACCATATTGCTTACGAAGATTTCCAGATACGTGTCTTTTCTTCGTATGGGGAATATTTTTCGTATCTAGAGTATGTACTATTATTGATACATTATCATCATCATCAAATGTAAAATTGATTTCACCATAAAATCCCGACTTACATATTTTTTCAGTACAAAAACCGTTGATTTTTATAATAAACTTATCTTTAACTCCATCAGTGTCTACTTTATAAATATTATGGGTTTTGAAATTATAAGCACACGGCAATTTTTGACTAACATAGACTAACTCTGCAATTATATGTCCCCAACCAGAACGTAATGCAAAATATTCTTGTTTATTTCGATCAATTTTTTTGATTGGTTTAATTTTTAACCATTGATCATTGCTAAAAGAAAGAGCAAAATTAATTAATTTCGTTCTGCTCGACCGTTTTGTTTGTTGATAAACATTAAAATCACTATCATCAGTACTTATATTTTCTTTTGATTCATCGGAAATAGTAGAAATTTTTTCATTTTCACTGAAATCAATATTTTTCTTTATTTTATCAGGTAAACTTATATTTCGTGCTTCAAGATAACTCGTTTTGATATCATGTCTATTTTGATAAACATCGAAGTACAAAGTGATCAGAGTTTTTAAATAACTTCCAGATTTTAATCTCCAAATCTGGCAAATTTCTTTCCAAATAGGATCTGCTTTTGGTTTTAATTTTCCATTTTCACAGAAAATGTCAAAATTCACTATTCTATTTAAAACCTCAATAACCGAGACGGCAGCCCAAGACGTCATTTTAAATTTCAGCTGTAATAAACAGAAAATTTATTATTAAATTAATAAATTACATAATTATCGTTACATATTAAATTATATACTTACAAATTTAATACTATAATCGTATAATTAGAGATAATATAAGTTTTAATTAATTAGCTTGCTGAGTAAGACTGCTATGATGTATAACCTGATGATATTTTAATCGTCTTTTGTTTTTTCGTCTAACGCATTGAAGGAACTTAAATAAAATAAGTAACGGAATTAAAAAAAACAAATTTTTATTTATGATACATTAAATACAAATCTTTAGACAAGGATATTCATTGTTTATGTTATGTATGTTATATAAGGTAAATGTTTATTGTTATGTGATATTTGATAGTTTATGAAATTAATGTTTATTTATTTTAAATTGAACGTAAATTACAACGATATATCAAAGGAAAAATTAAGTAATAAGTAATTTTTTAAAGATTAAAACATTCATGAAAGCTGATTAATTTTCGATATTCATCAAAATATACAAGATCAATGACGTTATAAAAAATTAGTTATTAATCTATACTGCTTATATTAATAATTAACATTATTTTTTTTCAACAGTGAGATCAATAAACTTATTAAGTTTGAAATCAAAAAATTAAAATGAACCATTCCTTGTCATTTTATAATTTTTTATATCATAAATATAGATGGTTTTCATATTTTTACAAATATTGTTCTTGCTATTTTTTTTCTCATGAAGTCTCATAGCATATAATATAGAAATATATTTTTTTAAGCAAATATTATTATCATTAAATTTTGAAAAATAAATCATTTCAAAACAATATTGTATATTAACTTTCACGAACTTTACAGGGAGCTTGTTGAATTGGAAAACCAAAAAGTAATTATTAATTTAGAAGGACCTCCACCTCAAGTTAGAATTGGTATTGATAAGCGAAGAGATTTGGTGATACGTAAAATAAGTCTTATTATTAACTCTAAAAACATGTCGCCGGTATTTATTGACGCTAAGCATTCCCCTTCAGTTATAACTAATTGAATTTTAGATTCGGGTATCAACAATTTTAAAAATTTCACTAAATTTGTGTTTTTTTTTTCACTATTGATGATGGTGATGATGATGACGATGAATCCAATCACGTTGTTGAGGACACACGGAACTATTTATTTAGTGTAACGTTTTCTGAAATTTTAATAAAATTGTAACATAAATAATAATAATAATTGTAAAAGTTAAGAAATATTTATTTATAAATCATTTATTTACACAAAGTTACATTAATTGGAAAGTATAAAGTGACAAAAAATTGTAAAGAAAAATAATTAATATTTTTTACGTAAAATAAAAATATAAATTATAAAAAAAAAATTTATTTGAAGATAAAAATTATTTTTTTCTATAAAAAAACAAAAAATAAAGAAAGAAAATCCTTAGCAAATTATAGTCAATTAATAAAATTAATGGAGTCGTAAAAATTATTGCTAAATTGATTACTATCTTACGAATTTTTATACTTACGCATAAAAGAACATTGTCAATTGAAAGCACTGCCTCTAGGTTCCAGAAAATTCAAGCTCGGCGATGCAGTATATGTACACCTGGAATTTAAAGCAAATTAATTATTTATAATATTAATTAATAATAATAATAATAATCATAATAATAAATCACGCTACTTGTCATTTGTTTAAATTGATCATTTAATTAATTAAAAAATAAGACGATCAAAACTATGACAACGATTGTGTTTTTTTTTATTAATAATTCTTTCATTATATCATCGTTTGTCATTTACTTTATGTTCGCTGATTTATAAAAACATGGTTACTTTGTGATAATGAACTTAAAAGAAATGGTATCTGAAGACTCTAACTTTATTCACCAATGAGCAGCATTCCACAAAAATATGAACAGTATAATCTCCAACCAACCAAATTAGAAAAAAAATCTATCATTAATATATGTATACTAATATTTATATATGTACATTAATTATTGAGAATAAAATTATTATTTTAAATACGGTAGACGAAGGAGATATATTGATTTTATCAATGAAAAGCCCATTTAGTGGTTTATAAAGAAAAAAATTATTGTTAGAGTAATCTCAAAGCGTATTTCTTATAATATTACAATATTGTAGCTAGATTCTATCACTTACGATTCTTTCCGAATTGATCGCGTTGCGCATTAGCTATCTCGGACAGCTGTGGATTTATTATTTGACCGGTTTCTTCGGTTATGAATATCAATTACTTGGCCTTTCAAGCATTGCTTGGTGTAAAGTACATGTAAGCTGTACCAGCACTCTGACAACATCCTATTCTGTCAATTTTGTGGATATAATCCTCTGAACTGTTAAAATAATCAAAGTCAACTACATTTTTAAATTCTGATAAAAAGTAATCACGTTCCGTCTAAGATTTGTCACTGTGGATAGCAATTACTGATCGATCACTATCAATTTAGATTTTTTCTCGTGTTGTTGACAAATTTTAAATATTTGACGGATATTTTAATTTGCAGAAAGTGTCAGAGATCAAATGTTAACTTGAATATAATCAGAGAGAAAATCTTCAGCCAGTTGCAGGCCACATCAGAATCTGTGTGTCTAGTCTGATTTGTTTGATGATTTTCATGATTTGTGATACAAATTCCATGTCCAACATACGAAGACATTCAACAGCTTCATTCAATACAAGGTAAGTTCATCTTCTTATGTTGTTTATGCCTTTTTCGAGTAAATCAATCAAACTGCCAGATGTTGCGATACAAATTCCTACACCAAATTCAAGGGCTCGTGCTTGTGGTCCTTTGGGTGAACCACCAAATATACAGGTATTGAGGACATATGCTGAAGATCCTAAGTCCCGAACCACTGATTAGATTTGTTGAACTAATTCATTCGTGAGAGCTAATCCAAGACAATTGGGCCTTCTCCACGGCTTAACTGTTATTAATGATTGATGTGTACAGTTGCTGGAAGAATAAACTATAAAAAAAAAATAAAATTATTGATTACCTGAAATAAAAGGCCTACAAAAATTTTATTGATTAATTTTAGACTTACCACTAAGATTTTTCCGAATCTAGTTCAGGCAATAACAACCATATCGCATTCACTGAGCGCAATTGACCAACTCTAAGATTGAATAGCCGTCAGTTCTTGAAAAGACTTGCTTACAGATTTCTTGTATTACGTAATCTGGAAAACTTTCTTAAAAAGCTTGAATCAGTAATGGAGTATTGTTTAATATCTTAATAATAATTTTCTCCTTACTTCTTTCGCCCTTGATATATCAAACGTAGGATGTCCGCTTTTGTCTCTCAAGCTCCAGTTACTCGGTGAACAGGGTTGACAATGACTAACAGGCCTAAACAAATAAACAAATAAATACATACATAAATGACTAAATAAATAAATAAATAAATAAATTAATTAATTAATTAATAAGTATTTATCATTTTTACTTATAATGAAATAAAAATTTTAACTTTCTGGTGTAATAGTTTTTTTTTGTTCATAGAAGGAATGAGCAAGGTTATTATAGATGAAGACATAAACTATATAAGAATTTTAAATACCGTAAAAAATCTAAAAAGAAGAACCCCCAATTTGTAATTGAAAAAAATCATTTTATAAATTGTCTAAGAAACGACGTTTCTAAAGAACAAAAGAGATTCAACAATAAAAACAATTCTTAGCGATGATTCCGCGATAAATTCAGGAGTTACAGCTGTTGTTAAAGTAACAATTATAGAAGACAGAAAATTTAGAATTTTCTTCAGTAGATCCTTAAAGTTTAGATATTCTGGAAAAAATAAAACTTCAAATACTTATCAAAAAATATTCACAGATGTTAAAGTCTTATTCCGCCACAGAGTAGTAACCCTTTTTTCGTAAAACGATAATTACCTTAAAAACTCCAAAATATTTTGAAAAATTGTCAACAAAAAAATTAAATTGTTCAGGAACAATTGACAAGGGGTTACCTGATCGTCTAAAAAAAATTGTTAACCATTCTAATGTATAGAATTTCTAATTAAGTTTTCCGTAAATTCGTCAGCTGAAAATTAATTTAGAATTAATTATTCTTATAATAAATTTTGAAAATTAAAAAAAAATAGTTCAATTTAATATTAATGTAAATAGAAATTTTGTTACTTTGATGATTGTTAAAGTTTAAAATCAGTTTTTCTCGCTATTTTAGCTTAGTGTTTTTTTATAAAAATCCGTGAAATAAAAATTATAATATAGATTTAAAATATTTTATATTATTAAAAAATTTGTTTAGACAGACAAAATAAGTATGGTAAATTATAAATATAGTAAAAAAAAAAAAAATATTTAACTTTCAGTTCACTTAAAATAACTTTTTTAATGTTAGATGAACTAGATATTGAACTGCATAACGTTTTTTTTTGTCAAAGAGATAACGGGAAGAGCTCGTACGACCATTTGCTCACAAGCTATTAAATCATTAATTAAAATTAATTTTGCTGTACTAAATAATACTGTAAATTTTTATTAACAATAATAATAACTTACTAAAAGGATCACAAGGTGCACTCTTAAATACTATGCGATAATTAGTGAAGAATATAGTACATTCGGCAGGTAAGAGTGGTGGTGTTCTCGAAGACCTAACACACCTCTTAAAGTCAATTTGGAAAAGATAAACTCTCAAACAATCCGTTATAAGTTCCTAACCAGGTAACATGTTCGGTATAAGTATTTTCGGCTGTTGTAATATAAAAATTAATTTAATTTATAAAAAAATAAAATAATAATTATTAACATTTTAAAAACCTTTTGTATAGAAAGTAACGTTTTATTTTCGTGGTAAACTGCTTGAGTCAGTAGTTTAAATGAGCATGTGAACGACACCCAGAACCATTTGATGAAACATGATCGACACTGACACCGTCTTCCGTAAAAATACGATTGACAAATCATGATACCATTCTTATTACAGCAATGTCCGTCTCCACGGGATTTACTTCCTCGAAACCCGACTTCATATCACCGCTATCGCTTGGTACACTATTTCGAAAATATTATTTAATATATTTTACACACTCGATGCAAAAATCAAAAATTATGAATGTAAAATTATATTTTATGTTATATTATAAAAAAACGAAAAAATTTACCTTTTAGTGACATTATTATTATTTCTTTGACCATCATAAACGTGATCTTGTTGATGTATTATAATACTGATGTCTGGTAGGACTAATAAATATACAATTCTATTAGAATAAAGAATAGCTTGACTGTACATCGTTATTTTTTTACAAGTAACAAGCTCTTTTTGTTTATCCGGATCAAGAGTGTGCCATATTGTCACTAGTTCAGTAGCTTTTTCTAATACTGATAGCTCTTGACTACGATATATTGATCTACGTTCACATAATGGAAATTATTAATATTCTCTCGGACTGATTGGGCTCATAATTGGTCCCTCATTTCCCAACATTAAATTATTAGCTGGTAAATATAAACGTTCAATGTCATTCTATACGTCATGACAAAATGCATTTTCTCAAAACGGTTAATTTTGTCATAGTACTGTATGAAACTGAAGTTAGCCGACAGCTGTCAATTTTTAGGATTTTTTTCTATCAAATAAACTAAAAAAAAATAAAATAAAAAAATACACCAATAGTTTTTATAAATTTCTTAATGTGAAATAAAAAAAAATTTTATTACAAAAATTGAATTATTCAAAAAATTCTTAAAATTGACAGCTGTCGGCTAACTTCAGTATCATTAATACTGTATCCTACAATATATATAATGAGCGTGTTCAGCCGAACAAAGTCCTTGACAACTTTGTAAGTTACTCAGCATATACTGAGCTAAGTTTTCGGCCTGGACAGTTTACGTGTTACGTCCAGCGAGGTCATTAGATTGCTCGTAACGCCTCTTCTGGACTGAGGTGTGAGTTGTAGTCACGCGGGATCAATTTAAATTTATTATTGTTTATTAATTCAGTTTTTGATAATGGGATTTGTTAGATTAAATTAAGAAAAGGGGAAAACTTTAGTTAGGGGGACTGTTTTAAATGATAAATAATAATTATCAGAGAGCTTGATTTTATTCAGTGGTTTCAGCTACAGCAAGTGCTCGGTTACAGCTCTCAGGGAGAAGTGTCGTTACAAGGAGTCTCGGTTTTAGGTCCGAGTTTTCCAGTTTCACTTCCTCCCTCTCTGGTTCACACCAATACACTTAACATATACATGTCTTCATTTAACGTTTACAGTACGCATACAATAACATATATTCGAATACACACTAATACTTATAACTTTTATATGTAGGTTTACTGTATACTAGCTAGGTACCCACACACGGACATGTGTGAGGGCTGTCATGCTATTTTATATTATTCTTATACTTAGATTCTTATATTTGTTAGTTACAATAGTTATTACTTTTGGTGTTTAACTAATTATTTCTACCCTTATTATTTATTATAATATTATTCTTAGTCAGTATTTTACTATTATTATTATTGTATTATAATTGCATGTATTATTGCTTATTAAATATTAACAAAGTTAGATTATAATATTTCTTTATATATTTTTAGTGTTGCGGCTGTGGTCCGACTTGTGCCTTTTGTATCGCATTTGCCCTGTTCCTCACCTTTCTTTAGGCTCTAAGAACAGTAACATGGGGAAACCACAGGAAAAACCCATGTCGATACAAATATATCTATGTATATTTATATACATCATATTAATATTAATATGAATCTATCATTATTTGTTTATTAATCCATATGAAAACTATTCTTTAGTTAAACTAAAACATTAATATTATTTAATAATTATAAGATATTCTAAAAGTATTGTTTATTTATCTAAAAAAATGGTCTCAGTGTTGGTTGTTTTAAGGCTTTATGCTTTCTATTTCATATTTATTATATCTTATAATTTATGACCTCTTGAGAATATTTAGCTAGAATAATTTTAACTAGGAAAACCCTTGAGAAATGTTCGACACGTGTTTTCCTTTTTATGAGTTTTCACAAAGGTCTAGTTGTGAAGTAACACGTGTGCATTTTATTCTAGTACTTTTTGTGTTTCTGAGAAGTTTTAGTAAATGGTTTTGTTTATTGTATGTTTTGAGAGAGCGTTTAAACTAAATTTATGAGTTGCAACGGTTTTCGAGATTTCAAGATAAAAGACTTATTTTATATTTATATTTAAATAGAATTAAGTAATTTGAATTTAAATTAATTACCGCGTAATGCATCGACAACGACACCTATGATATTTTAGGATATAACATACGGATACTTAGGAACTTTTTCTTGTCGCCATTTTGCTTGGTAATCTGACATTAAATTTGCTTGCTGGCTAATTAACTAGTTATTTAGGCTTGTACAAAAGTACAAAACTTTAAATTTAATTTAAGGCAAATTTTTTTGTATGTTAATTATTGCTCTCATGAAAATTCATATTAATTAATAGTTTTTCGAGTTTTTCGATCATAACCGTGACGTGATGTATGTATGGAGTTTGGAGAGATAATAAATAAAATACTCCAATTTATACATTAGTATTACTTAAAAAAATTTTTGTAACATTTTACTATAAGTGATTGATTACAGTAAATAAACAAACATTAATAGTTTCTTTTGAGAAAGTTAGTTTGAAATGTTGATAATATTGATATAATAATATTGTAAATAGCATAATACTCTTCTTTTATTTACTTGCGCAATTTTAATGAAAAATATTTTTTTTTTTTTTTTTTTTTTTATTTAGGCAATGGAATATATTTCATTACATTTTTTTTTTTAATGAAAGACTTCAGTGATTCAATTCAAAATGAATTTCGTAGAGCAACTATGACATATTTCTTTGGTAATTTTGTCACTACGTGCTTCCACAATTTTTTACTCAAAATTGCTTGACCAGTTTTAATTAATTGTATGTCACAGCAATATTATGCATTTATTAAATAAAATAGTTTACTTGTGTTCGAAATTTTAATCATAAAAGATCAGTTTTTAATTCGAAATAGAAGTTTTATCCAAAGCTAAAATATATTTATATATGGATGTATAAATATATTGGCAATAATAACTTTATTTTTATTAATTAATAATCTTAATATAATTAATTAATTAAAAATTAATTTTTTTATTGTAAAGTTCTATGTACAATTTTAATGTAGCTTAACAACTTAGTTATTCTTTATTTGGGATTAATCATCAGTTTAAATTATGAAAGTTTCATTCATTATGTAAGTATATTATATTTAAATTTAATTAACTAAAAATTAAAAATATGTTAAACATTGATGAATCAACTACAAATAAAAAAAGATTAGGAACTTACGATAAATTAATTTTAATTTTAATTGTTATTTTTTTTTCATCTAGGTACGCTACTGAAGATTATATTCAAATGAGAGGTTTTTTTATGCCTGCTTATACAAGTCAACGTTTGATTATCCTTCAAGCAATTGGCCTTGAACAAATCATTACATGTTATATTTAGTGACATTTCAGGTAAATTATTCCCCGATATCACAGACTATTTTAAGAGAAAAACTTAATTTGTTTACTGGCTGTTATTTTGGTAGGTATTTGTAAATTTTCATACAATAATAATAAATAAATAATATCTAAAAAACTAAAAAACCATTTATCGAAATGAACGACAGTAGTATTAACGCATGGGAACGTTAAGTACATAAATGCGGTCGTACTTCACTGGGTTTCTATCATATGAAAAGAGTTACAAGTAAACACAAATTTAAACTATTAAGATAAATAAACCAGGTCAAGTGTTAATTTCATTAATCTTAATTAGGGTATAAAGCTCGATAATAATTTAATTAAAGTGGTTGCTATTAAGGAGATAAGAAAATTTTTAATGACCGATCAGCATTAAAGTTTATCATCAATCCTGAAATTGAGTACTTAATTTGACTATAGCTTTTGATATGAAATAAACATTATAAAATAAAAAGCTTGAAATTATATATAAATAATGAAAATCAAAATATAATTACCTGAAATTTCTTACGCTAATCGATATTATTATTTCTTATTATATAAATAAAATTTAATTTTAATGTTATTTAGTTTTTTAATCATATTCAAAAAAAAAAAAAAATAATTACAAGAATAATTTTCAGGTAAATAAAATAAGTCAACAAGTTTTATTAATTTTTAATTTTTTTCGATAATATTGTTTTATGTATTTAATCAAGACGGTCGTTGTTCAAAGATTAGCAAAGTCATAAACAGCAATTGGTATTTATAAGGTGACATTTTTACATAAAAAAAAAACATTTTATTAAGCTTTTGTTAATTGAAAATTCTATTTGCTTATTATAATATCTTGATATTCATAGCAAATCCAGATGTCGAGTATTTAAACGAAATTCTCTTCGGAAATATCATGGAAATGTCTTATGTAACATCCAAGATAACCTCTTTTGGAAAAAAGCAGCTCTTCGATTTGATCCACACCCATAAAAAGAAAATAATAATAATAAAAATTATTATTATTATTATTATTATTATAAATTAGCACAAATGCATTAAAAAAGAATAAAAAATATGTGTTAGAAAAACATATAATTGAATAAAAAAAATAGACATAACCTTAAAATATGAAAAAAAATTTAATTAATCTATATATATATAAGAGATTCCTATCTATATAGTCACTCATCACGATATCTCGGGAACCATCAGACCTAGAAACTTGAAATTTGGTAGGAATATTCCTTTCGCCGAGTAGAGGTCAGCTAAGAACGGATTTTACGGAATTCCACCCACAAGGAGGGTTGCGGGGGCGTTAACAATGAAAAATTCCCGTTTTTTAACTATTGCTCCTATCGACTCCAAATTGGATAGAAATCTTTTGTAAGAGATGTAAAAATAATCTATGAACGAATTTCACGATACCTCACCCCCATAAGAGGTTGCGGGGGTGGCTGTTAACAATGAAAATTTTTAATTTTCAAGCTATAACTCCCATCGACTTCAAATTTAGTAGGGATATTACTTTTACCATGTAGAGGTCAGCTAAGAACAAATTTTCAGAAATTCCATCCCCAAAGGAACTTGCGGGAGCGTTAACAATGAAAAATATAGGAGCTGTTCTATAGGTAGATTGACTCATCACGATATCTCTGGAACTAAAAGACCTAGAGACTTGAAATTTCGTAGGAATATTACTTTTACCATGTAGAGTTCAGCTAAGAACGAATTTTAAGAAATTTCTCCCCAAAGGGGTTTGCGGGGGCGTTAAGAATGAAAAATTCCCGTTTTTAAACTATTAATCCTATCGACTCCAAATTTGGTAGGAATCTTTTGTAAGAGATGTTGAAATTATCTATGAACAAATTTCACGATATCTCACCCCATAAAGGGTTACGGGGGTGGCTATTAACAATGAAAATTTTTAATTTTCAAGCTATAACTCCCATCGTTCTCAAATTTGGTAGGAATCTTCTATAAGTGATTTCAAAATGATGTAAGAGCGAATTTTATAACAACCTACTCTCAAAATGGATTGCAGGGGTGGGTGTTAACAATTAAGATTTTTAATTTCCAAGCTATAGCTTCTACAGGTTTTAAATGTGGTAAGAATCTTTTGTATGTGATGTAGGAATGCTATAAGAGCGGATTTTATGATAGCCTACTTATAATATGGATTGCGGGGGTAGGTGTTAACAATTAAGATTTTTAATATCCGAGCTTTAGCTCCTGCAAACCTTGAATTTGAAAATACTTTTGATCTACCCACCTCCTCCTACACATCTACCTCATAATTCTTACGCATTTAACATGTCGCGATATCAATTGTTGCCCAGAAATTATTTGTTTAAAATGGTTCAAAATTGCTCAAGAAAATTTATTTGTTTAAAATGGTGTTCTCGGTTAAAAATATTTTCATAATTTCAAGGTTACATATTTTTCAGCGTATTAATAACAAAATAAATTCACATATGATGTTAAATTCAGCTAGAAATAGCTTTTCTCGAATTCTGACTTCAAAAGGGATTACGCGTGCGTTAACAATGAAAATCTCTTATTTTTAAACAATAGTTTTTATGGCCTCAAACTTTTGTTGGAACTTTTTGTTTACAATGTAGAAATCATTTCAAATAGGATCGTACGAAATTCCTCCCCTACATAGGAGTGCGGGAGTGATGTTTGTCAAAAAATTCACATTGTTCCTATAGATATAAAATTTAATAGAATCTCAGGAGAAATAAAAAATCACAGGGATGGCCTCCAAGGACAACCAATTAAAATTTTTTTCTTTCTTAATAATTATATTTTCTTACAACAATCGTCTCTTTAGCAGCGGATAAAAAGTCATCATTATAAGGTTTCTAAAATTTTACTTCATATGTAACTATTGAGTCAACGGACTAAGAGATTAACATACATTTTATTTTTATTGATCATTAATCGATGAATTGTTGTTATTACGGAGAAAATTTTAATTAACAACAAAATTCGCTGGACTTTGACCTAGGCAGATATTAACTTCACTTATGAGACCTACAATATAACTTTAACTGAAATTTCCAATGCTCATTTAAAATTTTTTCGTTGTATGAATTGTTATTCATTTTTTCAAGAAAGCCACGGGAATGTTATATTAATTGCACATGGAAAGTTACAATACATATTAGCTAAAAGGATCACGTGGATAAAAGGTAAATGTTACTCCGATGGAATTTGGAATCTCTAAGTCAATATAACATTCCAATCAAATTTCAAATTTAAATCTATAAATACAATTCTGTAAACGCCCAGCAGAGCGGGCGGGTAACAGCTAGTAAATAAATAAAATTATTGATATAACTGGTAGAAAATTTACCTTGACTTAAGAAAAAAAAATTTTATCAGGAAAACAATAAATTTCTTGAAAATCAAAAATTTTTAAACCAATTTAAAATTTTTAGTTTTAAAAAAAACTCTTTGCTAATTTTTTTTTTTTAACTCAAAAATTTATTTTTTTTTTCCTTGCGAGTAATTTTGGTTCAAGAATTTTTGTCTTCAGTCTAGCTAGTATTGTTATCAGTGTAATAATAAAAAAAAAAAAAAAATTATCAAAAATTACTTTTTTACCTTCTCCGTCTCCACAATAAAATTGCTCGGCAGCCGTTTTTCCTTGAACGACGGGATCAACAGCTTCTAAATGAGATGGATTAGTGACGACAGCCAGATGGATGTTCTTGCTTATTACACGATTCAAACGTTCAATGTAAGTTTCCAAGTGGTACTTGACATCTTCAGAACCCTAATAATAATAAATGTTTGTTGATTTTAATTAAGCCATCATTCAATTTGTATTACTAATTAAATTTAGAGATTATTATAATTTTAAGACTTACGTAATCGGCTGCATCCAATGCTGCGAACTGCGTAAATATTTGATTTAACGGTTTACGACAGATATTATGACCATTTTCGGACCAAGAATGCTTCAAAACCGGTGGCACGTGTAAGACGAACTAAAATTAAACGTTTTTCATCGTTAGTAATTTCTATAATTCCAGGAATCTCCATTTTTCGATAAATTCAGTTACACTGCTTCAACGAGTTGATGAACATGAATTCTACACTAATGTGTCCGCAGTAAGCACTTTCCAGACGGCGGGGAATAACACGATGAATGTTGTCGATGAAAGGTTAAACACACAGTCCATATTGGTTTCCTCAAGTATGTATTGTTGGAGAACAAATTTAGGTGCCCCTTTGCGCAAAGCGTAATGTATATGTACTGCATCGGTTCTCATAATACCAAGGGGATCCAAATCAGGTATTAAATGACCCCGGACCTAATAAGATCAAATGATAGCTTGTACAGCTAAATGGTTGTTGACAACTTGTTTATTTACAGGATCTTGACCGACTTGAGAGCTAGCTCCCAGATAAAAAAACCTGAATGAAAAAAAAATAAATTAAATATTAAAGTATATTTTTCATAATATTTAAAGTTTTTGTAACTAAAAATTATGATTTAACAAATATTTACCAATTGTTTACAAGTTGTAATAGTTAACTTATCTTTTTTACTACCCTGCTGTCATTCATACTGAAAACATTAAACACTATAAGTGCGCATGCGTTTTAAATTTGTTCGTACGCATGCGCCAAACGCATCGTTCTCCCACTCATGACGTCATCATTTAATGGCTATTCAAACAATAATAATAACAATTCTTCCCTTCGCCGGATTCTTACTGCGCGACTCTAATGATGTGACGTCATCATAGCCTCAAGATGGCCATTTAAATTGTAATTATTAATTTCAATAAATTATGAATAAATAAAAGTTACTATCGAATAAAATTGACCAATATCGAAAGAACGAATCGGGAGCAATTTATTAAGTTGAAAAATATTGAAAAAACATAAATTCTCTGAGATATAAATAAAATAATTTTTGTAATTTAGATTGCAAATAATTAATTAAATAATTATTTAATTACTGGAGCAATTACGGATTATGATAGAGCATTTTGGGAGCAATTTTTCCAAATTTGGTTGAAGAAATTCCATAGAATTTCCACGCTAACTTAATTGCGGTCAGAACTACTGTATCATCAGCATATGATACAAGCGCTTTAGGAGGTAGAATACTAAATATATCATTTATGTACATTATAAAGAGAAGAGGCCCTAAGATAGTCCCTTGAGGAACACCAATTTTTACTAATCTATAATCACTAGAACAATTATTTAATTTCACACATTGTTCTCTACCTGTTAGATAATCTACAACCAATTTATGAGGTAGACCTCTGATTCCTTTGCGCCACAATTTATCTAACAAAATTTTATGATTTACTGTATCAAAAGCTTTGGCTAGATCCAAGAAAACCAGTACTGATGCACGATTCTTATCTAAATTATCGTATATAAAACTAGAAGCAAAAGCTAGAGCATCATCAGTGCCTCTGTTCTTCATGAATCCAATCTGTTTATCTGAGATCAAGTTATTACTTATAGAAAATTCGTACAATCTTACATAAATTACTTTTTCAAATATTTTAGCTAAATTAGATATCAGTGATATTGGCCTGTAATTAGTTGCCAGGTGTTTATTGCCAGATTTGAAAATTGGTATTATATCAGCTTTTTTCAGCGCGTTAGGCCAGATTGCATTACTAATACATAAATTAAAAATATATTCTAAAGGTAAACTAATATCTTTGGCAATGCACTTTAATACTTTACTATGAATATTATCTACTCCACCTGATTTCTCTTTCATTTCATTAATAATTTTTTCAATTTCAGTCTGATTTGTTAGCGATAAGAAAATACTATTACAGTTGGGTTCTACAGTTCTTTCAATATTTACTTCTTCTAGATAACCAAGATTGTTCGCAAGTTTATTTCCAACATTACTAAAAAATCTATAAAATTATCTGCAATATCCTTCTTATCAGCAACAATTTTATCATTATTATTAATTAAGAAATCAATATCCTTATTTACAGAGTTTTTCCCTAGCTTACTGTTCACATAATTCCATAATTTTTACTATCATTATGATAGTTTTTTACTTTTATCGCTTCAAAATTACATTTAGCTAATTTAATTGCTTTATTGAGAATTTTCAATAGGATTTATACTGAATTTCACGTTCCACATTATTTTTATTTAATCTCCACATATAGTAAAGATTCTCTTTAGTCTTACATGAGATCATGAGACCATTAGTGATCCATTGATTTCGCGGTTTATTTTTATTGTGGACATTTCTAGGCTTGCTTTTGGCATTATTAACTAGTGATTTAATACTATCAGTAAGTGTAATGAAGAAATTATCAGGGTCCTGAATTTCCACTAGTTTTGACCAGTTATAAACACTACTCAAATTAATAAGCCGATTGTAATTAGTTGTGGTATTGCCATCATTAGTGTTGTTATTATTATTATTATTACTGTTATTAATTTGATGTTGTTTAAAACTTAATAATAATAATAATAATAAATATTAATATTACTATTATTTGTAACATCAATTTATTATTACCGATATAATTACTTTTAATATATTGTAACTATTATTATTTTTAGCTTTGTCGATATTATAATTTTAGTATTATAACTATTATTACTTTTGGTTTTGTCGATATTACCATTATTATAAATATTACTATTATTATTTTTATTTGTTATTATGATATGATTACAATTGAGGAGCTGATTTTCAAAAGGGAATCTTTTCATATTTTAAAAAAAGCAGTTTTTTGAATTCTTAAAAATTTATTACTTCAAGAATTATGAAGATTCCTAAATCAAAATCAAATTGTAGCTTCATAACCGATAGCACTTTATAGCAAAATTAAAAAAGTCCGATAAAAATATTTAGAATTAGAGATAATCAGTTCTGTGTCTCGATTAATCAAAAATGAAAAGATACCATTTTAAAAATCAGCTCCTAAATTATCATTTATTATTATTATGATATTGTTGCTAGTAAATAAGACAATTCATCAAACGCATAATTACAATACGAATTATCTAAAAATTATGATTATTTGAAACCCGCTGAATCGAATAACAATGCCACCTACAGGAAATGACCAAAAGATCATATAATGTACACACTGCTTAATGAGAATTCTCGAGACCCTGAACAGCTGGTATATCTGAAGAAAGTAAAACTCAAACAATGTTTAGCGTATTATCTATTTGGTCTGGTTAATAAATTAAATTAAATTAGAACAATATGTTTAACAACATACGCATAGAAGGTCGTTGGATAGTTTAGTTAGTAGTTTACTCTGTAAATTTTTTTGTATTCATAAGAAATTTTTTACATTCTTAATTTAAAGTTTGTACTTTTCCCACGGATATGAAATGTTCATAAAATTATTATAAAAATAAATTAAACTTTTATTTTCCGTAAAGAAACTAGTAGCATCGATAAAATTTCATGAAAATTAGTCGCGTATATCTTTTGGATGAGATTGGTAGACATGAATTATCAATCATAATATTTATATTTTATAAAATCGTAGGAAAAACTTTTTATATTTTTGTAATTTAGGAAATTGTGAATTTGGATTTAATACCACAATCCTTAATAATTTAATAAAATAATCGTATTGTTCAATATTATGAATGCAATTATTTTTAACATCAATCTATTGTTATCATTATAATAACTATCAGTATTATCTTCATTTTTATTGTTATTATTAGCATGATTATTTTTATTACATATTATTATTATCATAATTATGTTGTTAGTAAATAATACGATTCATCAAACTCATAATGAATATAAGCATTATGTACAGAATATTGTCGTTTTGAATGTCCGCGCAGTTTGGTCGCAGTATAGCAGTGCCACCTATGTCTGTAGAACACTCGAACAGAATTACTAAGGCAATGATCAGCTGACTATTACATAGAAACCAAATCCAAACAATGTGAGCTCTTGTAGATATTGACTCTAGTTAATAAATAATATTTAATTTAAAAAAATTCATATGTAAAGTTGATAGATAGTAAATTCTAGAGATTTTATTTTTAAAAAAAAATTTCAACATTTTATGTGATTGAAAAAATTTTCAATTCAAATTATGTACTTTTGCCGCGGAAAATTAGTGCTCATACCATTATAACAATAAAATCACGTTAAACTTTTATTTCTCGTAGAGTAACTAATAAGCATTAATAAAATTCCATCAAGTATATCCTTTGGTTTAGATTGATAGACAAATTATCAATCATAATATTTATATTTTATAAAATCGTAAAATAAATTTTCATGGTTTTTGTAATATTGGTGATGATTGTTACTATTTCTTTTATTTTCGATTTCGAACTTTCTAACTACAGTTTGTGTTAGAGTAACATTGACGAGCCCTAGTGAGCATCGACGCAAGCTCATAACTTTTTTTTTTAACTGTAGTCTCCCATCTAGTGGAGAGTTACCATACATTCTCGAATTATTTAGTCTGTGGCATGTCACTTTCTCCATAAGAAAAAAGTTCAAAATATAAAAATCTGGGTCGCTATAGTTTATGCTAGAGAATTTAATTAATTTTAAATAGAATTTATTATTTTCAATGACCATTATCAATTAATATTGATAATATAACATATAATGTATAATTATAGGGCTCACCAAACTTAGCACCCCAAAAATTTTTTTTTTCGAATTTTTTAATTTTCATTCTCACATACCATTAGTTCGTTGTTTGTTCTTTATTGTTCGCCATAAATAATTGTTTGTTCGCTAATTGTTTATTTATAAAAAATTAAATAAAAATGCACTTTTAAATTAGCCCCCTATTTGCTAATTACAAGTTTTTTATGTTTTAATGAGCCTTTCATTATTAATTAACGTTTGTTCTTCCATTATTAACGTTTGTTCTATCGTCAAAGTGTCTTTTTTTTATAATAATTAACAATTTCTTGATGAGCTAAATTATTATGCATACTATTATTGCGCATGCGCCGACTTTGAATTTAAGCGGTTCTTTTAGAAATTAAAGTATTAATGAAGGAATCCAAGAAAGTATTATTTAGCTTCAAACCGAGCTTAGTCTATTTAACTAATAATATTACTTGCTCATTCACCAAAAATTGTATACTGATGTCAATAAAGCAATTATTTCATCATAAAACGTCATAATTACAATACATTTTTGATCATGGCCACATGCATGTGTATGTAGCAATTTTATATAATTTTTTCTGTGTAATTAATAATAAAATATTTAAGTATCGCTTGAATTAAATTTTTAGAGAGATGATGAGACATGATTATTCCATAAAAATAGAAAATTTATCAGCATGATTTATTTTTGATTGAGGTAATTTCAGACTATATCATAGATATTAAAGCAAATCTATAAATTATTAACAGTTGTAAAGAAAAAGAAAAAAACACGCATAAAAAGATTCAAAATCAATCTCTTTTTTTTTAATTTTATATTTTTGGAATGTTCAACTCGTGTATTTACAGTTGAACATTACAAAAACATAAAATTCAAAAAAAAAAGGAGATTGATTTTGAATCTCGTTATGCATGTTTTTTTCTTTTTCATTGCAACTGTTAATAATTTATAGATTTGAATGAAAAAATTTGAAAAAAATTTAAATGAAAAAATTCGAAATTTACGTTTCCATATTAGAATAAGCTTGGTTGGAAGATAAATAATAATAATTTCTAGAGTTCTTTTTTTTTTTTATTTTTACTTTGATTCTGGGAAGAACCGCTTCAATGTAGGCGTGTACGCAATACTAGTATACATGATAATGTAGCTGATGAATAAATTGTTAATTATTATAAAAAATCGACACTGACGATAGAACAAACGTGGATAAATACTGAAAGGTTCATGAAAACATAAAGAACTTATAATTAGCACATGGGGGGTTAATTTGAAACTGCAGATATACATGTAATTAACAACATATCGAATTTTGACATTATTATAGAATGACGAAGATAAAGCAATTAATTATATAAGTAATTATTGATCAATTTATTAATTATAAGAATAGAAATGGAACTTTACTGCCAATGTAAAAGTTGGAAAAAAATTTTTTTAATCTCATACAATTCATGAAAACTTTACATTAATAAGATCATCATCAATAAAGTTGTACATTTTTGATTATCTATTATTAATAAGATTTTTGTTTTACTTTTTGTATGAATATAATCCATAATGAGTTGTTTATATATCGCGCTACCAGTTATTGTTTAATGTACTATACAGTGAGTTCAATTTAATTCATCAAGGTAATTTTCTATGTAGCGAACATCGATCGCTCTCATAGAAACTTATAATTACTAATTGTTTTTCAATGACGTGCAACGTGTGGAGTGGAAATAATAACAAAATACTCATTATTTAAACATTTTCTGTAATATTTCAGTAATAGTTATTTATGATAAATAGTGAAAAAACATCCATAGTTATTTCTTTAAAAGTGAGTATAAAACGATTATTATGAATACTATATTATTATGACATAATCCTCCTATTTATTTACTCCGGAAATTTGAATGAAAAATATATTATTCATTTTATATATTACTAGCCGTTATCCGCCCGCATTGCTGGGCGTATGATAAGGTTGTATTCTTAAATCTAGATTTGAAATTTGGTAGGAATATTTCTTTCACCACGTAGATATCAGCTACAAAATTTATAGACACTATTAATTGTAAAAGAATTAATTTCGAAAATCACATACTAACGAAATTTACGATCCACTTTTTAATTAACAAAGTTCTCCTACTTTTTTACTTCATTTTAAACGCTAACTCTTGATTCTCTACGAATATCCTGTCGAAAATTATTGTCAAAAATTCTAATTTTTCATTGTTAGCACCCTCGCAATCTCTTTATAGGGTTCAATTTTGCATATTTCATGTTTAACTGTTCTTTACACAGCAAAAGAAACATTTCATTCCGAATTTCAAGCTTATAGGAACTACAGTTGGAAAATATTAATTTTCCATTGTTTACGCCCCCGCAATTCCCCTTGGGAGTGGAATTTCGTAAAATTTGTTCTTAGTTGACCTCTACATGACAAAAGAAATATTTCTATCGAGTTTCAAGTATGTAGGAGCTGTAGTTTAGAAATATCAATTTTTCATTGTTTATGCCACCGCAATCCCCTTTAGGAGTATAATTTCATAAAATTTGTTCTTAGCTGATCTCTACTTAACGAAACAAATATTCCTGCCAAATTTTAAGTCTTTAAGCTATATATAGTTCCAAAGATATCGTAATGAGTCACTATATACATAGAAAATCTCTTATATATAGATAGATTATACTTATACGAATTATACTTATAATGTTAAACAATTGACTTTTACCACGAAATTATTATAAATTTTATTTTCAACAATTATCAAGACTATTCTTTCTTAAGTTTTCAATAGTCAGATTCGAAACTCCCGCTCAGTACCACCGTCAGCTGTTCCCCACAACAATTCTCTGTATTTTGATTTACGCTCCATATTTTTATTTAAATAATTAGTTTAATGATAGTGCTCGAAGATTTTACTTAAAAAAATGTTCAAATTTATTAAGCAGTGTCGAAAGTTTCGGTTAAAGAGTTTAAGTAAGATATTGTTAATTTTTTCATTTTACATTTTTATATTTTTCTAACGACTGGAACTAGGTTATACATTTATATATTTTTTATTATTGTGATTATTGGTGATGTTGGAAATAGTTCATACTTTTATTTTTATTAAACAATAATTACATATTATTTCAATTAACGTCATTTATAAATTATGAAATTTTTATGATACTAAAATCAGCAGACATCTGATAATTTTTGAGATTATTATAACAAATCAATGATGATAGAAAAAAAATATTCTTAAAAATTCTCACTGATAATTTTTCTTAATTTCTATATGTGGAATTTTGTTACTAAATTTTTTTTTATAATAATCTAATTGTTATAAAAATCTAAAAAATTGGTAAAGTCTGCTAATTTTAGTAACATAAATTTTTATATTAATAAAAAAGAAGTAAAATACTGATAAATTTTTTTTTTCAACAGGAATACAGCAGCTAGTTGATAATTATTCAACAATAATATCATAAAACTCAATCACCCGAAACCCATCATGCGATTATCATCACACACAGTTGTACGGCCAACCAACCTCACAAACACATCCTCACCTTGTAAAACCCGGTGAATTGGTACCTGGAATAAAGTTAGATGAGCTCAAAATTCGTAGAACAAAATTAGCGGATTATATTATAAAAAATTTCTCTCCAAAAGATGTAGACTCTCATATTGTAATAATACCATCCGCGAGCAAAGTTTACATATCCGACAAGATTCCCTACGTCTTTCGCCAGAACTCAGATTTCTTGTATTTCACGGGCTGTCAGGAACCCGACAGCGTCTTGTTGATGACAATTGACAGTGATAAGGTGTTATGTACCCTGTTTGTGCAAAAGAAAGATCCCAAGTCTGAGCTGTGGGATGGATCGCGAACTGGAAGTGAGGCTGCTGCTGAAATGTTCGGAGTTGATCAGTCGTGGCCGGCTTCAGACTTTGATTCTTACTTGAGTTCAATGGTTAATAAGTACAAGTCTAATGCATCAATCTGGTATGATAACCATGACATTATTCACAATGAATTTCATAAAAAAATATCTACGTTAGGAATACTAGCAAGTACGGGTCGATGTCGGCTGCCCTCGACGTCGATCAAGAATATTTTTCATCAAATTCGCTTGATCAAGTCACCGGCTGAGATTGAGTTGATGCAGAAGAGTTGTGATATCGCGTCGGAAGCTATTACAAAGACAATAAAAGTCTCCAAAGCTGGTATGACAAAGCATCAATTGTTTGCTACGGTGGATTACGAATGTCGGATGAATGGAGCCGAATTTTTGGCATATCCTCCAGTTATTGCTGGCGATAGAAATGCTAATGTTATTCATTATATTACTAATAATCAAATTTTAAATAATGGCGATATGGTTTTAATGGATGCTGGTTTGTATTTTTTTATTTCATTTCAACATAATTTTCCTTGTTCACTAATTGTTATGTTATATATTTTAGGATGTGAGTATCATGGATATTCATCAGACATAACAAGAACTTGGCCTGTCAGCGGTACCTTTAATCCTCAACAGAAAATTTTATATGAAATAGTTCTCGAAGTACAAAAATCACTTATCAATAAATTGAAAAACCTTCCAACCTTGGATAAATTATTTTATGACATGTGCGATTTATTGGGTAAAAGATTGCAAGAGATTGATTTGATACCTAAGAATTTCTCACATGATAAATTAGTATCCACTGCTTTTACTTATTGTCCGCATCATGTAAGTCATTATTTGGGAATGGACGTTCATGATACTAGGAAAATTCCACGGAGTATTAGAACGCAGCCTGGAATGATTGTCACCGTTGAACCAGGTAATATATACTTATTAATAATTATAGTTATTACTAGCCGTTACCCGCCCGCTTTGCTGGGCGTATGATACGGTCGTATTCTTAAATCTAGATTTGAAATTTGGTAAGATTATTTCTTTTACAACGTAGATATCAGCTACAAAATTTATAGACACTATCAATTGTAAATGAATTAATTTCGAAAATCACCTAAGGTAAGAGCCCCAGTACCCGCTCACTCCATGTATTTGTATATCTATATTCGCAAATATACATGTACTGGTACATGAACAGGTACTGGGTCTCTTACTTTACTAAGAGGATTTATGATCCACTTTAATTAACAAAGTTCTCCTACTTTTTACTTCATTTCAAACGCTAACTCTTGATTCTCTACAAATATCCTGTCGAAAATTATTGTCAAAAATTCTAATTTTTCATTGTTAGCACCCCGCAATCTTTTTTTAGCGTTCAATTTCGCATAGTTCATGTTTAGCTGTTCTTTCCACAGCAAAAGAAACATTCCTTCCGAATTTCAAGCTTATAGGAATTACAGTTTGAAAATATTAATTTTCCATTATTTACGCCCCCGCAATCCCCTTTAGGATTGGAATTTCGTAAAATTTGTTCTTAGTTGACTTCTACATGACAAAAGAAATATTTCTATCGAGTTTCGAGAATGTAGGAGCTGTAGTTTGGAAATATCAATTTTTCATTGTTTACGCCCCCACAATTCTCTTTAGAGCCGGAATTTCGTGAAACCTTAGCTGATCTCTACTTAACGAAAGAAATATTCCTGCCAAATTTTAAGTCTTTAGGCCTTATAGTTCCAGAGATATCGTGATGAGTCACTATATACATAGAAAATCTCTTATATATGTATAGATTATTATTATATGAAATATATAATTTTTCTAGCCACCGGAGTACATGTTATCAATCTTTGTGGTGAGACTCATCTGTGATTCGATCCAATTTAGATCATCTGGAGTATCAATGGAGTATATTTTTTTGTTACTTTGAAATCACTTGTTTCCGAAATTTTTTAATCAAAATTCCTTGGTCATTTTCAATTTACTGTAAGTAAAAATATTTTTTAAATTTGTTTTCAAATACATCAATCCTAACCACTATTGTATTTCCATCGCATATTATTAGTGGTACTTAAGTAATAAAACACGTCGAAATATTTAAATTTGTTCATATGCCAATTTATGATACTGAAATTAGCAGACATGTAATAATTCTTATGATTTTTATAATTGAAAAATTATTTTAAAAAAATTAAAAAAAAATTGCGCGTCTAGATAATTTGAAAAACTGTAAGTACAATTTTTTTAAATATTTTTGTTTCCACTAATTTATTTCTGAAATAAAACCTTAAATTTGACAGGTGTCTGCTGACTTCAGTATCATATCAATTTATACACCTATTTACGTTGAATTATACAAAATAAAAAGAAAATATATTTCCAAAATTTTTAATATCCTAATTTACAAAGCTACGATTGATTTTGTTAAGTAATGAGTTGACTGTTAATGAATATACAGACATAGTTGGACCACGAATAATACTGTTATATATTATACTGTGAATTTTTAAAATATCAAACAATTATACTTGTGAATAGATTAAGCTCAGTGTCTGATATACCTTCGATTCGTAGTACTTTTAGAGGGGAATAGTTATGAATTAAAGTTAGAACTATCTTAGGTTACGCTGAGAGTACAAGCGATCTGAGCAGCAACACTACTTCCACGACAAGATAGTTTAACTTAATTTGAAATAATTCATTCAAAAATTATGAATAAAAAAATTTAATAGATATTTATTGATGTTCTTTCTTTTCAGAGAGAAATATTGCTGTTGAAATCTGGTGTTCAAAAACTAGTATGCTGTACACTCACCAAGGAAATATGTTACCTACCGAACTCTGGATATATTAATCTAATAATTTGTCAAGCAAATGTGCCATCATTGAATTTTAATTATTTGTAAGTACACTATATCTCTACGATAGTAAAGTGATTAAAAAAATTATCATTTTTTGTTTTTATTTTACATGTTTACATGTGTTTGATATATTCATGATAATATTAATTAATTATTTATGTTAATTATTTTTTTTTATATTACAGGTTATTTATTGTTGACCGTAGCTCATTTATATCAATCATGAAGAGTACAAGTGTATTGTGGCACCAATTTCAACTTAAGAATCTAATTTTACGATTCATAGTTTATAATATCGATACTGATTTGCATGGTAAGTCTTGCATTTTAATATTAATCCATATAAATCCGAGTATATCAAATTTTGGATTACACATGTTGAAATTCAACTTTAATTCTCACTTAGAGATTATGGGCCAGTTTTTCAAATGATGTGTTTTATTCAAATCAATTTTTTTCTTTTGTTTTTATTTGGTTAACATAGGAAAAAACTGTGTTTTAACAAAAAACATCGTTTGAAAAACTGGCCCTAAATTTTAAACTATTGTTGTATTGTCGCAAACTCTCCACTAAGGAGAATTTCCGTAATTCTTCTATATGTAGTTGATTAGTTAGGAATTGGTTCAGGATCTATCTGTTTAAAATAAAAGACTCGGTGTTGGGGTGAATAATTGTGATTAATTTATTCCCCAAGAGGAGAAAACTCTAGCAATTGCTAGAGAAAAACTCCTCGAAGATGTTACAGTTGAGAAATATGTGAATGAATATGTGTGTTGATATGAATGTACATATGTTTGCACTGCTGTGCAATGAGGGGTGAGAATAGATCTCAGCCACCGTTAGGTTATTGTGGTTAACCGTCAACCGTTAATATCTCAGTAGAGATATAAAATATAATTATGATCAGAAAGGATCGTGTGTTTGTAATCGGAAGAGAATTGACTGTGTGTTTAGAATGGTTTGAAAGAACCAGTAGGTTCAAGTATTGAATTTGATCGCTGGGATCGAGTTGTGTTATAAATTTGATCGCTGGGATCGAATCCTTGATCGCTGGGATCAAGTGTGTTATAAATTGATCGCTGGGATCGAATCCTTGATCGCTGGGATCAAGTTGTGTTATGAATTGATCGCTGGGATCGAATCCTTGATCGCTGGGATCAAGTTGTGTTATGAATTGATCGCTGGGATCAATTCCTTGATCGCTGGGATCAAGTTGTGTTATGAATTGATCGCTGGGATCAATTCCTTGATCGCTGGGATCAAGTTGTGTTATGAATTGATCGCTGGGATCGAATCCTTGATCGCTGGGATCAAGTTGTGTTATGAATTGATCGCTGGGATCAATTCCTTGATCAGTGAGATCAAGTTGTGTTATGATCCGAGAGGATCGAATTAATTTTGATTTAAATGATTTGAATATTTTGTTTAAATTAGTAGTTGAATATAGTTTTCTAAATTACGCGAGAATTTACTATTTAATTTAAATTACTTTCTGAATAACTCAACAAATTATTAAATATATGAATTTATTAATGTACTTGTTTTCTTGTAAATTTGATTTGAATTTAACAATTAACACGATTAAATTTAATTAAATAAAGCACATCAATGAAGTTAAGTTAATAATTACGATTGACTAAATTCAATTAACATTTGCAAAATATAACTAATTAACAATGATTTTAATTATAATTGAATATTATGAAACTGAATTGAAGATTCTTGACAAACCTTTAACAATGATAATTTATTGCGTCTAATTTATCACGCGATTGAAGACAATGGCCGCGATGCTAAACGCTAAGTACGACGTACTTTTTAGTAGCGTCTTAAATATTTGACCACGAATTTATGTTAAGTTTAAAATTGATGCACAAATGTCGAATCAATGAATTTAATTAAGTATGAGAACTGATAATTAATTACGTTAGCAAATAATAAAACACAATGGAATAGTTTCTTTGTCAGAGAGAACGCAGGTATATTGCAATAGTCACTAGTCCCAGTACAACTGCCGCTCATCGCGTCCCCACCGGCCTCGTGCCCCGGGCTTGCCGGTCTTCTTCCCGCTAAGTCATGGGGCGCATGTGCAGCCGCCATTTGACATCGCGTTCATAAGAACGATAATGAAAATTGCCATGAGAATAACCCATGTTAAATATAAAGTATACCCTGATAGCCAGCGCTTTCTCAGTAAGTGTTGACTCCCAGCAGTTACGGTTAAGTTATACATCAAGTTGGCGGTAATTCTTCACTCAACAACAGTTGTAAGCAAATTGACAGAAATCTACGGCCGCAACTTGAATACAAGTTAACAATCAAACTTGTAGTTAAATTTCCTTTCAACTTTACTACAATTTGAAGGAAATACTTGTACAGCAAGTTTTGACGTCTATTTGCAGAGTAAGTTATAGGTAACTAATAGGTAATCGCTCGCTTTGCCAACTCTTTCCGTCAAGTTTGCTTCAAATTGCGGACGTAGATTGACAGTAAGTTATAGGTAAGGTGGCTATCAGGGTAGTTAACGATGTCAACTTATAGATGCAGTGCAGCCGATCGTGGGTAAAAAGAGCCCGACTTTGGGGACACTTTCATCTGAGCATATTGAAAATGGCATAGTGGGGGATCACTTTACCCACGATCTGACCGCACTGCTTAGATGTTCAATATCAATTTGTTATCAATGACATCAAACGTATAGATCAGTAAATAAAAATTATTTTAGTTTATTAATAATTTATTTCTAATTTTGCGAACATATTCAATTCAATTAATATACTGATTAAAATAATTTTACAACATATATGCGTATCATATATACATAACTTTGCGCTATGTCCTAGTATATGCTTATGGACAAATGACAAACAACGATTGTCTCTTTAATACTTATTGCAATAAGTTCTCTGTGATTTGGTTTCAAGTATAAAAAAAATAATTTCATTGTTTTAATCCACAAAGTTGAATTTTTTTTTTTAATTAAATGAATTATTTTTATTTTCAATATTCCATTTTTAAATTTTAGTTGAAACAATAATTATTATGAATTAATGTATACGTCTTATTAAGTAAGTGATATTAACCTCTTGGATATCAGTCATTTAATTACTAATTATTTTTTTTTTCTTTAGGATATCCTGTCAAGTATATTTGCATAATGCCAGCGGTATCAGCAGTGTCTGTTCATTTAGCAGTTAATGCATTAAAAAAATACATAAAGTATTTTCAAACAGAGAAATTACCAGAACACAGCTCGAGAGTATGGCAAGATATTTCGGATGAACTAAAAGGATTATGGAAGGTCCCGGCTGTAAGGGTTAATGTACGACAGGATAGAAGAAAAATCTTAACACTTGCTCGAGAAGAATGCGGAATTTTTATTGGTGGTGAAGAAAATATTTCCCCTACTGTGAATGATTCAACTTCTAGTCAGGATAACTCTACTAAATATGATTTAAATGATGATAATATTAGTAATGATGATGATGATGAAAAGAAAGATAATCTTGAACCTAGTGAAAGTGACGACGATGATAAGCGTGAAGATTTCCATGTAACAATTACCAGAGAGCTATGGAACGACATGAAATGTCAAAAACCATTAGTTTATAAAGGACGCAAGTACTATGGTTTTGAACCTGGCGTATGGACAAATATTGTTTCACTTGCTTTTGGGAACAATACCGTATTAAGTGTGCTTTTGTATTTAAAAATGGCAAAATCAATAAGACTGGTGTTAATTATGCAGTCATGAATGGACGATGCAATGATAAATCTTGTCGTAATTCTGTTCGTGGGATAATTAAAGATCCTCCTTCCGAAGAAGGGCCAGTTGTTATTACCATGAAATGTCGAGATACACGTTTTTCTAAGCATGCTGATGTGGCACGTCCTCTTAATGGTAAAAACGGAAGGAAGTTCAACAAAAACTATTGCAATTTGGCGTTTTGGGTTGGAAAAAGAAGAAGCTAGAAATATTTTAAAACCTGGAGATACTGGATCACCTTTTTTATATAACTCGGGTACACTTCACCAAGCTAAAAAGAAGCTGCTGATAAAGAGCTTGGAATTCATCCTGACGATTCAAGAGACATGATATTAGCCATACGCAAGATGAATCAAGATCCACTGTATATGAATTCTATTTTATGGATCGGTGATTCGCCATTCTTTGTATTCTATGCAACTCCTACACAATTCCATACTTATGCAGAATATTTGTGTATTACTAAGCTATATTCAGAAATAGGTATTGACGCATCTGGTGGTGTAGTTCAAAGATTAACAGAATCTCGCGATAAGAAAACCGGCCACGTATTTTTGTACCAAATTGTTATCAATTTTGATGGTAATTCAATTCCAGTTTATCAAATGTTATCTGAAAAGCATAGTGCAAGATTTATTTCATTTTGGCTGTCTGAATGGGTCGAACAAGCTGGATTACCACAACAAGCAGTCTCTGACGGATCTCGAGCTCTTTTAAATGCAATGTCATTAGCATTTAATGGTAAATCTCTGAAGGAATACATAAACTTTGTTTTTGAAAATTTAATTACCAATACTAATTTACGACCACGTACTTTTATAAGATTAGACACAGCACACTTTATACACGCAGTTAGCAGATGGAAATGTCTTCAGTCTGTGCTCCATAAAATCGTTAAATCTTTTTTTTTATATTGTGTAGCTCTGATGATTGATTGTAACCAACTATCTGTATTAGAAGAAATTTTTATACTGACATTAATAGTATGTAGTACAGAATTTGAAGATTCTATTATAGCTATGGGTGACCGTATGATTACTGCAGAAGAAGCTAGAAAAAATTTAGAAGAAGTAATTGCAAAGCGGAATCCTGATCTTACTATTATCGATTCTGTTGAAATTGATCCCGAAAAAACGATTATATTTGAAGAATTATTATCGAAAGCTGTTGATAACAATAGATGGTCAGTATCCCTTTTAGAATGGATTGAGAGTCTTTGCAGAAAGGTCAACACTGTAATCTTTATTGGTCAGAAGTTAAACACTCATTATGTCCCAGACCTGTACTCTAATCTTATTGACAAAATCAAAGATTTTCCACTTTGGACAAATGTATGTACACCTGATACAATGTCACGACCAACATCTGGTTATGTAGAGGCGGATTTTAAGAACTTGAAAATGAATTTAAAAAAAAAAAGTAAAACTACCTACAACTGTAAACAAATTCTTAAAATTACACATTGCTGATATTCTAGGTGGTGTCAATATATTTCGATCAAAACTGACTAAATTTGTGGTCAATAACGATGAAGAGCAGAAAAAACCTAAAGAAGAGAACTTGTATGAAAATTGGAAAGGGTTAGGAAAGAGCGAGACTAACCGAGATCATGATTGGGTACCGGATTATGTAAATGCATCGAACCAGGAGGATCAAAATGATTTATTCACCATGCCGGAGAATCATATTGAATTTTCTGATAATATAAATGTATCAAAAGACAAAAATGACCAAAATAACTCTGTGACTACGTCTGAGAATCATAATGATCACAATTATAGTGCAAGTTTTAAAAGAGGATAACAAGGATCTTAATATAAATATTAGTCCTATTAACGTAGAAGATAATATTAGTTTTGATGTAGAACGATCAACAATTGACTGTAAAACAATGAGCATTACATCCTCAGATACTATAGATGATAATATTTTAAATTTATCATCATCCATGAACTTTTCCGATGAAAATGATCCTAGTAAATTAAATAGTTCACATGAAGTACAAAATAATGAGAATAAAATTACTCGAGAATTTTTGACATTGAAACCAGATAGTGATTCTTTATCTCTTGCTTTGGAAAATATGATGAAACAAAAATCTATAAATAAAAAAGTTGGTTCATTATTTCAAAAGTTGTCCAGAAGCTGCATTATTAAACAATTTAGTGGATGAGAAAAAATCTAAATGTATCAAGAAACGCAAGGACTTTCTATTATGTAATGGTAATAAAACCGGTCCGGTTGAATTTGAAGGAAAGAAGTGGACAGCATTGAATACTTGTCCCTTTGACACTATATCTCAAATTATATTTACCGTTGCAATAGATAATACTCATTATCATAATTTCATAACTAATTCGAATCTTTCAATATTTAAATTTTTAAAACACTTTATAAAAACCGGAGCAACGAAAGAAGTATATCAACATCGTATGTCTATCTTAAATCCTATTTATGCTGAAAATGAAATCAAAGAGGATGTTACGAAAATCATGATTGCTCCAAGGATTAATTGTACGGACAATATTTTCAAGCTCTGGAAGATATTATTTGAAGATGCACCCAGCGTTATTGAATCAACAGTGTGTTCAAGTAGTTTGTGTCAAATTTTTACACGAGCTCTTCCAGTTGTTAGTGCCAATCATTCGATAATTTCTCGACAAGGCTTTACTGCTCTTGAAAAGGCTCTGCAGTTCTATCATAAAATTTACAACGTCCGTTGCCGATTTTGCAACAAAGCTATAGCAACTCGTTTTACTGTTCCTAAAGAATATCTATTTATAGAATTAGATATACGTGACAATAGCACTACAAAGAAAGTAAAAATGTGTAGGTTGAGTGACCTTCCTATTCATTTGAACCTGAAACTTAACAGTGATGATGGATCTGAAATAAATCTACGCTATCGGTAAATTTATTGCTTTTTATAACATTTGTATTTTATGGACACTGGTATAACTAATTCATTACAAATTTATCAATTTTCAGATTATCTGGAGTAGCAGCGTATGTAACGGGTCACTACTTTGCTTACTGCCGACGATTAGGAGGTAATTGGGTTACTTACAATGATATGTCTGCAAAACCTGAATCAGCGCCTGCTCATGTTGATGTTCAACCTCATGGAGCATTTTATATCTTGGAATAATATATGAATAATGGAAATAATATATTACATGAAGTTACTTATTAAATTTATATGAATGTTATGCTTATATAAATAATTTTATCTAAATAAAAAACAAAATATATATATATATATATATATATATATATATATATATATATATATATATATATATATATATATATATTATAAAATATTGTTTAAAAATATTCTTTTTACGAGTAACAATATGGCAAAATACACATGTATTGATACTACACATGCATTAATAAATAATACTCTTTATTTATGCAAATTAAGTTGCATGGAGCGATTTAGTTTTCGCATTTTCAACAGATGAATGCTTTGACAATTTCTTATTTTTATACTTATTGTTTATCATTTCGCATACAATCAACCGTAGTAATCTTTAACAATTTGATAAATTATTGATATTATTGAATATTGAATATTATTACTTATATATTGATTTTTTAACTTTCTGAATATTTTATTTTTTAATTGCAATAAAATTGCAAGTGTTAAACAACTAAGCCAGTGTCAGTAACTGGGTCTTTTACCTTATGCACTACTTGAATTATACACGCTAATATTGTTAGATCAGAAACATTATTTATAATCATGGAAGAGATTATATACTTGATAATACAACTATTAAAATTATAAAATAAAGTTATTTAATGAAAAACACTGCAATTATTCTAATTGTAATGAATAAACTTCGTGACTTCACAAATTTCTTATACCAGCGGGTAATTCTTATAGACACGGGTGCTTGTTTTCTGATAAAATTAATAAAAATAATTAATGTAAGCAAAAGTAAGAATACTAGCGAATAAAAAAGAACAAAAAATTTTTTCAACTTGCTAGTTTGTTAAATTCAGTTCGATTTTCTAGAAATTTAAACTACTACGTCAAATTGAAGTGCCAGGTTAATTACATCACTAATTTTTCTTAAATCACTAGCGCTCGTAAAGAACTAAGGATTTTTAGAAAATACAATTAAACTTAATTGTTTTGTACAGATAAATTTTTTTCCATAAAGAAGAAATGAGTATACACCTTGATTAAAATTAGTTACACATTTTCCTTTTATATCTAATTCATTCATCAGTTTCCATCTCTTGAGTCTCTTCAGGATTTTCCGCGTCAGCTTCCTCGCTCGGGACTGGCTTAACCAATCTTCTTGACCTAAATATTTCATTGCCTAAAAAATCAATCGTGAGAATTAGTATTTTGTTCAAAAGTAATTTAAAATGAAAATACTTACCATTAAAAATTTCCGTCAGGTCCCAGATTTTAAAATTGTGAGATTTGTGGTCACCACCGACAGCGATAGTGAACGGACTGTTTGGAGATAAATGAAGACACTGAATGGCTCCAGATTAGTTTCTGTTTCCCACACGGGTTCCAATAACTGTGGACTCAATGCGTCCCATACTTTAACTACTCCATCATCAGATGCGGATACTAAAAATCCTGCACACGAAGAACTGAGCGATAGACCAGTTATTTCTTTATCGTGACCTTTTATTTCCCTCAAGTGCTGTCCTTACCGAATGTCACTGAATTACAATACTTACAAAGAAATAACTGGGTTCAAAATGATTCCACAAAACACGTTCAACTTCTCCTGTAGTTTCCCACGTTTTGAATGTATCGCTCGTTCGACAGTCAATAAATAATTTCGCGGTTCTAAAAATAATTATTTTCATTATTTATTTACCTTTAAAAAATATATTTGTTAAATTAAATATTTACTTGTCTTCAGATCCAGCGAGTAACATATAAGATTGATTCGGATGCCACTGAAGTGCTCCAACTTGTTCGTTAAACTACCTACAATAGATCGCTGAAACTGACGATTTTTCATTTTTGAGCAGGAGTAATAATATAATTAATGATTAATTAATAAATAGTATTAAATATTTTTGAGTATAATAATAATAACATGGATATATAACCTTAAAATTAAACTATAAACATTAGGGCGAACATGAAATTGTCGTAATGAGGATTCATGTAAACACCGCTTTTAGTGGATTCAACGACCACCGATGACGTCATAGTGCAACAATTTGAATGCAAATAGTTTTTTCTTATTAATTATTAGAAATATTGCAAAATTATAATTTTTTTCTTTTAATCAATAGAGCAAATTGAGAACAATTCTTTGAACAAAAAAAATTTTGAAAAAAGTGGATATTTTATGTTTTATAGTAAAATTAAATTTTTGAAAAATTAATAAAAAATTAACTAATAGTAATAAGAGTGGGGCAATTACGGATTCTAATAGAGCATTTAAAGAGCAATTGATTGGCATATGGTTTAATTGAAAAAAAAATTATTCTACGCTAACTTCCTTCCGGTCGAATAACTTGTTTTAAATTTCCTTGTTGTCACTGTGATTGAAAAAAACCGGCTTAAACATAAAATTGACGCATGCGCAACACATGTATTTTTGAATAATTATTCAGCTAAGTAAAAATTAATAATTAAAGAAAAAACAGACACTTTGACGATAGAACAAACGTTAATAATGGAAGAACAAACGTTAATTAATAATGAAAGGCTCATTAAAACATAAAAAACTTGTAATTAGCAAAAGGGGGCTAATTTAAAAGTGCATTTTTATTTAATTTTTATAAATAAACAATTAGCGAACAAACAATTATTTATGGCGAACAATAAAGAACAAACAACGAACTAATGGTATGTGAGAATGAAAATTAAAAAATTCGAAAAAAAAATTTTTGGGGTGCTAAGTTTGGTGAGCCCTATAATTATACATTATATGTTATATTATCAATATTAATTGATAATGGTCATTGAAAATAATAAATTCTATTTAAAATTAATTAAATTCTCTAGCATAAACTATAGCGACCCAGATTTTTATATTTTGAACTTTTTTCTTATGGAGAAAGTGACATGCCACAGACTAAATAATTCGAGAATGTATGGTAACTCTCCACTAGATGGGAGACTACAGTTAAAAAAAAAAGTTATGAGCTTGCGTCGATGCTCACTAGGGCTCGTCAATGTTACTCTAACACAAACTGTAGTTAGAAAGTTCGAAATCGAAAATAAAAGAAATAGTAACAATCATCACCAATATTACAAAAACCATGAAAATTTATTTTACGATTTTATAAAATATAAATATTATGATTGATAATTTGTCTATCAATCTAAACCAAAGGATATACTTGATGGAATTTTATTAATGCTTATTAGTTACTCTACGAGAAATAAAAGTTTAACGTGATTTTATTGTTATAATGGTATGAGCACTAATTTTCCGCGGCAAAAGTACATAATTTGAATTGAAAATTTTTTCAATCACATAAAATGTTGAAATTTTTTTAAAAATAAAATCTCTAGAATTTACTATCTATCAACTTTACATATGAATTTTTTTAAATTAAATATTATTTATTAACTAGAGTCAATATCTACAAGAGCTCACATTGTTTGGATTTGGTTTCTATGTAATAGTCAGCTGATCATTGCCTTAGTAATTCTGTTCGAGTGTTCTACAGACATAGGTGGCACTGCTATACTGCGACCAAACTGCGCGGACATTCAAAACGACAATATTCTGTACATAATGCTTATATTCATTATGAGTTTGATGAATCGTATTATTTACTAACAACATAATTATGATAATAATAATATGTAATAAAAATAATCATGCTAATAATAACAATAAAAATGAAGATAATACTGATAGTTATTATAATGATAACAATAGATTGATGTTAAAAATAATTGCATTCATAATATTGAACAATACGATTATTTTATTAAATTATTAAGGATTGTGGTATTAAATCCAAATTCACAATTTCCTAAATTACAAAAAATATAAAAAGTTTTTCCTACGATTTTATAAAATATAAATATTATGATTGATAATTCATGTCTACCAATCTCATCCAAAAGATATACGCGACTAATTTTCATGAAATTTTATCGATGCTACTAGTTTCTTTACGGAAAATAAAAGTTTAATTTATTTTTATAATAATTTTATGAACATTTCATATCCGTGGGAAAAGTACAAACTTTAAATTAAGAATGTAAAAAATTTCTTATGAATACAAAAAAATTTACAGAGTAAACTACTAACTAAACTATCCAACGACCTTCTATGCGTATGTTGTTAAACATATTGTTCTAATTTAATTTAATTTATTAACCAGACCAAATAGATAATACGCTAAACATTGTTTGAGTTTTACTTTCTTCAGATATACCAGCTGTTCAGGGTCTCGAGAATTCTCATTAAGCAGTGTGTACATTATATGATCTTTTGGTCATTTCCTGTAGGTGGCATTGTTATTCGATTCAGCGGGTTTCAAATAATCATAATTTTTAGATAATTCGTATTGTAATTATGCGTTTGATGAATTGTCTTATTTACTAGCAACAATATCATAATAATAATAAATGATAATTTAGGAGCTGATTTTTAAAATGGTATCTTTTCATTTTTGATTAATCGAGACACAGAACTGATTATCTCTAATTCTAAATATTTTTATCGGACTTTTTAATTTTGCTATAAAGTGCTATCGGTTATGAAGCTACAATTTGATTTTGATTTAGGAATCTTCATAATCTTGAAGTAATAAATTTTTAAGAATTCAAAAACTGCTTTTTTAAAATATGAAAAGATTCCCTTTTGAAAATCAGCTCCTCAATTGTAATCATATCATAATAACAAATAAAAATAATAATAGTAATATTTATAATAATGGTAATATCGACAAAACCAAAAGTAATAATAGTTATAATACTAAAATTATAATATCGACAAAGCTAAAAATAATAATAGTTACAATATATTAAAAGTAATTATATCGGTAATAATAAATTGATGTTACAAATAATAGTAATATTAATATTTATTATTATTATTATTATTAAGTTTTAAACAACATCAAATTAATAACAGTAATAATAATAATAATAACAACACTAATGATGGCAATACCACAACTAATTACAATCGGCTTATTAATTTGAGTAGTGTTTATAACTGGTCAAAACTAGTGGAAATTCAGGACCCTGATAATTTCTTCATTACACTTACTGATAGTATTAAATCACTAGTTAATAATGCCAAAAGCAAGCCTAGAAATGTCCACAATAAAAATAAACCGCGAAATCAATGGATCACTAATGGTCTCATGATCTCATGTAAGACTAAAGAGAATCTTTACTATATGTGGAGATTAAATAAAAATAATGTGGAACGTGAAATTCAGTATAAATCCTATTGAAAATTCTCAATAAAGCAATTAAATTAGCTAAATGTAATTTTGAAGCGATAAAGTAAAAACTATCATAATGATAGTAAAAATTATGGAATTATGTGAACAGTAAGCTAGGGAAAAACTCTGTAAATAAGGATATTGATTTCTTAATTAATAATAATGATAAAATTGTTGCTGATAAGAAGGATATTGCAGATAATTTTATAGATTTTTTTAGTAATGTTGGAAATAAACTTGCGAACAATCTTGGTTATCTAGAAGAAGTAAATATTGAAAGAACTGTAGAACCCAACTGTAATAGTATTTTCTTATCGCTAACAAATCAGACTGAAATTGAAAAAATTATTAATGAAATGAAAGAGAAATCAGGTGGAGTAGATAATATTCATAGTAAAGTATTAAAGTGCATTGCCAAAGATATTAGTTTACCTTTAGAATATATTTTTAATTTATGTATTAGTAATGCAATCTGGCCTAACGCGCTGAAAAAAGCTGATATAATACCAATTTTCAAATCTGGCAATAAACACCTGGCAACTAATTACAGGCCAATATCACTGATATCTAATTTAGCTAAAATATTTGAAAAAGTAATTTATGTAAGATTGTACGAATTTTCTATAAGTAATAACTTGATCTCAGATAAACAGATTGGATTCATGAAGAACAGAGGCACTGATGATGCTCTAGCTTTTGCTTCTAGTTTTATATACGATAATTTAGATAAGAATCGTGCATCAGTACTGGTTTTCTTGGATCTAGCCAAAGCTTTTGATACAGTAAATCATAAAATTTTGTTAGATAAATTGTGGCGCAAAGGAATCAGAGGTCTACCTCATAAATTGGTTGTAGATTATCTAACAGGTAGAGAACAATGTGTGAAATTAAATAATTGTTCTAGTGATTATAGATTAGTAAAAATTGGTGTTCCTCAAGGGACTATCTTAGGGCCTCTTCTCTTTATAATGTACATAAATGATATATTTAGTATTCTACCTCCTAAAGCGCTTGTATCATATGCTGATGATACAGTAGTTCTGTGTAGTGGATGTAATTGGTTGGTCGTTGCTGACCGTTTAACTGACTGGTTAAATAAGCTAGACCATTGGTTAAAAGGCAATCAGCTAACGCTGAATGTTGATAAATCTACTTTTATTAATTTTGGTTGTTCTACGGACAGTGTACCTAGTAATTTTCATTTGTTCATTAAAGATAGAGAGTTGAAAAGAGTTGAAAGTTGTAAATATTTGGGGATAGTTTTTGATTGCCATATGAAATGGAACATACATACACTAGTCACAAAAATTAAGGGATATAAAAAAAATTCCAAATTTTTTGGTGATTTTCAGCGAGCTGTAACTCCGAGGAAAATGATCGCACAGAAAAAAAAAAAAAAGCAAATTATAGCTCCAAGTGTCTAGTTTTTAGATATGACCATGAAAATTTTTGTCATCGTCAGGTCTGGAGAAATCCTAAGAAAACTACTGAAAAAAATTTTTCGAAATTTTTTTCGTCTTAAAAAGGTCTACGGGCTTCAAAAAAATTTTTCGATAGTTTCGTTTAAAAACTCTTTTAGTAAATTTAATACCCTTTAATTTGACGTAATCAAAAAGCCTGTACGATAATTTGCCGCGGAGTTATCGTCAATCAAAGCAAAAAGTTTTTTTGACTTTGGAAATCAATAACTCTGGAAATAATGACCGTATAGGAAATCGAAGGAGGGTTTTGAAAACTACACAATATTCTCTATAAGAGAACGTAAACCGCTTTTGAAGAAAAAATTTTTTTGAATTGAAAACTCGGACTGAAAAAAGACAAAAATTCGCATAATTAAGGATATTTGGATAACTTGGTATAACTTTGGATAAAATGGATGAACGAAGGATATCGTTGGTAATTTTTTAACTTCAAAGTGTCCTCTAAAATCCCTAAGAAATTCAAAGCGCTGCGATTTTTTGTTCATAGTGCCCAGAAGCTTCAAATTCTGTGTTTTCGCAAAAATCACCATTATGAGCAATTTTGTGATTTTTATTCATTTTTCCATTGAAAAAAATTTTTTTTTTCAAAATTCTTTATTTTTTCGATCAAAGAGATTGATTTTTCAAGAAATTTGAAAAAAAAAAATTTCAATTTTTTTCGAAAATTTTTTTCGAAATTTTTTTTATCAAAAATTTTTTTTTTTTTTATTTTTTTTTTTTATCGTCTTCAGAATGCTTCACTATTGTCAAAAAAAATTAACTCAATTTTTTCTGTCCGCTACAACTGCCTTAGTTTTAAATCTCATTTTTAAAAATTCAATAAAAACAAATTGATATACCCCCGCGGAGTTCGGCTTTTCCTCACACAAAACTTGAATTTTACGTTTTCTTTTTAGCCTAAATTCCTTACGTGAATTTTATGTAAGCTTTTCTTTGATAAGCACCTTTTGATATGCCTCGTCGACATTTAGCTGCCACAGATGTGGCTCGCATTGTTACCCTCCTTCAAGAGGGCTACAGTCAGGTGGAAGTAGCAGCTTCTATGGGAGTGAGCCAGTCCGTTATCAGTCGGGCCTATGCCCGATTTAACGCGACTCAAAGTTACGATCGTCGTCCGGGTCAAGGTAGACTACGAATCACTACCGAGCGTGATGATCGAGCTATCATTCGAGAAGCTCGTCGAAACCCTACTGCGCATGCCCACATGATCGCTCATCAATTTCGCAATCGTCGACAACGTCCTCCCCAACAACACATATCGGCATCGACGGTTCGAAATCGCTTTCGAGAGCAAGGACTACGCGCTAGACGCGCAAATCGCGTGCCTATGCTCACTCCACGACATCGCCGAGCCCGATTGGCCTATGCTCATGATCATCACCATTGGGGTCGTAGACAGTGGACCAGTGTATTATGGACTGACGAATCTCGATTTTGTCTTCATGGCAGCGATAGACGATCTCTCGTTTGGCGCCGTCGTGGAGAACGAGATCGGGATGGTTTTACGAGACCAGTTACAGCTTTCAATGGTGGATCAGTCATGGTGTGGGCAGGCGTGTCCTTCAATACCAGAACCCCGTTGGTCATCGTTCGTGGGACGTTGACTGCCGATAGGTACGTCGACGAAATTCTGGAGCCACACGTCCTGCCTATGCGCACACGCATGGGGGCAAGACGGTTCATTTTGATGCAGGATAATGCTCGTCCTCACACTGCAGTTCGTACGCGAACTTTTCTCCGCGCCAACAACGTAACAACGCTTAATCATCCAGCGATGAGTCCTGATTTGAACCCAATTGAGCATGTTTGGGACATGCTTGGGCGTCGATTGCGGCGAGACTATCCGCAACTGCACAATCTTCATCAGTTGACTCAAGCGTTGTTACGTTGTTGGCAAGGAATTTCGCAACGTGATATTCGACGATGCATCAACATGCAAGAGCGTTTACGAGCTGTGATTCGGAACAGAGGTGGCAATACACGGTACTGAGCAGTTACTGCCGTGCGTACAGAGGTCATTCGGCAGCTGCAAACAGGCAAACGCGCAGACAAAGACACACACACACACACACGCGCGTGTGTGTGAGAAGCGTAAATCCGACCGAGCAACCTCCACGTGGTACGCTTTGGGTAACGCTAATGCCGGCGGTAAAACAACAGTCGAAAAAATTGAGAAAATTTCGAAAAAATTTTCGAAAAAATTGAAATTTTTTTTTCAAATTTCTTGAAAAATCAATCTCTTTGATCGAAAAATAAAGAATTTTGAAAAAATTTTTTTCAATGGAAAATGAATAAAAATCACAAAATTGCTCATAATGGTGATTTTTGCGAAAACACAGAATTTGAAGCTTCTGGGCACTATGAACAAAAAATCGCAGCGCTTTGAATTTCTTAGGGATTTTAGAGGACACTTTGAAGTTAAAAATTACCAACGATATCCTTCGTTCATCCATTTTATCCAAAGTTATACCAAGTTATCCAAATATCCTTAATTATGCGAATTTTTGTCTTTTTTCAGTCCGAGTTTTCAATTCAAAAAAATTTTTCTTCAAAAGCGGTTTACGTTCTCTTATAGAGAATATTGTGTAGTTTTCAAAACCCTCCTTCGATTTCCTATACGGTCATTATTTCCAGAGTTATTGATTTCCAAAGTCAAAAAAACTTTTTGCTTTGATTGACGATAACTCCGCGGCAAATTATCGTACAGGCTTTTTGATTACGTCAAATTAAAGGGTATTAAATTTACTAAAAGAGCTTTTAAACGAAACAATCGAAAAATTTTTTTGAAGCCCGTAGACCTTTTTTAAGACGAAAAAAAATTTCGAAAAATTTTTTTTCAGTAGTTTTCTTAGGATTTCTCCAGACCTGACGATGACAAAAAACTTTCATGGTCATATCTAAAAACTAGACACTTGGAGCTATAATTTGCTTTTTTTTTTTTTTCTGTGCGATCATTTTCCTCGGAGTTACAGCTCGCTGAAAATCACCAAAAAATTTGGAATTTTTTTTATATCCCTTAATTTTTGTGACTAGTGTATTTCCGAACTAATGAAAAAATTCAAGTACTTTACCTTCCTCTTTTATAAATTAAAAAGTAATTGGTTAAACCCATCAGTAGTGTATCAAGGGGTACTACTCAGTCGATAAAACAGATTTGTGGGCTCGTATCCATGCTAATGGATATACATTACCGACTGTAGACTCGTGATAAGTATCATTTGTAGATTGGACGACCTGTTTTACCGACAGTAGGTGTTGCTTGCGGTAGATATGTATGGCATTATGGATGAGGTTTTTATCGAGGTTATAGGTGGCGCTGGTGGGGAATTCTGCCGCCATCTTACTATCCACCATTTTGAATCCGCCATTTGGCGGCTGCTATCTCGTGGCTGCTATCCGCCATTTTGATTCCGACATTTGGTGGCTGCTATCCGCCATTTTGAATTTGAGTTCAACATTTTGAGGTTAAAAAAGCATCCTCAACTATTAACCTGTCTTCGGCTCAGCCATAACAGATCAATAGTTCAGGATTACGCATTTGTAGTATGGTATATCCATGTTCTATATATTTAAAATGAAGTTATGTCAACTACTTGCGAGAAGGAATTTCACGCAACGCCATCTGGTGACAGCGTGCATTACTTCTAACCGCGTAGTAGATGACTCATTCTGTTCTAGAATTTTCTAACTGCGCAGTAGATGGCGTCATCAAACCGGTTTTGAGGTAGAGGAGTGGGGGTAACTGCGCAGTAGATGACGTCATCAGACAGGCTTGAACCTGTTCAAGGTTGCGTAACTGCGCAGTTTTCTTTGTTCTATTTCTAACTGCGCAGTAGATGACGTCATCAACCCGTTTTTGAGGTAGATGAGTGGGGGTAACTGCGCAGTATCCTCTGGCTATAAAAGCAGCGCGCTCAAGCCGTACTTCACAAAAACGAAGTACATGTCTCCAGTGAAACATCTCTCGTGATTAAACAGTATTCAGTGTTATAAAATATAGTGAAGTTCAGTGTTGTGAAGTACGCGAGTATAGTCCAGTGTACAAAAACTATTGTGTAGTGTACATAACCTTTAAAAGTGTATATAACTTATAAACAGTTACATAACCTTTAAAAGTGGATATAACCTATAAACAGTGTATATAACTTATAAACAGTGACATAACCTTTAAAAGTGTACATAACCTATAAACAGTGTATATAACCTATAAACAGTGTACATAACCTATAATATTGTGTAAGACAGTAGTGATTCTCGTTCCAAAATGACACAACATAACCTCATCGAGGCTCTCAAGAACTTGGTGGACACTATTGCAGTCTCACATGCTGATCTGTTGGGAGAGCAGCTCACTGATGAACATCGTCAAAGGTGTTTACGAGTGTGTGAGGAGACCATTGAATACTTCAACACAATATTACTGGATCCTGGAACAACAATTCAAGTGAGACGAAGTGTTCAAGCGCACATCAACCAACTCAACTGGTTTGCCGATCAGTTCTCCAGACTCGGTAACCAAGTTGTTGGTGGAGATCTCAACCAAGGAGTCAAATGGAAGGACTTGGAGAATGCTTTTGCTGGCAACATCCAGACTGGATGTGTTATCAATCAGCATCACAAAGATCCAGCAGCATTCCTCCAGGCCTCACGAGACACCATCATTAACAAGGTGCAGAGTGCCTTGAGAGATTTGGCAGGGTTGAAAGTGAATGTGGAATTCTTCTGCACATTCCGGAAACATCAACAAGATATTGAAGAGCGGAAATCTTTTATTACTAAAAGCCGTGAGATTCTCCCTGCCACATCTCTTCAGGATTGGTTTAGTCAACATGTCTACGACAAATTACTTCAAAGAATTGAAGATTTTGAGCATGAGGGTTCCGGATGGAGTCTGCTTGGACCGAACAGCTTGATGGTGACCATGTCACGATTCACACCAACCCAAGTTGGAAACTCTACCTTCGTCTGATTGCCAAAGGATATTGTCAAGAAGAATGCGGTTACGAACATCCAGAACAATGATGAGTTCTGCTTCCTGTGGTGTGTCAACGCTGCCTTGCATCCACCAGTATTGGTTCCAGGCGACCCTACAAGTTACCGTCATTTCAGCGTTAGATTAAACTATGAAGGTATTCAATTTCCAATTAAACTTGATGATGTACCAAAATTTGAAAAAATGAATGACCTTAGCATTAACGTATATGGCATAGATTCAGAATTCACGGGTAAAAAGTCTGAAAAAAGTACTATCATCGCGTTATATTTAAGTAACTTCGAGTCAGAAATACCGACAATTCATTTATTAATGATTAAAAAAAGTGTAAATTATACTGATAATTTAGATAATATTGAGTCAGTCTATCACTTTGCATTGATACATAATCTTTCTGGACTAATTAAAAGTCAAATAACTCTAGGTAGACATAAATTGTACTTTTGTGATCGTTGTTTGAATCATTTCAAATTAGAAAAATGTTATTTAGAACACCGAGCAGATTGTTTTAAATCTAACAAAGTCCGCATGGAATTTCCCAGTGAAAAAAATAAAATTTTGAAATTCAAAGATTTTAAGTCCAAAGATACTGTACCGTTTGTAGTTTACGTGGATCTTGAATGCACACTCGAACCCCCAGGAGATGATGAAAAGATAGTTCATAAACATGTTCCACACAGTATTGCTTACTATGTGCATTGCAGCTATGACAACACACTGTCTAGATTCCAATTAAACCGTTCTCCTGATTGCATCAACTGGTTCGTTAAACAATTAGAGTCGTTAGCTCTAGACTTTGAAAAAATTCTAAAGAATCTCATTAAAATGAAACCCCTAACCAGAGAGCAACACGATAGACACAACCAGGCAACTGAGTGTCACATCTGTGAAAAACCAATCACTTCTACGACAGATAAAGTCTATGATCATTGTCACTTTACCGGTAACTATAGAAACGCAGCTCATAAATCATGTAACGTTAATTATCAAAAATCTACAATTATCCCAATTGTCTTTCATAATTTATCCGGCTACGACTCACACTTCATAATTAAGTCCTTAGCTACAGTATTTGAGGGTGAAATTTCATTATTACCAATCAATAAAGAGCGTTACATTTCTTTCACAAAATCAGTTAAAAATACTTCAGTCTCTTTAAGATTTATTGACTCTTTTAGATTCATGGCCTCCAGTTTAGAGAAATTAGCTTCATACCTTGATGACAAAGACAAACAGATTACGCGACTACACTACCCTGACCCTGACAAATTTAAATTAGCAATACGTAAGGGTGTATTCCCGTATGAGTACATTGACAGCATTGACAGACTAGACGAGAGACAATTACCTAACCAGGAATCATTTTATTCAAAATTAACAAACTCAACTATTTCCAATGATGATTATGCTTTTGCTCAAGTAGTTTGGAACCAGTTTAAAATCAACACGCTTGGAGAGTACTCAGACTTGTATTTGAAGACTGACGTACTTCTCTTGGCTGATGTCTTTGAAAACTTTAGACTTAGTTGTTTCAAGACGTACAATCTCGATGCACTTCATTTCTATACTGCTCCCGGTCTATCAAACGCTGCAATGTTAAAGCATACTGAAGTAGAACTTGAACTGCTAACTGATCCTGAGATGCTTCTTTTCATTGAAAAGGGTGTTCGCGGTGGGGTGCGATCGATGTGTGCTAATAGACATGCTGAAGCTAACAACCGGTATATGGGCAAAGATTTTGATTCAAACAACCCCGAAAAATACCTGATGTACTACGATGTAAATAATTTGTATGGCGCAGCGATGAGTATGTCTTTACCCAAGGGTAAATTTGAATGGGTTGAAAATATAGATAATGTAGATCAGTTTTTCAATGATGATGAGAGTGTAGGCTACATCCTTGAAGTGGACCTACACTATCCTGAGAAATTACATGATCTACACAAAAATCTACCTTTATGCCCAGAACATTTTGTACCACCTGGCAGCAAACAACAAAAATTAACAACAACTCTGTATGACAAGTCTAATTATGTAATACATTATAAGAATTTAAAGCAATGTTTAGATTTAGGTTTAGTTCTTAAGAAAATACATCGAGTCTTGAAATTTGAGCAATCAGACTGGCTCAAATCATATATCGATAAAAATACTGAATGTCGAAAGCTTGCAAAAAATGAGTTCGAAAAGAACTTTTATAAATTGATGAATAATGCGGTTTTTGGAAAGACGATGGAGAATATTAGAAAATATAAGGATGTATACTTGAGAACAAAGTGGCAAGGTCGATACAATGTATCAGATTTAGTATGTAGACCAAACTTCCACAGCCTTACAATTTTTGATGAGGATATGGTTATAGTTGAATTAAAACAAGTAAGAGTTTGCTTCAACAAGCCGATCTATGTAGGGTTTAGTATATTAGATTTATCCGAAACTTATATCTATGACTTTCATTACAATTATGTTATGAAAAATTATGAAAAAGATTCAAAACTATTGTACACTGACACTGACAGTTTAATTTACCAATTTAATGTACCCAACATCTATGAAGACATCAAACGTGATATTTCAAGGTTTGATAACTCCGATTACCCACCCGACAATGTCTTCAACATACCTCTTATCAATAAAAAGGTTCTGGGACTCATGAAGGACGAGAACAATGGAAAAATCATGTCCGAGTTCGTGGGTCTCAGAGCCAAGCTGTACGCCTTCGAAATCCATGATCCTGAGAAGGAAAAAGATAGAATTAAGAAACGAGCAAAGGGTATCGGAGGATCAGCCTTGAAGACCATCACGTTTGATGACTTCAAGAAGTGTCTTTTTGAAAATGTATTGTTAAGAAAAGAGCAGTATATGATAAAAAGTAAAAAATATCTAGTACACACAATAAAGCAAGAGAAACTTGCTCTCAGTTGGGCTGATGACAAACGTCAACTCATTGAGGCAAGCACGGATACTGTGCCTTGGGGTTATAAAGGCTCTCTAGTTTTTAAGAAAAGAAAGATTGTAGATGATGAAAATAATAATAAGAGACAAAAAGTTTTGTAATATTAAAAACAATGTAAATATTGTTTTAAGGTTTTGTAAATAAAAACATTGTAAATATAATTTGTGTTTTACATATCAGATTTATTGATCCAACTATTATGCTTAGTATCAAAACCTAGCCATTTAACATAGTATTTATTTCCACGTTTTCTAATTACTTTTTCAACAAGATATACATCTGGATATTTGACTTTGCTGAGTTCTTCGTTGTAAAATACTCCTTCGATTGGTTGATCCTGATAGTCCACGAGCTTGTACGTCGTTGGATTCGTGTTCTGCACCGACTTGATGGTAAAAATCTCGGTTGTCCAGTTTGGCGTGTATCCTTTGTCAAAAACATGCTTGTACTTGCTGATTCGGACTTTGTCTCCAACTTTGAACTTCTGCTTCGATTTGACTTGCAGTGGTTGATATATATTTTCCAACAGTCGTGCCTCCTGAGCAGCGGTAACATCAACAGGTTTCATTTTGATGGTACTGTGTTTGGTGTTGTTGTAAGTATTCACCAAGTCATCAAGTATATCAGTCCACTTGTAGCTGCCACGAGCTGTAAATTCTCGCCACATTTTATTCTTGAGTGTTCTATTGAAACGTTCACATATGGATGCTTTGAGATTGCTGAATGTTGAATACAGATTTATCTTGTGCTGCTTCATCAGATCTTTGAATTCTTTGTTGTAAAACTCTTTACCCTGATCAACATGGAGATTCTTAGGTACACGACCTTGCTGGAGTACAGACTTCATAGCACTAGTGACATCTACACCACTTTTTGATTTAATTGGAACTGCCCAGGCATATTTAGAAAATATGTCTATGATTGTAAGCAGATACTTGTATCCTTTATTGACTGTCGCATATGGAATCATCTCAACCAAGTCAGCTTGCCAAGTCTCGTCGAGACCGCGGATGTCAACATGACGACGTTTATAGTTCCTGCGAGCTGGTTTGTGAAGCTCTTCAGCTATCACTGTCTTTTTGTCGTTCATTGAGTTTCTCAGTGAGATATTTGATATTATTTTGGTGAGAGGAAAGTACTGCTTTAACTTCCTCAATAGTTGTCTGCAAACTTCCCACAGCAGCTTTCAGTATTACTACTTCAGAGTATAAATGTGAAATAATCTCTTTCTGTTCACTGTCTATACTTTTATTCAGTTCAGACATCTGTCTCAGTACAAACTGCACTGTCGCCGCATCATGTTCATTTGAAGGATTACCGAGATTGCACAGCCTTTTATTCTCAATGTTATAGTTTCCATCAGAAGTTACATTGAAACCTCTACCAGCAGGGCCTCGTTGACCTAAGTCATTGTCCAGTGGACGTCCAAATATATCGATGCTCATGGTTGTGAACACTTTGACTGTCAGCGTGTGAATGATTTAATTTTTCAGAAGCTTTTAATATATAACTCCAGCCTCCCTAAGCTCTTCAATAATTGACATGATTTCATTCGTGTGACTTGGATTTCCAGCAGCTTGAGATGCCATAAGTAGTCGCAAACGATCAACTAGTTCATTTGGATCATCCCAGTAAACATAGTCCATTGGTAATCTCTGTTTTCTTGCAATCATATATTTTGGTAACCCTTTACCGAACTTGGTGATAAAATCAGCAATGTATTTATTGAACTTGATTGTTGTATCTTCATAAATGGTACGATTTGGATCATAATTTTTCCTATGAGCGTTGGTATGTTGAATTATGTCCAAGTACTTTTTCTTATCATCTGGGGTGATGAGTGCATCCTCTGGTGATTTTCTAAATAATAATTCCAACAACCCAGGAGTTATTGGATAATTTTTTTCTTTGACAGTTATTGTATCATTTGCAAATGAAAGAGGTGAATCACCCATATACATTTCACCACGTTTTCTGCGTACACCATATCTCATATCATTATCTTTATGTTTTTTACTTAAACGTTGTAGATAATTAGTGAGAAGAGGATTTCTACGAGCTGGAGTACTTGTTGATGGTGGTGGTTGAGTAATAGCAAGTGCTGTATTATCAAATGAACTTTCATCATCTGTTATTAAACTGTTGTATACTTCTGGATCATCATACAAAGATTTTTCAACCTCTTGTTTTTCAACCTGTGGTTTTTCTTCTTTTTTAATATTTTCCCCTTTCAACTTTGAAGATTCAACTATACTCTGGAGTGGTGTCACAATAGGCTTGAACATTTCCTCCATAGCTTTCTCAGCTGTATCTTTACCCAACTTCAACATCTTGTGCTCCCGTCGAATGGCATCACTGGCTTGAGATATCTGATGCAGAATATCTTTCTGCTTTGATATTTCTTCAGGCTTCATGTTGACAGGTTAACGTCTACAGCATGTATGACTATCACACTCTAATGTACCTCAATTTATACTAATGAAGCAGTCGAATCCTTTGCGATACCTACCACTGTTCAATTCACTGTCTTTATCTATTACCACAAACCCATATTTATTCCAACATGCCGAGCATAAATCTCTGAATGAGTTGTACGACATGTCTGTATTGACATGATCATTATAAATATGCTTCAGATTCATTTCATCCTGACGAAACAAAACGAGAAAGTTTGCGTTATCTCTAATCAGATGCTTCGGTATTCGTGTATAAGTTTGACAGAGATAAAAGCTATCAACATCCTTGTGTCGACCCATGCAGAAAAAAGCCTTGATATGATCCTGTTTTTCACAAGCAACATCATCAAATATCATCAGAGAGTTAGGTTCAGCATCTTCAGGCTTGATTACAGCTTCATGTTCACTGAATGTGAAGAATCCAATACCATCAATCTGTTTAAGCAGTGTCTCCAGGAACTGATACTTTGGTTGGTTAAGAGACTTTGAGTAAAGATATATATTCTCAAACCTCAAACCGTTTGGATGTACAATAAGGGATAGTAGAGCGTTGGTCTTTCCACAGTTTGATGGTCCGCAAAACACTGCACGGATACTGTTGGGAAGTAATGCACCGTGTCGTTTGAGTTTCACACCGGTCCCTTGAACAATTTGATCAAAATTGATAACTGGCAACTGAGCTCTTGATTTGCTGCCCATGACTGCTGATTAGATTCTGAGCTCAAGAGGTATATATACCGGCTTATATAGATAAGCGAGTCAGTCTTTGATGTGACATGTCTGAGAGCAGACGTGGTAAAGGTTTATTCAACAACATAATCAATAAGCTCCCACTTGAACTCCATATCCCTGGGTACCAGTACTGCGGTCCAGGTACAAAGTTAGCTAAGAGGTTAGCTCGAGGTGATCCAGGTATAAATCCTCTGGACGTTGCGTGTAAGGAACATGATATAGCTTACTCAAAAAATCGTGAAAATTTAGAAGCCCGTCACGAGGCTGATAAAATCCTTGCTGAGAAAGCGTGGCAACGATTTCAAGCAAGAGACGCTGCTATTGGTGAAAAAGCTGCTGCTTGGAGTGTGAATAAAATCATGAAGTTGAAAAAACGTTTCGGTATGGGTCTTAAAAAAGAAAAACCTATTACAAAGCGTAAGACAATTAAAAGAAAAACAATGAAGCGTAAGACAGTCAAAAGAAAGACAACCAAGAAGAAGGATGTTGCTCTGAGACAGATTGTTGATGAAGCTAAAAAGTCCATGCAGCCTGGTGGAGATCCAGTTAAAACAGCTCTTGGAGGTGCCCGCAAAGCTGTCAAGAAAGTTGGTGGGAAGAAAAACGTTCGATTGCCTCGTATTCTACCAGTTCCATCAAAGTTTGGTGGAGTACTTCCATTCTTGATTCCCCTGTTTGCAGGGTTATCAGCGGTTGGTGCTCTAACAGGTGGAGCTGCAGGTGTTGCAAAAGCTGTGAACGATGCCAGCGCAGCCAAAAATCAATTAGCTGAAAAGAAGCGTCACAACTTGAAGATGGAGGAAATAGCTGTAGGTAGAGGATTATACCTCAAACCTTACCGCAGTGGTATGGGACTTTATCTGAAACAATACTCAGAAGGAGCTGGCTGCAAGAAGTCAAAAAACCAGTAGAGCTACCACATCGAGCACTGACTAACATCGACTTATTAAAATATGTCAAGCTGCTTAAAATTCCAAATTTTCGAGGAGTTTTTATGAGAAATGATTTACCAAAATCTGGACCAAAGACAAACGAATCAGCAATAATAAATTTAGATGATAAACTTGGATCTGGAACTCACTGGGTTGCATACAAGAAGAATCATAATCAAGTAATTTACTTTGACAGTTTTGGTAATCTACAACCCCACAAGACTTGATGAAATATCTCGATGTAGGTAGCGTAAAGTACAATCATAAAAGATATCAAGACTTTGATACAATCATATGTGGACATTTGTGCTTAAAATTCCTGGCTGGACAACTATAAATTGAAGTGAGTCGGGACAACAAGCGTCAGTCATGGCAGAGTCATTCACCTTGACACTATCCGGAAACTCCTCCATACTGGAGGCAAATTATTTTCCGCCGATTGAGCTATCACCAACAAAAATTATGTACTTGGACTCGTTAAGCTCCTGACATTTAATTCAATACCAAATATTGATGTTGGTGCTAATAAATTTTATGTGTCATCAAAAAGATCCAAAAGAAGTACAATCAAGAGATTTCAAGAAATAACTATACCAACAGGGAGTTATGAAATTAAAGATATTGAAACTTATATAATCAAGACATTACCTGAACTAAGTTTCACTTTAAAAGCAAACAACAATGAGTTGAGAAGTGAAATAAAATGTGATCAATATATAAATTTTGAGCCTGAAGATTCCATTGGATCATTACTTGGATTTACCAACCGCGTGCTTGAACCTAACACAGCACATAAATCTGATTTACCAGTCAAAATATTGAAAATCAATGCTCTGAGAGTCGAGTGCAATATAACTACTGGATCGTACATCAATGGTGAGAAGAATCACACAATCCATGAATTTTTCCCGAGGGTTCCAGCAGGATATAAGATAGTGGAAGTGCCAACAAACATCATTTAACTACCAGTCGCCGTACGAGCAATACTCAACTTGAGGCTCCGCATTGTTGATCAGGACGGGAGAATAGCAAATTTCCGTGGCGAGACTATAACGATAAGACTGCATATAAAAAGTCTGTAATGGGTATCGTATATGAGACAAAGACTGGTAACGGGTATAAAAGGATTGCAGGATGTCCAAAGATTATCAGTCATCATCGAGTTCTGAAAGTGTTGACACGTCAAAACGCAGAGTTCCTAAAAAGTCTAGGACTAAAATTACGTGGAAAATTCACAAGATAAAAATAAATTTTTGTTGTCTAGCTTGTGTGATACCATGGCGGAAATCTTAGATATAAAAAAATCAATTATTTTCGATGAGTCTATTACACACTGTGAAGCTCATTCACACTTACCATATGCATCATCAACATTCAACAACAGTGATGAAATCAGGATTGCTGTTCAACATCAAGATCTGTGCTTGCTCCCAAGCAAGAGCACATTACATTTTTATGGAAGAATGAGGAAAGCTGATGGTACTGCTGTAAGTGCTACTACGAAGATGGTCAACATGGCTGTTTGTCATATGTTTGAAGAGATACGTTATGAACTCAATGGTGTAGAAATCGATAGATGTAAGAATGTTGGTATCACCAGTGTTATGAAAGGATACGCTTCTCTGAGTCCGGGACAACAAAATATTCTGGAAAATGCTGGTTGGATTGTTAATGAAGATGACAACAAGCTGACTGATAATAGCGGTTACTTTGATGTCTCAGTACCGCTGAGTTTCATTCTTGGATTTGCTGAAGATTATCAACGAATTATCGTGAATGCCAAGCATGAATTGATACTGATCAGATCAAATACTGATCAAAATGCTTATGTTGTTACCGTTGAGAATGAAAATGTTTCAATTACGATTCAAAAAATTGAGTGGATTGTACCATACATAACAATGTCTGACAAGCAAAAAATCGAGGTGTTGAATTACATAACCTCCGATCCAGCTATTCCAATCAGTTTCCGGACTTGGGAATTGTAGGAGTATCCACTGCTACCAGCTACCAACAAGCATATTTGGGTAATCAAAACAACAAATCAGCTTGAGAAACCTCGTTTTGTTATCCTTGGATTCCAAACAGCAAGAAAGAATCAATCGAATCAAAACGCAAGCGAGTTTGATCACTGCAGCATAAGAGACATTAAGCTGTTCTTGAACTCTCAGAGTTATCCATATGGAAATTTGAACCTCAACATTGTGCATAATCAGTATGCCTTGATGTATGATATGTACACAAATTTTCAAAGTGCTTACTATGGAAAAGAAGCTGAACCGCTATTGGCTAAGAAAAAATTTCTAAGTACAGCACCTCTGTATATAATTGACTGTTCCAAGCAGAACGAGTCAATCAAGTCTGGACCTGTGGATATACGTCTGGAGTTTGAATCGTCAGCACAGTTTCCAAATCAAACTGCTGCTTACTGCTTAATAATTCACGACCGAATAGTTGAGTACAATCCCATCAGCAGCACTGTGAGAAAACTTACTTAATGGTACAGTTTGACCCCAAGCCCACCATACATTACATGTATGTGTGGGACTTTGCATCCAGACAAGCGAGGAAAGGTCCATGGGAACAAGCAGCAAGAGACGGAGAACGATTTCGCCGACGAATACAAGAATTAAATAAAATTATTGAACCTGTACTGATTAATAAACTTATTGTAATTAAAAATAATCAATAAACTTAATGTAATTAAAAATAGCAAATAAAGAAAAAACTTTTTTGTAATTTTGCGTTTTTAACTATAAACCTTACTATAATAAGTATAAAAATATATAAGATAAACATAACCTGTAAAATGAGTTAAATGGCAGGAAAGCATAAACATAACCTGTAAAAATGAGATGACGTCATCTACTACGCAACAGAAATAGAACAAAGAAAAACTGCCCAGCTACGAGACCTTGAACAGGTTCAGAACTGTTGGATAGTGTCATATACTACATAGTTGAAAAATCTACTGTGTACTTTGAATAACCAATCAAATTATCAATCAACCAAGAAGAAATAATTGACCAATAAGATTATCGAGTGGTGGGGGTAAATCCAGAGATCGGGTTATAAAAGGTTGAGTTGACTTTAAGAGTCATCATTCAGTCACTTCTCGTTATCGAGAGCAGTAAGAATGGAGATCATTGTAGACATTCAAGGATTCAGAGGAGCTGATAATCGCTTCATTGTTAAGGAGTTGGCCTCAATAACAATTCAACATGATATTGATAATATTGAAGAGTTATCATGCACACTATTTCAACCGCCATATCACTGGAAGGTGTTACCAGTCAACTATCAACGTCTGAATACCTGGCTGATCCGAAATTATCATGGAATCGGTTGGAATGCTGGAACAACTTCATATTACAAGCTCAAAGAAGTTCTCAATTATTTAACTTGTAATAAAAAAATTATTTATGTCAAAGGTATCGAGAAAAAGTTATGGATTCAAAATCACGTTGAATGTAACAAAATTGTAATTGATCTTGATGATTTTAAATGTCCATCATTGAAAAGCATGAAAATATGTAATAATAATTTCTGTAAATATCATTATTATTTAACTGATTCATGTGCACTAGAAAATGTAAAAAATTTAAAAGATTGGTTTCTTAATAATCAATAAATTTATTAAAATATGAATTTAATCTTTTTATTTTCCCCGATCAAGTAGTTTTAATTTTCAAATAAATATATATATTTTCAAATAATTTTAAGCTGAATTGATTTTTACTCCACGAGATGACGCTGATTTGACATTATATCTTACCAAGTAATTTTACTTCATAAAAACGTTTTTTAGAATCGAAACTATAGTTCTTGAGAGAAATAATTAGTAATATTCATCTCTGAAGAAGCGCGGATGTTGCTGTATTCCAAAACAACTTTTGCAAGTGCAATCAAAATACACCACAGTTGATGCTTATTTGACACTAGAGATGGCGTGAGTGTATGAGTCTTGTCATCGATTAAACATCAACTATAGTGTATATGAAAACTTTACCGACTATCATTAAATTAATTTGATAAAATTACAATAACTTTTTATTTTATTTATAATATTAATAATAAAAAATATTTTCGAATACGAAATTGAGTTATTCTAACAGTTACGAGAAAAATTTTTTATTATTCAAACTGGCTGCTTCTGCGCGCCAAACGTTAACCGGTAGCAGAATTTTGATAGGTTGATATGTTATTGAAAAAATAAATCAATTTTGAACAAATTTTGCATTTAGGTATACTGAAAAATGATTATTATATATATCCAATAATTTCTGCATGACAATGTTTATTGTCAATTGTTCATATACATCAAAATACCAACTTGCCGGTTGTGTATAGTGTATGTTTAATAAAAGAACCAATCAGCATGATACGTTTTGGGCCTAAGAGTTTCTATTGGTCGATGTTATGGAACTTTTTTATAATAGGAAGAAAGAAAATAATGCGTAGATGAAAATTATGTGAAGATAGACAAGCTAAAACTTGTAAAGCGTCAGTTTTGTAAAAACGTTAACAACATTCATAACGTAAGTTATTTTTTTTACTATTTATTGTATAATTTCGTCAATTAATAATTGCAATCTATATGTTATCAATATTTTATATTCATTATTATTTAATCATGTCATAAAGTTAATCACTAATAATTATCAAATTAATAACAATAATTTAATTTTCAATAAAAAAATATCAATGCTTGTGTTCAATTAAAATAACAATTATTTAACATCATTATTGTTTAAAATTTATTCCATATGTTTGATTATTTCATTCATAATATAATCATCAATAATTAATAATTAAGTTAGCCGACATCTGGAAATTTTTAGAATTTTTTTATTGGATAAATTATTACAAAAATTTTCACATGTAGAATATTTGAAAATTATACGAAAATTAATCATCAAATTAATAATAATAATATTTATTTTTTAATAAAAATAAAAAAATAATTTCAATGTATAAGTGCTAGTTTTAAATATAATTCCTATGATTATTAGATATATTTATTAATAATAACGGTTATAATAATAATAATACTAATAACTATGATAATATTCATGAATAAGTTAATTAATCTATCATTTTTAGAAATATTTCAAAACTTGAAACCAACAACAGCAACAACAACAACAGTAAAAAGGTAATTTAACATATAATAGAGTTTATTTAATCTAAGAAATATTGTATAAAAAGCTGGAAAATTATTTAATAGAGTAATAATTTTTTGTAGATGGGTAATATCTTATCATATGAAATTATATTCCCTGTAGAATGGTATACAATTGATCCGAATACCTTATGGGACTTAATAGTGGTAGAACTTGGTGCGTTAATTCTGGGAGGTGAAAAATTTCATGATTCCATCGTAACTATCAACAACCTTGCAACAGTTCTAGATATAAGTCATAAAGAGTTATCCTGGTGGTTTAAGGTACCTGGAGATCTTGAACCATCACCAAATCGGTACATATTTTCAGGTGATCTTTTGATTGAAATGTACCCTGAAATTTATGATAAGTATGTGGTGCAAAATGGGCTGCATCTATCAGGTGAGTTTTTATATGTTACAATTATACACTTTTTATCTATTCATTAAAATTCATCTTGATTTATTACAGTGTATCCTTCGATGGGTCCTGAGCTTTGTTACAGCATCTTAATTCCAAGTGAATGGGTCAGAGTAAGAACATCTAGCCAAATAATTAATTTAATTTTCCGAGACATATCTCAAAAATTGTTGCATGATGATGATTACGAGATTGATGGTTCAGAAATTATAATCGATGAAGTAACAACAAACATTATTATCAGCAATCAATGCTTGACATGGACTTTTATGAAGCAAGCAGATATCCAGATAAACAATGATGATTATGTGACAATTGGCGATTGGATAAGTGGTTTATTTAGAAGAATGATAAATTTCTACCGACAAAGACAAGCAATTGTTGTAGCGATTCAGCAGGTTAATACCAACAATGTATTAGAAGATGAAGGATTTTTCGAGAATGATCAAGATGATGATTAAATAATTTTTATGTTTTATGTTCCTTAATTAATTAAGATAATGTATATTTCTTTATAAATATTGAGTTTCAAAATCAATAAATAAAGATATAAAATTAATTTTAAAAATTATTCATCATAAATCTAATTATAATAATAATAATCATTTTTTTAAGAAAATTATACGTTGTGTTCCTTCATCAATTAATTGAGATAATAATATATATTTCTTTATAAATATTTGAAAAATATTGACTTTCAAAATTAACAAAGATATAAAATCGAATAATTAAAATTTTTATCATAAATCAGATTATTATAATTCTAACAATATTATGGCTTAGGTATAAGAAATAATAATAAATTCCTGAATAATAAAAGGTAACTTAAATATTAAGACGCGCCGGGCATAGGTAAATGGTTGAGGGTGGGGGATATAGTCCAACAGCGGTAGCATACTATTACTATTGGAAAACACCTTTCACTACTCTCCTAAAGGTGGCATGGTAAAAGATCGTGGTGGAGAAGGTTGTTTGAGCCACTCACATTCCCCGCGATAAATAAACATAGTATATGTGACTGTTGTAAGATGTGTAGAATTTAAACTAATAGTAGATGTCACTACTGTAAGAGGCGCGGGAATTTAAATTAAAAATATAATCCCTGATATATCTACATTAACATTTGAATTATAAATATTGATCTTAAATTTAAAACAAGGGATTATAAATAAAAACAATGAATTATTTATATTGATATCCAATATTTTATTGATTAAATAATTCCACTGGTCATTTTTATATCAAGACTAGAATTAATAAATTCAAATTTATTATATTTTCCACCATGATAACGCAGAAACCGATAGTTTGAATCTATTAATTCATTCAAACTCTTCAGGAAGTTATCATCTTTTAGATGTTGAATAGTTCTTGATGGTAGATAAATGTTAAATTCGTCGTTTATATTAGCAACAATCCTAGTTCCATACTGAGTTGTAATAGCTTTGATACCGTTAATCTTATATTCTCGATTAAACTCCAACTCGATCATTTTTTTAACAGGAAGAACCCCAGTAAGACAATTAACCTCATTTATCTTGGTAAGATCCATGATTGATTACTGTAAAAATTTTTTTAATTAATTGTAATGGTTGATTAAATGATTCTTCATTTAATTCATATTTTGATTAGACAGTAAATGAATACTTACAATTAGTAATACTGATAGGTAGAAGATGTATATCACCAAGAACTAGTACTTCAACTTGTAGTCACCACCAGCTCGTACTTTACTGGAGACATGTACTTCGTTTTTGTGAAGTACGGTTATAGCGCGCTGCTTTTATAGCCAGAGGATACTACGCAGTTACCCCCCACTCCTTTACCTCAAAAACGGTTTGATGACGTCATCTGCTACGCAGTTAGAAATAGAACAAAGAAAACTACGCAGTTACGCAACCTTGAACAGGCTCAGACCTGTATGATGACGTCATCTACTACGCAGTTAGGAATAAAGCAAAGAGAACTACGCAGTTACCGTGACCTTGAACAGGTTCAGACCTGTTTAGAAGTAGACAGAAATCTCGACAGATGGCGTATCTTCTCGCATGTACTCCTCATACGTACAGTTTGAATATATTAATCTTTTCAGAATATAAATAATGAAATGCACCTGTGATCTAAGCAACTATTATTGATGCTGAGATCACAGGTGCATCTTTTAACAAAAATGCAGGAAATCAGAATCAAAATTTGAAATGGCGGAAATCAGACTCAAAATGGCGGAGTCAGATAGCAACCACCAGATGGTAAATTTCAGATAGCAGATTTCAGAGAGCAGACTCAAAATGGCGGATTTCAGACTCAGATAGCAGCCACCAGATGGCGGAAATCAGATAGCAGACTCAAAAATTCTAGAACAGAATGAGTCATCTACTGCGCAGTTATATGACCTTGAACAGGTTCAAGCCTGTCTGATGACGTCATCTACTACGCAGTGAGAAAATTCTAGAACAGAATGAGTCATCTACTGTGCGGTTAGAAGTAATGCACGCTGTCACCAGATGGCGTTGCGTGAAATCCTTCTCGCAAATAGTTGACATAACTTCATTTTAAATATATAGAACATGGATATACCATACTACAAATGCGTAATCCTGAACAATTGATCTGTTATGGCTGAGCCGAAGGCAGGTTAATAGTTGAGGATGCTTTTTAACCTCAAAATGTTGCACTCAAATTCAAAATGGCGGATAGCAGCCACCAAATGGCGGATTCAAAATGGCGGATAGTAAGATTTAAAAAATGGCGGATAGTAAGATGGCGGCAGAATTCCCCACCAGCGCCACCTATAACCTCGATAAAAACCTCACCCATAATGCCATACATATCTACCGCAAGCAACACCTACTGTCGGTAAAACAGGTCGTCCATATCTACATGTGATACTTATCACGAACATACAATCGGTAATGTAGACCCCTTAGTATGGACACGAACCCACAAATCTGTTTTACCGAGAGTAGCACCCCCCTGACACACTACTCCCATCGATACTGAAAATTATTTATCATGGTCTTTTTGAAAGTGTTATAAACTATGGAATTATTGCATGGGGTGGTGCCTATGAGAACGCTTTAAAACCGATTGTAAATCTGCAAAATAAATTGTTAAACAAAATGAAAATTACGGATGATTTGTTAAGACCACTGAAGATTAAACAATCTTTTATTATCCAAGCTTTAAATCATTACTTTTATGATTGTCAGAAATTATATTTTGAGAGAATAACTAATACCAGGTCTAAACAGATAACTCTTCCAAAAGTTAATAGAACAATAAGTACCAAAAATGCAAATTACATAGCAATAAAATACTTCAATCGACTTCCAAATAATTTGAAAGAACTAAATTATAATAAAAGATTAAGAAAACGTATTGCGAGATGGATTAGTTCAATTAAACTTTCATTAATACTAATCGATATTTTGTGAAAAATTAGTAAAATTATTCTTAAGTTACTTTGTATACTACTGACTAAGTTACTCTAATATTTTGTATAAATTTTTATAAATGTATTATATTCCTTCTGATGTCTATGCACAGGTGCTTTATGCATCTCTATAGAATATTTTTACCAGAAGTAAATGTTATTATTATTATTATATCCTAATGGCTATTATTATTATTATTATTATATCCTAATGGCTATTATCCTAATAAGAAGTATAATTTTGAATTTGATGTATTTGTATGCAGTATTTAACTTAACATGTAATATTCATAAATAAATATTACTATAATAATTATTGTTATTATTTAATTATTGTGCATTGACGTATTTAATCTAAATTAACAATTTTTTTGATTAAAAAAAAAGCGTTAAAAATTTCTTTATGTATATAAAAATTTAAAATTCCCATTGATCATCTGGTTTATTGATTAAAACTGAAGATTAAACGATTCTAAGTCATATTAAGTTTTTTAATGCTACTAGTACTATAAAAAAAAAAAAACTAATTTTTTTATCAGGATTTGAGCTCTTTAATTAACGAACATACGACCTTTTATATAATAATATCTTTGCCTGCAATAATCCATTTATTTGTGACTTTTTAATTTTGCGCGGGAAAAGTACAAACCTTAAATTAATAATGTTAAAATTTTTATATGAATACAAAATTTTTCGTATAAACTACTAAATATTCTTATATGTCTATATTCTCAAACATTTTTTTCTTATTGAATTTTATTTATTACCTAAACTAAACACAGAACAATCTAAGCATTGTTTGAGTTCTACTTTCTTCGGATTAGTAGCTGTTCAAGGTCTAGAAAATTTTCATTGGACGGTGTACATATTTTATGATCTCTTGGTCATTGCCTGTAGGTGGCACTATTATTCAATTGAGCGGGTTTCAAATAATCATAATTTTTAGATGATACCTAATATAATTATGCGTTTGATGCATTTAGTTATTCAGTAACAACAGTTTCACTAAATATTTTGAGAATGCATAATAATCCTTTACTAGACGGGAGACTAAAGCTAAAAAAAGATATTTCGCAGCTTGCACTTACACCCGTCAGGGGCTGCGCTGGAAATATTTTTACATCAACTGTAGCTTCAAGAGGATAATTTGCTATGAAAAATACAGCCATTTCAAGATTTAGGTTAGTAACGTAGAAAAGTGAAGTAAAATCTTAGAGAGACTCTCACAGATGTTAATAGAATAAAGTGTCGTTGCTGTACTTATTTTGTTATTTATTGACTTTTCAATTCGAGTAGAACAGTATTACATTTGGACAATAAACTTTTTAAATGACAAAATATATCAAAATGAATTCTTTCAAAAGAAATTCTTTCTTTTTCTTAAATTTCTATTATAACAGTAGTTCATACCTTATTTTCCTAATATTAATTAATTGAAAAAATATGAAAAAATTGTTTAGTTCTATGAATCAGAATTATTTCGGTTCAGACAGCGTTGAATATTACTGCTTAAATTTTGTCCCTATTATAATTTTTTATTTAGATATCTCTGCATAGGAACACTTTTTAACAATAATAGTAATTATAATACTGAAAGTATTAATATCGGTAATAATAAATTGATGTTAAAAATGAAAGCAATAATAATGTTTATCATTATCATTATTATTACTAAAATGATTGTTGTTATTAATAAATCCGAACAAAAACAGTTTCACTGTAAAAAATTGCGCCAAGTCCACGTTCATAAAACTCATCTCAATAACGTTTGCACTTTACAAAAAAAAATAAGACTCGATATAATAATTGTCATTCTCTACAAAAAAAAGTGAAATACAAAAAAATACCAAGAAACTGTCATAATGTTAAAAAAATTGAAAGAAAATTTGTTGAAAATTTAAAAATTAAAAAAAAATTTTTTTATCGTACTTGGCGCGCGTCATTGAGTACCCCAAATTTTTTCAGGATAAATAAACATCCTTTTAATGATTAAAAATTTATAATTAAGTCAACCTATAAAATGCATGAATTTAATTAATCAACTATTATTATTTAATAATAAGTTTTACAAAATTTAGGTAAAATCGACATGTCATACGTATGTTATTTGAAATTTTTTAATCTTCCAGACATCATTTATGATTTTACTAAAACGCCCTCTCGTGTTTGGTTATGAAAACTACTTCAAAGTGGATACAATTGAGTGCTCTAGAAAAGAAAACATATGACCGACTAAATCGAGAAAATGCGGTGTGATTGCCAATCAAAATGTGTTAATTACAATTAAACTAAGCAATATCAAGTTTCTTCATTGAAGCTTAATGGCAGAGCTGAAAAAAATTGAATCCAAAAATTTTATATAATTTCAGATGATTTCACCACACCACGATATTGATAGTTATGTCCACTAAACATTTAAAAAAAAATTTAAAAACGGATTTTTTCACTGAAACTCATAATTAATCGAGTAAGCAGTGTTTTTAATGAGTTGAGTATGCTTGACTAATGTAAATTTATAAGTATAAGAATGTATGAAATCATATATTATGTTATTAGAGCTGATCAGCCCGAATATGTACAACTATACATAATTACATAAATTCGAGCAAAATCGTTTTTTCTCGGGTTGAAATTCTTCCGAAAAAATTTGGAGTACTCAATGACGCGCGCCAAGTACGATAAAAAATTTTTTTTTTAATTTTTAAATTTTCAACAAATTTTCTTTCAATTTTTTTAACATTATGACAGTTTCGTGGTATTTTTTTGTATTTCACTTTTTTTTGTAGAGAATGACAATTATTATATCGAGTCTTATTTTTTTTTGTAAAGTGCAAACGTTATTGAGATGAGTTTTATGAACGTGGACTTGGCGCAATTTTTTTACAGTGAAACTGTTTTTGTGCGGATTGTACACAACACTGTTCACAAATGACCAAACGTGTGTCGAATTCTCGACTTTTGTCGGTTGACAATTACAATAATTCCCGAGAGAATTTCTAACTTCGACTCGATCAACTCACACAATTAACAAAATCGACAATTCAACCAATGCACCAAGGAGCGGCTGAATTTTGTTCAAAAAAAAATACTTAATCGTTTAATTTTATTTCGGATCGTACCAATAAATTAACAGCTGTTCGACAGTGGCTTTTCGGGGTCCGGATCAGAATTTCACAATTAATAATTACTAATCGATTCAATTTTTCTTTTGATCGTGATAACAAAATTAACAATGTTCAACAGTCGTTTCGGTATCTCGCCCAGAATTATTTTTCTTTTCCGTTTTTCAGCAACATGTGGTTTTTCGCTAGCGCAGCTACCAAGCTGCGCGTCCAATCAGCAGTCGTTGGATAAATTTCCATCGTTGATGGTTGGTCGATAATCGATTCAGTGTGCCAGTCGGCGTTCAGATGGAGCCCTGGTGCGCTCCCGGTGATTCAACGTCCTGTCATTGGTCAATTCTGATTCCATTCCGGTTTCGGGTTTTCCTCGTTGATCGTTGTCGCTTCCAGATGTCGCCTCGGTCGTTGATTCCGAACTGAACTGCGGGTTCGCTCGGTCGTTTTTGTCATGCGCTCTCCCTATCACACACATTCTTAATTACATAGTAAATTTATTTCGGACGCATCCATCCATACTCATTTTGATAATTTGGCACGGTTCGGCTTAATTTTTTTTAATTACCTCGAGCTTCGCCTTCTGACCGCAAACCACGTAGGGCGACACAGGCGCGTCGAAACTCCGAATTCCGTCAGCTTGGCCAACATTCTAGACTAATTACTACTTAAAAAAAAATAATCTCGAATATGAAATTTTAGTGGGAAAATTTTCCCACGTCACAATATATATGTATCGACATGGGTTTTCTCTGTGGTTTCCCCGTGTCACTGTTCCAAGAGCTTGAGAGAAAGGGGTGAGGAGCAGGGCAAATGCGATACATCATGCACAAGTCGGACCACAGCCGCAACAATAGAAATTAATTAATGAATAATTATGTTATTATAATAATATCACTGTTGATAAGTAAATGACAGTATTCAAAATTAACTTAATAATAATAATAATAATAATAATAATAATAATAATAATAATAATTTGGAGCGGCTTCACGACCGTTTGGTCCTGGGTTTAACTCACGAAGTTGTCAATTTCACTGCAGACGAGGATGACTTTCTTATGCAAATTGTACATAAACATGAAAATGCGCATAAGGGGTCATTCTTGTATAAGGCAGCAATATATGCGGCAAGAACCCTTGGTCTTGGAGAAATAAACGCTCTTATGGAACTCCGAAAGGAGGAATTTAAGAGCGTCATCAGGAACGCCGAGGAAAAACTAATCCTTGGCGAACTGATGGACAAGTCCATGCACAGCGTGTTCTTTAAACACGTGCGTGATCATGGCTTGTCCATCCAGCTGACGTTTTCCTTCTTAAAGTCAGAGCGCCTGATGTCCGAGACTGAAGGGTTCATATTTGCCTGCCAAGATGGTGTCATTAACACTCTTGAGTACCGTAGCAAGGTGCCATTTGCAACAACCCGGCGGATAGATCACAACAAACCGGATATTGTGCTCTTCGACAAGGCCACTCGTGACATTTATGTCATTGAGTTCTCGGCCCCGGCTGAATACAACATCTCAGCCAAAGAAGAGCACAAAAGACAAATATATCAGGATCTCCTGTTTGAAATTGGCAAACTTTACCCAGGTTACCGTGTCAAGCTTCTCGTTCTGATTGTTGGCGTCCTAGGAGGGATGAAACAGTCTTTTGTATCCTCACTTGCCAAAGTTGCAGCTTGCTCATCAAAAGCTGAGTTCTTGGCAGTTAGGATGCAGAAGGCTGTTTTACTTGGTTCTCTCCGTCTCTTAAGGGAAATGACTTTGGCCTGCTGTGATCACTAACCGCCTTGTTGTGCGGAGTGGTCCAGCAGTAACGGATGGAGCTCAGGCTGGGCCCTCGGAGAATCGGACTCCGGGGATAACCACCCTGAGCATTTAATAACAAAATAATAATAATAATAATAATAATAATAATAATAATAATAATAATAATAATAATAATAATAATAATAATAATAATAATAATAATAATAATAATAAGCGGTGCTTGTTACGTGGCCTCCTAGTGGCGCACCGCGGGAAACGCAGACCATAACATCAGGTCTGTAGGCGAACGATGTAGCCAGTGCAGTGGGCCAACTACCCACTGCATGGAAATAACTGAGTTACAACACATCAACTCAGAAGTGCTCCCCACAACCGGTCCTTTTCGGATGAGGACCATTCATCAGGTGGGAGGAGCACGCCGGATCCGATGAATTATGACGACCCTGGCGCTATAAGGACCAACTTTAAGTGGACGGAGGAACTCAGAGTCGATCTCTTGGTGTGCTACCAACGTAGCGAACCGGGGGTGAGCGGTTATATGGCCCGGATGCACACTCTTTGGAGTGATATGCATCCGGAGCTAGCGCATTTTACGCACAAACACCTCCGTATCTATGCCGCTCATCTTCGGCGTAACAGAAGATCGCTTGTGCCGGATAGAAGGCAGTCTAATAGACTTTCTTTTCCGGCGCAATTACACCAAGAACGACGCCGTTCCTCCTTGGACAACAACAATCCCTTTGCTGGACGGCGAGTAAGTATATCTAAAAAGATAACTTACTCTCAACAACAGCTTGACGCGGTAAATGAAGATCTCCGTGCAAACATTCTAGAGGATTCCACCCTGCTCACTGTGAGTCAGGTTGTGTATGGTGCAGCGGTCTCAGCTTTTCCGAGAGAGAGACATTGTCTCTCGATCGAGGCAAGGTTGAAACAGCGCATCTCACAACTTGGCTTGAAAATTGACATATCCCGGAAACAGGTCTCCCGCATTCAGTGTGTGATTGAGTTCGACACAACTCAAAGAACATACACGCCCCGAATTCGGCGCATTGCTGCCGAACTTCGGTGGCGTCATCACACACTGAACAAGAGTACTCTTCTTGTCATCAAGGAAGAGTGTCTTAATAAATTGCGGTCTCTAGTAGCTGCTAAAAAGTCATTAGAGAAAAGGCTGAAGCGGTTGGTCGACAACTCGTTGTTTCGATCCAGCCCTTCACGGTTTCTGACAGCAAAGACCGATGTTACCGGGAATTATCCAACACCTGAGCTCGTGGAAGCTTTTTGGACTGAGTTGTATGGAGATCAACCAAACGTGAACGCCAACACTCCAGCTCTGCACGACTTCAAAGTATTCTGTCGGGAACACCGTCGACAGAATGCTGATGAAGAGAGCCCTGCAGTCAGTGTGGATGAAGTTCGTTCAGCTCTAAGTGGCAGCAAAAATTGGGCTGCCCCGGGACCAGATGGCATTAATGTCTTCTGGTGGAAGAAGTTTACTTCTACCCACCTCCATCTGGCCCGCATATTTACATCATACATTAGAGCTGACGATTCGATTCCGGACTGGCTTGTAGAAGGGCGAACCGTACTGATACCTAAAAAAGGTGACTTGTCTGACCCTAAGAATTTCAGGCCTATCACCTGCTTGAATGCGGTTTATAAAATTTTTACAAAAATTTTAAATAACCGTATCTTGCAGCAGATAGAGCCTGCATGGCAACAGATATATGAACAACGTGGCAGTAAAAGAGGCCTGTCAGGTTGCAAGGAGAACCTGATAGTGGATCGATGCGTCTTACAAGATACGATCTACTATCAACGCAACCTGTCAATGGCTTGGATTGACTATCGTAAGGCATTTGACTCAACTCCTCATGAGTTGATTTTATATCTACTCAATTGCCTGGGAGTCAATCCCGAAATAGTGGAATGCATTCGGCGTACAATGCAGCTCTGGCGAACGCGTTTTCACATTGGAAGTGGAAACGCATTGCACGTAACCGGAGTTGTAGCGTACAAACGAGGGGTCTTCCAAGGCGATTCCTTGAGCCCTCTGCTGTTTTGCATTTCACTGCTGCCTATATCTGTTGCTCTCCGTAAAACTCGTGGGTACTCTGTGGGGCCTCCGGGTGATCGAAAATATTCGATCACCCATCTGCTTTACATGGATGATCTGAAGCTATATAGTGCTGATGAAGATCATCTACAAGCAGCCCTCAACATCGTAGCAGATTACACACGAGATGTCGGAATGTCTTTTGGGTTGGACAAGTGTGCGGTCGTACATCTGGCGAGGGGTAAGTGCTCTGATACTGGTGATGATGTCGAGTTAGTAGATGGGAGTGTCTTAAGACAATTAGACGCCGGGGAGTTGTATAGATATTTAGGAATGGAAGAGCACCGCATGCATGCGATCTCTGAAGTCCGAAGAACTCTCCAGAGCGAGTATGTTACGAGACTCCGGAAAATTTGGTCCTCCGAACTTTCCGGCAAAAATAACGTCTCAGCTACTAATATGCTCGCTGTTCCAGTCTTATTATACTCTTTCGGTGTCCTGAAATGGGCCCGAAAGGATTTACGAGATCTCGACATCAAAACCCGTAAGATCATTAATATGAATCGGAGCATGCACCCCAATTCACCAGTCGCCAGATTATACCTCTCCCGGTCCATCGGTGGGAGAGGTTTGCAGAGTTTGGAGCGGCTTCACGACCGTTTGGTCCTGGGTTTAACAGACGAAGTTGTCAATTTCACTGCAGACGAGGATGACTTTCTTATGCAAATTGTACATAAACATGAAAATGCGCATAAGGCGTCATTCTTGTATAAGGCAGCAATATATGCGGCAAGAACCCTTGGTCTTGATGATATAAACGCTCTTATGGAACTCCGAAAGGAGGAATTTAAGAGCGTCATCAGGAACGCCGAGGAAAAACTACTCCTTGGCGAACTGATGGACAAGTCCATGCACAGCGTGTTCTATAAACACGTGCGTGATCATGGCTTGTCCACCCAGCTGACGTTTTCCTTCTTAAAGTCAGCTGGCCTGATGTCCGAGACTGAAGGGTTCTTATTTGCCTGCCAAGATGGTGTCATTAACACTCTTGAGTACCGTAGCAAGGTGCTCCAGGTGCAGCTACCGGACACTTCCTGTAGGAGGTGTAGACAACATTCGGAGACGCTTATGCACCTTTTGTCGGCATGTCCAGTGTTGGCGAGAGGTGCATATATCCAGCGTCACAATGCTGCCCTGAGAGTACTGTACTACTATCTTCGTCATTGCTACGGTATTGACGTGACACCAGTGCTGCCTTATCTACCAGAAGATATTCCCCAGGTTGTTGAGAATGACAGTTGCAAAATTTATTGGAACATGCCATTTGCAACAACCCGGCGGATAGATCACAACAAACCTGATATTGTGCTCTTCGACAAGGCCACTCGTGACATTTATGTCATTGAGTTCTCGGCCCCGGCTGAATACAACATCTCAGCTAAAGAAGAGCACAAAAGACAAATATATCAAGATCTCCTGTTTGAAATTGGCAAACTTTACCCAGGTTACCGTGTCAAGCTTATCGTCCTGATTGTTGGCGTCCTAGGAGGGATGAAACAGTCTTTTGTATCCTCACTTCCCAAAGTTTGAGCTTGCTCATCAAAAGCTGAGTGCTTGGCAGTTAGGATACAGAAGGCTGTTATATTTGGTTCTCTCCGTCTCTTTTTTTAAAGTAGATACGATATTTAAAGTAGATATGATGATAGTAATCTAAGTTAATTAATAAGATAGAAACTTAAGGTATAAGAAACTTGGTGTAATAAGACAACCCCTACCCTTATATATATATATATATATATATATATATATATATATATATATATATATATATATATATATATATATTAGGTGTCCCTTAAAATTCAACTTCAATATATTTTTACGCATACCTTCTAAAAAGTTTCGTATGGACCTAATATAGTCTAGAAATAAATATTAGCCCGATTTATAAACGATAACCCGTGCCGACTTGAGTTTTTAACTTGTCCATACAAGTTGCGCGGGAGTAGCGCGGCGACCTGTTACTGCGAGTTTCAATTGTCATTATATAAGTGATTTCTAACATTTTTAGTGCGTTGTTGTTTATTTTGTGAAAATGTCTGTGGAATTACGAAGTGATAAACAAAATATTTTCCTTATCGGACTGCCAAGCCACCAGATAAATGGTGCAAAATTACCATCTAATCGACAAGTTCTTACCGTTTTATTTTACAATATTCGTGAAGTCAAGCTGACTGTTAGTGAAAGTGTGAATCTTGTTATAAGAGAGTGCATTATATTTTAGGAAAAAGCTAGAATTCCTACGAAGGCAATCCCTAACTGCATGAAGAAACTTGTTGATTTATATCATGTTTGGAGGGACCTGCAAAAAAACTGTAAGAAAACTCAGTTGACTTTCAAGAATCGTGAAAATAATTTTGTAAAAGACCTTGATAACTTATTTGATATTGCACATGCAGATGCCTTTGACAGAATGAAGATAGAGGAAGACAAAGATTTCTTAAGGAAACAGAGAGAGCCCGGTCGACCGGGATGCTTAGGTGGAATCGACAAAAATTTGGCGGAGAAAGAAGAACGAGTTAGGCAAAGACGATTGGAAGAAGAGGAAAGAAAGGTAAAACAAAGAGAGTTATTGGCTGTTGCATCTACTTCTTCGATAGATAACTTGGAATGTCTTGAGAATTCGGATGAGGAACAGATTTCGAACTCTGAACTTAGTACTCAGATTCCTTGCCCTGAAAAAGTTTTAAAAGAGGCACAAAAGTTTAATAACTCCAAAACTGGTAGCAGCTTTAGATCGATGCCAATTAAGCATAAGGGACTCAGTTTACATTCTCCATGCGGTTGTAGAAGCGCTTGGTCTGAACAGCGATGATTTCCCTATAAACAAATCCTCGATTCAGCGAGTTTGTACTCAAGCGAGAAAATCCAGGGCAGAAGCAATAAAAACTGACTTCCAGAATAATTTGCCTGACGTAGTCACAATTCATTGGGATGGAAAACTATTACCTGGATTGGATGTACGAAGTTCAAAAGAAGAATGCTTGCCAATTATTGCTTCATTTGACGATAGAGAACAGCTTCTTGCAGTACCGAAATTAGAGAGTTCTTCTGCAAAACATCAAGCTAAAGCCATTTCAACTGCTCTCTTTGACTGGACCCTCCATGACAAAGTACAGATAATGTGCTGCGATACAACAGCTTCCAATACTGGCCGTTTCAGTGGAGCTTGTGCTATTTTGGAGCAGACTTTAGAAAGGGAATTGCTGCTTTTTGCTTGTCGTCATCATGTTTATGAGTTGGTCCTTAAAGCTGTTTTTGAAACAAAGGTAAAACATATTACAAGTAGCCCAGATATTCCAATTTTCAAAAAGTTAAGAGATAATTGGAAAAATATTAACACTGATAACATTGAGTCACCTCTAAATTTCGTTGAAGCACATATTGGTAAGACAAACATTACATCTTTGTTAACTTTTTATAAGACTGAACTGGAAAAATCTTTTGTTAGAGACGATTACCGCGAATTGGTTGAACTATGCGTTGTGTTCTTAGGAGGAGAGACAGAGAATAAACTAAAACTCAGGCCCCCCGGAGCTTTGCATCAAGCGCGATGGATGGTGAGAGCAATCTATTCTATAAAAATATGTTTGCTTCAATCGCAACTTAAAATTACTGCAAAGGACAAAAATGCTCTACAAGATGTTTGTTTATTTATCGTCACCTTGTATACCAAACCTTGGCTCGAATGTACAATGGCAGTTAAAGCACCTAACCAAGACTTGTCTTTTTTGAAAGCTCTAAAAGAATATGAAAAAGTAGACGCGACAAGTTCCAAGGCATCCATAAGCAAGTTTATTCATCATTTATGGTATTTGTGTGAAGAAACAGTCATGTTATCACTCTTTGATGAAGAAGTTGATACCAAAACCAAGACAAAAATGATTAATAATTTAAACAGAGACGAAAGTTCAGATTCCTCTAAACGCTATGTCCCATCGAAGGAAGATATTACGCAAAATTTGTTTGGTAAGTACTTAATATTTTCATGTTTCTTTTTCAAAGTTTTGTGGTTTAGTTTTTGCTTATTTTAATGGTTTTTTCTTTATTTCAGATATGACGCTGGATGATTTTGTGACTCAAAGAAGCAAACGATTTCTATCTCGACTACAGATCGACGATAGTTTTTTCGGTAAGACGTATCTTCGTGGGGTGACAATCTTGCTTTTTGGAAGCTAGAAGGCGATTAAGTCGTTTGAAGGTCGTAAATGACACTGCTGAAAGAGCTGTTAAATTAATGCAAGATTTTAATGGTCTTATCACGGCTGAAGAAGAGCAAAAACAGTTTTTGTTGCGTTGTGTTCAGGAACATAGAAATCTGTATCCAGACTGTAAAAAAACTACACTAAAGAGAAGTTACCCTAATTAATTATTATTATAATTTGTATTTAAATAAAAGTTTGTATTGATATTTTTTTAGTTTTACTCATATTTACTTTATTTGTTGCTTTTTAATTAGTTTTGGATCAAACCAAAATGTCAGACCAAAACACCGTTTTTTATTAAACTTTAGAGCTCGGTCGGCACGGGTTGCAATCATGCTACAGATATGAAATTTCATATTTAAGTACATTTTAGCATTTATAAAAAAATTGGAGGGTATGCGTTTCGAAATTCTAAAAAAAATTTTTTTTTGCCATATAAGGGACACCCTAATGATCATGCATGTATATTTGCCAGACATGAGCTTGTATGGTCATGCATGATCATCCGTAATCAGTCATGGTCATGCTCTTTCATGTCTGGTAAATATTCATGACTGGTCGTGCATGACCAAGCATCATCAGAACAAATCAGTCATGATCATGCTTTTCCTTGTCTGGCAAATATTCATGACTGATCGTGCATGACCAAGCATCATCATATTCAATCAGTCTTGATCATGCTTATTTACATGTTTGGGAAATACTCATGCGTGATCATGTATGACAAAGCATGATCATAATTGATCAATCATAATCATGTTGTATTCCATGTCTAGCATATATTCAGAGACATTTTTGACTGGCTATGTTAGCTCGTAGTTGAGAACAAATTGAACCTTGCTGTTGCGGAATTACACATTTGTAATTACCGCAATTTGCTGAGAGTGACCGAGGTGCTGCTACAAACGCGCCCTCAGGTGCTCAACATAAACTCAAACCCGGTTGCGCAGTAAATCTCCAAAACACGTGCAAGTAACCACGTGGTGATATATATTGGTGCATCAAATTCAACATCAAGTGCAACCAGGATCATCAATCAACCCAACTCAATCAAGAAGACCTTTCTCAAGCTCAATATCAACATCGCAAACTCAGGTATTGATTTATTCAATATTCAATGTACTCTGTGATCACACCAGATCCAACCTATACTCATGTTACTATCTCACTCTTACTCATTACCACATGGCGTCCCCATGCTGACACATACACACTCATACCGTCTTATAACATCATTGCAAAACAGCCACCTTTGACTCTCGCCTAGCAACACATCACCAAAATATATTGTCATGACTTCAAGTCTATTATTAGACCACTACTCATCATCTTATGCCCCATTATGTGGAAAATGCCGCATTGCGGGTGTTGCTTGGTGGGGTCAGTCGTGACTGTTATATATACACTTACACAGGCTCTAAGGGCCAGATACTGTTCAGATCTTCAAAGATTGTCACCAAATACTCATACTCATCCGAGATCAAACTGAGGTGGCCTCTCAGTTCACTCATCAAACTCATCAGAGATCGTTAGAAATCATCAAGTGATTCAACTCAGTGCAATCAATATTAATTAATAACTGTGGAGTGCATTTATTAATACGAATCTACAGATTCAAGAACTCAACATGTGTAAACATAAAACTCATAATCATCCACGCTCTTTGAATTGTCGCGTCATAATTTCATTCCTTGTTTTGTGACGCCTTTCATGAACTCGTCTTTATTACAACCATTACAATCTACATATGCTCATAATTACTTATTCTATAATAAGCCCACTCATATTCAGTAATGTTACTAGTCAACCATTACTGTCTCACTCTATTTAGTACATTCTGTGGTCAACAATTTGTGTTCTGTCTCGCATCTCGAGACCCACGCAATCAATCAAGCTCTATAGTTTTAAGGCTCATTCGCTCACACTGTGAAGGTTAATCGTATTGTTAATTGATTAATAATCCAGTGACTCTAATTTATACAGCTCATCCAATTAATCATTACTGTGAACTCTACAGATTCATGCTCAAGCTCTCACTACACTTACATTCACTCACTCTATTAATCATTGCATTCAGTCAATCTAATCTATACGCTCATACTATGACTATTAATTAAGTGTAATTAATTAATCGTCTGGTGAACCTAATTCTACAACATTACTCATATTTATCGCTCATAATTGCTAGTGGTAATTATATTGTACATTAATTAACAGTTCAATTGAAGATCAATTTTCTGCAACTCATACTCAGTACAATTAACATACATTAATTAATACAACTCAATTAACTCAACTCGCTCGTACTCATAACTCAGCATAGCAATTCAATGCTATAATAATTGTTCAAGTGCTCATAGTGATCATAGTTTATTTAATGCTCAACTTTGTAATCTAAGAATGACTGTGATTTGTTTATAATATATGACTATAACCACGAATTGTGTCTCCTCCATCTTTTAACACCTAGTCCCGGCAAATAAATATTTAATGTTAAGACTATTATCTTACATTTGCAAAACTTATTAATTAAAATTAAATAATTTGTTCACAATAAAAAGACGCATACAAAACAATTTCAAGACTAACTTTATTTAAGTATTCAAGGCTACTTTTAAAAAAGACTCATCAGATAAATTGTAACATTGATTATTTATATAAATTGATATAGATCAATTTTTTAATGAGACGCATTTAATAAAACTAATAATTTATTACGTCTACAACACACATAAAATAAATTGTTGAAAACCACCACACGTCATACAAGTAGTCTTTTAACTAGTTTTTGTTGATACGATATAATCAGTTGCTCCACACTTGTACAAAGAGGTTTTTGGTTCATTATATAACCATTCTTCTTAATAACTAAAAAATTATTCAACGTGAGATGAAAATTATTTTTTAAGTAAGTTTGAGTTATTTTTTCAATATAATAAGCACAAGTATTAACTAAACTCAACTAAAAGCTAGGCTTTGGAAGTCAAATTAAATAAAAATGAATAATTATTCATCATAATAGTGCATTGTTATTGAGATCACATCGAAATAAATATTTTTACTGTCATCATGTTCGACGCCTCTTAAGAACTTTGGCTGATGCTTATTTTTTTTTAATCAACACAATTTTTCAAACAGTTCTAAAAACTAGATTCTAGAATACAAATAATACAAAATAAGATTAATTTTTAATATCATAGTACTTGTAGTAAAGATCATAGATGATCATTAAGTATCAACATTTTATTTATATCATATTCAACGAAACCAAAGCACTTAAGCCGATACTTCTTATTTTTTTTTTTTTAACCAAAAATAAAACAATTTCTTGAAAAATCTTTAAAACTAGATTCTAGAAAACAAACAATACAATAAGATCCATTTGAGATAAATCTACTTGCTATTATTGAGATCGTGTATGATTATATCATCAAGCATCAATCTACTAACTAAAAAATCAATACTTCTTATTTTTTTTTTTTTTTTTTCAAATATTTAAAACTAACCAAATATGTGTCTAAGTCAACTATTCAACGAAAATAAAACATTTAAGTCGATAATTTTTTCTTTTTTCAAAATTAAAAGCAAAACGATGTTTTAAACACCTTCAAAAACTGGATTGTAGAATATAAAAAAGCAATACAATATAAGATCAATTTGAGATAATAGTACTTGCAGTGGATATTATTTATGATTTGCACCATAAAAGCATCAATATTTGATTCATGTAGTATTGAATATAATTAACGAACCTAAACCGATTCTTCTTATTTTCTTCTTAAATTTAAAGTAAAACAATTTTTTAAACATCCCTACAAACTAGATTCTAGAATACAAACAATGTAATATTAGATCATTTTAAGATCATTGCACTTGTACTTAAGATCATAAATGATTATCATGAAGTACTCATCTACTTACTGAAGAACCAATACTCCTTTTTTTTTTTTCAAATATTTAAAATGAATCAGATATGTGTCAGAACGTCAACTACTTAAGATCTAAAACATGAATAAGACAATAATAGAGATATAAATTTATATTTTGATCTTTAAGCTTGACGAATATCCAGATTTTTCTTGTGTGCATTTCTGATTTCCGTAAGTTTCTGACCTATACTTTTCTCAATAGTTTTAACATCCTGAGCCGTCCAACGTTTTTCCCGAGCTATTTCTTGAGCATACGCTAAAAAAGAAATAAGCTCTTATTATTCTATTTACTTACATTACTTTCTTCTTTCAAAAAATGATATTTTTATTTTGTTACTGAAACATTATCTTAAATTGTGTATAGTTTAAATTATAATTACAAAATCTTATACTAAATAGAAAAAATAAAAAAATTAACCAGTGTCGAATTTATTTACTGAAAAAGACACTTACCAACGACGGCATCTTTGGCACCTCCATGCAACGGTAAAACGTTTGGATCTTTCTTCCCCCTCATTGCCTTTCCGGTTAAAGTGCTGCGTTGTAAGATTTCTGCTTTTATCACCCCTTCTAATAGTTGTCGTGCAAGGTGCGATGCTTGAGAAGATGTACGTCTTGCTGTATCTGACACGGTCTTTTTCACATAAATGTTATTTTTTAACAGGACCATCTAGGAAGATAAATATAAAAAATTGAGAGAAAGATTAAATGAATTTTATCAGATATTTTATATCTTTGAATTCCTTACATCGGCACTCGCAACGCCCAAGAGATGATCATCATTGTCTAAACTTGATTGTTGAACTTCTGACTCCCTGCCATTGTTATCTAGCTCTTTATAACAATGAAATTTAAAATATTCATTATTTATTTTTTTGCTTAAGTACTACTAATAGTTAAATAAATAGAGCAGCTCATAAACTTACCATCATTTTTCGTACTTTCCAGTGTAGAGTTTCCACTAGCCGAAGGCGAATGAGTCTTTGAGGATGTATTTTTTCCTCTTTAGGTAGAGAGTTTTTCTTGTTAAGGGCCGAACGATCGGATGAATCGTCTCTACGACTAGAGTGTTGATCTACCTTTCCAGTACTTTTTGGCTTTTCAAGATTTTCAGTTGAATCTTCTAATGAACTAATGTCGGACACTTCATCCTTTTTAGATTTACTATCATCTTCCGAGTTTTCACTAGATGAACTCGATTCATCTTTTTAAACTTTTTGATTTCTATATTTAAAATTAATAAACAAAATCATTAAAAGTAGAAATAATATTCAAACAATTTCCAGAATGTGAATCTATGAGACAGAATTAATTTTTTCTTCATAAAAAAAATAAATAAAATAATTAAAAATTTTTAATTTTTGAAAAAATGCACTTGGAGATTTTTAAATTTCCTATTGTGCATTTTTATATTTTTCAATAATTTCCGTTCTATGTATTTTTTTTTTTTTTTTTTTTTTTCATAAAAACTATCTAATTTTTTTTTCTTAAGAAAAATTCATCATTCTCGTCTAAATTCGCTCAACAGACAGAATAAATTTTTTATTCATAAAAAAATAAGTAAAATAATTTAAAATTTTTGAAAAAATGCACTTGGAGATTTTAAAATTTTCTACATGTGCATTTTTTTATTTTTCAATAATTTTCGCTCTATATATATTTTTTTTTTTTTTTTTTCATAAAAAACTATCTATTTTTTTTTATATATAAGAAAAATTCATCATTGTCGTCTAAATTCGGTCGAGTAATAATTCAATTTATAAAAATTAATACAATAAATTTTAGATTATACCTTAGCTTGTTTATCATTTTCCTTTGATTTATTGGATTTCTTATCATAATCCGAAGGAGAGTAACTTCTTTTTTTTTCTCTCTTGCGTTTTAGTTTGGAATCTAAAATTTATGGCGTGATAAATTTTTTATAATCAGGAAAATTAATTAAACATAAAATTAAAAGTTTATATCGATGAGAGTAAATTGTATAAATAAATCCTACTTACCGGTTTTTTTAATGACGCGGCCAGTGTAAATTTTTGATCTATAAAAAAATTTTGTTTCATCTTCAATTTTAAGAGAAGCCGGATCACCAACAATATCCTCACTTCCGACAATAACATTTGTTTTTAACTCCTTCGATTTAATGGCAAACATTGTGACAAATCAAAGTAGTTATGATAAAGTAACCGCCAATTTTTTCTAGGTTATGTATCTGGCAATACTTTACGACGAAATGAAAACCTATAATTTATAAATTATGTTAAATTATTTTATATGTCAAATAGTATTTTATTAATAGATAGATCGTATTAAATATAATAAAAATAAATATTCATAAGAGACTGAATAATACAAAATAAAAATCGACGCACCGAGGAAAAAATGTATGCCGGAATTTTGGCGGCTACCACGTGAGTGGAAAGCGAGAGAAAATAAGGATACTTCCCCACCCTCCCTACCTTTATATTCAAGCGGTAAAACAGATTTACACGGCCATCATTTTATTAAAATATTTGTCACTATAATCAAAAGCATAATAACTTTTATCTTTTATTTTTAATTAAAATACAAAAAAATACTTGTTATTTACTAAACATACTAACAAATACAAGGTGACTAATAATATGTTGCGTAAGAAATATAAGTCTTGGATGTTGGATGAAAATGCACAGGTAAATATAGACATTATATTTACATTCTTATGTACAATACTTACTATAACCAAATACTCCAATATTATTGATAAATTATTATTAATAATTATCAATAATAATTCTCTTCAATGAATATTTATGAATACTAATGAATTATATTTTTATAGATTCCTTTGAGAACCTGTTATAATTACACTAAAAGAAAATTGGAAAATCTATCAGACGATGATATGAATTTGAATAAAAGATACTGTGAAAATAATATAAACTACGATGAATGATATTGCATTAAGTGATCTCAGCTCGGATAATGATGTTGAAGATGATGATAGCAATCAAGATCCTGATGACAGCAACGGGAGTGAAGATGGTGGTTCCGATAATGAAACCAGCGAATCAAGTGATTCTATTGAAATTACAGATAACGCAGAGACTGAGGACCTAATCATCAACAATAATAATGGTATACTGGAGTATTTATACCAAAATTGTTCGTTAACAACGGATGAAAGTGTTCTAATGCTTTTAGAATTGTACATTCTACATCGAGTTCCTAAGTCTTGTTTAACAACTATTCTAGTTATGCTTCATAAAATGCTACCAAATTCTAACAACTTACCTCATTCTGTATTTAAATTATTTAATTATGCTACCGATTTAACGCCATCAGTTACTATAATAAAGCATTATTATTGTCAAGACTGTTCATCTTATCTCGGAGTTGATAGTAAAATTGAAAAGTGTAATTCATGTGGAGCCAAGAAAAAACAAATATTTCACTTTTTTGAAAGAGATATTGGACAAGTTATTAAATTTTTTTTTGAAGAGTTGAAATTGGCTGAAAAATTACAATCGCCTAGTATTAGTAATGAAAAGAATGTCATTACTGATATGACTGACGGCTCAGAATATCGAAGAATAAATTCCAGAGATTATCGTGGAGTATACGATCTTACATTGATTTTAAATACAGATGGTATTTCTTTAAGCAAAAGCTCCAAAACCAATTGTTGGCCACTGATGATTACTATAGCTGAGTTACCAGAAAATTCGAGAAGTAATTTCATTACTCCTATTGGGCTTTGGTGTGACGGAAAATGTAAGCCGACGATGAATACGTTTTTCAAACCATTTTGTGATAAATTAACAAATTATTACAACGAAGGTATTAAATGGACTAATCCTAGAACCGGTGATGAAATTGTTTCAAAAGTTGTTGCTCCACTTATAATTGCTGATGCTCCGGCGAGAGCGTTAATTCAAAATATCCAAAATTTTAATGGAAAATTTGGCTGTAATATTTGTGAGCTATCATTGAAAAAGTGCAAAACAATCAAAGGAAAGAGAAATAAGAGTACGTATCCTTTCATTGAAGAAGGTGCTAGATTGAGACAAGGACGAAGAATGAAAAAACAAGCACTAAAAGCAGTTGCTTCTGACGGTAAATGTCATGTTAAAGGTGTTAAAGGACATACTGTTGTTTCTAAGTTACCTCTTATCGATCTCGGAACATGTTTGCTACCAGAATATATGCACTCGGCGTTACTTGGTGTAGGACGGCAATTTGCTGAGATCTATGTTAATAAAAAGGCCCTTGGAATTTAAAAAATTGTTGTGCAGCAATTGATAACGATTTATTGGGAATTCGACCACCACATTTCATCAACAGAATGCCAAGAAGCTTATCAGACTTTAAATTGTATAAAGCCTCAGAATACTATTATTTTATCTTATTTTACTCACTTCCAGTCTTGGAAAATCGTCTACCACAAAAATATTTGGAACATTGGATGCTTTTTGTTAAAGGATTATATATGTTACTCTAAGGTCAAATTACAAAACAAGATATAATAAAAGCAAAGGAACTATTAACAGAATTTGTAAAACAAACTGAAATTCTGTACAGTGATCGTGAACTAAGTTATAATCTTCACCAATTTATACATTATCCGCTAATAGTAGAAAGATGGGGCCCTTTGAACCATACATCAGCATTTTCTTTTGAAAATTTTAATGGTTTTTTGACTCATAATACTCACGGAACGAAGCATTTGGGTCAAGAAATAATGAATCATCTGAAAATTATTGAAGGGATCCAAGTTTTAAAAAATCGAGTTCAGGTCAACAATGAAGTGAATCCATCATGTCAGTCCTCGACAAATAAGCTCTTGGGACAAATCGTTAATGTTGAGTTGAATGATAATGAGCTTAACTTGATTGAATCAATTCGTTTGGATTCAATGAATTTAAAAATTTATAGTAAAGCTGAAATTAATCGGGAATTATTTACTTCTGAGCTTTATAAAACAATTAAAACAAATAGCTTTACAGTAAAATTAATTTTATTTAACAATTTGGTAACTTATGGATCAATAAAATTTTTTGTAGCAGTGGAAGGTATGGTATGCTTCGTTTTAGAAAAATTTATAATTGAAGAAAAAAGATTCTTTGGTAATTCAGAACGATTGAAAATTAATCATATAATACCAATAATTGAGAGTAAAAAATTAATCTTTGTAACTGTAAATAAAATTAAATCCATAAATCATGTATTGCGAGTAAAGGACTTTGTATGTGATGATTTGAAATTATTAAAAAATACATTTTGAGAAATTGATAATTTAATTTAATTAAAATGTTTTTTTTTTTTTTTTTTTTTTTATGAGAAATGTAAAGTAAATAAATTATAAATGATGAACCATAACAAAATGACTTGACTATTTTACTTATAAATGCATTTTTATTGTCATTTAATTAACGTTGTCAATGCATACTCTATTATGATTATTCCAGGAAAAAATCTGCATGCATGTCCATGCTTAACCAAGCATGAATCAAGCATGATCACGCATAAACATGCATGAACCATGGATAATCGTGTCTGGTCAAGCATGATTTATGCAAGGTCCTACTCAATCATACATCTTAATACTAGGTGATGATAAACGATCCTGCGTGACCTTGCATAATCCATACACAATCATACTCGAGTATGCCCGACTGTGTACAATCGAACTGAAAGGCCGTGCATGAGCTTGCATAATAAAGCATGCGCATGTAAGAAACTACATAATTCATGCTTGACCAAGTCTAATCATGCACGATAACTTTCAACGCAGCTAAACTTATCATGCATGACTATGCACGGTCTTGAATAGACATGTACAGTTATTCTTCGCCAAGGTTAACCATACATGACCACCTGTGAGTGGCCAGAATGATCAAGCTCGAGCCTGCTTGACCGTGCGTGACTTTGTATGATCAATCATGATTGGACTTCACCAAGCTAGGCCATGTACTTTTAGTTTTTACTTTGCTTCAATGATCATGTAAGCCCTTACATGTAAGTAGGACCTTGCATAAATCATGCTTGACCAGACACGATTATCCATGGTTCATGCATGTTTATGCGTGATCATGCTTGATTCATGCTTGGTTGAGCATGGACATGCATGCAGATTTTTTCCCGGGATAATAAAATTTCAGGTAGTTGAAAACTCATTCCCCATTAAGCAAGAAGGCATACTTGGTGCACCCTTCTTACAGAAAGAAGAAGCTCAGTTAATTTTTAAAGACAATTTACCTGGTCAATTAATTTTAAATGAACATACATCTCATTTCCTACCCCCTAGGACAAAGAAATTTCTGACAACTAAAGTCAAAGGCGATCGCGAAAAATCTGGATATATTAGAAGGGTTGATGCCGGACCCGGGATACACTTAGGTGAAGTATTAGCAACACGAAAAAGAGGATACCTAAAAATCTTCGCTATTAACATACTATCCAACCCAGTAAACTTAACTATTCCTCCGGTGGAAGTAGAAGATTTCGAAGCCCTACCATTATACCCGCGAACACAAAATTCGATGGCTGAAAAGAAAATAACCGAACATAACGCCGCGGCAAGATTTGCGCTTTTGACAGAAAATCTCAATCTAGACAACTTAAATGAAATAGAAAAACTTAGTATCCTAACAATTATTAAACAATTCCCATTTCAATTCCACCTTCCAGGAGATAAACTACAAGCTACAGACGTATTACAACACAAAATAGTTACCATAGACGAGGTGCCGATTAATACAAAGCAATATCGAAACCCCCAACTATTAAAACGCGAAATTCAGAAACAAGTAGACGAACTTCTTAAAGCCAAAATTATCCAAAATTCAGACTCGTCATATAATTCACCGGTATGGATTGTCCCGAAGAAACCAGGTCCTTCAAACGAACCCCGTTGGCGAATGGTTATTGATTATCGCGGTTTAAATGAAAAAACGATTAATGATGCATATCCACTTCCCAACATAATAGATATCCTCGACCAGTTAGGGAATGCAAAATACTTCACCACCCTCGACCTCGCTTCTGGATTTCACCAGATACTGATGGATCTTAACTCGAAACATAAAATAGCATTTTCTACCCCTTTCGGTCACTACGAATTCAATCGTATGCCCTTCGGTCTCAAAAATGCCCCCGCGACCTTTCAACGACTCATGGACCGTATCCTTTCGGGACTGCAGGGAGTCGAGTTATTTGTTTACATGGACGACATTGTGGTCTATGATAACTCATTGGAAGAACATTCACGTAAACTAAAAAAATTACTTGCTCGACTACAAAATGCCGGTCTTGCCCTATCTCCCGAGAAATGTCATTTTTTGCAAAAACAAATAGTATACCTGGGACATCTAATTACCGATGAAGGTGTGAAACCTGACCCCCAAAAAATTCGTGCCGTCAACGATTTTCCTATCCCTAATAGCAAAAAGCATATAAAATCCTTTTTAGGATTAATCGGATATTATCGGCGGTTTATTCAAGACTTTTCTAAATTAGCTAAACCATTAATTTCATTATTAAAAAAAGACACCATCTTTAAATGGGGTGACGCTCAGCAAAAAGCTTTTGAAACTCTAAGGGACACAATATGCAGTGAACCATTACTCCAATATCCAGATTTTACTAAGAAATTTATAGTTACCACAGACGCCTCTAACTATGCACTAGGTGCGGTTTTAAGTCAAGGAACAATCGGTAAAGATTTACCAATCTCTTTTGCCTCCCGAACACTCTCTAGTACAGAAATAAATTATTCTACTACGGAAAAGGAACTCCTTGCTATTATTTTCGCAGTACAACACTTTAGACCTTATTTATACGGTCACCCTTTCACCTTAGTAACCGACCATCGTCCTTTAACCTGGCTCCATAATACAAAAGATCCTACATCAAAACTATTGAGATGGAGAATCAAATTAAATGAATACGACTTTGACATTGTTTTCAACCTGGTAGAATTAATTCTAACGCCGACGCCCTTTCACGAAATCCCGTTGACATTGACACAGACAAAACCTTGAATGTTAAAGACAAACAGTATAAAATTATGTCAATAAACTCTAGAAATCTGGAATCGGTACTTGACTGCGCAGACAAGATACCAGTTATAGGTTTCGCCACGAGTGCAAATACTGATAATGAGACAGTTAGCGAATCAGATATCGAAACATTTGTAGGATCAATTTTCTTAGTTAACAACTCAGATAACTCTTCAGAAATAATTAACGTAAATAACTTAGATCTATCATGTAATGGTAAAAACAAAACGGCCCCAGTACACTCAAAAGATAATCAGTATCAGAATGTTCTTTCGGGAACAAATTTACGTTCAGGGGCTTTACATGTTTACTCGGAAACTCAGGCCTTAGGGCTCTGTAACAGCGACGTGCGATGGGAGCCCCACTCTTATCAGAAGGTTCAAAACGCAAACCCAACACAACAGCCGTTAGGCTGTAAGAATGGGGAGCGGAATGAATCAAATATCAGGACTTTGCAAGCGCATCGTTTGGATGTACCTTGCGAGTCAACTATCAGAAATAATATCAGGACTTTGCAAGCGCATCGTTTGGATGTGCCTTGCGAGTCAAACATCAGTAATAATATCAGTATAAACATCAGTAATAAAGTTTCACTTGTACCGCCATCACCTAAGTCTGTTAAAGACCCTATCAGTGGCATACAATGTGGAAAAAATCTTGAGAGTGTATTGGAGGGTTGTTCAACAGCTTCTGAAAAAAGACATAATGAAAATACAGATGATAATGACTTGACAAATAAACGGAAGAAATCTAACTATCAAGAAATACGAAAAATCCTATTCATGGTTCCTTTGCGACTTTCCTACACTAAGGACAAATTAAGTATGCGAAAAGATAATATCATTCAATTAATTTCTGCTGATTGTACTTTTATATCTAGAGCAAGTAGGGAACAGCTCGACCAAGGAAAATTTTCTATTGAAAAATTGTTGGAAAATCCCGGGAACGTTGGTGAAGTTATCGCTACTCGTTGGAACCAGAACTACATCCTACACCTGATCTTTCAAAGTACTAAAAATGAACAACCCGAGAGTAGTAATATCAAGAGTTGTATATCAGCGTTAAAAATTTTAATGGAACATTTAAATATAAAAACCGCTAGTCTGTCGAAATGTAAAAACGAGTACTCTCCTAAATTTTGGTCTTTAATTGAAAATAATTTACGGGATAAATTTGCAAAACAAGATTATCACTTCACGGTCTGCTCTGGCGAAATACACTTACCTCCGCCAAATGAACAAAAAAATATTATCGAGGAATATCACAATTCAATTGTAGGCGGTCATTTCGGTATAAAAAAAATTATATAATCGTATTAGAGACGATTTTTATTGGAAGAACATGATGAGCGATATAACAAAGTTCGTGAAGACCTGTAATAGCTGTCAAAAAAATAAATTAGTAAGGGTCAAAACAAAACAACCTATGAAAATAATAGACACCCCAGACGCAGCTTTCGATAAAATACAAATGGACATCGTCGGTCCCATTCCCTTAACAGCCAATGGATATCGTTATTTGTTAACCATACAAGACAACCTCACTAAATATTCTGATGCCATCCCGATATCGAAAACAGATTCTGTCACCGTTGCCCTTACTTTCGCGAAAAATTTTATTGCTAGGTTCGGGTGTCCAAAGGTAATACATACAGACCAGGGTAGTAACTTCACTAGTCAAATGATAAAAACATTCTGTCAAATCTTTAAAATTAAACAAATTCGATCAACAGCTTTCCATCCAGAATCTCTAGGCTCACTCGAACGGGCGCATCACGTGTTCGTAGAGTATTTCAAACATTACTGTACAGAAGAAGATTGGGATCAATGGATTGTTTATGGAATGTTTTCTTATAATACAGCAGTTCACGAGTCAACCGGTTTTACCTCGTATGAACTCATTTTCGGGAGAAAAGCACGAATTCCTTCAGAATTTGCAAAAGAAGAGATCCCTAGAACCTACATCGAGTATTTTGATAATTTATTTAATAAGATTACCACTGCACAAGCTACTGCTGGAGAAAATCTGCGCCGAGCGAAAACCCGATCGAAAGCATATTACGATAAAAATCAAAACCCAAAAGAATTTAGAGTAGATGATCTGGTATATCTTCTAAAAGAACCAAAACAGTCCAAGTTTGATCAACAATGGGTCGGACCCTATAAAATTATAGAAATATTTGAAGACTCAAATGTCATGATAGCAATTAATAACAGTAAAACGAAAGTGGTACATTCCAATAAATTGAAACTTGCGCACATCCGACCAGACATTATCCCATGCATTGTAGGCGATGACAACAAGGATAGTTAACAATTATAAACAAATATAAAAGTTGTTGTTGATAACAACACCTTTTAAATTAAGGGGGAAGGTGTAATGTCATCAGCGGAATCCGTAAGATGACGCTGCAATCAGGAGGCGCGAATTTAAATTGTCCGATAATATGTAAAACTATAATTGTTAATAACAAATACAACATCCGGTTAAATCAACATCCAAAAAGAAATCTTTATGGCTCATAAATTTTAGGTAACACTCTTTTGGAGTAAACAATAAATAAATAAATCCTTGTAAACCTCTTCAAAACATATACACTCGAATATGACCCACACGTGGCGCCTAACAATTAGACCTTCGTGGAAACACATAAAAAGAAAACACATGTTGAACCTTTCAAGGGGTTCCCTTAACCATTTAGATATCCTACAACAACATTTCCCAAAATCAATAAAATATAAATACAAAATAAGAAAACTTAAAATTATAAAATTCAAATAACAATGGCACGGTTGTTAGTAGTGAAGCTGGGGGGTGATACCGACATTACAGGAATCTGTTCTACCGACAGATGGTTCGTGTCCGTGCTAAGTACCATTTGTCGATATGTGTGACCTGTTTTACCGACAGTTTGAGGATATGGTCGAGGTTTTGCAGGTGGCGCTGGTGGTGAATTCCGCCGCCATCTTACTGTCCGCCATTTTCCCGCCATTTTTAAAATTTATCCGCCATTTTGAATTGTGAATCCGTCATTTGAATCCGCCATTTTGAATCCGTCATCTGGTGGCTGCTATCAGCCATTTGAATCCGCCATCTGGTGGCTGCTATCTGAAATCCGCCATTCTGAATCCGCCATTTTGAATTTGCTATCTGAAATCCGCCATCTGGTGACCGCTATCCGCCATTTTGAATTGTGAATTCACCATTTTGTTAAAAATGCACCTGTGATCTAACCATCAACTATAGGTTGCTTAGATCACAGGTGCATTTTATTGTTCATAATCTGAAAAGGTTTATATATTCAAACTGCATGTATGACGAGTACATGCGAGAAGATACACCATCTGGTGAGGTTTTTGTCAACCTTAGGTTTAAGCTTGTTCAAGGTCATACGCAGTTTTCTTTGTTCTCCTGCGTAGTAGATGACGTCATCAGATAGGTTTGAACCTGTTCAAGGTCGCGTAACTGCGTAGTTTTCTTTATTCTATTTCTAACTGCGTAGTAGATGACGTCATCAGACAGGTTTAGACTTGTTTTGTGAAAGGGGTGGGGGAAATTTCCACGAACCAGACGACTCATTCTGTTCTAGAATTTTCTTACTGCGCAGTAGATGACATCATCAAACCGGTTTCGAGGTAGAGGAGTGGGGGTAACTGCGCAGTATTTTCTGCCTATATAAGCAGCTCGCTGAGAGCGTACTTCATAAAAAACGAAGTACATCTCTCATGATTAAACAGTATTCAGTGTTATATAAAATATAGTGAAGTTTAGTGTTGTGAAGTACGCGAGTATAGTCCAGTGTGCAAAAACTATTGTGTGCATAAACTGTAGTCCAGTGTACCAAGAACTATCGTGTAAATTCAGTGTGTGTATAAACTATTGTGAACATAACCTATAAACAGTGTATATAACCTACAAACAGTGTATATATCCTATAAAAGTGTACATAACCTATAAACAGTGTATATAACCTATAAACAGTGTGCATAACCTTCAATATTGTGTAAACAGACAGTAGTGAAGTGTGCGTCTTCCCAAGATGGCTCAACCTAACCTCATTGAGGCTCTCAAAAACTTGGTGGACACTATTGCTGTCTCATATGCTGATCTGTTAGGCGAGCAGCTCACTGATAATCATCGTCAAAGGTGTTTAAGGGTGTGCAATGAAACTATCCAGTACTTCAACACTATATTACTCGATCCTGGAACATCAATTCAAGTGAGACGAAGTGTTCAAGCACACATCAACCAACTCAACTGGTTTGCCGATCAGTTCTCCAGACTCGGTAACCTAGTTGTTGGTGGAGATCTTAACCAAGGAGTCAAATGGTGGGACTTGGAAAACGCTTTCGCTGGTAACATCCAGACTGGATGTATTATCAACCAGCATCACAAAGATCCAGCATCATTTCTCCAGGCCTCAAGGGACATCGTCATCAACAAGGTGCAGAGTGTCTTGAGAGATCTGGCAGGGTTGAAAGTGAATGTTGAACTCTTTTGCACATTCCGGAAACATCAACAAGACATAGAAGAACGAAAATCTTTTGTCACCAAAAGTCGCGAGATTCTCCCTGCCACATCTCTTCAGGATTGGTTTAGTCAACATGTCTACGACAAATTACTACAAAGAATCGAAGATTTTGAACATGAGGGTTCTGGATGGAGTCTGCTTGGACCGAACAGCTTGATGGTGACTATGTCAAGATTCGCACCAACCCAAGTTGGAAACTCCACCTTCGTTAGATTGCCAAAGGATATTGTCAAGAAGAATGCGGTTACAAACATCCAAAATAAGGATGAGTTCTGCTTCCTGTGGTGCGTCAATGCTGCGTTACATCCACCTGTTCTCAATCCAGAACTACCTGAAGAATATCAACACTTTAGCATCAGATTGAACTATGAAGGTATAGAATTTCCAATTAAACTTAATGACATTCCGAAATTTGAAAAAATGAATAATCTTAGCATTAACGTATACAGTATAGAGTCGGAATTTACGAGTAAAAAGTCTGAGAAAAGTGTTATTATTCCATTATATTTAAGTAACTCTGAATCAAAAATACCTGCAATTCATTTATTGATGATTAAAAAAAGTGTAAATTATACAGATAATTTAGATCATATTGAGTCAGTCTTTGCATGGATACATAATCTTTCCGGATTAATTACTAAACAAATAACTAAAGGTAAACATAAATTGTACTTTTGCGATCGTTGCTTGAATCATTTTAAGCATCAAAAAAGTTATAAAGAACATATATCTGATTGTTTCAAATCTAACAAAGTCCGCATGGACTTTCCGAACGAAAAAAACCGAGTTTTGAAATTCAAAGATTTCAAATCTAAAGATCCTGTACCGTTTGTAGTCTATGCAGATCTTGAATGCATACTCGAACCCCAGGGAGATGATGTCAAAAAAGTTCACAAGCATGTTCCACACAGTATTGCTTACTATGTACATTGTAGCTATGACAATACATTGTCTAAATTTGAATTGAACCGTTCTCCAGATTGCATCAACTGGTTTGTTAAACAATTAGAATCATTAGCTATTGACTTTGAAAAAATTTTAAAGAATCCCATCAAAATGAAACCTCTTACCAAAGAACAACAAGATAGGCATAATCAGACAACTGTTTGTCATATCTGTGAAAAACCTATAACATCTCCTAATGATAAAGTCTATGATCATTGTCACTTCACCGGGAACTATAGAAACGCTGCTCATAAATCATGTAACGTTAATTATCAGAAATCTACCATTATCCCCATTGTCTTTCATAATTTATCCGGCTATGACTCACACTTTATAATTAAATCCTTAGCTACAGTATTTGAAGGTGAAATTTCATTACTACCGATCAATAAAGAGCGTTACATTTCTTTTACAAAATCAGTTAAAAATACTTCAGTCTCTTTAAGATTTATTGATTCATTTAGATTCATGGCTTCCAGTTTAGAGAAATTAGCTTCATACCTTGATGATAGTGACAAGAAAATTACACAATTACATTACCCAGACCCTGATAAATTCAAATTAGCAACACGTAAGGGTGTATTCCCATATGAGTACATTGATAATATTGATAGACTTGATGAAAAACAGCTGCCTGATCAGGATTCATTTTTTCAAAATTAACCAACTCTACCATTTCTGATAATGATTATGCATTTGCTCAAGTAGTTTGGAATGAGTTTGATATTAGTACTCTCGGTGAATACTCAGATTTATATTTGAAAACAGATGTACTTCTTTTAGCTGACGTGTTTGAAAATTTTAGATTGAGTTGTTTCAAAACATACAATCTTGATGCCCTACATTTTTATACAGCACCAGGTCTTTCAAACTCTGCAATGTTGAAGCATACTGAAGTAGAACTTGAACTGTTAACTGATCCTGAGATACTTCTTTTCATTGAAAAGGGTGTTCGTGGTGGGGTATCGATGTGTGCTAATAGACATGCTGAAGCTAACAACTGGTATATGGGCAAAGATTTTGATTCAAACAACCCCGAAACATACCTGATGTACTACGATGTAAATAATTTGTATGGCGCAGCGATGAGTATGTCTTTACCCCAGGGTAAATTTGAATGGGTTGAAAATGTAGATAATGTAGATCAGTTTTTCAATGATGATGAAAGTGTAGGCTACATCCTTGAAGTAGACCTACACTATCCTGAGAAATTACATGATCTACACAAAGATTTGCCTCTCTGCCCTGAACATTTTATACCACCTGGCAGCAAACAACAAAAATTAACAACAACTCTGTATGATAAGACTAATTATGTAATACATTATAAGAATTTGAAACAATGTTTAGATTTAGGCTTAGAACTTAAGAAAATACACAGAGTCTTGAAATTTGAACAATCAGACTGGCTCAAATCATACATTGATAAAAATACTGATTGTCGAAAAATAGCGAAAAATGATTTTGAGAAAATTTTACAAGTTGATGAACAACGCGGTTTTCGGAAAGACAATGGAGAATGTTCGTAAATACAAAGAAGTTTGGTTAAGAACAAAGTGGGCGGGGCGTTATCAGGTATCAGACCTGATTTGTAAGCCAACCTTCCACAGCGTAACTGTATTTGATGAGGATATAGTCATAATTGAAATGAAAAAAGCTAGAGTTGTTTTTAACAAGCCAATCTATGTAGGCTTTAGTATCTTAGACTTATCCAAGACTTTTATCTACGATTTCCATTATAATTATGTGCTTAAAAATTATGTAAATACTTCAAAATTATTGTACACCGACACAGATAGTTTAATTTACCAATTTAATGTACCGAACGTATACGAAGACATCAAACGTGATATCTCAAGGTTTGATACCTCTGACTACCCACCCCAAAATGTCTTCAACATGACGTTAGCAAACAAAAAGGTCCTGGGGCTTATGAAGGATGAGAACAATGGAAAAATCATGTCCGAGTTTGTGGGTCTCAGAGCCAAGCTCTACGCCTTCGAGATTCACAATCCTGAGAAGGAAAGAGATAGGATCAAGAAACGGGCAAAGGGTGTTGGAGGATCAACCTTGAAGACAATCACGTTTGATGACTTCAAACGATGCCTGTTTGAAAACGTATTATTAAGAAAAGAGCAGTACATGATAAAAAGTAAAAATCATCAAGTACACACAATAAAGCAGGAGAAACTTGCTCTCAGTTGGGGTGATGATAAACGTCAACTTATTGAGGCTAGCACTGATACCCTACCATGGGGTTACAAGGGGCCACTAGTTTTTAAGAAAAGAAAGATTGTGCAAGATAATAATAATGATAATAAGAAGCAAAAATTACTGTAAAATTAGTAATATTAAAAAACAATGTAAATATAGTTTTAAGGTTTGTAAATAAAAACAATATATAATTTGTGTTTTACATATTAGATTTATTTATCCAACTATTATGCTTAGTATCAAATCCTAGCCATTTAACATAGTATTTATTTCCACGTTTTCTAATTACTTTTTCAACAAGATATACATCTGGATATTTGACTTTGCTGAGTTCTTCATTGTAAAATCCTCCTTCAATTGGTTGATCCTGATAGTCCACGAGCTTGTACGTCGTTGGATTCGTGTTCTGCACCGACTTGATTGTGAAGATTTCTGTTGTCCAGTTTGGTGTGTATCCCTTGTCAAACACATGCTTGTACTTGCTGATTCGGACTTTGTCTCCAACTTTAAACTTCTTCTGTTGTGATTTGACTTGCAGTGGTTGATATATGTTTTCCAATAGTTGTTTCTCCTGAGCAGCGGGAACATCGACAGGTTTCATTTTGATGGTACTGTGTTTGGTGTTGTTGTAAGTATTCACCAAGTCATCAAGTATATCGGTCCACTTGTAGCTGCCATGAGCTGTAAACTCTCGCCACATTTTAGTCTTGAGTGTTCTATTGAAACGTTCACATATGGATGCTTTGAGATTGCTGAATGTTGAATATAGATTTATCTTGTGCTGCTTCATCAGATCTTTAAATTCTTTGTTGTAAAACTCTTTACCCTGATCAACATGGAGATTCTTAGGTACACGACCTTGCTGGAGTACAGACTTCATAGCACTAGTGACATCTACACCACCTTTTGATTTAATTGGAATTGCCCAGGCATATTTAGAAAATATATCTATGATTGTAAGCAGATACTTGTGTCCTTTATTGACTGTCGCATATGGAATCATCTCAACCAAGTCAGCTTGCCAAGTCTCATCGAGACCTCGGATGTCAACATGACGACGTTTATAGTTCCTGCGAGCTGGTTTGTGAAGCTCTTCAGCTATCACTGTCTTTTTGTCGTTCATTGAGTTTCTCAGTGAGATATTTGATATTATTTTGGTGAGAGGAAAGTACTGCTTTAACTTCCTCAATAGTCGTCTGCAAATTTCCCACAGCAGCTTTCAGTATTACTATTTCAGAGTGTAAATGTGAAATAATCTCTTTCTGTTCACTGTCTATACTTTTATTCAGTTCAGACATCTGTCTCAGTACAAACTGCACTGTCGCCGCATCATGTTCATTTGAAGGATTACCGAGATTGCACAGCCTTTTATTCTCAATGTTATAGTTTCCATCAGAAGTTACATTGAAACCTCTACCAGCAGGGCCTCGTTGACCTGACTTATCATTGTCCAGTGGACGTCCAAATATATCGATGCTCATGGTTGTGAACACTTTGACTGTCAGCGTGTGAATGATTTAATTTTTCAGAAGCTTTTAATATATAACTCCAGCCTCCCTAAGCTCTTCAATAATTGACATGATTTCATTCGTGTGACTTGGATTTCCAGCAGCTTGAGATGCCATAAGTAGTTGCAAACGATCAACTAGTTCATTTGGATCATCCCAGTAAACATAGTCCATTGGTAATCTCTGTTTTCTTGCAATCATATATTTTGGTAACCCTTTACCGAACTTGGTGATAAAATCAGCAATGTATTTATTGAACTTGATTGTTGTATCTTCATAAATGGTACGATTTGGATCATAATTTTTCCTATGAGCGTTGGTATGTTGAATTATGTCCAAGTACTTTTTCTTATCATCTGGGGTGATGAGTGCATCCTCTGGTGATTTTCTAAATAATAATTCCAACAACCCAGGAGTTATTGGATAATTTTTTTCTTTGACAGTTATTGTATCATTTGCAAATGAAATAGGTGAATCACCCATATGCATTTCACCGCGTTTTCTGCGTACACCATATCTCATATCATTATCTTTATGTTTTTTACTTAAACGTTGTAGATAATTAGTGAGAAGAGGATTTCTACGAGCTGGAGTACTTGTTGATGGTGGTGGCTGAGTAATAGCAAGTGTTGTATTATCAAATGAACTTTCATCATCTGTTATTAAACTGTTGTATACTTCTGGATCATCATACAGAGATTTTTCAACCTCTTGTTTTTGAACCTGTGGTTTTTCTTCTTTTTTAATATTTTCCCCTTTCAACTTTGAAGATTCAACTATACTCTGGAGTGGTGTCACAATAGGCTTGAACATTTCCTCCATAGCTTTCTCAGCTGTATCTTTACCCAACTTCAGCATCTTGTGCTTTCGTCGGATGGCATCACTGGCTTGAGATATCTGATGCAGAATATCTTTCTGCTTTGATATTTCTTCAGGCTTCATGTTGACAGGTTAACGTCTACAGCATGTATGACTATCACACTCTAAAGTACCTCAATTTATACTAATGAAGCAGTCGAATCCTTTGCGATACCTACCACTGTTCAATTCACTGTCTTTATCTATTACCACAAACCCATATTTATTCCAACATGCCGAGCATAAATCTCTGAATGAGTTGTACGACATGTGTGTATTGACATGATCATTATAAATATGCTTCAGATTCATTTCATCTTGACGGAATAGCACGAGAAAGTTTGCATTATCTCTAATCAGATGCTTCGGTATTCGTGTATAAGTTTGACAGAGATAAAAGCTGTCTACATCCTTGTGTCGACCCATGCAGAAAAAAGCCTTGATGTGATCTTGTTTTTCACAAGCAACATCATCAAATATCATCAGGGAGTTAGGTTTAGCATCTTCAGGCTTGATTACAGCTTCATGTTCACTGAATGTGAAGAATCCAATACCATCAATCTGTTTAAGCAGCGTCTCCAGGAACTGATACTTTGGTTGGTTAAGAGACTTTGAGTAAAGATATATATTCTCAAACCTCAAACCGTTTGGATGTACAATAAGAGACAGTAGAGCGTTGGTCTTTCCACAGTTTGATGGTCCGCAAAACACTGCACGGATACTGTTGGGAAGTAATGCACCGTGTCGTTTGAGTTTCACACCGGTCCCTTGAACAATTTGATCAAAATTGATAACTGGCAACTGAGCTCTTGGTTTGTTGTCCATGACTGCTGATTAGATTCTGAGCTCAAGGGGTATATATACCAGCTTATATAGATTAGCATGTCAGTCTTTGATGTGACATGTCTGAGAGCAGACGTGGTGAAGGTTTATTCAACAACATAATCAATAAGCTTCCACTTGAACTTCACATACCAGGATATCAGTATTGTGGTCCAGGTACAAAGTTAGCTAAGAGGTTAGCTCGAGGTGATCCAGGCATAAATCCTTTGGACTCTGCGTGTAAGGAACACGATATAGCTTACTCTAAAAATCGTGAAAATTTGGAAGCCCGTCACGAGGCTGATAAAAATCTTGCTGAGAAAGCGTGGCAACGATTTCAAGCGAGGGACGCTACTATTGGTGAAAAAGCTGCTGCTTGGAGTGTGAATAAAATCATGAAGTTGAAAAGACGTTTCGGTATGGGTCTTAAAAAAGAAAAACCTATTACCAAGCGTAAGACAATTAAAAGAAAAACAATGAAGCGTAAGACAGTCAAAAGAAAGACAACCAAGAAGAAGGATGTTGCTCTGAGACAGATTGTTGATGAAGCTAAAAAAAGTCCATGCAGCCTGGTGGAGATCCAGTTAAAACAGCTCTTGGAGGTGCCCGCAAAGCTGTCAAGAAAGTTGGTGGGAAGAAAAACGTTCGATTGCCTCGTATTCTACCAGTTCCATCAAAGATTGGTGGAGTACTTCCATTCTTGATTCCCCTGTTTGCAGGGTTATCAGCGGTTGGTGCTCTAACAGGTGGAGCTGCAGGTGTTGCAAAAGCTGTGAACGATGCCAGCGCAGCCAAAAATCAATTAGCTGAAAAGAAACGTCACAACTTGAAGATGGAGGAAATAGCTGTAGGTAGAGGATTATACCTCAAACCTTACCGCAGTGGTATGGGACTTTATCTGAAACCATACCCAGAAGGAGCTGGCTGCAAGAAGTCAAAAAACCAGTAGAGCTACCACATCGAGCACTGACTAACATCGACTTATTAAAGTATGCCAAGCTGCTTAAAATTTCAAATTTTCGTGGAGTTTTCATGAGAAATGATTTACCAAAATCTGGACCAAAGACAAACGAATCAGCAATAATAAATTTGGATGATAAACTTGGGCCTGGAACTCACTGGGTTGCATACAAGAAGAATCATAATCAAGTAATTTACTTTGACAGTTTTGGTAATCTACAACCCCCACAAGACTTGATGAAATATCTCGATGTAGGTAGCGTAAAGTACAATCATAAAATATATCAAGACTTTGATACAATCATATGTGGACATTTGTGCTTAAAATTCCTGGCTGGACAACTATAAATTGAAGTGAGTCGAGACAACAAGCGTCAGTCATGGCAGAGTCATTCACCTTGACACTATCCGGAAACGCCTCCATACTGGAGGCAAATTATTTTCCACCGATTGAGCTATCACCAACAAAAAATTATGTTCTTGGGCTTGTTAAGCTCCTAACATTTAATTCAATACCAAATATTGATGTTGGTGCTAATAAATTTTATGTGTCATCAAAAAGATCCAAAAGAAGTACAATCAAGAGATTTCAAGAAATAACTATACCAACAGGGAGTTATGAAATTAAAGATATTGAAACTTATATAAACAAGATATTACCTGAACTAAGTTTCACTTTAAAAGCAAACAACAATGAGTTGAGAAGTGAAATAAAATGTGATCAATATATAAATTTTGAACCTGAAGATTCCATTGGATCATTACTTGGATTTACCAACCGCGTGCTTGAACCTAACACAGCACATAAATCTGATTTACCAGTCAAAATATTGAAAATCAATGCTCTGAGAGTCGAGTGCAATATAACTACTGGATCGTACATCAATGGTGAGAAGAATCACACAATCCATGAATTTTTCCCGAGGGTTCCAGCAGGATATAAGATATTGGAAGTGCCAACAAACATCATTTACCTACCAGTCGCCGTACGAGCAATACACAACTTGAGGCTCCGCATTGTTGATCAGGACGGGGAATAGCAAATTTCCGTGGCGAGACTATCACGATAAGACTGCATATAAAAAGTCTGTAATGGGTATCGTATATGAGACAAAGACTGGTAACGGGTATAAAAGGATTGCAGGATGTCCAAAGATTATCAGTCATCATCGAGCTCTGAAAGTGTTGACACGTCAAAACGCAGAGTTTCTAAAAAGTCTAGGACTAAAATTACGTGGAAAATTCACAAGATAAAAATAAATTTTTGTTGTCTAGCTTGTGTGATACCATGGCGGAAATCTTAGATATAAAAAAATCAATTATTTTCGATGAGTCTATTGCACACTGTGAAGCTCATTCACACTTACCATATGCATCATCAACATTCAACAACAGTGATGAAATCAGGATTGCTGTTCAACATCAAGATCTGTGCTTGCTCCCAAGCAAGAGCACATTACATTTTTATGGAAGAATGAGGAAAGCTGATGGTACTGCTGTAAGTGCTACTACGAAGATGGTCAACATGGCTGTTTGTCATATGTTTGAAGAGATACGTTATGAACTCAATGGTGTAGAAATCGATAGATGTAAGAATGTTGGTATCACCAGTGTTATGAAAGGATACGCTTCTCTGAGTCCGGGACAACAAAATATTCTGGAAAATGCTGGTTGGATTGTTAATGAAGATGACAACAAGCTGACTGATAATAGCGGTTACTTTGATGTCTCAGTACCGCTGAGTTTCATTCTTGGATTTGCTGAAGATTATCAACGAATTATCGTGAATGCCAAGCATGAATTGATACTGATCAGATCAAATACTGATCAAAATGCTTATGTTGTTACCGTTGAGAATGAAAATGTTTCAATTACGATTCAAAAAATTGAGTGGATTGTACCATACATAACAATGTCTGACAAGCAAAATATCGAGGTGTTGAATTACATAACCTCCGATCCAGCTATTCCAATCAGTTTCCGGACTTGGGAATTGTATGAGTATCCACTGCTACCAGCTACCAACAAGCATATTTGGATAATCAAAACAACAAATCAGCTTGAGAAACCTCGTTTTGTTATCCTTGGATTCCAAACAGCAAGAAAGAATCAACCGGATCAAAATGCAAGTGAGTTTGACCACTGCAACATTAGAGACATTAAGCTGTTCTTGAACTCTCAGAGTTATCCATATGGAAATTTGAACCTCAACATTGTGCATAATCAGTATGCCTTGATGTATGATATGTACACAAATTTTCAAAGTGCTTACTATGGGAAAGAAGCTGAACCGCTATTGGCTAAGAAAAAATTTCTAAGTACAGCACCTCTGTATATAATTGACTGTTCCAAGCAGAACGAGTCAATCAAGTCTGGACCTGTGGATATACGCCTGGAATTTGAATCATCAGCACAGTTTCCAAATCAAACTGCTGCTTACTGCTTGATAATTCACGACCGAATAATTGAGTACAATCCCATCAGCAGCACTGTGAGAAAACTTACTTAATGGTGCAGTTTGGCCCCAAGCCCACCATACATTACATGTATGTATGGGACTTTGCATCCAGACAAGCGAGGAAAGGACCATGGGAACAAGCAGCAAGAGACGGAGAACGATTTCACCGACGAATACAACAAATAAATAAAATTATTGATCCTGTACTAATCAATAAACTTAATGTAATCAATAAACTTAATGTAGTTAAAAATAGCAAATAAAGAAAAAACTTTTTTATAATTTTGGGTTTTTAATTATAAACCTTACTATAATAAGTATAAAAAATTATTTAGTATAAAAGTTAAGTATAAAACAATTATTTAGAATAAAAGTTAAGTGCACATATCAAAACACAATTCTCTCACAATTTCTGTAATTGATTTCCCAGAGTGATTAATAAGCTTGAATTTATTATAATTGGCCCCAATGTAGTGTCGATTTAAAGTATTGCATAAGATTAAAAATTTCATTTTAAATATCATATCAGGATTGTTGAGATATTTCTGGTTGGTGGTAGCAGGGAAGAACGTTGAAAAGTGGTTTTCCAGATCGATTTCAACGTTGAGTCCATGATCTGTCATAACCGTTCTAATCCCAGTTAGCTTGTAAGTTTTTCCCACCTCAAGTTCACACATCCTCTTGAACATCAACGCGCTTGGAGTTTTATCTTCAACTTTGACACGCTTGAAAGTTGTTGATCTCTCAATTTCATGCATTGTATCAGTAACAGGATGTTTACGGTACGGTGCCATGATTGAGATTTCTTCAGCAGATTTCAAGTAGCAGATTCCAGCACGAGGTATCAGATTTCAACAGCTGGTAGCAGGCTTCAGAAAACAGTTTCAGAACAGCAGATTTCAAAAGCTTGATATTTTCTAACACACAACACTATGGTACTTCACTCGTACTTCACTTCGATGAAGTATGCTCGCGTCGCGCTGCTTTTATAGCAAGGTAATGACGTCATCTACTGCGCAGTTGGAAAAATTCTAGAATAGTATGACTCATAATCTAAAAATAGAAACTGCGCAGTTATGATAGATGACGCACAAGAAGTTTAACATAACCTGAAATCATAAGTTAAATGGCGGGAAAGCATAAACATAACCTAAAAATCATAAACATAACCTAAAAATTGAGATGATATCATCAACTACGCAGTTGAAAATTATACAACCTTGAACAGGCTCAGACCTGTTGGATAGTGTCATATACTACGTGGTTCAAAAATCTACTGTGTACTTTGAATAACCAATCAAATTATCAATTAACCAAGAAGAAATAATTGACCAATAAGATTATCGAGTGGTGGGGGGTAAAATCCAGAGATCGGGTTATAAAACGGTTGAATTGATTGTAAGAGTCATCATTCAGTCACTCTTCGTTGTCAAGAGCAGAGAAATGGAGATCATTCTGGACGTTCAAGGATTCAGAGGAGCTGATAATCGCTTCATTGTTAAGGAGTTGGCCTCAATAACAATTCAACATGATATTGTTAATATTGAAGAGTTGTCATACACACTATTTCAACCGCCATATCACTGGAAAGTGCTACCAGCCAACTATCAACGTCTGAATACCTGGCTGATTCGAAATTATCATGGAATCGGTTGGAACGCTGGAACAACTTCATATTACAAGCTCAAAGAAGTTCTTAATTATTTAACTTGTAATAAAAAAATTATTTATGTCAAAGGTATCGAGAAAAAGTTATGGGTTCAAAATTTAATTGATTGTAATAATAAAATTGTAATCGATCTCGATAATTTCAAATGTCCCTCTCTAAAAGTATGAAAATTTGTAACAATCATTTTTGTAATTATCATGATCGTTTATCTGATTTATGTGCCTTGGAAAATGTAAAAATTCAAAAGATTGGTTTGTAAGCACTCAATAAATCTAAAATAAATTAATTACAATTGTTATTATTATTTCATCCTAACACATTTAATTCAGAATAGAATTAATTATTGTTAGTTATTAAATTCAAATAATTTTCCAACACTACTACTGATATTAATACTTATCAACAGATGGCGTAATGGTTTTTGATTTTTAATTATGATAATCAATAATCAGTTTTTGTTTTCTAAAATTTTATAATTAATATTTGTTTAAATTAAAAGTCATGCATTATTTTATATAACCATTTAAAAATAAAAACTGAGTATTGATTTTCAAAATATATAGAAGATTTTTGGATTTGACGATACAGAGCACATCAACCCCATATTAGTTTATCAAATAATACATAACTTTTAATTTAAATAAATATTAATAATATTAATAACAAAATATTATAAACTAATAATAATTATTTATCTTTTATTTAAATTAAAAGTCATGTATTATTCTATATATGTATATATAACTAGAAAATTTTTTTAATATTTATGATTTGACAGCTTTCACGCTCTAAGAATAAACTGATAGTAGATGGCTCTAGTACAAGAAGCGCGAAATTCAAACTATCATTATGATAAGTAACTTAAAAAATTATGATTAAGTATAACTTATTGAATTTGAATTATAAATATTAATCTTAAATTAAAAATGTGAGGAATTATAAATAAAAATAATGAATTATTTATATTGAAATCCAATATTTTATTGATTAAATAATTCCACTGGTCATTTTTACATCAAGACTAGAATTAATAAATTCAAATTTATTATATTTTCCACCATGGAAACGTAGAAACAGGTAGTTTGAATCTATTAATTCATTCAAACTCTTCAGGAAGTTATCATCTTTTAAATGTTGAATAGTTCTAGATGGTAGATAAATGTTAAATTCATCGTTTAGATTGGCAACAATCCTAGTCCCATACTGAGTTGTAATAGCTTTGATACCATTAATCTTATATTCTCGATTAAACTCCAAATGAATCATTTTTTTAACAGGAAGAATCCGAGTAAGACAATTAACCTCATTTATCTTGGTAAAATCCATGATTGATAGCTGTAAAAATTTTTTAATTAATTAAATGATTCTTCATTCAATTCATATTTTAATTAGACAGTAAATGAATACTTACAATTAGTAATACTGATAGGCAGAAGATGTATATCACCAATACTTCACTACTGTCTGTCGACAACTGGTACTTCACTGGAGACGTGTACTTCGTTTTTTATGAAGTACGCTCTTAGCGAGCTGCTTATATAGGCAGAAAATACTGCGTAGTTACCCCCACTCCTCTACCTCGAAACCGGTCTGATGACGTCATCTACTGCGCAGTAAGAAAATTCTAGAACAGAATGAGTCATCTACTGTGCAGTTAGAAAATTCTAGAACAGAATGAGTCATCTGGTTCGTGGAAATTTCCCCCACCCCTTTCACAAAACAAGTCTAAACCTGTCTGATGACGTCATCTACTACGCAGTTAGAAATAGAATAAAGAAAACTACGCAGTTACGCGACCTTGAACAGGTTCAAACCTATCTGATGACGTCATCTACTACGCAGGAGAACAAAGAAAACTGCGTATGACCTTGAACAAGCTTAAACCTAAGGTTGACCAAAACCTCACCAGATGGTGTATCTTCTCGCATGTACTCGTCATACATGCAGTTTGAATATATAAACCTTTTCAGATTATGAACAATAAAATGCACCTGTGATCTAAGCAACCTATAGTTGATGGTTAGATCACAGGTGCATTTTTTAACAAAATGGTGAATTCACAATTCAAAATGGCGGATAGCGGTCACCAGATGGCGGATTTCAGATAGCAAATTCAAAATGGCGGATTCAGAATGGCGGATTTCAGATAGCAGCCACCAGATGGCGGATTCAAATGGCTGATAGCAGCCACCAGATGACGGATTCAAAATGGCGGATTCAAATGACGGATTCACAATTCAAAATGGCGGATAAATTTTAAAAATGGCGGGAAAATGGCGGACAGTAAGATGGCGGCGGAATTCACCACCAGCGCCACCTGCAAAACCTTGACCATATCCTCAAACTGTCGGCAAAACAGGTCACACATATCGACAAATGGTACTTAGCACGGGCACGAACCATCTGTCGGTAGAACAGATTCCTGTAATGCCGGTATCACCCCCCAGCTTCACTACTGTTGTTACATGAATAATTAAGGAAATATTAAAATAACTTTTAAATATTCATCGTAAATTGGAAATTGTATATTTTTATAATCGATTCATTTTATATATATATATATATATATATATATATATATATATATATATATATATATATATATATATATATATATATATATATATATATATATATATATATATATATATATATATGTATCGACATGGGTTTTCTCTGTGGTTTCCCCGTGTCACTGTTCCAAGAGCCTGAGAGAAAGGGGTAAGGAGCAGGGCAAATGCGATGCATCATGCACAAGTCGGACCACAGCCGCAACAATAGAAATTAATTAATGAATAATTATGTTATTAAAATAATATCACTGTTGATAAGTAAATGATAATATTCAAAATTAACTTAATAATAATAATAATAATAATAATAATAATAATAATAATAATAATAATAATAATAATAATAATAATAAGCGGTGCTTGCTACGTGGCCTCCAAGCGGCGCATCGCGGGAAACGCAGACCATAACATCAGGTCTGTAGGCGAACGACGTAGCCAGTGCAGTGGGCCAACTACCCACTGCATGGAAATAACTGAGTTACAACACATCAACTCAGAAGTGCTCCCCACAACCGGTCCTTTTCGGATGAGGACCATTCATCAGGTGGGAGGAGCACGCCGGATCCGATGAATTATGACGACCCTGGCGCTATAAGGACCAACTTTAAGTGGACGGAGGAACTCAGAGTCGATCTCTTGGTGTGCTACCAACGTAGCGAACCGGGGGTGAGCGGTTATATGGCCCGGATGCACACTCTTTGGAGTGATATGCATCCGGAGCTAGCGCATTTTACGCACAAACACCTCCGTATCTATGCCGCTCATCTTCGGCGTAACAGAAGATCGCTTGTGCCGGATAGAAGGCAGTCTAATAGACTTTCTTTTCCGGCGCAATTACACCAAGAACGACGCCGTTCCTCCTTGGACAACAACAATCCCTTTGCTGGACGGCGAGTAAGTATATCTAAAAAGATAACTTACTCTCAACAACAGCTTGACGCGGTAAATGAAGATCTCCGTGCAAACATTCTAGAGGATTCCACCCTGCTCACTGTGAGTCAGGTTGTGTATGGTGCAGCGGTCTCAGCTTTTCCGAGAGAGAGACATTGTCTCTCGATCGAGGCAAGGTTGAAACAGCGCATCTCACAACTTGGCTTGAAAATTGACATATCCCGGAAACAGGTCTCCCGCATTCAGTGTGTGATTGAGTTCGACACAACTCAAAGAACATACACGCCCCGAATTCGGCGCATTGCTGCTGAACTTCGGTGGCATCATCACACACTGAACAAAAGTACTCTTCTTGTCATCAAGGAAGAGTCTCTTAATAAATTGCGGTCTCTAGTGGCTGCTAAAAAGTCATTAGAGAAAAGGCTGAAGCGGTTGGTCGACAACTCGTTGTTTCGATCCAGCCCTTCACGGTTTCTGACACCAAAGACCGATGTTACCGGGAATTATCCAACACCTGAGCGGGTGGAAGCTTTTGGACTGAGTTGTATGGAGATCAACCAAACGTGAACGCCAACACTCCAGCTCTGCACGACTTCAAAGTATTCTGTCGGGAACACCGTCGACAGAATGCTGATGAAGAGAGCCCTGCAGTCAGTGTGGATGAAGTTCGTTCAGCTCTAAATGGCAGCAAAAATTGGGCTGCCCCGGGACCAGATGGCATTAATGTCTTCTGGTGGAAGAAGTTTACTTCTACCCACATCCATCTGGCCCGCATATTTACATCATACATTAGAGCTGACGATCCGATTCCGGACTGGCTTGTAGAAGGGCGAACCGTAATGATACCTAAAAAAGGTGACTTGTCTGACCCTAAGAATTTCAGGCCTATCACCTGCTTGAATGCGGTTTATAAAATTTTTACAAAAATTTTAAATAACCGTATCTTGCAGCAGATAGAGCCTGTATGGCAACAGATATATGAACAACGTGGCAGTAAAAGAGGCCTGTCAGGTTGCAAGGAGAACCTGATAGTGGATCGATGAGTCTTACAAGATGCGATCTACTATCAACGCAACCTGTCAATGGCTTGGATTGACTATCGCAAGGCATTTGACTCAACTCCACATGAGTTGATTTTATATCTACTCAAATGCCTGGGAGTCAATCCCGAAATAGTGGAATGCATTCGGCGTACAATGCAGCTCTGGCGAACGCGATTTCACATTGGAAGTGGAAACGCATTGCACGTAACCGGAGTTGTAGAGTACAAACGAGGGGTCTTCCAAGGCGATTCCTTGAGCCCTCTGCTGTTTTGCATTTCACTGCTGCCTATATCTGTTGTTCTCCGTAAAACTCTGTGGGGCCTCCGGGTGATCGACACTATTCGATTACCCATCTGCTTTACATGGATGATCTGAAGCTGTATAGCGCTGATAAAGATCATCTACAAGCGGCCCTCAACATCGTAGCAGAGTACACACGAGATGTCGGAATGTCTTTTGGGTTGGACAAGTGTGCGGTCGTACATCTGGCGAGGGGTAAGTGCTCTGATACTGGTGATGATGTCGAATTAGTGGATGGGAGCGTCTTAAGACAATTAGACGCTGGGGAGTTGTATAGATATCTAGGAATGCTAGAGCACCGCATGCATGCGGTCTCTGAAGTCCGAACAACTCTCCAGAGCGAGTATGTTAGGAGACTCCGGAAAATTTGGTCCTCCGAACTTTCCGGCAAAAACAAAGTCTCAGCTACTAACATGCTCGCTGTCCCAGTCTTACTATACTCTTTCGGTGTCCTGAAATGGGCCCGAAAGGATTTACGAGATCTCGACATCAAAACCCGTAAGATCATTAATATGAATCGGAGCATGCACCCCAATTCATCAGTCGCCAGATTATACCTCTCCCGGTCCATCGGTGGGAGAGGTTTGCAGAGTTTGGAGCGGCTTCACGACCGTTTGGTCCTGGGTTTAACACACGAAGTTGTCAATTTCACTGCAGATGAGGATGACTTTCTTGTGCAAATTGTACATAAACATGAAAATGCGCATAAGGGGTCATTCTTGTATAAGGCAGCAATATATGCGGCAAGAACCCTTGGTCTTGGAGAAATAAACGCTCTTATGGAACTCCGAAAGGAGGAATTTAAGAGCGTCATCAGGAACGCCGAGGAAAAACTACTCCTTGGCGAACTGATGGACAAGTCCATGCACAGCGTGTTCTTTAAACACGTGCGTGATCATGGCTTGTCCATCCAGCTGACGTTTTCCTTCTTAAAGTCAGCGGGCCTGATGTCCGAGACTGAAGGGTTCATATTTGCCTGCCAAGATGGTGTCATTAACACTCTTGAGTACCGTAGCAAGGTGCTCCAGGTGCAGCTTCCGGACACGTCCTGTAGGAGGTGTAGACAACATCCGGAGACGCTTATGCACCTTTTGTCGGCATGTCCAGTGCTGGCGAGAGGTCCATATATCCAGCGTCACAATGCTGCCCTGAGAGTACTGTACTACTATCTTCGTCATTGCTACGGTATTGACGTGACACCAGTGCTGCCTTATTTGCCAGGAGATATTCCCCAGGTTGTTGAGAATGACAGTTGCAAAATTTATTGGAACATGCCATTTGCAACAACCCGGCGGATAGATCACAACAAACCTGATATTGTGCTCTTCGACAAGGCCACTCGTGACATTTATGTCATTGAGTTCTCGGCCCCGGCTGAATACAACATCTCAGCCAAAGAAGAGCACAAAAGACAAATATATCAGGATCTCCTGTTTGAAATTGGCAAACTTTACCCAGGTTACCGTGTCAAGCTTCTCGTTCTGATTGTTGGCGTCCTAGGAGGGATGAAACAGTCTTTTGTATCCTCACTTGCCAAAGTTGCAGCTTGCTCATCAAAAGCTGAGTTCTTGGCAGTTAGGATGCAGAAGGCTGTTTTACTTGGTTCTCTCCGTCTCTTAAGGGAAATGACTTTGGCCTGCTGTGATCACTAACCGCCTTGTTGTGCGGAGTGGTCCAGCAGTAACGGATGGAGCTCAGGCTGGGCCCTCGGAGAATCGGACTCCGGGGATAACCACCCTGAGCATTTAATAACAAAATAATAATAATAATAATAATAATAATAATAATAATAATAATAATAATAAGCGGTGCTTGTTACGTGGCCTCCTAGTGGCGCACCGCGGGAAACGCAGACCGCAACATCTGGTCTGTAGGCTAACAACGTAACCGGAGCAACGGGCCAACTACCCGTTGCACCGTAATATCTGAGTTCCAAAACAGTATAATCTCAGAAGTGCTCCCCACAACCGGTCCTCTTCGGATGAGGACCAGTCATCAGGTGGGAGGAGCACACCGGACCCGATGACTTATGACGATCCCGGCGCTTATAGGATTAAGTTTAAGTGGACGGAGGAGCTTCGCGCCGATCTCTTGGTGTGCTGGCAGAACAGCGAGCCGGAGGTATCAGGGTATATGGCCCGGATGCACACACTTTGGTGTGGCATGCATCCGGAGCACAGACATTTTAAGCCCAAACACCTGCGTAATTACGCCTCATACCTTCGGCATAATCGACGATCGCTGCTGCCAAATAGAAGGCAGTCTAATCGGCCTTCATTTCCAGCACCGCTACACCAAGAACGGCACCGTTTCTCCGAGGACAACGACAAACTCTTTACAGGTCGACAAGTGAGCATCTCCAAAAAGATGACTCACTCAAAACAACAGCTCGACACGGTGAACGAAGATCTCCCCACACAGCTTCAAGAGGACTCCACTCTGCTCACTGTCAACCAAGTTGTCTACGGTGCCGCGGCTTCGCTTCTGCCGATAGAGAGAAGACATTCTCTCTCCTTCGAGGCGAAGTTGAAGCTGCGCATCGCTCAACTTGGACACAAAATTGACATTTCTCGGAAACAAGTCTCCCGCATTCAGTGTGTGATAGAGTATGTTAGTACTCAAAGACCGTACACGCCAAAGTTCGTCGCCTGGCGGCAGAACTTCGAAGGCGACATCACACACTGAACAAGAGTACTCTTCTTGTCATCAAAAAGAGTCTCTTCACAGGTTGCGGGCTCTGGTGGCTTCCAAAAAGTCACTAGAGAAAAGGCTGAAGCGGTTGATCGACAACTCTTTGTTTCGATCCAACCCTTCACGCTTTCTGTCACCTAAGACCGCTGTTCCCGAGAATTATCCATCATCTGAGCGAGTGGAAGCCTTTTGGAGTGAATTGTACGGAGATCAACCAAACGTCAACCCGGATACTCCAGCTCTGCACGACTTCGAGGCATTCTGTCGAGAACACCGACGGCAGGATATCGCCGAAGAGAGCCCTGCAGTCAGTGTGCAAGAGGTTCGTAAAGCCCTGAATGGCAGCAAGAACTGGGCTGCTCCGGGTCCAGATGGCATAAACATCTTCTGGTGGAAGAAATTTTCTTCTATACATGCTCATCTGGCCCGGATTTTTACATCATACATTCAGGGCGACGAACCAATTCCAGACTGGCTGGTAGAAGGGCGAACCGTACTCATCCCTAAAAAGGGTGACTTGTCCGACCCAAAGAACTACAGGCCTATCACTTGCTTGAATGCGGTTTACAAGATTTTTACAAAAATCTTAAATAACCGTATTTTGCAGGAGATAGAGCCTGTGTGGCAACAGATATACGAACAACGTGGCAGTAAACAGGGCGTGTCAGGTTGCAAGATCAACTTGTTGGTAGATAGATGCGTCATTCAAGACGCAATCTACTACCAACGCAACCTGTCTATGGCCTGGATTGACTACCGTAAGGCATTTGACTCAACTTCACATGAGTTGATTCTCTATCTGCTCAAATGCCTCGGAATCAATCGCCAAACAGTGGGATGCATACAACGTACGATGCAGCTCTGGCGAACGCGTTTTCACATAGGAAGTGGAAATGCATTGCACGTAACCGGAACTGTTCAGTACAAGAGAGGCGTCTTTCAGGGAGATTCTCTGAGCCCTCTGTTGTTTTGCATCTCACTGCTGCCAATATCTGTTGCCCTCCGACATACTCGTGGGTACTCTGCGGGGCTACCGAGTGATCGAGTATACTCGATCACTCACCAACTGTTTATGGATGATCTAAAGATATACAGTGCCAACAAAGATCATCTACAAACGGCCATCAACATCGTAGCAGAGTACACACGAGATGTCGGAATGTCTTTTGGGTTGGACAAGTGTGCGGTCGTACACCTGGCGAAGGGTAAGTACTCTGATACGGGTGGAGATGTCGAATTAGTGGATGGGAGCGTCTTAAGAGACTTAGACGCCGGAGAGTTGTACAGATATCTAGGGATTGAAGAGCGGCAAATGCATGCCGTCTCTGAAGTCCGAACAACTCTTCGCAGTGAGTATGTTAGGAGACTCCGGAAGATCTGCTCATCAGAACTTTCCGGCAAGAACAAAGTCTCAGCTACTGACATGCTCCCTGTCCCGGTCCTACTTTACTCTTTTGGGATCCTGAAATGGCCTCGAAATGAGTTTAAAGATCTCGACATCAAAACCCGTAAAGTCATCAATATGAATCAGAGCATGCACCCTAACTCATCAGTCGCCAGGATGTACCTCTCCCGGAACATCGGAGGGAGAGGATTGCAGAGCTTGGAGCGGCTTCACGATCGTTTGGTTCTGGGTTAAACATACGAGGTTGCCAATTTCACAGCAGACGAGGACGACTTCCTGATGCAATTTGTTCATAGTCATGAAAATGCGCGGAAGGGGTCGTTCTTGTATAAGGCAGCAATCTACGCGGCAAATACCTTAGGTCTCGGAGAAATAAACGCTCTCATTGAACTCCCGAAAAAGGAGTTCAAGAGCGTCGTCAGGATAGCCGAGGAAAAAAACTCCTCGGTGAACACATGGACAAGTCCATGCACAGCGTGTATTTCAAACACGTCCGTGACCATGGCTTGTCCAACCAGCTGACATTCTCCTTCTTGAAGTCAGCTGGCCTGATGTCCGAGACCGAAGGGTTTATATTTGCCTGCCAAGATGGTGTTATCAACACTCTCGAATACCGTAGCAAGGTGCTCCAGGCGCAGCTTCCGGACACGTCCTGTCGGACATGTAAACAACATCCGGAGACGCTGATGCACCTTTTGTCGGCATGTCCTGTGCTGGCAAGAGGTGCCTACATACAGCGTCACAATGCTGCCTTGCGAGTACTCTATTATCATCTCAGATATAGCTGCGGTATCGATGAGACACCAGTGCTGCCTTATCTGCCAGGAGATATTCCGCAGGTTGTTGAGAATGACAGTTCCAAAATTTATTGGAACATACCATTCGCAACAACCCGGCGGATTGACCACAACAAACCTGATATTGTGCACTTTGACAAGGCTACTCGTGACATTTATGTCATTGAGTTTTCGGCCCCAGCCGAATACAATATCTCAGCCAAAGAAGAGCACAAACACCAGATATATCAGGATCTCCTGTTTGAAATTGGCAAACTGTACCCAGGTTACCGTGTCAAGCTCGTCGTTTTGGTTGTCGGCGTCCTTGGAGGGATGAAACAGTCTTTTGTGTCTTCACTTGCGAAGATACCGGCTTGCAGTTCAGCAGCCGTGTTTCTAGCAGTGCGGATGCAAAAGGCTGTCATTTTGGGATCCCTGCGTCTACTTAGGCAAATGAATTTGGCCTGCTGCACACACTAACCGCCTTGTTGTGTGGAGTGGTGCAGCAGTAATGGATGGCGCTCAGGCTGGGCCCTCGGAGAGTCGGACTCCGGGGAAAACCCCCCTGAGCAATTAATAACAAATAATAATAATAATAATAAGCGGTGCTTGTTACGTGGCCTCCTAGTGGCGCACCGCGGGAAACGCAGACCGCAACATCTGGTCTGTAGGCTAACAACGTAACCGGTGCAACGGGCCAACTACTCGTTGCACCGTAATATCTGAGTTCCAAAACAGTATAATCTCAGAAGTGCTCCCCACAACCGGTCCTCTTCGGATGAGGACCAGTCATCAGGTGGGAGGAGCACACCGGACCCGATGACTTATGACGACCCCGGCGCTTATAGGATTAAGTTTAAGTGGACGGAGGAGCTTCGCGCCGATCTCTTGGTCTGCTGGCAGAACAGCGAGCCGGAGGTATCAGGGTATATGGCCCGGATGCACACACTGTGGTGTGGCATGCATCCGGAGCACAGACATTTTACGCCCAAACACCTGCGTAATTACGCCTCATACCTTCGGCATAATCGACGATCGCTGCTTCCAAATAGAAGGCTGTCTAATCGGCCTTCATTTCCAGCACCGCTACACCAAGAACGGCGCCGTTCCTCCGAGGACAACGACAACCTCTTTACAAGTCGACAAGTGAGCATCTCCAAAAAGATGTCTCACTCAAAACAACAGCTCGACACGGTGAACGAAGATCTCCCCACACAGCTTCAAGAGGACTCCACTCTGCTCACTGTCAACCAAGTTGTCTACGGTGCCGCTTCTTCGCTTCTGCCCATAGAGAGAAGACATTCTCTCTCCTTCGAGGCGAAGTTGAAGCTGCGCATCGCTCAACTTGGACACAAAATTGACATTTCTCGGAAATAAGTCTCCCGCATTCAGTGTGTGATAGAGTATGTTAGTACTCAAAGACCATACACGCCAAAAGTTCGTCGCCTGGCGGCAGAACTTCGAAGGCAGCATCACACACTGAACAAGAGTACTCTTCTTGTCATCAAAGAAGAGTCTCTTAACAGGTTGCAGGCTCTGGTGGCTTCTAAAAAGTCACTAGAGAAAAGGTTGAAGCGGTTGATCGATAACTCTTTGTTTCGATCCAACCCTTCACGCTTTCTGTCACCTAAGACCGCTGTTCCCGAGAAATATCCATCATCTGAGCGAGTGGAAGCCTTTTGGAGTGAATTGTACGGAGATCAACCAAACGTGAACCCGGATACTCCAGCTCTGCACGACTTCGATGCATTCTGTCGAGAACACCGACGGCAGGATATCGCCGAAGAGAGCCCTGCAGTTAGTGTGGAAGAGGTTCGTAACGCCCTGAATGGCAGCAAGAACTGGGCTGCCCCGGGACCAGATGGCATAAACATCTTCTGGTGGAAGAAATTTTCTTCTACACATGCACATCTGGCCCGGATTTTTACATCATACATTCAGGGCGACGAACCAATTCCAGACTGGCTGGTAGAAGGGCGAACCGTACTCATCCCTAAAAAGGGTGACTTGTCCGACCCGAAGAACTACAGGCCTATCACTTGCTTGAATGCGGTTTACAAGATTTTTACAAAAATCTTAAATAACCGTATCTTGCAGGAGATAGAGCCTGTGTGGCAACAGATATACGAACAACGTAGCAGTTAACAGTGCGTGTCAGGTTGCAAGATCAACTTGTTGGTAGATAGATGCGTCATTCAAGACGCAATCTACTACCAACGCAACCTGTCCATGGCCTGGATTGACTACTGTAAGGCATTTGACTCAACTTCACATGAGTTGATTCTCTATCTGCTCAAATGCCCCGGAATCAATCGCCAAACAGTGGGATGCATACAACGTACGATGCATCTCCCGCGAACGCGTTTTCACATAGGAAGTGGAAATGCATTGCACGTAACCGGAGCTGTTCAGTACAAGAGAGGCGTCTTTCAGGGAGATTCTCTGAGCCCTCTGTTGTTTTGCATCTCACTGCTGCCGATATCTGTTGCCCTCCGACAAACTCGTGGGTACTCTGCGGGGCCACCGAGTGATCGAGTATACTCGATCACTCACCAACTGTTTATGGATGATCTAAAGATATACAGTGCCAACAAAGATCATCTACAAACGGCCCTCAACATCGTAGCAGAGTACACACGAGATGTCGGAATGTCTTTTGGGTTGGACAAGTGTGCGGTCGTACACCTGGCGAAGGGTAAGTGCTCTGATACGGGTGGAGATGTCGAATTAGTGGATGGGAGCGTCTTAAGAGAATTAGACGCCGGAGAGTTTTACAGATATCTAGGGATTGAAGAGCGGCGAATGCATGCCGTCTCTGAAGTCCGAACAACTCTTCGCAGCGAGTATGTTAGGAGACTGCGGAAGATCTGGTCATCAGAACTTTCCGGCAAGAACAAAGTCTCAGCTACTAACATGCTTGCTGTCCCGGTCCTACTTTACTCTTTTGGGGTCCTGAAATGGCCTCGAAATGAGTTGAAAGATCTCGACATCAAAACCCGTAAAGTCATCAATATGAATCAGAGCATGCACCCTAACTCATCAGTCGCCAGGATGTACCTCTCCCGGAACATCGGAGGGAGAGGATTGCAGAGCTTGGAGCGGCTTCACGATCGTTTGGTTCTGGGTTTAACATACGAGGTTGCCAATTTCACAGCAGACGAGGACGACTTCCTGATGCAATTTGTTCATATTCATGAAAATGCGCGGAAGGGATCGTTCTTGTATAAGGCAGCAATCTACGCGACAAATACATTAGGTCTCGGAGAAATAAACGCTCTCATTGAACTCCCGAAAAAGGAGTTCAAGAGCGTCGTCAGGATAGCCGAGGAGAAAAAACTCCTCGGTGAACACATGGATAAGTCTATGCACAGCGTGTATTTCAAACACGTTCGTGACCATGGCTTGTCCACCCAGCTGACATTCTCCTTCTTGAAGTCAGCTGGCCTGATGTCCGAGACCGAAGGGTTTATATTTGCCTGCCAAGATGGTGTTATAAACACTCTCGAATACCGTAGCAAGGTGCTCCAGGCGCAGCTTCCGGACACGTCCTGTCGGACGTGTAAACAACATCCGGAGACGCTGATGCACCTTTTGTCGGCATGTCTTGTGCTGGCAAGAGGTGCCTACATACAGCGTCACAATGCTGCCCTGCGAGTACTCTATTATCATCTCAGATATAGCTAAGGGTGCTAAGGGTGCAGCAGTAATGGATGGCGCTCAGGCTGGGCCCTCGGAGAGTCGGACTCCGGGGAAAACCCCCCTGAGCAATTAATAACAAATAATAATAATAATAATAATAATAATAATAATAAGTTAGTATAATAGTATTATAATGTTAACAATAATAGTAATTACAAAATACAAACATACGAATAATTGTAGTAACAATAATAATAATTAGTGTTGATATTAACGATATTTAAAGTAGATATGATGATATTAATCTAAGTTAATTAATAAGATAGTGTTGGATTCTCTGAGCAAAAATAAATTTTAGTAACAAACTTTTAGTTTTATATATTAGATATTTGGTTCTTAGAAATATTTATTTTAGAAAAATAATGTATTTTTCTTTTATTAGTTTTTAAATGTGAAAAACACATTTAAAGGCACATTTGTGTAGCTAGAATAGGAAAGCCTGCATAGACTTGATTTTACGACCTTATGTACTTGAGTTGTACAAAGAACTCTCTATTTTACACTGTAAAGTACAACCAAATATTACGGTCTTAGTTAAGAAGGAAAACATGTGTTTTACTAAGGACAATACAGAGGGTTAGACCTCACAATAAAATAGTTTTTAACAATATAATTAGTCTACGACTAAACTCTGTCAAGTAACGACACTTCTCTCGATATGATTCTTTTCTTTAAAAATAAAGATTCTATTTGAATCACTCTATGTGGATAATAATATTGTTTTTTTACTTTATTTATTATTAATCCTATCCATAATTTCCAAGAGATAGAAACTTAAGGTATAAGAAACTTGGTGTAATAAGACAACCCCTACCCTAATATATATATATATATATATATATATATATATATATATATATATATATATATATATATATGTATATATATATATATATATATATATATATATATATATATATATTTTCAGTTTCTTATATTGTAGATATACATGTAAAAAGCAATAAGTATAAGTGTATTTCGTGATAAGTTTAGTTGTATGTATTAGTATAAGCGTCAAGCGAAGTACGAATTGTAATAGTTTGAGTATATATGTGTGACGTATGGAGGGGAGACGTGAAGTCGGAGCTTTCGAGCCGACATTTTTGTAACTCACTTCTCCTTGAGAGCCCAGAACTGTATAATCTACCCTCTGTAATTCAAATCATAATCTTATATATAATGTTTAGTCAATAAATGAAATAAGTACATTTTACACGATTTAATAACCAAATAACAAGTCGTTCAGTATAATTAATTTAAATTCAAATTTCCTTTTCCCGCACTGGAACCGAGTATTTTAATACTCCCGGGCGAAAAAACGACGGTAGGTAATGCTCCAGTCAATAAAACAATTCGCAACTAGATGGAGGCATAACACTCTAACACAAACTGTAGTTAGAAAGTTCGAAATCGAAAATAAAAGAAATAGTAACAATAGTAACAATCATCAATATTACAAAAACCATGGAAATTTATTTTACGATTTTATAAAATATAAATATTATGATTGATAATTTGTCTCTCAATCTAAACCAAAAGATATACTTGATGGAATTTTATTAATGCTTATTAGTTACTCTACGAGAAATAAAAGTTTAACGTGATTTTATTGTTATAATGGTATGAGCACTAATTTTCCGCGGCAAAAGTACATAATTTGAATTGAAAATTTTTTCAATCACATAAAATGTTGAAATTTTTTTTTAAAAATAAAATCTCTAGAATTTACTATCTATCAACTTTACATATGAATTTTTTTAAATTAAATATTATTTATTAACTAGAGTCAATATCTACAAGAGCTCACATTGTTTGGGTTTAGTTTCTATGTAATAGTCAGCTGATCATTGCCTAAGTAATTCTGGTCAAGTGTTCTACAGATATAGGTGGCACTGCTACACTGCGACCGAACTGCGTGGACATTCAAAACGACAATATTCTGTCCATAATGCTTATATTCATTATGAGTTTGATGAATCGTATTATTTACTAACAACATAATTATGATAATAATAGTATGTAATAAAAATAATCATGCTAATAATAACAATAAAAATGAAGATAATACTGATAGTTATTATAATGATAACAATAGATTGATGTTAAAAATAATTGCATTCATAATATTGAACAATACGATTATTTTATTAAATTATTAAGGATTGTGGTATTAAATCCAAATTCACAATTTCCTAAAATACAAAAAATATAAAAAATTTTTCCTAAGATTTTATAAAATATAAATATTATGATTGATAATTCAAGTCTATCAATCTCATCGAAAAGATATACGCGACTAATTTTCATGAAATTTTATCGATGCTACTAGTTTCTTTACGCAAAATAAAAGTTTAATTTATTGCATGCCTCATAGCGTGAAGCGCGTGAGGTTTTGCACGCCTCATAGCGCGAAGCGCGTGAGGTTTTGCTTTACACTCGACTCGTCAATGTCAAGCAATTTTGCGATCTATAAATGCCTCTATCTCAACCATATTACACTTATACAATAATTTAAGTAGATGCAAACCGAGAAAACACTTAAGTTAAGCCATCTTTTACTGTCTAAAATCATTTCTTGTTGTTATTTTGAAAAAAAAAAACGTTTCAAAAAAAATTTTACGTGGACGTCCGGATGTCACCCCATTCAGGATGTACCAACGATTACTCCCGAACGAATTGATATTTCGAGACCGGGTTTTTTTTATTAGTTCAAGATTGCGATGAACTGGGTCCGTATTTCATTTCAGTACTCTAGCTCACGTATTTTTTTTTCTTTAAATTGACTTTTTAAAAAATTCACTATCACATACACGTACAGAAAACGAACTTTTTTTTCTTTTCTGTTTCTTTTTTTTATTTTCCTCACGTGAAAACGATGGCGCCACTTAATCCAGTTAAAATGAAATAAAGCAGTTCATTTTTTTTTTTTTTTTTTTTTTTGGTTCTTCTGTGTATAACGAGTATATACGAAATTTAATAATAATAATAAAATATAAAAAAAATTAAAAAAAAAAAAAAAAATGTTTTTTTTTTTTGCTAACTGTGACATACCAGACTTCCATGCTTTTTTGTATTTACAGAAATATATAGAATTCAGGAACTAAATAACGAAAAATAAATACTTATTGTTTATTTTTTTATTATTGTTGAATTATATACAGACGCTAAGCAGTACTGGCTAAACATTTAAAATACCTAGATACCGATTATTTATAACTTGCAACATCACTAGATTTTTTTTTCTCTCTAGATGGAGCCACAAGAGGAATATGTTATGTCCACCCCAAAATTTTTCTTTAAATTTAAATCACCCGCGCAGATGGAAGACTTCTCCATGCGCGAAAGCCACAATAAAATATAAGCTACGCGACTGCTGGTTGACTAGCGGGGAATTCTGCAATCTCAGCACCGCGAGTATTTAAAAAGGCGATCAACAGCCAACGCCTTGTCTTTGATCAAGTAATTCGACTTCCGCGTTTAGTTGACGGACCCGTGCCTTGTAAAAGTCACTCATCTTAATTTGCTCTGCACTTAGGACGAGTTCAGACTTGGTTCAACTGGCAGGCCACGTATTGGTCTTTGAGCAATTAATTCGACTTCCGCGTTTAATTGACGGACCCGTGCCTTGTAAAAGTCACTCATCTTAATTTGCGCTGCACTTAAGACGAGTTCAGATTCGGTTCAACCAGCAGGCCACGTATTAGTTATTAGTTCTAAAAATCTAGAGAACCGGAATCTCAAAGTTCTAATTTGCTCTGCACTTAGGCGAGAATCCGGGCAGTAAGTTTAAATAAAGTATCTCTAAAAGCTAAATTTGCGCACTTTACCCTACGGGGGACTGGAGGACGTTAGCTCATTTAAATTACTAAAATTCATTAAATTAAATTCTTTAAAAAAAATTTAAATTGTGAAAGTGTAAGTTTTAATGTTTATAAAAATAAATCTCAATTAAAGTGAAATCAGTTTCCAACAAGTCATTTCATAAAATAAGAAGCCCGTAATATAAGCAGCCTAAATCCACCCTACTCCATCCGCTGCGAGAACCAACCAAAGGGCCCAATCAAGGAACAGGCACTAACAGCTGCCCTAAAATCACGGATCTGACCATCAATAAAGTTCCCGTAACAGTAAGCACATCTACTCTCAATAAATCCGTGAACAGTCTCAAACGAAGGCGTGGTAAATTCGTACTTCGAAAACGTCCCACATAAATAATTAAAACAACGGAATTAAAACCTCCGTTGCGTATTCTTTAAATTGTTAGTCCAAACCTCCACCGTTTACGCTACCGCTCTAAAAACGCCCTTGGACATAACAAATACATGTCTTTATATTTAAAAAAAATAATATTTTTTTTTTTTGACTGCACACGCAACTGGCGTGAAGAATTTTTTATATTTTACTTTAATCAATTTTATTGTCAAATATGAGATTATGACGCGTGCACTTTTGGATTTTCCAAACTTTTTTTTTATAATAATTTTATGAACATTTCATATCCGTGGGAAAAGTACAATCTTTAAATTAAGAATGTAAAAAAATTTCTTATTAATACAAAAAAATTTACAGAGTAAACTACTAACTAAACTATCCAACAACCTATGTGTATGTTGTTAAATATATTGTTCTAATTTAATTTAATTTATTAACCAGACCAAATAGATAATACGCTAAACATTGTTTGAGTTTTACTTTCTTCGGATATACCAGCTGTTCAGGGTCTCAAGAATTTTCATTAAGCAGTGTGTACATTCTATGATCTTTTGGTCATTTCCTGAAGGTGGCATTGTTATTCGATTGAGCGGGTTTCAAATAATCATAATTTTTAGATAATTCGTATTGTAATTATGCGTTTGATGCATTGTCTTATTTACTAGCAACAATATCATAATAATAATAAACGATAATTTAGGAGCTGATTTTTAAAATGGTATCTTTTCATTTTTGATTAATCGAGACACAGAACTGATTATCTCTAATTCTAAATATTTTTATCGAACTTTTTTAATTTTGCTATAAAGTGCTATCGGTTATGAAGCTACAATTTGATTTTGATTTAGGAATCTTCATAATTCTTGAAGTAATAAATATTTAAGAATTCAAAAAACTGCTTTTTTTAAAATATGAAAAGATTCCCTTTTGAAAATCAGCTCCTCAATTGTAATCATATCATAATAACAAATAAAAATAATAATAGTAATATTTATAATAATGGTAATATCGACAAAACCAAAAGTAATAATAGTTATAATACTAAAATTATAATATCGACAAAGCTAAAAATAATAATAGTTACAATATATTAAAAGTAATTATATCGGTAATAATAAATTGATGTTACAAATGATAGTAATATTAATATTTATTATTATTATTATTATTATTACTATAATAATTATTGTTATTATTTAATTATTGTGCATTGACGTATTTAATCTAAATTAACAATTTTTTTGATTAAAAAAAAGCGTTAAAAATTTCTTTATGTATATAAAAAATTTAAAATTCCCATTGATCATCTGGTTTATTGATTAAAACTGAAGATTAAACGATTCTTAGTCATATTAAGTTCTTTAATGCCACTAGTACTATAAAAAAAAACTAATTTTTCGATCAGGATTTGAGCTCTTTAATTAACGAACATACGACCTTTTATATAATAATATCTTTGCCTGCAATAATCCATTTATTTGTGACTTTTTAATTTTGCGCGGGAAAAGTACAAACCTTAAATTAATAATGTTAAAATTTTTATATGAATACAAAATTTTTCGTATAAACTACTAAACATTCTTATCCACAGATTCGGTAGAATCTGGCGCCAAGTTCCGTTCAAAAATTCCGTTGTAAACGGAGCGCCAAACTACCGACTGTGTTTACTGTAAGCAGAATGGTATTTCGAGGTTGCAAAATTTTATTTAATTATATGGTACTCCTTTTTCCAAAATGATATATCATAAAAGTAAGTCATACTCTATTTTACTGATATTAATTAATTATAATCAATTATAACATTTAATTCACTTAAAATTATTAAATTTTATCAGCACAAACTATAGTAAGCCCAGAAATTTTGATCCTGACTTTTTTTTCATGGAGAAAAGTCACCGCCACAGACTAGATAAAATAAAAATGTGTAGTAATCTTACTACAGATACGCAACTACACTGAAAAAAGTTAATTCACAGCTTGCATCTACAACCACCAGAGTGCACTGGAATTATTTCTACATAAACTGTAGATTCAACGGGATAGCTCACTGAAGTTAGAACCCCAAATTTTTTTCTTTTAATTTTTGATTTTTTTTTTCTATCACGTTTTCAGCTTTTCGTTTGTTCTTTATTATTCACTCTCAACATTTGATCGTTCTCCATTTATTTATTTTAAAAAGAATTTATTAATAATGTACCTTTAAGTTTACCTTTAAAAAATTTATTTGACGTCCTTGACGTCCCTCGGGATGATTTCGGAGTCAAATATGTAAAAAGAATTGGCAAAGTAGCTGAAGCTAGGACAAGGAATGCTAGGCAGAAACAGAGGGATGTGCTTATAAAGTTTGACTGCAAAGAAGCTGTCGATGTAATGATCAAGAAGTCCAGAGATATTGTTATTAAAAATAATGATTTGATAGCCAAGGAAAATATCTCGCAGGACCCTGTGCGTCTTCATCGCCGTCATCCGCGTGATTTATATAAATTTCGGTTGCAGTTATTAAAGGACTATCCTAAGCTGCTTGCAAAAAATGTGTGGATTGCTGAAGCCTCAGTGTTCGTCAGAATAGATTCTGAGAAACCGCCGCTAAAACTATTGCCATCTAATGGGATAGAGGAGCTTAAAAAGCACATTCGTTCATGTCAATAACTTTCATTCACTTCATCATCATTATCGCTTGCTCAGGAATGAGTGAGTCAATCAACTACCTCTGCTCAAGTTCCTCTCAGTGTCTGTCACGTTAATATTCGTTCATTAAACTGCAACTTCATTTTGTTTAGAGAATTTTTTAGGACGCATACTTTTGATGTTATTGCTGTTAGCGAAAAATGGTTAAACGCAAACATGTCAGATGCTCAATTTCATATTCCATCATTTACACTGCACAGGAATGATCGGTATCAAAGGCGTGGGGGAGGTGTTGCGTTGTACGTCAGAGACTCGCTTTCGTCAAAATTTATCATCAGTTCTAAATATATTCCTGGTCACCCGGAATATTTGCTTATTGAAATCTGGCACTCGACGAGACAAAAAATATTAGTGGGAGTAGTATATAATCCGCCTACTTCTTCATCGTTAAATCTATTGGAGACTGATATGGACGACATTATGTCACATTACAATCATGTTATTCTTCTTGGGGATTTTAATATTAACATGCCAGCCGCTAACTCAAGATCGGATCTCCTACTAGAATTCTATGGAAGTCTCGGTATGCATCTGGTCAACTTCGAAGCTACTCATCATTCAGCTGATAGTCACTTCTGGATTGATCATTGCTTGGTTAGTCATGAGGACTTAGTAATTTCTTCTAGACAGTTATCAGAACCGTTTTTAGCAGATCATGATCTTATCTCGATTATTTACGATTACTCTGTTCCAGTGCATGGACGTAAAAAGATCTGGTGCAGGAGTTGGAACCATATTGATGACACCTTGATGCGAAATATCTGCGACAACTTAGATCTGTCACACGTTGAGCATTCTGAGTCGGTTGACGAAATGAATAATTTGCTTCATCAACACATTCGTCAAATGATTGAAGCAGTAGCGCCTTTGAGAGAAGTTGAAGTTCGTGATCAACCTGCACCCTAGGTGACTCAAGAAGTTAAGACTCTTCAGCGCCGTCGGTCGAAGCTGTATAGGATTTTTAAAAGATCGGGATTTGCCTACAAAGAGTACTCTGGAATACGTAAAGTTATTAAGCGTAAAATTATAGATGCGAAGAAAGAATATTTTGTTAGTCGATTTCAAAACTGTAAGTGTGCGAAATCTCTGTGGAATGATTTCCGTAATTTAGGTTTAGCTAAGCGACATGACATGTATGCGGCTCCGGATCTTAATTTAGATGAAATGAACGAGTACTTTGTTAATGCTGTCGGTCCGCCTTTGCAGGACATAGATTTTGATTACCTAGAAACTTGTGTGGTAAAACACAGTAGCTCATTTGAATTTAAAAAACTGACCTTAGCAAATGTAAGGCAAGCTTGCATGAGATTGACTTCTGGGTCAATGGGTCCTGATCACTTTGAGATAAAGACTTACAAAATTTTGTTACCCTATTTTCTGTTTCATATAACTAATCTCTTTAATCTCTCGTTGTCTTCTGGCTCTTTCCCATCGGCCTGGAAGAAATCTTATGTGCTGCCTTTGCCAAAAGTGCGCAGTCCTGCTAGCTATGCAGATTACAGGCCTATATCGTTACTCTGTACATTGTCGAAGGCTTTACAGCGATGTGTTCATGATCAAATTCTTGAATACCTGTTAGTTAATGGTATCGTTGATGAATTTCAGACAGCGTTCCGTGTAGGACTCAATACGCAAGATGCTCTCTTAAAATTTTGTGACGACATCAGGTTAGGTATGGATGAAACAAACATTACTGTTGCGGTATTCTTTGATTTTAGTAAAGCGTTTGATTCTGTAATCTTTGATGTTCTCATGTTCAAATTAAAAGCTATGGGATTCAGCTGCAATGTAATCAATTGGATTTTATCTTACTTAGTAGGTAGATTGCAAGCTGTGCGTGATAGTAATGGCATAACATCTGTGTGGAAGGACATTTTGTGTGGTGTGCCACAGGGTAGTGTCCTCGGCCCATTATTATACTCTATCTATGTAACAGACTTAGGGCGTCTCCTCAAATGTTGTAAACATCTTTTCTATGCTGATGATTTAGTCATTTACTTAAATTGTAGATTATGCGATTTATCGAGATGTATCAATACTTTGAATGAGGAGATAGCTGTTATAACGGAATGGTGCGTTAAGAATGGGTTAAAGATGAATCTTAGTAAGATGAAAGCGATGATCTTTGGCACTGTTTTCAAGCTTGCGGATCTTCAGCATGTTCCTGTACCTAACATTGTTAAAAACGATATTGTCATTGATTATTGTAAATCGGTCAGATACTTGGGCGTAGTGCTTGAGGATACTCTTACCTGGTCCTTGCAGGTTTCGGAAATTTGCAAGAAGACCATGAGGATTCTTGCCCAACTTAAAATGAACGGTAACGCCTTTAGTTTCGCGGTCAAGAAAAGACTAGTAACTACCTTGATTTTTCCAGTACTCGATTATTGCGCAGCGGTGTATACCGATTTAACAGCTCAACAACAACTTAGACTGCAACGCAAACTAAATGCTTGTGTTAGGTATATATTTAAATTATCTAGATTTGAACATGTTACGAGGTACTACAAAGAACTGTGTTGGTTAACTCTAAGTAGTAGGAGGAGTTTTTTCATGTCGTGTTTAATCTATAAAGCGCTTTATCTGCAGCAAAAGCCACTTATTAGAAATAACTTGCAAATATGTGAGCCTAGGCCGCGAAGGGGCGATGAACGTAATAATTTGCTTGTTATACCTGGTTGCCACAGCACCAAGTATGACAAATCTTTCTTGGTATGTGCAATTAGAGTATGGAATCGGTTACCTTCATATTGCACCACACAATTAACTTTTCCTTCTTTCCGTAAAGCGTGTTTTGAGTATTTGTTAAGTGAAGAGAATGCAAGATTTGATCACAATCTCTAATAAAATATTTTTTGTATTTGATGATGAAGTGATGTATTGATGTATGCATTATATGTATATAAATGTATTAAAAATATTTGTAATACACTAATTTTGTTAATTTAACATTCAATGTTATGTATTTCGGAAGGCCGCAAGGAGCTATGACTTCATGGTCTTCAAACAATAAATAATAATAATAATAATAAGTTAGCCTCCCTGTCGCATTTTTTAATATTTTGGTAGCAATTTGGGTCATCAAGCCTCTATTTTTGATTGTTCATGTATATTTAACATTTGCTCCTACTTCACATTTTTTATTTGTTGTTTAATTAACATTTTTAATTAGCTGTATGTATGCATTCTAAATATTTGCACTGCGCATGCGTCAACTTTACGTATATAGACTTTTAGCGCGGTCTTTTGAAAATTATAGTAACAAGCACATCTCATGTGTAAAAAATTAAAAAATTTACGCGTGTAATTTTTGAGGAATTACTATTTAATTAATTCAAATAATTAAAAAAAAATTGTTAGACGTCAGCCAATATCAATATCATTAAGTAAATAAATAAATAACTAATAAATATTAATTTCATTATAAATTTTTTAAAAATATCGAGAGAATTGTTAATCAATGCATGTACATTTTTTTTTATTTTCATCAATTCTATTTTCATGAATACTACGAACTATTAAAAAAAAAAAAAAAAAAAAGAAAGAAATCCATAACAATTAATACAAAATTTCAATACTTTATTAAAATAAAACTTATTATAAAATTATTAAAAACTACACGTTGCCCTTTTGTCCTGTGACCTCTATAATTGAAATTACAAGAAAAATACACTTACTCTAATCACTGTGCTGGTCAATATAATTTTCAAAAGTCCGCGCTGAAAGTCTAAACGTAAAGTTGACGCATGCGCAGTGCAAATATTTAGAATACAAATATTCAGCTTATTAAAAATGTTAATTAAACAAGAAATAAACAATTTGAAGTTGGAACAATGGTTTTTTGTACATGAACAATCATAATCAGAGGTTATTCCCATTGGATAGTGTACCATTCTATGATTTTGTGGTCGTTGCCGATAGGTTGCATTGTTATCCAATCAAGTGGATTTCAAATAATTGTAATCTTTAGGTGAAAAGTCTTACAATTATGCGCATGGTGTATTGTGTCATTTACTTACAACAATATCATAATAACAATAAAACGAATAATAAAAATTATGAGACTGAAATTAATTATATCGGTAATACCAAATTGAGGTTAAAAATATCATTATCATTATTATTACTGAATGAATTATTGTTATTATTAAATTAATGTGTATTAGAGTATTAAATCCAAATCAACAACTTTTTTAATTCAAAAAAATGTTAAAATTTTTACTGTATATAAATAAAAATGTAAAATCCCTATTAATAAGATAGTTAATCGCTTTTAACCGCGCAGTTTACGCGGATCAGTCACGTTTTTTAATGCTACTAGCTACTATGAGAGAAACAGAATTTCAATTTTTTTATTAGGATTTGATTATCAAAATTAACGAATAAACAACCTATGATATTAGAATAGCTTTGTCTGCATTAATTTATTCATTTATGAATTTTCAATTTTGCGCGGGAAAAATTTAATTTTGAAATTAAGAAGTTTGTTTGAGTTTTACTTTCTTCCTTCAGGCCAGCAGTTCAAGATTTAGGCAATTCTCATTGGATAGTGTACACATTCTACGACTTTGTAGTCGTTGCCTGTAGGTGGCATTGTTATTCAATCGAGAGGATTTCAAATAATTGTCATTTTTAGGCCATAGGTATTACAATTATGCGTATGATGCATTCTCCTCTTTATTAACAATAATGTCATTGTAACAATAACAATGATAATCATTATAAAAATGACATTTATTATATCGGTAATGATAAATTGATGTTAAAAGTATCATTATCATTGTTTATCATTACCAAAATAATTATTGTTATTGTTAAATTAATGTGTAGTAGAGCATTAAATCTAGATTAACAACTTTTTTAATTCAAAAAAATGTTAAACGTTAACTATATATACATAAAAAATTTAAAATCCCCATTGATAAGCTAGTTAATTGATTGAAACCGAAGAGTTTACACGGGTCAATCACGTTAAGTTTTTTAATGCTACTATAGCTACTATGAGAGAAACAGAATTTTAATTTTTTTGTTAGGATTTGATTTTCAAAATTAACGAACAAATAACCTTTTATATGATAATAGCTTTACCTGCATTAATTAATTTATTTACATATTTCTAATTTTGCGCGGGAAAAGTTCAATTTTAAAATTAAGAATGTATTAAGAGGCGAGCAAAAAATTACACTTAATAAAAAGATATGAAATCCGAACAAAAACAGTTTCACTGTTAAAAATTGCGCCAAGTCCACGTTCATAAAACTCATCTTAATAACATTTGCACTTTGCAAAAAAAAATAAGACTCGTTACAATAATTTTCATTCTATACAAAAAAAAGTTAAATACAAAAAAATACCAAGAAACCGTCATAATGTTGAAAAAATTGAAAAAAATTTGTTGAAAATTTAAAAATTAAGAAAAAATTTTTTTATCGTACTTAGCGCGCGTCATGGAGTACCCCAACCTTTTTCGAACGAATTTCAACCCGAAAAAAAACGATTTCGTTTGAATTTATGTAATGTAAATATGTATAATTATATATATATATATATATATATATATATATATATATATATATATATATATATATATATATATATTAGGTGGGTCAAAAAAATCGAATAATTTATTTTTGACTTTATACTCTGAAAAATAGGTTCGTAGACACCTAAAAAGAATTCTCTCCAAGTATAAGCTCTTAATTATAACGGGAAGGTCCTCCGCTTTGCGGGTTTCTATTTTTTCGAATAATCAGATAAAAAAATTTATATCTCGCTTCCAACTGCTTGGAAAAATATTCCGTGGCATAGATTTTGTGAGAAATTGAATGCTTTACAAAAAGGTCTCTTATGACTTTTTCAAAAACTCAACCGATTAAAAGATATTCATAGTTGAAGTTTGGCTATTTTAAGGAAAATATTCGTTTTTATTATGAATTTTATAAGTCGATGAAAAAAATTATTTCGGATTGCGGAACTCATGATTTTGTAGGAAATTTACTGCTCTACAAAAATGGTCTCTTATGATTTTTTGATTAAGTGAAGCCGTTACGAGATATTCATCGTCAAACATTAACGAATATCAATATTTCCAGTTTTTGATCAATAATTCGATAAATTTTAATTTAAACTATGAGTTTCAGGAAAATTTACATAAATTTGAGTTTCGATCGATAAAGAAATGTTATAAACAATTTTTTAATATTGTTTTCAGTCTTGAGCTTGTTTGATTGCATTAAAACAAGAAATTAGAGCATTTTTTCGACATATAGCCAATGATTAGTTTAATTTGAAGTGAATGACATATTTCTTTGTCAAATTTAATATGAAAAGTATTGAATCAAGTGAGAAACAACCCGTATTTAACTTTTTTATAGATAAATTTTTTATTGAATTATCAATTGCAATATAATTGTCTATATTTTTAACATAACAGTACGCTATTACTATAAATAATTTCTTTTATTACAATTTGGGAATGTTTTTGATGTTCTTTGACAACTTGCAATAAGTACTGGAATTGTTCTTCATTTTTGTCAAGCATTGATTATATTCACTGACTAATGCAACAGCTCGCTCTGCTGAATCATTGACAACTTTTAGTTGTTGAAGTATTCTTTATTTTCGAGATAACTCTCATTAGTAGGCCATAATTCAACATCGACATCAAGAAAGTCATACGGTAGATCGAAGATTTTGAAAAGATTTAATGACTTTTTAGACACAAAGTCACTCAGAGTTCTCTGCGCCAATGAATTCAAATCTTTTTAGCAATTACAAATCTTTTAGCTTTAGAATCTGTACCTTCACGAGTATTAACAGCTTCAACAATACTTTTTTTACTTCTAATGGAACGCCATCGTCAAACAGTGATAAATTGGCAAGTTCATCGCTCAAATACCATAAGTGCGAAATCATTTTTTCACACGTAGCTGAAGAAATCAAAGGATTGATGTTTTTGTACTCCAATAAATTTTTCATAAACTGCAAGTCATGATAAGCAGCAGTTGTTGCAGAAGTTGATGAAAACCAAGCTTTTAAATACAATGTGACTATAAAAATACAGAAATGACGAAGACCATGCAATTCTTTCTGAGAGAGTTTGAATTCATCTCTGAATAGATACATTTTCAAACTATAAATGGCCTTAGCCATCCATCTAGCATGATGAACAGCACCAGGACGTTTGAAAGAAATCTTTTCTTGAGGCATTTCTCCAAGGAAAATCAATGATAATTCCAATAATTCTTTATAATCATCTCGGGGTTGTAGTAACTATCAAAAATAAAAAATTTGTCAAAAATAACGAAATTTTTATAATTTAAATCACAGTTAAATCATACCTGTAAAGATTTCGTAATAAAACTAGAGATTTCATCTTTTTTATTCGAAATGATATCAGCAACAACAGCATCTTCAACACCAGATTTATAATTAGTTATATCTATATCATCCCAAAATTTTTTAAACCTTCCAAACATCTGTATATTTGGCCCAGATGACACAGGCCAAAATACTTCAAATGCGCCCCTTAATACGATCTCAAAAATGTGATGACGACATGATAACCAGATCAACTCTCTTCCCAAAATCTTTTCAATTTCCTTACATGTACCGTTGTGAATTCCTGTAGAACAATAATAAATGACTATCGTTAAATTTAGTATTTAAGAAAAATCAATGGTTATATTTCAAATCCAAACGAGTAAACGATTAATACATTTTGATAGTAAAATTCAGTAAGAAATAGAAATTAAACTAGAATGACAACAATAAAATATTTTTGTAATTGATTGATTACCTGTATTAACAGCCGTAGTGTCAAAACACATCGCCTTGACATACTTAATAATACCCCATTCACTCAATGTTGATAAAATGGCGGATGTTTGATTAACTGCCGTCCCAGAATTCATTATTGGAACTCCAAGTAATTGTTCAGTACCATACGCAGTTAAAAGAACCGGTAGTCGTTCCACAGATTTGGATTCAATTAGATCATTTAGCATTTTACCATCCCAATGCACTACGTATTTATCGTGTGTTTTAAAATTGTCTTTTAATCCTTGAGCAATGTCTTTTCTTTGAACCATACGAGCTCGTTGGATGGACCTATAGCTGAGCGTTGTATCTTCAATTTTTATACCAACAGCTGATAAAACCGGAGCAATAATGAACATCGCGTTTCTACTGCTGACATTAGCTCTGTCAAGTGCAGAAACGACTTCAGGAGTTAAGACATTTATTTTTGCTCGTTTTGTCGGAATTGGGGGTTCATACTCCAAATCAGATCCAGAATTTGTAGTTCCACTTAATGTATGCGTCGAGAATGATTCTGATTTTCCACTTAAAACAATCCCATGACTGGTAGACGGCTGATTCAAGTCTGTAATAAGAGTTCATTTTTAAATTAAACAGACAAAATTTCCAACACTTATTCATTATGATGAGAAGCAATTAAACATGAGTACCAGAAACCGTCGAGTCAAATGTCATACGTAGGAATACTGATATTTATAATGCAAGTAAAGTAGAAAAATGATATTCTCATTGTTTATAATAAATATAAAGGAAGTTTTACACTCCTACCTGAATTTATAACAATTATTTATCTCAGATACTTACTGCTTTCATCGATTTCCATCATATCTGTAGTTGAGTTTGACGCAGGTACAATATTCGAAAGAATCTCTTTGTGTGTACAGAATTTATGATCCAAATACAACTTCCTAATGTTATCATCCACCCCTTTTAGGAAATTTTTACTTACAATGTCGAATAATTGTTCAAGATCAGTCTGAAACTCCTTTTCCTTTACCTTATCACTTTTCTTATTAAAATCTTTTTGTAATTTCAACCACTCACTGTGAAAACGGAGAATTTTTTTGACTACATTAGGAGCTTCACTCGTAGGGATCTGATTTATTTTCCACAATTCAATAACCTTGTCAGCTGAATTTTTGCACTTTGTTTGATTGAAAACTTTAAAACTTTAAGTTGATAGAAAAACACTCTCATAACCTCTTTCACTTTTGGTAACTTACGGTCAGTGAGTTTTTGCACAGGTATACCGATTAAACGTATTTCTTTATTCATTGTAGAATTATTGATAATAAATGAATTTATATAATGAGAAAATGACTTATTTCGAAAAAATTGTTATTATCATGTATACGAAATGATGAGTTTTTGGAGCACTGAAAATGTACTGATAAAAAAGTAGACAACGAAGATAGTTAAGAAAAACAACATAGGTGGCGCTGGCGTTAGAGTACCAACAGAAGAAGTAATGTAATTCAGAACAAAAAGCCTCTCTCACAAAAAAATTTATGTATAATTGGTAGAATAAAATTTGAAAATACATACTAAACAACCGTAATAATATGAAATGCCAATGCAATTGACATTTTAAATTATTACAAATAAAGCTTACAAAAATATCATTAGAACAAAAACTTCTTAGTGAATTTTTGAACAAATAACTCCTGTAGGAGTGATTTTTATGATAGAAATTTAAATTTATGTAAATTTTCCTGAAACTCATAGTTTAAATTAAAATTTATCGAATTATTGATCAAAAACTGGAAATATTGATATTCGTTAATGTTTGACGATGAATATCTCGTAACGGCTTCACCTAATCAAAAATCATAAGAGACCATTTTTGTAGAGCAGTAAATTTCCTACAAAATCATGAGTTCCGCAATCCGAAATAATTTTTTTCATCGACTTATAAAATTCATAATAAAAACGAATATTTTCCTTAAAATAGCCAAACTTCAACTATGAATATCTTTTAATCGGTTGAGTTTTTGAAAAAGTCATAAGAGACCTTTTTTGTAAAGCATTCAATTTCTCACAAAATCTATGCCACGGAATATTTTTCCAAGCAGTTGGAAGCGAGATATAAATTTTTTATCTGATTATTCGAAAAAATAGAAACCCGCAAAGCGGAGGACCTTCCCGTTATAATTAAGAGCTTATACTTGGAGAGAATTCTTTTTAGGTGTCTACGAACCTATTTTTCAGAGTATAAAGTCAAAAATAAATTATTCGATTTTTTTGACCCACCTAATATATATATATATATATATATATATATATATATATATATATATATATATATATATATATATATATATATATATATATATATATATATATTATATCTTATCAGCTCTAATTATATAATATATGATATAATATATGATTTCATACATTGTTATGTTTATAGATTCACATCATTGAAGTATACTCAACGAATTAAAAACACTGCTTACTGGATTAATATCAGTTTCAGTGAAAAAATCCGTTTCGAAAATTTTTTTCAGATTTTTAGTGAAAATAACTGTCAATATGGTAGTCTGGTGAAGATATCTGAAATAACACAAAATTTTTTAATTCAATTTTTTTCAGTTCCGTCATTAAGCTTTCATGAAGAAACTTGATCGTGCTTCGTTTAATTGTAATTAACACATTTTGATTGGCAATCACACCGCATTTTCTCAATTTAGTCGGCCATATGTTTTATTTTTTAGTCAACTCAATTTTCGCAGTGATTCCACTACAGAGTCAACGTATGCAGGCGTATTCACTTGTAAGCAAATTGCATAACCGAACAGGAGAGGGCGTTTTATTGAAATCATAAACGATGTGCGGAGAATTTAAAAATTTCAAATAAAATACGTATGCCATGTTGATTTTACCTAACTTTTGTTAAACGTATCATAAAATAATATTTCATTAAATACATTTATGCATTTTATAGGTTGACTTACTTATAAATGTTGAAACATTAAAAGGATGTTCATGTATCCTGAAAAAATTTGGGGTACTCAATGACGCGCGCCAAGTACGATAAAAAATTTTTTTCTTAATTTTTAAATTTTCAACAAATTTTTTTCAATTTTTTCAACATTATGACGGTTTCTTGGTATTTTTTTGTATTTAACTTTTTTTTTTGTATAGAATGAAAATTATTGTAACGAGTCTTATTTTTTTTGCAAAGTGCAGATGTTATTAAGATGAGTTTTATGAACGTGGACTTGGCGCAATTTTTAACAGTGAAACTGTTTTTGTTTGGATAAGAAATTATCGTACTCACCTCCTTTTTGGAAGTTACCGCCCCCATATTCTTTTTGGAATCCTGAGGGAAAAAAATATATTAAAAATGATTCTTCATATGTTAACTGTTCATAACAGTTATAGTATTTAAAATTATTTGAAAAATGATAAAGTATTTAAGAGGATTAAAAATCAAATAATTGTAAATATTTCTTTATCTTTTTTTTTTTTTTTTTTTAATGAGAAAAATTATCGTACTTACCTCCTTTCCGAAGGTTATCACCCCCATATTCTTTTCGAAATCCTGGGGAAAAAAAAAATATTAAAAATGACTCTTCATATGTTAACTGTTCATAACAGCTAGTATTTAAAATTATTTGAAAAATTAAAAAGCATTCAATAGGATTAAAAATCAAATAATTGTAAATATTTCTTTATCTTTTTAACTTCCCACTAAGAAAATCGAAGATGTTCTATGAAACTTCTACCAGACTTTTCAGCTCGAAGAGCTCAAAAGCATAGAAAAGTTATCTCTTTCAGCTCGGAGAGCTCAAAACAACACATAAATTGTTTTTTTGAGCTCGGAGAGCTCAAAAACATCGTTAGTGCAATTTTAAGCACCTAGGTATGGAATTAGTGGGAAGTTGCAGGGATGACCTTTAGCGTCTACCGTTTTTCTAATTTTTTTTTAATGTGAAAAATTGCCGTACTTACCTCTTTTCTGGAAGTTACCACTGTTATGTCCCGTAGATCCACTTTCCTTTTGAGAATCACCACCTCCTTTGCCTCCACCTAATCTCTCAAAGACGCTAGCTTTCTCTTTACCGGTATAATTTTTTTTTTCATCAGTAGCCGGTTTCTCTTCAGTTCTTCCTGATACTGGCTGAGCTTTTATAAGTGCTTTTTGTAACTCGGTGATACTCGCTTGTTGCCGTTGCATTGCATCATGGCTTCTCTGATGAGCTTCTCTCAACAGAACGAGCTCATGAGTCAACTTCTCCATTGCTGCACAAAAAAAAAAATAGAATAGAATAAAGAGAAAAATTCTTGAACCAAGAAAAATTTCGTAGTTTCAGAATTTTTCTACTCAAATGAAGAAGATGAAGTTCTTAAAATTAAATAAAATTTGTCGATTCTTTCGATACATCCTAGTAATATATATATATATATATATATATATATATATATATATATATATATATATATATATATATATATATATTAGGGTGTGCCAAAATGTAACTTCCTTGATGGACCTTTTAAAATTGGAATTTTCAGTTCCGCTTTTGAAATCAGCTGCGTTTAGGCCTTTCCTAAGATATTTTGGGGTAAGACGATAGATTTTATTTTCATAGAATTTTTTAGCAGGAGGTTTAATTGGGCACTTCCGGCGAAAATTTGAATTTTCAGCGGAAGTGCCCTAACTAAGCTTCAGTTAAAAAATATATATATGGGGCATTCCATGCCAAATCGACCACTTTTCAATCCAACCCTTTTCGATTTTTCTAAAATTTTGGTATCTCTCTACTCTAATAAAAAAAATTTTCAGAGTTTTTTCAAATTCTTTCACCCAACCAAAAAAAAATTTAAACAAATTTTGTTTTAAATTAATTGCCCCAAAATTTTTGAAAGTTCATGCGTTGCTCAAAAATAGATCGAATAACAACTTCATTTTTGTGTTTTTGCATGTAATTTAGGAAAAAAAATACGAAAAAATAATTAAATACTTTTTAAAATTTTTGATCTAACTTTAACGAAAAATAATTAAATCTCATCGATGATTGTCACTTTTAATTTTTGTTTTTATTTTTTTTTCTCGGATTTTGAAGTTTTCTAAATCTGCTGAAAAATTTTCAGAGTGGTATAACAAAAACAAACATTTAAAAAAAAATTTTTTTTTTCATTTAAAAAAAAATAGAAAGAAAAAAATCACCAACCTGAAAATTTCAGGAATTTCGCAGAAATACTAATGTTTTTTATAAAAAGAAAAAAAATTGAAAATCAAAAATGTCAATCATCCCGAAATTTTCGTTTTTTTTTTTTTTTCAAAATTTTCAAAAAAAACGTTGAATATTAATTCGATTTCTCATTTTTATTTTTTTCCTAAAAAGTACATTTAAAAATAAAAATTAAAAAAAAAACATCCCAATAAGTTAATTTTCAAAAAAAGTTATGGTTATTAAAAAAAAAAATGCTGTCTTTTTTAAATAACTCGTAACTTTTTTTTGGTTCGGTAAAAAAATTCTGAAAATTGTTTTTAATAGAGTAGAGAAAAATACTAAAATACTCCATATATTAATAAAATTTTGTCGTTTGATATCTTAATAAATATTGAATTTCCTAGAAAATGCAAACCTTTTTTTTCTTTACTGTTTTTTTGGGAATCACTTATATGCTGATCCTCCAGCAGATGCAAAAGTTCCTTTTCCTCTTCACTAAATGACAACTCTGAAAATATTAAAATATTTTAGTCATTAAATTACATAATTCTATGTTTTAAATATAATAAATGTACATTATTGATAGAACAATTTTATTAATATTACTTATTTAATATTTTGTGTGTAATATAAAAATGTTACATTTATAATTGGCTTTTAAATCTTGACATTAACAACAAAATTAATTAATAAATTAAAAATGAGAGGATGTAGGATCTTAATATAAACGCAAAAACACTTTATTATTTACCGACGTTTCGTGCACTTTATTTGCACTTCCTCAGGCTATCATACATATCTTAGCATTATCAACTTAATAAGATATGTATTGTGATAGCCTGAAGAAGTGCGAATAAAGTTTAAAAAACGTCGCTAAATAATAAAGTTTCTTAACGTTTAGATTAAGATCCTACATCCTCTCATATTTAATTATATGATTACAAGGATCTCAAATCATTAATATAAATTAATAAATGTTTATTTAATCCACTAAGCAATTGAATGAATGAATGAATTAATTTTTTCATATACAATATACATAATATTAAAGAAACAATTAATAATTATCATACCTTCAGCGACAGATGACAATTAATTTTTGATTTTCATTTATTTTTTTAAATGCAATGAATATTGCGCTAACAACTATACTAAGGCTTTTTTTATACTCTTACTAGAATTTGAATTTGCGCGCGTAAGCGCGCGCCTGAATATAGAGTTTGTATATATTTTCATGCTTATGATATATTCGACCAATCACATCACGAATAAATTGATGCCACATACATTTCATCTTAATTTTATATTAAGGACTAGAATTCAAATTTGCGCGCGCAAGCGCGCGCCTTACTATAGCGTTTGCATATATTTTCATGCTCATTTGCGAGACTCTCAGCGAGACGGTCAGCGAGACGGTCATCTCGCAGGCGGTCTCGCTGGACATCTCGCTAGTTGTTTTGCAGGACGTCTCGCTGGCCGTCTCGCTGTGTCTCACGGGATGTCTCGCTGGACATCTCGGTGGCTGTCTCGCTGGACATCTCGCTAACCGTCTCACCGGACATCTCGCTGGCCGTCTCGCTGAGAGTCTCGCAAATATGCTATGACATACATCAAGCGCTTAGCGAAGTCCTGAGCGAGACCGAGCAAGCAAAATCAGAGATTTTTCAATAATTATTTTATGTATTGTCTATATCTATATTTTTGTCTGTTTAAAATTGCTATTATTTCAGTAAGACAATTTTATTAGTTTAAATTTTTTTCTTTATTTTTGGTTGAAGTTTATATATTTAAAAATACGTAATTTATTTTGTCAATTCTCCGGAAGTTATATTTTTAATAATTGCATCATCTTAAGTCAATAATGTTTTCTGTGAAAAGGAAAAGATAAAAAAAATATACAAATACGTTCTAGGTTGTAATTGCATGTTTTGTTTTGTTTTCTGTGAGAAATCGAACTTTTCAAATTAAATAAATATCATTTAACTTGAAGTCTGCTGTGGCAGTGTTACTTAACTTATTTATTATTCTTTTTTACTTTTTTTTAATTTCTAAAGTTTGTCTGTGATTGGTCAATTTACATTTTGAATAACTCAAAAACTATTGAGAATATCGAAAAGCGACCAAGGAACTTTATTCATAGAATCGTTTCCTCTATCAACAGTTTCTCGCTGTGAAGGTCATTCTGAATCACCCTGTATATTTTTTATTTGCTTTAGTTTTTTAATTATTACCTTCCTGTCATGTGAAACAAATTCTGATTTAAGTTGTATGTTAATTTACAATCATTTTTCATTTGTTTTTTACGTCATTTGGCACATTGACAAATTTACATTTATTGTTTGTGTTGCAAAAATTAAACAATTTTGTTGTAAAATATCAGTTAATTAGTACAATGCCTACATAAAGAAAAAACTATCACAAAAAAATAACCATGAACCATATGTGAAAAAAAGTTTAAAAAACAGGATGAAAAAGTATGTACCATGATATTATTATGCTATTTGCTTTTCAATTTTTATCACGCTGTAAGAAAATTGGTTGTCTGTAAAGTCGATTTACGGACGAAAATTTTACGTAATAATCTCATAAGAAACATTGATTAAAAATTGCATATTTTGATGAATTGAATTGGATTATTATCAGTGAATTATTATTATTATTTTTGACGTGATAACGTCTCATAAATTGATGAACACTGGCAGCGGTCTCTCTTGATCTTTCGTTTGTCACGCTTTTTTTAGTTTCTCGCTCGCACGATAGTGAATCTATGGGTTGAGTAGTTGTTAGGCGGCGATTCGCTCATAGCGCGACCAACGAAGGGTTTTAACCCGTCAGCACTCACGTTATGAGCATTTTGCTCATATATAACATAATATAATACGGGATATTGCCGAGATTGTGTCTACAATTTTTGACGGATCTAGATGAAATTTGTTACACATATTCTTTGGATAATAACCTTGAAAGAGTTTTAAGATGAGCGAAATCCTTCAATAAGTTTAGAAATGGCAGCTCTTTAAAATTATCAAAATAATGAAAATCACGTTTTCGGTGACTTCATTGACGTACAAATTTTGATAGAAAAGAGATGGCAAATTTTTGATAAATTCATGTAAAAGGTCATGAAATTACCTTCAATTTGGCGTATATAACATTCACATTTTGACTATTTTTAGTTATTTTATCAAAGTTAAGAGTTCTATTGAACCATTTTCAGGCAATGTGTAATACAACCGACTTATCAATGTTATTCTGTCGAGAATTCTCAACAGATCATTATGAAATTTAGTATATAGATTCCTAGGACAATTAGCTTGCATGAGCCCTAAAATCAGCGAAATACTTCGATTAGTTCAGAAATAGTAGCTCTTCAAAATGATCAAAATAGTAAAAATTACATATAAATGATTTAATAACGTCCAGGAAAAATTACGTTTTAGACGACTTCATTTATGTATAACTTTCAATCGAAAAAAGATAGCTGATTTTTGATAAATTCATGTGAAAACTTATAAAATTCCTTCTAATTTGACGTACATAACGTTAAATATTTGACAATTATTAGTTATTATATCGAAGTTAAAAATTCAATTGAACCATTTTCAGGCAATGTGTATATATAACAAACTACTTATGTATATATGTTAAAATTAATTTCATTCCATGTCAAACGAAAGTTATTGAGACAAGATGATGATTCATTCTATGAAATCTACCTTCCATTTCGGGTGTGGCCAAATGGCGTCTTTTTTATTAATACCAATCGTTTATCATTGGGCGGAGCCCAATTTTCAACGTAAAATTATAATTATAAATAATGGAGCGACAACTCCGGGAGTCGAGACTTATTTTACTAAAATTTTCTACTCTTTTAGGATCTTTTATCAAATTTCAGATATCTTTAATATTTTGGAAGTTATAGCTACAAAATGGAGATTTCCTTTTTTTACTTTCGTTTTTTGTTTATAACAAATGAAATTTTTAATGGCGGATAAATTAAAAAATACCACTTTCAATCACCATATTTTTAAGATTAGAATATCGATTTTTCGCAGAAAACTCACTTCTCGACTAAACTATAATATTAATTATTATTATTATCTGCTCATATTTCCGCTCTATAGAGCAGGATTGAGTAAACCACTTCGGGAAGAACTCTTCACTTTTTGGTTCGTGGGCCTATCTTGGCCATGATCCTTGATTGGTTAGATGCGGTGTTGCTGGCTTTTACGCAAGCCTGTTCTGGATTTTTGCGAAAGGATAGCTTTTATGACACCCAGGAGCACAGCGCTATTGTTAAAAAGATGTCAATTGATTGTTGTCTCGCCTATGTCTACGTTGAATAGTTTTAGGAACCATATCTGGTGTGTCAGCATAACCATCTCCGTTTTTTGATTGGCTAATTTCAGTTGGTGTTTCTTAAGCTACGTTTTGACGGCGTCAATGGTCGACCAGACTAGCAGTTTAGCTTCCTCAGCGCTGTCCGCCATTACTGTGGCCACGACTTCATCGGCAAATCCCGTTAGCTGTACCTTTTGCGGCAAAGAAATCTCCAGCAGCTAGCCTACTGTTGTCGGATACTCTTGTAAACCTTCTTTGGTTTTGACTATTAGCGTTCTTGCGTCGACGAGTTAGTCATTAATTATGGCCAACTTCTCATTTTTCATCTTGAACTGATGCTCGAGTGCGTTCATGATGTCGTCCCATTTTACGTAGTTGAAGGCATTCTATACGTCTCACGTGAGGAGAATCAGACTTTTCTCGATTTAAGATTGTCAGACCACGCTTTGGCTATGATCTTTGTAATCTTCTTGATCGCGTTGATCATCGCTCTGCTTTTCCGAAATCCGTATTATTACAAATATTAAAAAAAAAAGCTATTTTTCACACAAAACTTAAATTTTGGAGGTCACAAAGCTTAAAAGTACATAAAAGCTATGTTTTTTTTACTCTATGAGCTTAAAACGTAGTAACTCACCGAAGAAATATGTATTGAAGCAAGATTCTTCAGCAAGAGATTGTGCGAAACCTAGAGTTACTAGCGTATCCATCAATGTATGGGACTTGCGTAAGATTATCTCACAAGAAATCGACTCAAGAATTATCTATTACTTGCCCATAATTGTACGCAAGAAGCTTGCAGCGGATGCTTGCATATGCCTTGAGAAGGAATAAAATGACAGTGATTTGTGATTTACTGTGATAAGACAGAGTCGAATTTTTTTGAAAGACTTGCACAATATTGGCAATTTTTTAATATCATATAATTATCTGTAGCAAGACTCATAGGTGAAAAACGACGCTAGCAACCATCGAATTTTAGAGCAATCTTGCACTAGCCTCGTAAAACATTGTTTTATGGAATATTGTGGGGCCATCTGTTGTAACGATTTCAACCGCTCAGATTGGCCCCTTAATTATTTAATGAACTAAACGAAACTGACTCTAAAACTATAAACAAAGGGGCGCCACCAGGATTTTTAATCTCGGTTCCTGGAACCGGTCCAGAGCTGAGGATTCTTAATCTAGGGTAGAGAGAGTGGAGGAAGGTGCTGCTGAATAAAAAATGTTTAAATTAATAATAATAACCGGTATTTATTTAACAACAAATGAAATAACAACTCGTGCATTTGCACGTACACCACTCACTCGTACAACTCACTTAATACTATCCTTATTACTATCGGAGATTTCGGGCTAAAACCGGCGACTCCGACTTAGTGCTAGCCTTCTACTCGGCAAACCATCAACAACCAGAAAACGCCGCACCAAGATTTGATTACCCTACTCGGCAAACCATCAACAAGTAGAAGCCGTCAAAAAAGGGTTCCTAATCCCACAGTATCCTCATATGGAGCGTCTATACTGTCGTTTCTAACTACGTCGCGCTGTCCACCGGACCCTCACGCTCTAGGTTTTTGATCACTCTCGATTCCTCTGCTCGGCAAACCATCAACAAGCAGAGTATTGCACATACGTTACCCACACTAATATTTTACACACATAACCCACGCATCACACACACACACGAACTCTACTTTACTTTTTATTTTCGGATATACAAGATTACACCAAAATTACAACGTCAACTTTACTAAAATAATTCAGTCATTAGCTCTCAACTAATATCGTACACATTTTCCTCTATTAATAATTTACTACCAAAAATTTCAGACTTAAAATCGACGCCTAAACTTATTTCCAAAATTCACACGAGTTTAATACTCATCGCATTAACTAAATCCCAAGAATATACTTTATAAAATTTAACTAAGCCTTTCGGACGTGATTCACAGTGACAAATAGTTTTACATAGAATTTGATCGGAATAATGGTATTAAATTTTACTTATTATAATTTTCCCGGGCTTCTTTGTCAATATCATGTTCAACCGCGTGGAATTTTCGACTAGGTAATTATTGTTATGGTTCTTGTCGACTAGAGATACTTAATTAACAATACCCGGGAAAAAATGATCAGACCTGACCATGCCTGTTCATGTATGATCAGGCCTGAAATTAGACCTGATCATGCCTGTTCATGTATGACCAGGCCTGAAGTTATACATGATCATGCCTGATCAGTTCTGTTCATGCCTGCTCATATCTGGAGTACTAAATACGCTCAGGCCTGATCAGGCCTGTCCATGCCTGACCAGACCTATCCATGCCTGCTCATGTCTGTTCATGTCTAAAGTGTTAAATACGTTCAGGCCTGTCCATGCCTGATCAGACCTCTCCATGCCTGATCAGACCTGTCCATGCCTGTTCATGTCTGAAGTGTTAAATACGCTCAGGCCTGTTCATACCTGTTCATGTCTATTCATGTCTGACCATGCCTGTTTATGACTGTTCCTCTCTGACTATAGTCAGAGATATGATAAAAATTTTTCTTTGACGAAAAAAATTTTTGGTCATCACAAAAAGTGCAAAATTATTTTTAACATTACGTTTATTTAAATAATTTTGAAATAAAAAATTTATTACATTTTCTATGGGATGTTATGGTCTGCTCTGCTCCTGCCTAATATGAAAATCATTACTTATTATATTATTTAAATAAATGTGATATTATAATGAGATTCGGTTACATAAATAAATTAGGACTATCAAAATATATTATAAAACCAATTTTAACATTATATTTATCATAAACTTATTCGATACTCTATGTACTTCATAGAATTGTTACATCTAATATAGCAGCACAGCAGGCGGGAAATTCAAGGCAAACGGATAACACCAGAGTTAAACAGCATTGAGCATGGTTGGTAGTTGGATGGTTGACCGCTGGTGTTACATCCTTACAATAATATGTAATTATTTTTTTTTTTATTTTATTTTATTATAGAGAATTGCGTACGACTCTATCAAGTACTACAACCATAAAATTAAGCAAAATAATTAATTAAAAATAGTAATGGGTTTTCAGACCTGACCATGTCTGATCAGGCCTGATCAGGTCAATTCATGCCTGATCAGGCATGGTCATTTTTCATGTCTGATCAGGGCTGAAGACTCATGCCTGTTCATGTCTGATCAGGTCTGATCATTTTTTCCCGGGTAATTTATCTCGATGTAAAAATAAATTCCAAAAATCATCCACGGGTACTTCCAATTTAATTTCGTTGTAATTTCTCAATACTTAATTTTCCAGTAAATAAAATATTTTTAGACAAATAGTATAATTAACTTTCAATACAATTTATATTAATAAATGATAATTCAATTGTCTTAAATTATACTAACGTCCAGTTGTTAATTTTATAATTTACTGCGTGATAAAATTCATAAGGAATTTACGCGCTCAAAATTGGATCTCGTTGTTCGTCACTCCTGCAAGTTCTGACCTCGGGTACCGAATACTTTGTCGTGTCGACTGGAACCTTCTCGATGTTCCGAATTTAATTACTAATTTTTTTTTTTTTTAATAAAAACCAATCTAAGATGTTAACATTTATTAACCAGCTGCATTAATAAATTAATCATTCACGACTTGCAAACCCAAGAGGTCTAGAACATTCCTCGGGTATAAAATCCCCAAGAAGAATGCTCAAACTGTTAACGAACCAAATCAATTAAATTAATTAATTATTATTAAGCCAGATATTATAAGACAATTGAATTACCATAATTTGGTCAATATTTGAGACATAGTGAAATTACTGAGCCGGGTATAAACCCCAAGGCTCAACGAAGAGACAAAATTTCCATACCTTGATAATTTTTAAAATAGAGAACTCTGGTATAGAGTTTAGCTTCCTCCTCGGTTGGTCAGCAGACGATGTCACTCGTTCGTAAACTTCACTACTTCTGTCGACACCCCTCGTGGCTCGTCTATATAAAGGCCCCCAAAATACCCCTTCCCACTTAATAGTAGTCGGGTCCCGAAGACCGAGACGCGCCAATGCGTCGAATTATGACCACGTGTGATCGGTTTTGCCGATCAAGGGTAAATTACCCTGTTACACTGTTTTACAAATCTTTTTTAATGTTTTTTAAGATTAATATGATTTAATGTTTCTTAATCAATTGAAAAAAAATGTAATCCTCCCCTACATGTCCTTCATTACCAAATTTCTTTATCTTCAGGTTAGCAAAGAGTCGAGCAGAAAAACGCCGAAGTGTACCAGTGGTTAAAAATGGTAAGTATTTCCCTCAATATATAGTTAATGATAGCGTTACGTCAGAGTATAAAGAAAATGAAAGATCCAACCTTGCTGAAGAAGACACTATTCATTTTGACAGCAATCCGCACTCTTCTTCTATTAATAATGACGATGAAAATATACACAACCACAGTAATACTGATAATATAAATGAAAGTCAGCCTTTATCAGAACCTGAACCACCTTTTTCAAACAAAGAAAAACCATATGACATTATTAGAGGTAACATAAATCAAGGAAACATCAAATTTGGTTATTCCGCCGGTAATGAATGTACTGCAATGGCTGCTTCTGCTATATCATTGGCTACTTTTATTTGTATTGAAACTTGGAAGACTGGAATTATTGACTTGGCTCTAGATGTTGGAGATAATCTTTATAAGACTAGCATGAATCTACGAGCTAATCCTCCTGTGGAAGGTGGGCCTAATGATCAATATTACTTGGAGGTTAATGAGCTTTACAGCGAAGTATACATTTTTCGAACTTTTAGTTGTTCTTTTACAGTTAAAGATACTTTTTACGGAAAATGTTTCAACAGTCAAAATGCAGAGTTGATGTCACTGGAAGAACGACTTCAAATGTTTGTAGGAAAAAATATTAATGCAATATTAACAATGAATGGTCTTTCTGTAGCAATTATTTCCTACAATGGTTTATATTATTTATTTTTATTTGATTCACACAGCCGAAATGAATCAGGCACTGTTAGTAATGGAGAAGGTCAAGCTTGTGTTAGTTGTTTTGATCATTTGGAACAATTATTTATCATGATTATTACAAATATGTTTATTTGTGAAGAAAATGCAAATCCACAAAGAAACGTCTACCTTCTAGCTACCATTGAAATAATTAATTGTAAAAGTAATGACCAAACTTATGACGTAAAGGGGTTACCAACAAATACACTATCTGAAATTTTAATGTCATATTTGTCAAACCTAGATGAAAATGTAACAGATAATTCATCAAATAGTGCATCAACAAGTAATCAACCGAGAGATCCTACTGTAAATACTTCACAGAACAGTATACCAAATAAGCCTACAAAAAATACTTCAGCAAACAGTGGACCAAATGATTCAAATATCAAAAGACCATCATCTAAGTTAGATACTAATGAACCATCAAAACCAAAAAAAAAAGAAAAAAAGACAAAACCGTCCACGTAGCTCTTTTGTAAGTAATGTCCATAAGAAATTGATAGTTGATGTTGAATATCTAACAGAACAGCTTAATCAATCTTTTTATGAACATCGCCTTGCTTCGTATGATGATGAATGTCGACAGTTGAACTGCTGCCTTAATTACATAGGGCCAATAATGAATGGCTTACAATGTTCAATTTTATACGAATGTTCTGCGTGTGAATTTGAATTTATGGTTTTTAGTGAACGAGAATCTAATGATATTGCACGTACTAATGATAGTATTGTATTAGATTGTATTAGTAGTGGCATTGGATTTTATCAGCTGGAAGGGTTGTTAACAGCTGCAGATTTACCATATCATAATTATCGATCATACAGTGTAGCTGAAACTGTTGTAGGTTGTTATGTAACAGAAACAGCCGTTCAATCAATGAATGAAGCCGCCAAAGAATCTGACCAGAGAGCTCGCAATGAAGGACGTGTTACTGAAGAAAACATATCATTTACAACAGTTATCACCGACGACACTTATCAAAAAAGAAGTTATGCTTTAGGATTATACAATTCATCATCTGGTGCTGCTCTTGTTGTTGATCAACACATTAACAAAATATTAGATGTTGGAGTAGCTAATAAAAGATGCTCGCAGTGTCAATTCGGAAAACAACCATATCATCTTTGTTGGCAGAATTTTTCAGCTAACCAAAGTTCAACACGAATGGAATCATCAATCATTTTAGAATTGTTCCAAAGTAGTGTTGAAAAGTATAATATAATATACAAATATATTATATCCGATGGCGATAGTAGTGTACCTCAAGGATTATCTGATCATAATGTATATGGAAAATATAACGTCGAAGTACAAAAAATAAATTGCGTGAATCACATGCTTCGAAGATTATTGACAAATTTGAAGAAAGTTAAAAAATCAAGCCACCTTAAAGGCGAAAAAAATCTTCAAAACGCCATTGAAGAAGCTGGTAGACTAAATTCAAAAGCCATACGAGCAGCTGCTCGTCACATAATGTCTTCTGAAATGTCCATAACACGAAAGTGAAGATTATGGGAGAAGATTTAGACAATATACCATATCATGTATTTGGAAGACACGAAAATTGTAAAAATTATTACAGTGATAAACAACCTGAAACCAATTACACACTCACATTAATAACATTGAATGTCTGGAATACTATTTTAGGTTATTATGCTCGATGTCAAGCGCTACCTGGAGATATATTATTAAATTCAAATAATAATGCAGCGGAATGCGCCAATAACATCATCGCAACGAAAATTGGTGGTAAACGAATAGATTTTTGCAAATTAGGTGGGTACACAATTCGTGTGGCGTTTGCTGTGATCCAATATAATAGTAAAACAGCTATGTGCGATACTTTCGCTATCTGGAAAAAATGTGTTCCTGAACGATTGTTAACTCTAGAAAAGAAAAGAAAAGAAAAAGTAGAATATAACAATCGTCGTTATGCTGAAAAAGGTTCTCAAGGTCGTTATTTAAAAAAAGGTAATGGTACAGAAGATTGCTATTATGGACCAGAAGCGGGTATTGCAATCACCCCAGAAGAATATCAAAAATTACTTCATAACCACCGAGAAAAATTGCAACAGCATCAAAACGATCGTGTTAAATTAGAACGTGAGACAATTGAACAAGCTGAATCTGAAAAATGGCATACAGTTCGTCGTCTGCTTTTGACTGCGTCAAATTTTAAAAATGCATCCAAATGTAGAATTGACAAGACAAGAAAAAATACAGTAAAAAAATCTTATATCCATCAAGAAATAATAATAATCCTGTATTGCTTTGGGGTAAAAATAATGAAGAAAATGCACTCGATCGACTCGAAGAACATCAAAATATTCAAATTGAACCATGTGGATTATTTATTGAAGACACAATCCTTGGATTTGGAGCTTCGCCAGATGGTTTGGTTGGGCAAGATGGTATTGTTGAAATCAAATGTCCTTACACCTTAAAAGATACATAACCCGAAGAAGCTATTAAAAAAGGTACGAAATGGGGAAATGAACACTTTAAAGACAAAGACCCGAAATCTTTAAGAACAAGTAGTTCTTCCCTTGTGGAAATAATTCTCTGAAAAAACTCTTGACAAGTCTTTATAACTCTGAATAAGACTTTTCGAAATTCTTCACATCCCTAACTAAGTAAAGGAAAGACTTAATAAGTCTTCAAAACTCTGCAATACTCTTCAAAAGTCAAATTTTCCCTGCAATTTCGGAATTTCTCAAAGAGTTATTAAGACTTGATAAGACTTGTTCAGTTTTACAGGAAAAGAAGAAAATATTTCTTTTCAAAAAAATTACTTATCAGAATTAAATAAAACTATAAAAAAGAATTAATGCATGTTTTAAAAAAATTTTTTTTAAATAATATTTTCATCACGAAAATACTTTGATGGGCATCGAATCACTCATAGTTGAGCAAGTCAAAACATCAACAGCAAATGAAGTGCACTTGCTGTTGGAAACAGATATTACTCAAAGAGTAAATCCAATCGGTATTTAATTTGGACTATCAAATATTAAAGTCAACTTTCTAGGTAGGAAAGAATTTTCTATCCACACGCTATCTGCTGGAATTAATTGATACCTAACATATTTTAGTTTACGAATTTATAGTTAGAATCTTTGAGTGTTCTTAGTTTCTAACAGGTGGCATGTGGTTAGAAAATTCTTTCCTACCTAGAAAGTTGACTTTAATATTTGATAGTCCAAATTAAATACCGATTGGATTTACTCTTTGAGTAATATCTGTTTCCAACAGCAAGTGCACTTCATTTGCTGTTGATGTTTTGACTTGCTCAACTATGAGTGATTCGATGCCCATCAAAGTATTTTCGTGATGAAAATATTATTTAAAAAAAATTTTTTTAAAACATGCATTAATTCTTTTTTATAGTTTTATTTAATTCTGATAAGTAATTTTTTTGAAAAGAAATATTTTCTTCTTTTCCTGTAAAACTGAACAAGTCTTATCAAGTCTTAATAACTCTTTGAGAAATTCCGAAATTGCAGGGAAAATTTGACTTTTGAAGAGTATTGCAGAGTTTTGAAGACTTATTAAGTCTTTCCTTCACTTAGTTAGGGATGTGAAGAATTTCGAAAAGTCTTATTCAGAGTTATAAAGACTTGTCAAGAGTTTTTTCAGAGAATTATTTCCACAAGGGTTATTACTATCAAATTCAAGGACAATTACACATTACAAAAAGGCAATGGTGTATTTTATCCATATGGATACCGAAAGCTTCACTAAACTTAACAATTCATTACGACAAAAAATTTTGGGCCAGAGAAATGTTTCCTCGTTTAGATGATTTCTATTGGAAATTTTTAGTTCCTGAATTATTGAATCCAACTTTATTGTATGGTTCAACTGATGATAAAGAAAAGACAAAACAGTCCGAGAAGCTTTCAGAAGTTGAAGATGAAGTGAATGAAGAACGAAATGATCTATTAAATGAGTTTTATTATGGTCAAAAACAATTTAAGCAACGTTTTTCATTGACCCCGATTGTTCGCATCAAAAAAAAATCCTACAATAAGTAATGATGAGAACAATAAAAATGAAGACAATAATATCGATGATGAGACTAACTCATTCGCGGAAGATTCTGAAAATGATTATTCTGATGAAGAATCAATAAATGACTCATTGGAAGAAGATGACTATTAGTCGCTACTTACAATAAAAAATTTGATTACACTGTCTACATAAACTATGTAAAAGTTGTAAAGGCTTAATAGATTTTGAATCTAAAACATAACATTGTATCAAATAATATTATAAGGTCAGCATTAAACTTGCGACTTAAAAAATGTAAACGTATTTTACAGTCAGCATTAAGTTAGCGACTTGAAACATGTAATTGTATTACACAGTCAGCATTAATATTTTACGTCTGGCAATGAGTAAATGCATTGCATTGTCAGCATTAACTTTGCGACGGACGTAGATAAATACATTTAATAGTCTGCATTGAGTTTGCAACTTAAAAAATATAAATACATAGTATAATCAGCATTAAGTTTTCAAGTCAGTACTTATAATTGTCAGCATAATATTTGCAACTGACAAAAAATGATTTTAAACTGAAGGGAAAGTAAAGATTCCATCAAAATATTCTTTAAAGTAAGTATTGAAATCTTTAAAAAAGTATAAAAGTAATAATATAAAATGCAATAAAAAAGTACTATGTATTTTTTATAAAAAGAAACTGTAATATAGTAAAATTATAATGAAAATAATTAAGTAATAATTGGTAAAAAAATTGAATAATATAAGAAACGGAAAAGTTAAAATTTATACAGTTTATTTCTATGAAATACAAAATCTATAGTTAAAAAAAATTTTTTTTGGGGCGTTAATCCATGTGAAAAAATAATATCCAAGTTCATATATTGAAAATAAAAACGTAAAATGAAATCAAAATAATAAAGAACACCTTGTCCTTTTATTTTTTCATAATCCGACATCCACCTCCTCGATTGGTACGCCCTGGAAACTGATACTTTGTATTGAATGTCATATGTATAAACGAAAAAAAAATACAAACTGTCAGGCTAACTGATGAGGAAACAGAAATATAGATTTATAAAAATAAATAAACATATTTTAGTTTTACAGATATATTAATGATGAATGATAGACTTGAAATTAATCTACAGGATTTGTATGAAATCGTTAAACGAAAGAAAGAAGAAAAAATTGACATGAAGTTCTCGTAAAAATTATTTATTGAGAATAAAATGAAGAAAAACTAAAAAATGTATATCAAACTGTTTATTATTTTTATAACTATAATGTAAATATGATTATTAAAGAAATTTTTAAAATAAATGTTTGTCATTTTATAAATAATAAAATTTGTTTTCATGTTGAGGTGAAGATTAATTTAAGCATACTTTTCATACCTTGCAATTTAAAATAGCAGACCACTTTAAGAGGCTAAAAAATGAAACGTTACAGTTTCAATATATATTTTTTTCCAGGCCCTGTATAAAATAATACAATGACTTTTTTGAAACTTTCATTTGAAGCTTGTGGGAAAGAAAAGTATTTGATTTTTTATTAATTTCATTTTTTAGTATCTATCCGTAAGGCGCTGAAGTTGAAGCTTCAAAGAATGTTTTCTCATGGCGGATAGATAATCTTAGGATTGGTGAATATGAAAAAAAAAATAAACGGTATCTTCAAAAGAAGAGTTCCTTACTGGCATTTTTGAAAAAGAAATCTGGAAAACAGTTGACCCAGCAAGCCATTGCTGGAACTTCCCGATTATTTTAGAGCGTAACGCTTGAAAAGCTATTCATTTTTTGAGCTCCTTGAGCTCAAAAAAATTTTTAAAGGCGTTGTTCGATTTTGACTTGCTTCGTGGCATTCCACACAGTTTTTTAAATACAAAAAATAATCAAAAAAAAAAAAAAAGTCGGAATTATGTAAAAAACACTTGTTCCCAAACTTTTCATCAACGATATCCATCGAACCAATCAACCGATTTTGACGTTTTTGACGGCGATTGACATGGTTTTTTAAGCTTTAATGATTATTTCATGACATCAAAAACGATTCAAAAAGAAATGTCTGAGTTATATGATAAAAACACTTGTTCCCAAATTTGTCGTCAAAGGTCTCTCGAATCAATCAACGGATTGTCACGTTATTGGCAGCAATCAACGTGGTTTTTTGAGCTCTTATAATTTTTTTTTAACATCAAAAACGATCCGGTAAGAAGTATCGAAGTTATGTATAAAAAAAATGTTATTCCCAAAGTAGGTAAACAGGGGGTATACACCCAATCGGTAAAACAGATTTATGGGTTGGTGTCCATCCTAAGTTACCATTCGTGAATATGGACGCCCTGTTTTACCGACGTGGATAGGGTGGAGGGTTTTTCGTAGGTGGCGCTGGTGGTTAATTCTGTCGCCATTTTGAATCTTACTATCCACCATTTTCCCGCCATTTTTTAGATCTATCCACCATTTTGAATTCGCTATCTGGTGGCTGCTATCCGCCATTTTGACTCTGTTATCTGGTGGCTGCTATCTGAAATCCGCCATCTGGTGGTTGCTATCCACCATTTTGAATCCGTCATCTGCTATTTGCTATCAACCATTTTGAGTCTGAAATCCGTCATTTTGAATCTTATTTCCCACCATTTTGAATTTGTCGATTCGAGTCTCAGTTCACCATTTTGTTAAAAAAATGCACCTGTGATCTCAGCATCAACTATAGTTGCTTAGATCACAGGTGCATTTCATTGTTTGTATACTGAAAAGATTAATATATTGAAACTCTACGTACGACAACTTCTTGCGAGAAGGATTTCACGTAACGCCATCTGGCGATAGCTTGCATTACTTGTAACTGCGTAGTAGATGATGTCATCCGACAGGTCTGAACCTGTTCAAGGTCATGTAACTGTGCAGTAGATGACTCATTCTGTTCTAGAATCTTCTTACTGCGTAGTAGATGACGTCATTAAACAGGTTTTGAGGTTGAGGAGTGGGGGTAACTGCGCAGTATTTTCTGCCTATATAAGCAGTAGGGTGATTCAAAAAAAAAGAATATTTTTTTTTTCGTTTGGTACTATGAAAAATAGGTTCCTAGACACCTCTAAGAAAGCCTCTCCAAGCATGAGTTCTTAATTGTAACGGGAAGGTCCTCCTTCTTACAGTTTTCTATTTTTTCTTATTATCAGATAGAAAAATTTATATCTCGCTTCCAACTACTTGAAAAAATATCTTGTTCCTCAGATTTTGTAGGAAATTGAATGCTCTACAAAAAAGGTCTCTTACGATTTTTTCGTAAACCCAACCGTTTAAAAGATATTAACGGTTAAAGTTTGATTATTTTTGGGAAAATTTTTTATTTCTTATGAATTTTATAATTCAATGAAAAAAAATCATTATGAATTTATTTATTTAATTATCAACTGCCATATAATTTTCAATATTTTCAACATAACGGTACACTTTTACTGTAAATAATTTCCTCTATTGCAGTTTGGGTAGTTTTTTCGATGTTCTTTGATAATTTGCAATAAGTATTGGAATTGCTCTTCATTTTTTGTCAAGCATTGATTATACTCACTAACTAATGCAACAGCTCGTTCTGCTGAATCATTAACAACTTTCAATTGGTTAAAGTATTCTTTATTTTCAATGTAACTGTCATTAGTAGGCCACGATTCAATATCTTTATCAAGGAAGTCATATGGTAAATCAAAGATTTTAAAGAGATTTAAAGACTTTTTAGAAACAAAGTCACTCAGACTTTTTGCGTTAATGAATTTTAATCGTTTTTATCAATTATAAATTTTTAGCTTTAGAATCTGTACCGTTACGAGTATTAACAGCTCCAACAATATTTTTTTTTACTTCCAATGAAACGGTATCGTCAAATAATGATAAAATGGCAAGTTCATCACTTAAATACCATAAATGCAAAATCATTTTTTCACAAGTTGCTGAAGAAATCAATGAATTGATATTTTTGTACTCGAATAAATTTTTCAAAAACTGCAAGTCATGATTAGCAGCAGTTGTTGCAGAAGTTGATGAAAACCAAGCTTTTAAATACAGTGTAACTTAGGGTGGGTCAAAAAAATCGAATAATTTATTTTTGACTTTATACTCTGAAAAATAGGTTCGTAGACACCTAAAAAGAATTCTCTCCAAGTATAAGCTCTTAATTATAACGGGAAGGTCCTCCGCTTTGCGGGTTTCTATTTTTTTCGAATAATCAGATAAAAAAATTTATATCTCGCTTCCAACTGCTTGGAAAAATATTCCGTGGCATAGATTTTGTGAGAAATTGAATGCTTTACAAAAAAGGTCTCTTATAACTTTTTCAAAAACTCAACCGATTAAAAGATATTCATAGTTGAAATTTGGCTATTTTAAGGAAAATATTCGTTTTTATTATGAATTTTATAAGTCGATGAAAAAAATTATTTCGGATTGCGGAACTCATGATTTTGTAGGAAATTTACTGCTCTACAAAAATGGTCTCTTATGATTTTTTGATTAAGTGAAGCCGTTACGAGATATTCATCGTCAAACATTAACGAATATCAATATTTCCAGTTTTTGATCAATAATTCGATAAATTTTAATTTAAACTGAGATTTCAGGAAAATTTACATAAATTTGAGTTTCGATCGATAAAGAAATGTTATAAACAATTTTTTTAATATTGTTTTCAGTCTTGAGCTTGTTTGATTGCATTAAAACAAGAAATTAGAGCATTTTTTTCGACATATAACCAATGATTAGTTTAATTTGAAGTGAATGACATATTTCTTTGTCAAATTTAATATGAAAAGTATTGAATCAAGTGAGAAACAACCAGTATTTAACGTTTTTATAGATAAATTTTTTATTGAATTATCAATTGCAATATAATTGTCTATATTTTTAAGATAACAGTACGCTATTACTATAAATAATTTCTTTTATTACAATTTGGGAATGTTTTTGATGTTCTTTGACAACTTGCAATAAGTACTGGAATTGTTCTTCATTTTTGTCAAGCATTGATTATATTCACTGACTAATGCAATAGCTCGCTCTGCTGAATCATTGACAACTTTTAGTTGTTGAAAGTATTCTTTATTTTCGAGATAACTCTCATTAGTAGGCCATAATTCAACATCGACATCAAGAAAGTCATACGGTAGATCGAAGATTTTGAAAAGATTTAATGACTTTTTGGACACAAAGTCACTCAGAGTTCTCTGCGCCAATGAATTCAAATCTTTTTAGCAATTACAAATCTTTTAGCTTTAGAATCTGTACCTTCACGAGTATTAACAGCTTCAACAATACGTTTTTTTACTTCTAATGGAACGCCATCGTCAAACAGTGATAAAATGGCAAGTTCATCGCTCAAATACCATAAGTGCGAAATCATTTTTTCACACGTAGCTGAAGAAATCAAAGGATTGATATGTTTGTACTCCAATAAATTTTTCATAAACTGCAAGTCATGATAAGCAGCAGTTGTTGCAGAAGTTGATGAAAACCAAGCTTTTAAATACAATGTGACTGTAAAAATACAGAAATGACGAAGACCATGCAATTCTTTCTGAGAGAGTTTGAATTCATCTCTGAATAGATACATTTTCAAACTATAAATGGCCTTAGCCATCCATCTAGCATGATGAACAGCACCAGGACGTTTGAAAGAAATCTTTTCTTGAGGCATTTCTCCAAGGAAAATCAATGATAATTCCAATAATTCTTTATCTAACTTATTATAACATTTCTTTATCGATCGAAACACAAATTTATGTAAATTTTCCTGAAACTCATAGTTTAAATTAAAATTTATCGAATTATTGATCAAAAACTGGAAATATTGATATTCGTTAATGTTTGACGATGAATATCTCGTAACGGCTTCACTTAATCAAAAAATCATAAGAGACCATTTTTGTAGAGCAGTAAATTTCCTACAAAATCATGAGTTCCGCAGTCCGAAATAATTTTTTTTCATCGACTTATAAAATTCATAATAAAAACGAATATTTTCCTTAAAATAGCCAAACTTCAACTATGAATATCTTTTAATCGGTTGAGTTTTTGAAAAAGTCATAAGAGACCTTTTTTGTAAAGCATTCAATTTCTCACAAAATCTATGCCACGGAATATTTTTCCAAGCAGTTGGAAGCGAGATATAAATTTTTTTATCTGATTATTCGAAAAAAATAGAAACCCGCAAAGCGGAGGACCTTCCCGTTATAATTAAGAGCTTATACTTGGAGAGAATTCTTTTTAGGTGTCTACGAACCTATTTTTCAGAGTATAAAATCAAAAATAAATTATTCGATTTTTTTGACCCACCCTAGTGTAACTATAAATATACAAATTTGCCGAAGACCGTCCAATTCTTTATTAGAAAGTTTAAATTCATTTCTGAATAGAAACATTTTTAAACTGTAAATTGCCTTCGCCATCCACCTAGCATGATGATTTGCACCAGGACGTTTGAAAAAAATTTCTTCTTGAGGCATTTCTCCAAGGAAAATCAACGACAATTCCAACAATTCTTTATAGTCATCTCGGGGTTGTAGTAACTATCAAAAACAATTAAAAATTTGTCAGAAACAAGAAAATTTTTTTTCTTAAAATCGCAGTTAAATCATACCTGTAAGGATTGTGCAATTAAACTAGATATTTCATTTTTTTATCCAAAATGATATCAGCAACAACAGTATCTTCAATTCCAGATTTATAATTAGTTTTATTTATTTCATCCCATGATTTTTTAAATCTTCCGAACATTGGTACGTTTGGCCCAGATGACACAGGCCAATATACTTCAAATGCACTTCTCAATATGATCTCAAAAATGTGGTGACGACATGGTAACCAGATTAACTCTCTTCCCAAAGTCTTTTCAATTGCCTTACATGTACCGTTATGAATTCCTGTATAAAGAAAATAGCCCTGATTAAAAAAAAGTATTGAAAATGAATTAAAAATGACAAAATTTTAATATATTTCAATCCATTGAATTTACCAAATGAATCCATTTTAATTCAGTTGATTTCAAAAATAATTTTTGAATTTCGGTTTTCGGAAAAAATACAAAAAAATTGAAATGAATAATATAATTTCTGTTTTTTCCAATTCATTTCAATTCAGAAATAGTACTTTATTTTTGACTTAGCCAATGATTGAAAAATATTAAAATAAATACAGAATTTGGAATATTTTTCAAATTAATTTAATCGAAAAATAAAGATCTATTTTCGGTCTCGACAAGAATTGATAAATATTGAGATACATTCAATTATGTGAATATTTTTCAATCTTTTTCAATACAAAAATAATGCTAATTTTCTGACTGCATCAATGATTGATATTTATTGAATAGTACTGAACTTTCTTAATTCTTTTTAATCATTTTCAATACAAACATAATACATAATTTAAGGACTCCCTATAAATTAATTAATATTAGGAAGTACTGAAAATCTTCAATACTTTTTAATTATTTTCAATACAAAAATAATGCTAATTTTCTGACTGCATCAATGATTGATATATATTGAATAGTACTGAACTTTCTTAATTCTTTTTAATTATTTTTAATACAAAAATAATATATAATTTTTGGACTCCCTAGGAATTAATAAATATTAGAAAGTACTGTAAAATTATCAATACTTTTTTATTATTTTTAATACAAAAATGATGCGAAATTTCTGACCACACCAGTGATTGATATTTATTGAATAGTGCAGAACTTTCTTAATACTTTTTAATGATTTCCAATACAAAAATAATACATAATTTTTGGACTCCTAGGAATTAATAAATATTAGAATGTACTGTAAAATTATCAATACTTTTTTATTATTTTTAATACAAAAATGATGCGAAATTTCTGACCACACCAGTGATTGATATTTATTGAATAGTGCAGAACTTTCTTAATACTTTTTAATGATTTCCAATACAAAAATAATACATAATTTTTGGACTCCCTAGGAATTAATAAATATTAGAATGTACTGTAAAATTATCAATACTTTTTTATTATTTTTAATACAAAAATGATGCGAAATTTCTGACCACACCAGTGATTGATATTTATTGAATAGTGCAGAACTTTCTTAATACTTTTTAATGATTTCCAATACAAAAATAATACATAATTTTTGGACTCCCTAGGAATTAATAAATATTAGAATGTACTGTAAAATTATCAATACTTTTTTATTATTTTTAATACAAAAATGATGCGAAATTTCTGACCACACCAGTGATTGATATTTATTGAATAGTGCAGAACTTTCTTAATACTTTTTAATGATTTCCAATACAAAAATAATACATAATTTTTGGACTCCCTAGGAATTAATAAATATTAGAATGTACTGTAAAATTATCAATACTTTTTTATTATTTTTAATACAAAAATAATGCTAATTTTTTTACTATATTAATAATTGATAAATATTGAGGAATATTGAACTTTCTTAATACTTTTTATTTATTTCTTTTTTTTTAATACAAAAATAATACATATTCGTAGATTTACTAGTACTTGATAAATATCGAAGAATGTTCAACATTTTTAGGACGTTTTAAATGAAGGAATTTATTCTGGTACTCAAAGATGTATTGATAGAAATACTTATGTGCATGCAAATATATAAAAAAGTATGGCTAATTTATATGTAATTCTACCGTACAAATGTGCATAAATCAAATCAAAAGTTTTAATTTTAACTGTTTTTTTTTCTACTGCACTTCAAACGTATTAGGTTGAACACTCAAATAATCTTTATTTTCTTCTGAGCATGATAATGCTTTTATAGCTATATAAATCATCTTATTCTGAATTTTCGTTATTGGTAATCGTATTACATCACTTTCACAATTCTGAATCATCCATAGATGCTCAAAATTTTCCACAACTTCTACAGATAATATTTGAACTTCCATGAAAGCTTTTTTATTTTGTAATAAGAATTGAACGATTTTCGCCATCCGACCGTCCTCTAATCTAATGAACGAATTGTTTGTTTTTTGGGCTTGTGTGTAAAGAAAACAGTGATATATTGTTTTTTTAAATAAACAACGACTGTAATATCGTTAACAGTTACCACGCAATAACAATTCTATACGTGTCGTGTTTACTTTATTTCTGAGTTAATAATAATAATAATTAATGAATCTATCAATTTTGTAAATTTTGTAATGATTTATATGACTAAGGCAACGGTGCAATGTAAGATAGTGATTGTTAGAATTCGTATTATGGTAAATATTGTAATTTATATCAATCGTTATGTTATTTTGTTGACAATTAACTTGTGTAATTTTCAGATGCCTGATGAAGGTCTAATAAATGACCGAAACGTTGCAGAAATAATAATGTAATTCGTTATTATGATCCTATCTAGTCCACATTCCTGAGATACATATTATAATTAATAATTATGGATGATAATATAAATAATATTATAGATAATGGAGCCACAACTCCGGGAGTCGAGACTTATTTTACTGAACTTTTCTCTTCTTTCAGGATCTTTTTAAAATTTCAGATATCTTCAATATTTTTGAAGTTATAGCTACAAAATGGGGACTCCTTTCCTTCACTTCGTTTTATGTTCATAACAAATGAAATTTTTAGGGGCGGATAAATTCAAAAATACTTCTTTCTCAGAATTCAATTCTGAATCTAATACACCAATCGCCATATTTTTAAGATCATTTTAACGATTTTTCGCAGAAAACTCGCTTATCGATTAAATTGCAAAGCGTTCGACGTACTGTTTTCCTCACCTTACAGAAATTTTTTAATCTATTAAAAATGTCTCTATTTTGTTCATATTGCTCTCATACAATAATACAAATACACGATCGCCCAAGATAAAACACTTGTATTAACATATTTATTTACTCAAAAATTCATCGTGTAACACTTGATTTTTTCTTTTTTAGAAAAAGAATTAAACGTTATAAGGCAATGTGAAATTTACTATACTTTTTTGAATTAATACAATTTATTTGTATTTAGGATGCAGTAAACGATATAATAAAAGAAAATAAGAAATTGAAGGCTACAATTCAAATTCATCAACGAGAAATTGAGACGAAAGATAAACTTCTCAAGGTAAAAGATTTAGAGATATTAGATTTGACAAAAAGTACAAAGACATGATGCAATTAAATCGCACCCTCCAAGCCGAAGTGATTCAAGGGAATCGGGAAATAATGGGTATGTATATTTTTCAACCGTAACAAATTTATGAAATCTACGCCCGCACATATCGGCATGTGTGTGTGTGTGTGTGTGTGTGTGTGTGTGTAAACCTCTCATAATTTTTAAATGAACTGCCTGATCGGAAAGCAATTTGCGTCACAAGGAGTGCTCGATATGTAAAAAATATTTCAAAATGAGCCCCAAGTATTTTTTACAATAATGCAAATATTTTTTGTTCATTATGAAGAATTATTTCTTGCTCTTTAGTTCGATTCATCATTGATTTTTCTAAAATAACGCGTAAAATATTTTTCAATCCCAAATCTTTGAAAGATCTCAAGATTCAAAAACTTAGAAAATATTTTTTGAAGATTACTCGATTCGTTCAAACTTGAATTCTCGTTATATTTATTAAAATTTTCTAACGTTTGACTGCGAAAAAAACATCTTTTTTTTTAATCTATCCACATAGATAACTCCCAAATAAATTTATTCGCTTAGACCTGCTTATTAGCGGCATATAAGTTTTTTTTTTTTTTTCTTTGTAAATACTAACAGATGAGATTTCAATACCAATCGATTTTATTTTTGAAATTACACGAAATTTAGTCAATCGAACCAATCTATACACTTTCCAGGCAATTTTAAATCTATGGAATGAAACAATCCGGTTGCGATCAATCATGCCATTGAAAAGTAATGAAAGACTTATACATACACGTACATCTGAATATCATCGTTAGAATAATTAAAATTGAGGAAGTCTATCCCTGGTTAAGAATACTGATTGGAAGGAATTGAGAAGCGGTCACTCCATGCAAACTGTATATCTATATATACAAACAAAAGAATTGAAATTATTGAAAATAATTCGAATTTCATCATTTTTAATTCTTTTCAATCTATATTTTTAAACAGAATATACTTTCTCGATTTTTTGTTTTTCATAGCGGGACGTTGAAAAATTTTGATTATATCTAGGTTACTTAAAGAGCATTGATGGCAACGATCTGAATTTCGGACCGAAAATCGGTGATGCAAATGACAAAAACCAGGTAAGCATAAAATTTTTTAATTTTCAACTAGTATTTTACAATTGGATCGTAGTGCACAGGAACAATTAAAACTCTGTTTCACCCTAAATATTTGTTGATATAAATTAAGTTGTGGGGTGATAATTTCTATTACCTTTGCAATTGTTTTTTTACTTTGACCTATAATTGATATTAAACCGAAAAAAAAATTTTTTTTTTCGTATATTCCATAGATGTTAATGTTTATAATATTTTTGTATTCACGGTGTGCTCAAGGTTGTAAGAATTAAAAGTCAAAGTCGAAATAACGGCGACGTTAATCTCCTTAACTAACAATTAATATTAAATAAAATTTCAGATATTTCTGGGTGATGATGAATGGATAACCCGTACGTTTTACGAGGCACTAATGGGAGCTAAACTTCCCAACTTTATTGAGCAGTTAGCGGACCATATATTTGGAAGAGATGTTTTATTGAAAAGTACCGTGACGGGAAAACCTTCTAATCGGTCCAAAAATGCTCCGCCAGAAGTGAAGCAGTTGGATCCACATTTACTCCAAAGAATGAGAGGTAATCATACTATTATGTTCTATTCTATTATTCTGCATGTATAATAATTTTCACGATTAATATAGTGATAACAGCGATAATTTCCATCAGGTAAAATCGGTGGATTGAGGCCTCCTGGTTCTCATACTTTTCCTAGGTTCTCCTCTCGTCTCGATAATTTATAATTTCAAGTGAATTAGAAAAAGGCTTTCTCAAGAAACTCAATTTCTAAGATAAATTATCGCTTCATTCCACAATTGTAACTAAAGAAAGAAAAAGAAATAAATATTTGGGAAATTGTCTGCGGCTTCTCTCACTGCTCGTCTCCCGACACGTCCTGTGGCTCTTGGATCTTTCGCTCGCTTTTTCAGGTCCGCATGCCCGGTTCCGGTTGTTATTACCCCCACTTACTTATTCTAGTCTTAACTAAATTTTGGCGACAGTTGACAAGCTACTGTTAGCACAGCACCCTGGGTGGCATCGATAACTTATCGGTTCTTAAGATTACCATTTACGGTTAGAAATTATTCATTATTAATTATTTGTACTTGTTTCAGGAATGTTTAAACATTGGCTCTATACATCTGTCCATGCTTGTTCTCTAACCACTTTGAAAAAAGACCAGCTCTTAGGAAAATTGGAGTGGTACCTTGGCCGTATGATTGCCGGTATCAAAACAAAAAACCAAAGTACTACTAACGCTACTGGCGGTGTTACTAGAGATCATGACGTCGACGGTGAAGAAGGTACTATTGGTGTTATCGATAAAGGTACTCTTGATGTTGACACTGGCGACGGTGATGGTAGCGATGATGGCGTTGACGACGAAGAAAATAATGAAAATCTTGATGTTGGTGCTGAAGGCAAAGATACTGGTGTAACTATGATTGGCAGTGATGAATCATCCGATGAACAGGACGATGATGAGGATGAGAGAGAGTTGGACTGTTTATGCGAAGATAATGTAGATGATGAGAATACTGACGATGAAAATGTTGAATCGAGTGAATCGGATGATCCTGACAAACTTGTAATCGTTGACCAATAAATTAATTAATACATTAATTATTATTATTCGTTTTTAATTATTTATGTTTTAGGTTTGGTTTCACTAAATTTAAATTTCCGATATTAATCTGCGCAGGTAGATTTTGAGAGTTCCCAAAAATGAAAATTTCCACCCAGATTTTCGAAAATCGAATTTTCATCAGATCTCGACGTTTTAAAGTCCTGGGAAGGTCTCCTGATATGTCCTACAATGACGATCGTATGTCCACGCGCGCGCGTGTGTGTGTGTGTGTGTGTGTGTGTGTGTGTGTGTGTGTGTGTGTATATATAAGCCTCTCATAACTTTCAAACGGCTCGACCGATTCGGACGAAATTAGTGACATTTGGAAGAGGTTCACCAAACTTAAATTTATTATACTATTTGAACCGATTCGGAACAATAGATGTTGAGAAACCTCCAAAATAAAATTTTTTTTTTGTATAACTTTTAAATGATTTTACCGATCGATTCAAAAAAACGATAGAAATGAATTTATATTAATAAATCATTACAAAATCAATTTGTTCTGATATAAAATTTTTAAAACTCACCAAAAATATGGTTGTAATATTATAATTTTTATAAATTAATTCAAATGTTAACTGACCAAAAACGGTGCTAAGGTGGCCAAAAACGGTACTTTTACCCTATGTCTTTTAGAATTAGAATGAGTTAAAACGTCGCGATTTTGAATTCGATTCAATACTTTTCAGTACCTACTTAAAAATTGTTAATATTAAAAAATATTAATACGTTGAAAGTTTGAATTCTTTTCAATACTTTTTAATACATCCTTGAAAATTGAAATGAATTCAAATAATAAAAGGTTGAGTAATTTTTAATACTTTTTAATACATCCTTGAAAATTGAAATGAATTCAAATAATAAAAGGTTGAGTACTTTTCAATACTTTTGAATACTATTTTAATTAATTAAAATTAATTAAAATAAAAAAAAATTAAATACTTTTAAATTTTTTTGAATATTTAATTTTGATTTAAGTAGTTAAAATGTGAATTCAATCCAATACTTTTTAATACTATCATGCGATTTGGAAATAATTCAATTCATGAAGATTTGAATCGAATTTCATATTTTTTAATTTTTTTATCAATATTAAAATAGATTCAAAAGAATTGAAAGGTTTTCAATACATTTTTTTAATCAGGGAGATAACTATCGTTAAATTTAATATTTTCAACAAATTGTAGATTATATTTAAAATCCAAATGAGTAAATAATTCTCAATAATTTCAAAAGTGAAATTCAGTAAGCAATAAAAATTAAACTAGAACGTTAATAATTAAATATTTTTTAGATTAAATTATCATTGATAAGTTACCTGTATTAACTGCCGTCGTGTCAAAACACATCGCCTTAACATAATTAGTAATACCCCATTCACTCAATGTCGATAAAATGGCTGATGTTTGATTGTCTGCCGTCCCAGAATTCATTTTTGGAACCCCAAGTAATTGTTCGGTACCAAATGCAGTTAAAATAACTGGTAGCCGTTCCACAGATTTTGATCCAACAAGGTCATTCAGCATTTTTCCATCCCAATGCACAACGTATTTATCGTGTGTCTTAAAGTTGTCATTAAGTCCTTTAGCAATGTCTTCTCTTTGAAGCATACGAGCTCGTTGAATTGAACTATAACTGAGCGTTGTATCTTCAATTTTAATACCTACTGCTAGTAAAACCGGAGCAATAATAAACATCGCATTTCTACTGCTGACATTAGCTCGGTCGAGTCCAAAAATGACTTCAGGAGTTAAGACATCAAGTTTTGCTCGTTTTGTCGGAATTGGAGGTTCATAATCTGAATCAGATCCAAAATTTGTAACTCCACTTAATGTATACGTAGAGAACGACTCTGATTTTTCACTTGGAACAATCGCATGACTGGTAGACGGTTGATCTAAGTCTGGAATAAGATCTGTTTTATAAATTAAACGAAGAAAATGTATAGAATTTATTCATTTTGATGACAAATAATTAAGAAAGGACTCCAAAAATTGTCTAGTCAAATGTCATCTAGTCATCTATGAAAAGTTACACTACTACCTGACTTTATAATAATTAAATATCTCAGATACTTACTACTCTCATCTATTCCCATCATAGTTGTGGTTAAGTTTGATACAGGTACATTATAAGAAAGAATCTCTTTATGGGTACCGAATTTTTGATCCAAATACAACTTTCTAATATTATCATCAAGCACTTTTAAGGATTTTTCGCTCACAATGTCGAATAATTGTTCAAGATCAGTCTGAAATTTCATTTCCTTTTGGTTTTGCGCTGAATTCTTTTTATCGAAATTTTTTTGTAATTTTAACCATTGACTGTGATAGCGAAGAAATTTTTGACTGCATTAGGAGCTCCACTAGTTGGAATCTGATTTTTTCTCCACAGTTCAATAACTTGGTCAACTGAATTTTTAGCACTTTGTTTGATTGAATACTTTAAAATTTTAAGTTGGTAGAAAAACACACGCATAACCTCTTTCACTTTTGGTAACTTACGTTCCGAAATTCTTTGTAGAGGTATTCCGATAAAACGTATTTCTTTATTCATTGTAGGTTAATTGATGATAAATAAATTTATGTGATGATTATAAGACTTATTTAAAATGAATTATTTTATTACGTATTCAAGATGATCAGTTTTAGGAACACTGAAAATACGGTATTAAATGGGTAGATACTGAAGATAGTTGAGAGTAAAAACATAGATGGCGTTAGTTTCAGAAGACAAACAGAAGAAGAAATGGAATTCAAAACAAGAATCCCCTCGAACGAAAATTTTATGTATATTTTGTGAAAAACAATTTAAAAATACGCACTGAACAAATTTCATAATAATAAATGACAACGCGATTAAGATTTTAAATTATTAAAGATAAAATTAAAAAAATATTATTAGAATAAAAACTTTCAAATGAATTTTTGAACAGAAAACATCTATAGGAGTTGCTTTTATAATAAAAACTCAAATTTGTCTAAATTTCCTTGAAACTCACAGAATAAATTGAAATTTTTCGAATTATTGATCAAAAACTAGAAAAATTGATATGCATTGATGTTTGACGATGAATATCTCGTAAACGCTCAACTTGATCGAAAAATCATAAGAGACCATTTTTATAGAGCAGTAAATTTCCTACAAAACTATGAGTTTCATCATTCATAATGATTTTTTTCATTGAGTTATAAAATTCATAAGAAATAAAAAAATTTTCCCAAAAATAATCAAACTTTAACCGTTAATATCTTTTAAACGGTTGGGTTTACGAAAAAAATCGTAAGAGACCTTTTTTGTAGAGCATTCAATTTCCTACAAAATCTAAGGAACAAGATATTTTTTCAAGTAGTTGGAAGCGAGATATAAATTTTTCTATCTGATAATAAGAAAAAATAGAAAACTGTAAGAAGGAGGACCTTCCCGTTACAATTAAGAACTCATGCTTGTAGAGGCTTTCTTAGAGGTGTCTAGGAACCTGTTTTTCAGAGTACCAAACGAAAAAAAAAATATTCTTTTTTTTTGAATCACCCTAATAAGCAGCTTGCTGAGAGCGTACTTCACAAAAACGAAGTACACATCTCCCGTGAAGTACCAGCTCTCGTAATTAAAAAGTATTCAGTGTTACAAATTATATTGAAGTTCAGTGCTGTGAAGTACGCAAGTATAGCCCAGTGTGCAGAAACGATTGTGTGTACAAAATCTCTAGTCCAGTGTGCCAAAAACTATCGTGTAAATTCAGTGTATAACCTATAAACAGTGAACATTGCCTATAAACTGTGTACATAACCTACAGTGTACATAACCTATAATATTGTGTAAATAGATAGTAGTTAAGTGTGTGTCTTTCCAAGATGGCCCAACCTAACCTCATTGAGGCTTTAAAAAACTTGGTGGATACAATTGCAACCTCGTATGCTGATCTGTTGGGAGAGCAGCTGACTGATGAACATCGTGAAAGGTGTTCACGAGTGTGTAACGAGACCATTGAATACTTCAACACAATATTACTGGATCCTGAAACAACAATTCAAGTGAGACGAAGTATTCAAGCACACATCAACCAACTCAACTGGTTTGCCGATCAGTTCTCCAGACTCGGTAACCTAGTTGTTGGTGGAGATCTTAACCAAGGAGTCAAATGGCGGGACTTGGAAAACGCTTTCGCTGGTAACATCCAGACTGGATGTGTTGTCAACCAGCATCACAAAGATCCAGCATCATTTCTCCAGGCCTCACGGGACATCATCATCAACAAGGTACAGAGTGTCTTGAGAGATCTGGCAGGGCTGAAAGTGAATGTTGAACTCTTTTGTACATTCCGGAAACAAGAAGATGTAGAAGAGCGAAAGTCTTTCATCACTAAAAGTCGTGAGATTCTCCCTGCTACATCTCTCCAGGATTGGTACAGTGAACATGTATACGACAAATTACTTCTAAGAATTGAAGAATTTGAACATGAGGGTTCCGGATGGAGTCTGCTTGGACCGAACAGCTTGATGGTGACCATGTCAAGATTCGCACCAACCCAAGTTGGAAACTCCACCTTCGTCAAATTACCGAGGGATATTATCAGGAAGAGTGCGGTTACCAACATCCAAAACAATGACGAGTTCTGCTTCCTGTGGTGTGTCAACGCTGCCTTGCATCCACCAGTATCGGTTCCAGAAAGCCCTACAAGATATTGCCACTTCAGCGTCAGATTGAACTATGAAGGTATTCAATTTCGAATTAAACTTAATGATGTACCAAAATTTGAAAAAATGAATGATCTTAGCATTAACGTATATGGTATAGATTCTGAATTCACGGGTAAAAAGTCTGAAAAAAGTACGATTATTCCATTATATTTAAGTAACTTCGAGTCAGAAACACCAACAATACATTTATTAATGATTAAAAAAAGTGTAAATTATACCAATAATTTAGATAATATTGAGTCTGTCTATCACTTTGCGTGGATACATAATCTATCCGGACTAATTAAAAGTCAAATAACTCTAGGAAGACATAAATTTTACTTTTGTGATCGTTGTTTGAATCATTTCAAATTAGAAAAATGTTATTTAGAACACCGAGCAGATTGTTTCAAATCTAATAAAGTTCGTATGGAGTTTCCTAGTGAAAAAAATAAAATTTTTAAATTTAAAGATTTCAAATCTAAAGATACTGTACCGTTTGTAGTTTACGCGGATCTAGAATGCACACTCGAACCCCCAGAAGATGATGAAAAGACAGCTCATAAATAGTTCCTGCGAGCTGGTTTGTGAAGCTCTTCAGCTATCACCACCTTTTTCTCTTCCATTGAAATTATTAACGAGATATTTGATATTATTTTGATGAGAGGAAAGTACTGCTTTAACTTTCTCAATAGCTGTCTGCAAATTTCTCACAGCAGCTTTCAGTATTACTATTTCAGAGTGTAAATGTGAAATAATCTCTTTCTGTTCACTGTCTATACTTTTATTCAGTTCAGACATCTGTCTCAGTACAAACTGCACTGTCGCCGCATCATGTTCATTTGAAGGATTACCGAGATTGCACAGCCTTTTATTCTCAATGTTATAGTTTCCATCAGAAGTTACATTGAAACCTCTACCAGCAGGGCCTCGTTGACCTGACTTATCATTGTCCAGTGGACGTCCAAATATATCGATGCTCATGGTTATGAACACTTTGACTGTCAGCGTGCGAATGATTTAATTTTTCAGAAGCTTTTAATATATAACTCCAGCCTCCCTAAGCCCTTCAGTAATTGATATGATTTCATTCGTGTGACTTGGATTTCCAGCAGCTTGAGATGCCATAAGTAGTCGCAAACGATCAACTAGTTCATTTGGATCATCCCAGTAAACATAGTCCATTGGTAATCTCTGTTTTCTTGCAATCATATATTTTGGTAACCCTTTACCGAACTTGGTGATAAAATCAGCAATGTATTTATTGAACTTGATTGTTGTATCTTCATAAATGGTACGATTTGGATCATAATTTTTCCTATGAGCGTTGGTATGTTGAATTATGTCCAAATACTTTTTCTTATCATCTGGGGTGATGAGTGCATCATCTGGTGATTTTCTAAATAATAATTCCAACAACCCAGGAGTTATTGGATAATTTTTTTCTTTGACAGTTATTGTATCATTTGCAAATGAAATAGGTGAATCACCCATATGCATTTCACCACGTTTTCTGCGTACACCAATTCTCATATCATTATCTTTATGTTTTTTACTTAAACGTTGTAGATAATTAGTGAGAAGAGGATTTCTACGAGCTGGAGTACTTGTTGATGGTGGTGGCTGAGTAATAGCAAGAGCTGTATTATCAAATGAACTTTCATCATCTGTTATTAAACTGTTGTATACTTCTGGATCATCATACAAAGATTTTTCAACTTCTTGTTTTTGAACCTGTGGTTTTTCTTCTTTTTTAATATTTTCCCCTTTCAACTTTGAAGATTCAACTATACTCTGGAGTGGTGTCACAATAGGCTTGAATATTTCCTCCATAGCTTTCTCAGCTGTATCTTTACCCAACTTCAACATCTTGTGCTTCCGTCGGATGGCATCACTGGCTTGAGATATCTGATGCAGAATATCTTTCTGCTTTGATATTTCTTCAGGCTTCATGTTGACAGGTTAACGTCTACAGCATGTATGACTATCACACTCTAAAGTACCTCAATTTATACTAATGAAGCAGTCGAATCCTTTGCGATACCTACCACTGTTCAATTCACTGTCTTTATCTATTACGACAAACCCATATTTATTCCAACATGCCGAGCATAAATCTCTGAATGAGTTGTACGACATGTCTGTATTGACATGATCATTATAAATATGCTTCAGATTCATTTCATCTTGACGGAATAGCACGAGAAAGTTTGCGTTATCTCTAATCAGATGCTTAGGTATTCGTGTATAAGTTTGACAGAGATAAAAGCTATCAATATCTTTGTGTCGACCCATGCAGAAAAAAGCCTTGATGTGATCCTGTTTTTCACAAGCAACATCATCAAATATCATCAGGGAGTTAGGTTTTGCATCTTCAGGCTTGAGAAATCGATAGATGTTAGAATGTTGGTATCACCAGTGTTATGAAAGGATACGCTTCTCTGAGCCCGGGACAACAAAATATTCTGGAAAATGCTGGTTGGATTGTTAATGAAGATGACAACAAGCTGACTGATAATAGCGGTTACTTTGATGTCTCAGTACCGCTGAGTTTCATTCTTGGATTTGCTGAAGATTATCAACGAATTATCGTGAATGCCAAGCATGAATTGATACTGATCAGATCAAATACTGATCAAAATGCTTATGTTGTTACCGTTGAGAATGAAAATGTTTCAATTACGATTCAAAAAATTGAGTGGATTGTACCGTATATAACAATGTCTGACAAGCAAAAAATCGAGGTGTTGAATTACATAACCTCCGATCCAGCTATCCCAATCAGTTTCCGGACTTGGGAATTGTATGAGTATCCACTGCTACCAGCTACCAACAAGCATATTTGGATAATCAAAACAACAAATCAGCTTGAGAAACCTCGTTTTGTTATCCTTGGATTCCAAACAGCAAGAAAGAATCAACCGGATCAAAATGCAAGTGAGTTTGACAACTGCAACATTAGAGACATTAAGCTGTTCTTGAACTCTCAGAGTTATCCATATGGAAATTTGAACCTCAACATTGTGCATAATCAGTATGCCTTGATGTATGATATGTACACAAATTTTCAAAGTGCTTACTATGGAAAACAAGCTGAACCGCTATTGGCTAAAAAAAATTTTCTGAATAAAGCACCTCTGTATATAATTGACTGTTCCAAGCAGAACGAGTCAATCAAGTCTGGACCTGTGGATATACGCCTGGAATTTGAATCATCAGTACAGTTTCCAAATCAAACTGCTGCTTACTGCTTGATAATTCACGATCGAATAATTGAGTACAATCCCATCAGCAGCACTGTGAGAAAACTTACTTAATGGTGCAGTTTGATCCCAAACCCACCATTCATTACATGTATGTATGGGACTTTGCATCCAGACAAGCGAGGAAAGGATCATGGGAACAAGCAGCAAGAGACGGAGAACGATTTCACCGACGAATACAACAAATAAATAAAATTATTGATCCTGTACTAATCAATAAACTTAATGTAATTAAAAATAGTAAATAAACATGATGTAATTAAAAATAGTAAATAAAGAAAAACTTTTTTATAATTTTGGGTTTTTAATTATAAACCTTACTATAATAAATACGAAATATATTAGTAACATTACATAGATTTAAACTTTTTCATTAATTGCACAGTTGGTATAGATGGTGTGTAAATGAATTTAAATTTATTGTATGATGTACCGATGTCATACAAATAAATCTTTTCACCATTATTGATCATATTCTTCATCTTTGCAAGTAGATGCGGCTTATTCAAAAACTTCTGGTTGCATGCAGCAGGGAGAAACGTTGAACAAGTGTTGTCCAAGCATATTTCAACGTTGAATCCAAATTGTGTTCTAACTATTCTGATGCTTGTGATCTCATAATTATGCCCAGTTTCCAATTCATGCATTCGCCTGAATGGTAGACGGCACCCGTACATCCTGGTGATGATAGCAGATTCCAGCAGCAGATTCCAGCAGCGGGTAGCAGATTCCAGGACCAGATAGCAGATTCCAACAGCAGATTTCGGCAGCAGGTAGCAGCTTCCAGGGTAGCAGAGTCACTACAGTATTTTACTATGGTACTTCACAATATTTCACTGTAAACTCGTACTTCACACTGTAAACTTGTACTTCACTGTTGTGAAGTACGCTCTCAGCGAGCTGCTTTTATAGCCAGAGGATACTATGCAGTTACCCCTCACTCTTCTACCTCAAAAACGGTTTGATGACATCATCTACTGCGCAGTTAGAAGTAAAACAAAGAAAACTGCGCAGTTACGCGACCTTCAACAGGTTCAAACCTGTCCGATGACGTCATCTTCTACGCTGCAGAAATAGAACAAAGAGAACTACATAACCTTGAACAGACTCAAACCTGTCTGATGATGTCATCTACTACGCAGTTCAAAACTCTACCATATAGTTTGAATAACCAATCAAATTATTATTAATTAATCAAGAAAAATAATTAACCAATAAGATTATCGAGTGGTGGGGGTAAAATCCAGAGATCGGGTTATAAAAAGGTTGAATTCATTGTAAGAGTCATCATTCAGTCACTCTTCGTTGTCAAGAGCAGTAAAAATGGAGATCATTCTAGACATTCAAGGATTCAGAGGAGCTGATAATCGCTTTATTGTTAAGGAGTTGGCCTCAATAACAATTCAACATGATATTGATAATATTGAAGAGTTATCATGCACACTATTTCAACCGCCATATCACTGGAAGGTGTTACCAGTCAACTATCACGTATGAATACCTGGCTGATCCGAAATTATCATGGAATCGGTTGGAATGCTGGAACAACTTCATATTACAAGCTCAAAGAAGTTCTCAATTATTTAACTTGTAATAAAAAAATTATTTATGTCAAAGGTATCGAGAAAAAGTTATGGGTTCAAAATTTAATTGATTGTAATAATAAAATTGTAATCGATCTCGATAATTTCAAATGTCCCTCTCTAAAAAGTATGAAAATTTGTAACAATCATTTTTGTAATTATCATGATCGTTTATCTGATTTATGTGCCTTGGAAAATGTAAAAAATTTAAAAGATTGGTTTGTAAGCACTTAATAAATCTAAAATAAATGAATTATAATTGTTATTATTATTTCATCCTAACACATTTAATTAAGAATAGAATTAATTATTGTTAGTTATTAAATTCAAATAATTTTCTAACACTACTACTGATATTAATACTTATCAACAGATGGCGTAATGGTTTTTGATTTTTTAATTATGATAATCAATAATCAGTTTTTGCTTTTCTAAAATTTTATAATTAATATTTGTTTAAATTAAAAGTCATGCATTATTTTAAATAACCATTTAAAAATAAAAAGTGAGTATTGATTGTCAAAATATATCGCTAGAAGATTTTTGGATTTGACGATAAAGAGCACATCAACCCCATATTAGTGAATCAAATAATACATAACTTTTAATTTAAATAAATATTAATAATATTAATAACAAAATATTATAAACTAATAATAATTATTTATCTTTTATTTAAATTAAAAGTCATGTATTATTCTATATATGTATATATCACTAGAAAATTTTTTTAATTTTTTTTTAATTTTCACCAAGAACTTGTACTTCAACTTGTAGTCACCGCCAGCTCGTACTTTACTGGAGACGTGTACTTCGTTTTTGTGAAGTACGCTCTCGGCAAGCCGCTTATATAGCCAGAGGATACTACACAGTTACCCCCCCCCCACTCCTCTACCTCAAAAACGGTTTGATAACGTCATCTACTGCACAGTTAGAAAATTCTAGAACAGAATGAGTCATCTACTGCACAGTTATATGACCTTGAACAGGTTTAAGCCTGTCTGATGACGTCCTCTACTACGCAGTAGAAATAGAACAAAGAGAACTACGGAGTTACGCGACCTTGAACAGGTTCAGACCTGTCTGATGACGTCATCTACTACGCCGTTAGCAAATTCTAGAACAGAATGAGTCATCTACTGCGCAGTTAGAAGTAATGCAAGCTGTCACCAGATGGCGTTGCGTGAAATCCTTCTCGTAAGTAGTTGACATAACTTCATTTTAAATATATAGAACATGGATATACCATATTACAAATGCGTAATCCTGAACTATTGATCTGTTATGGTTGAGCCGAAGGCAGGTTAATAGTTGAGGATGCTTTTTTCTAACCTCAAAATGTTGAACTCAAATTCAAAATGGCGGAAGTCAGACTGAAAATTTCAGCCACCAGATGGCGGATTCAAAATGGTGGATAGCAGCCACCAGATGGCGGATTTCAGATAGCAGCCACCAGATAACAGAGTCAAAATGGCGGATAGCAGCCACCAGATAGCGAATTCAAAATGGTGGGAAAATAGATCTAAAAAATGGCGGGAAAATGGTGGATAGTAAGATTCAAAATTGGCGGGAAATGGTAGATACTAAGATTCAAAAATGGCGGAAGAATTCACCAACAGCGCCACCTACGAAAAACCCTCCACCGTATCCACGTCGGTAAAACAGGGCACCCATAGCCGCGAATGGTAACTTAGCATGGACACCAACCCACAGATCTGTTTTACCGACTGGGCATGCACCCCCTGTTTACCTACTTCCCAAATTTTCTTCAACAATATCTCTCTAACCATTTAACCGATTTTGACGTTCTTAGAGCCGATCGACGTGATTTTCTACTCTCTAAATCTAAAACACTAATTTTTCACTGTTTCACAGTTATAAGTATACCAAATGGTAGACTTACAACTGTGAAATAGTGTATATACACTAATTTACAGTGATTTATACTGTTTCAGATTTAGAGAGTACGGTTAAGAGCTGAGTAGTTTTTGGAATCGATCGGTAAAGGCATTTAAAAATTATTCCAAGGAAACCACATTTGAAAAAATTTTCTTTTGTAGCTTTTTTTTAAGATTTCTCAAAATCTACCGGTTCAAATCAGTTCAAATTGTAATGAAAATCTAAGTTTGGTCAAGCCTTTTCGAATGGCACCAACCGTGATCGAATCGGTCAAGCCGTTCGAAAGTTATGAGAGGGTTACACACACACACACACACACACACACACACACACACACACACACACACACACACACACACACACACACACACATTCGTACATAGTAACATCCTCGGGGAATAGGTCGAAATCGCTTTATAGGACCTCAGAACGTGGAGATCTGATAAAAACTCGATTTTCGAAAATCGGGGTGAATTCAATAACTTCCCGATTTTGTTAAATTTTCAATTTTCTTACCGGGAAGTAAAAAATTGGAAAAATACCCTTGGTTTTTAATATTGTCTGCTAAACCAAAATTGGGAAAGCGGTAGACCCTAAAGGCCATCCCTGCAACTTCTCGCAAATTCCATACTTAATCACTCAAAATTGCACTTCTTACGTTTTTGAGCTATTCCACTTCAAAAATATAATTTTCATGACATTTTGAGCTCTCCGAGCTGAAAAGTCTGATAAAGTTTCAATAAAACACTAATTTTTAGACTTTCAAAACACAATTACTTTTGAATGAATGAACCGATTGTCACGAGGTTGGATGCAGTTCTTTATAGTCCAGTCGACAAGGAAATATTAGGCGGTTTGTTCACGACTTCCAATGGGAATGGGGTAAATTGCAAATATTTTTTTAAATACTCAGAAAAATATGTAGATCATTTTCACAAAAAAAAAAAAATAGCCATTTTGCAAGTCGCTTTGAATTAAAATATCTCAGAAACTACGCAAAAGTAGTCGAGATATGCTGCGTATGGAATTTAGAGAATTAAATAAGGAACAAAATGAGCCAAACCTGATGTCTCTAAGACCAATATTTTACGAGATATTAATTTTTTAATGAAAAAAAACGCGGTTCTGCTCGAGCGTTAATTAACAATTAGCTGTAACTCCACAAAAAATCATTCGATTTATTTTTTTTTAATTATAGCTATTGTTGTCGTTTATAAGCAAAAAAATCAGCTAAGGTCAAAAAAATTTTTTTGAATTTATTAAAATAATTTTCAGTTTTTCGAATTTCTGCATTAAAAAATAGTTAAAATTAGAAAAAAATTATTTTTTTCTTATAAAATTTTTTTCGGCAACAAAGAATCGATATAAAAAAAAAAAATTTGAAAAAAAAAATTTTTTTACTGCAAAAATACAGTTAAGAAGTTTAAAAAAATATGAGCTCTAAGGGGATCCGATGTCCGGATCCGAGGAAATGCGCGTGCGCCATTCTCTTCAGACCGTTGTCGGAGAATGATGGGAGAAATAATAATAATGTGAGTCAAATAATAACAATAGTAAACGGCCGCTCAGATACTCGGAGTAATTTTTTTTGTCTTTTTTGTAATTTTTTCTTTTTTCTTTGTCTTAATTCACTTTTCAAAAATGAATTCCACAATATAGATGAGACATTCCATGTCAAATTGACCAGTAGTTGGAATCGACCCTTTTCAATTTAGACAAATTTTGGTCAGGAGTTTTTTTTTTATCATATAATGAAGTTCTGCCAATTAAAGGAAAAAAAAAGAAAAAAAAGTTTTTCATAAGATCTGCAAATTCAAAATTTCTCGATTTTTCCAGTTTTTCAATTTTGTTTTTGTAATATCTTGATGAACGCTAGTATAGATACAGGAATGGTTTTTCGTTTGTTTGAAAGGGGTCACTTGGGGCTATTGAAAAAAATATATTTTGGATAAAAATTTGAAAAATGTCAAATTTTTAATTTTTGAAAATCGTCAAAACGGACGATCGACAATTAATTTTTGGCTCAATTTTTTTTGTATGCTACCTTGTACTAATCTTAAAAGATCCTCAAATTTTTGGAAATGTATTTTTTGTTTTTTCAAAAATATAAATTTTTGAAATTTGTTACAAAAGAAAAACTTTCTCAAAAATTTTTTTTTATTTTTATCTTAATTGACTTTGGCAAACCGCATAATTTTGATATTTCTAACAGTTGAAATTTCATTTAGTGACATAATGATGAGAAAAAAAACATTTTAAGAACATTCAAAAATTCATATTTTTGAAAAAACAAAAAACAGTTCGAAAAATTTCAGGATTTTTTAAGATTGGTACAAGGTAGTATACAAAAAAATTTATTGTCGACCGTCATTTTTGACGATTTTCAAAAATTCAAAATTTGACAAAAATTTTTTTTATATTAAAAAGAAAAATAAGTAATGATTTACAAAAAAAATTGTTCCTTAATATTAATTAGAAGTGGGAGAAAATAGTTGTTACTCAACAAATGCGTTTTTAAGTAATACAAAAATTTTATTAGGAAACGGTTTTTTTATTCAAATCATAATTATCGTCAAAGATTATGTTATCAAAAAAAATTTTTGAATTATATCATAAACAACGCATTTGTTTGCAAAAATTTTTTAAGCAATAAGAGATGAAAATTATTAAAAACATTTTTAAGTAGCTTCTAATCATAAAAATACGGATCAATAATAGTATTATAAAAAATTGTTTTTTTTTAATGTTTAATAAAGCTTCATAATTTTTCACCTTAGTAAATTGTTAATAACAAAACGAAAATTAACAACTTTTGAATCTTTCTAACGTGAATCTATTCTAAGACCTTTAAAAAATAGCTTCACGAAAAGAAAAATTCTTAGATTAACAGTTTAACATTTATCACGCTTGCAATGTTAACGTTCGTGCTACAAATATTGCTAATTAATTAATGGATAACTTATTGAAAAATGGCGATAAAAATTTTTCAACCACGTATTATTGTTCATTGATCTATCCTGCAGGAGTCTGAATTTTTTCAATTTTTAATTTTCATATTGAATAATTTAAAATTATATTTATTACTTAAAGGTCCGAAAGGGGCGTGGCTTGCGCAAGCCGGAGTACCCATTTTCGGACGTATTTTCAACCCGCTGGGAAAATTATAAATATTAGTCCAACAATTCCAAAAGTCGGAACTTTTTTAGGAAATTCCCTCTTCTTTTTGAATCTTTTTTCAAATTTGAAAAATCTTCATTGGTTTTTGAGACATTTGCAAAAAACTAGACCTCTTTTTTTTTTTTAATGTAATTGTTAATAACTTTTGCAATTTTTGCAAGCGGAACTTCATTTTTTTCGAAAATCTTCTAGATCCCATCCGAATCGAATGACACCTCAATCATAATTTTCGGAGACTGCCAAAAAAAGTTGACCAAAAAGGCACTTGTTGACCAGACTAATTCGGTCCAAATTATATTCAAAATCTAAATTTGGTCAAATCCTTTCAAATGGTGCAATCGCGATCAAATTGGTGGAGCCGTTCAAAAGTTATAAGAGGTTCACACACACACACACACACACACACATACACACACAGTGACAACCTCGCGGGGATAGTCAGGGAAGCTTCCTGTGACCTTCAAACGTCGAGATCTTATGAAAATCTTATAGATTTTCGAAAAACGGGGTAAAAACATATAACTTCCGGATTTTTGAAAATTTTTAATTTTCTTAACGGGAAGTTAAAATTTTTATAATTGATATTTTTCAAAAGAAATTTATGTTTATCAAATCGAAACGTGTGAATTTATTTTAACAATAATTTTTCATTTTCTTTTACATAAATAGTCATTATTATTATTATTATTATGCTGTAATTGTTATGTTGGGACAATAATTTTTTATGCAAATGTGTCACTTAGATTAAAAATAAAGAATTCCATTCAGTGGAATTTTCCTGCTGCGGCGCCTGTGTATCGGACATGCGCAAAACGAATACAAGCCTAATGTTTACATCTGACCAAAAACGTTACTAAATGTCAAACGTCAACATAAAATTTATTATTGAAATTACATCCAATTGCGTGATGATAATAACTGTAAGTAAATTTTAATATATTTTTAATACTTGCAAAATCCGAAATTCGTTGGCCTTTTTAAAATCAATGTCTTCATTATTTTTTAATAATATCTTAAAAATAAATACAACATTGACAGCTCAAGGTCAACGTAATTATAAATCACGAGTTTTACGGATTTTCTCATTTTTAAAAACCTTTTTTTAATTTTAAAATATCAAAATATTTTTTTAATTATTTTTAAAATTAATTTTATTAATATTCATCAATTCTTTATAATTTTATTTTAATTTAGAAGATTTTAACGCGCTGGGAATTTTAGTACCGGTTCTGGCCACCAGGCGGCGCCACTTTATTTAAACAAAAAGTGGGAGGCACCCTTATAAAATGGCCTTAATATTGAGATGCTTCGCATCGCATTTTTCGATTTTTCATAAAAATAACAGGGAAAAAAACTTTTTGATTTTTCTGATTTTTGAAACTAACTAATCATGGGTCATACAAATTGGAAATTGAACATTTTCAAAAATAAAATCTCTTAAAGATTTTCACTAAACTGATCAGTTTAAAAGTTATGCGAAAGTTATGAAGTAAAATTACTTCGCCGTTTAAGGATATCCTTTCGCTCCAGTTGAGTCAAAATAACTGTAGTAGTCAATATTCGATAAATTCAAATAAAAAACCCATAAAAATTCCCAAAATTAAAAAATAAACAGTATATGAGGCATTAATCGTTGAAATTTTGAAAATAAAAAAAAAAAATAGTTAAATACAAAAATTAAATTGACTCTTGTAAATCAGCTGTTAGTAACCTGTCCGTGATTTGGCAACGCTGTATTCGGTTGTTTACATTTTCATTTGTACAGCATAACCTTAACCATGTTTAAGTTTTTGCAGTCAGTGTAAATAAATAAATTAATTAAAAATGTTTAGTCATAACCATAACATTCGAATGTCTCATGGCAAGAATGCTGGTAAATTTGTGAGTCTCAAACGTAAGCAATGGCTCGATAATGTTGTGAGTGCAAAAAAAAAAAAACTTGAAGAAAATCCAGCTCCTGAAGATATTTACATTCATGTCAGTAACCGAGTGATTGATGTTAAATCTATTGCTTATGAATTGTGGTGTAATAAATGCAATTTACAATTAAGTTTAAAACACATTGTCAAAGAGGAAATTTTGGGGTTAGCAAGTATTTTTCATGTGAAGTGTACGAAATGTAAAAACATTTACTTAGTTAATACAAGCAGTTTTAAAACCAATGATACAAATCACAAACAATTTGACATAAACTTGAGACTAGCTTTTGGTAAGTATTAATTAATTAAATAAATACGTATTCTACGTGAATGTACATATACGTATAGTTAAATATTATTTATAAGAATTTTCATTTATCAACACTGATTATTTAATGTAAAAATTTCAGCTATCATTGATGCAGGGATTGGAGAAGCTCAGATCAACACAATTCTTTCTGCATTAGATATACCAATAATAAACAGTGCATTGCTGAAAAGATATGAAAGAATTGTTGGAGCAGCTATTGAACAGGTGGCCGAGGATAGTTGTCGAGACTTCATACGTCTAGAAAAACAATTAACAATAGATGCTGATAAAACAAAATCCTCTGATACAACGTACGTAAACTTAACTCAAATAATTTTATAAAAATTATTAATATCAACATAATTTCTGAATAAACATCAGTTATTTCTACTTATTACTTAAAAATATGCATGATTTTTTAAACACTCGACTGTTAATTAATTTGTTATCTTTCTATATCTGATAAAAAGGGTTTCTTTTTTTATTCACTTTCGCTTTTAATTTAATTACATGATTTGTAAATGATGAAAAATAAATACATTTTAATTGATCAACAATTATTTAACAGGAAACATCCAATTAAAATCACCAAAAATTTATTGAATTTATTTTCAATAAAAACTAACTGTTTGAATTGGTAATAAATACAACACCATGACGGTTTTATAAAAGGTAACTTTCTAACAACTAATAAATTATTATATACTGTGTGGCTATTCCAGTGATACTCCTTTGGTTACTCACAATCCTATTGAGAATCCTAATCCTACTGACTCTCCTACTCCAACACCTATAAAAGCTTCTAGAGATTCTGCATGGACTAAACGAGCATCAGGTCATTCTTACAATAGTAAAAACGGTATATTGATGTCATACGATCATACCATTATTGCATATTAATTTACGCTAATTAAATATACAGCGATAAAAAGATGTGTGTTAAAATAAGTAATTTTGTTCCAGGATATACGTCACTGATTGGATATTATAGTGGTAAAGTGATTTCTTACAACACTCGTTCAACAAGATGCTCAAGATGTGAACACGGTCATCCCAAAAGGGATCACGATTGTCGTGAAAATTTTGATGGATCTGCACGAGCTATGGAACCTGATATGTCTGTGGAATTAGTTACTAACAATAAACTCTTGAAGGAAGAAAATGTGATTATTTCTGTATTAATCGGTGACGATGACTCTTCAGCAATAGCAGCAATTCGTCGAGAAGCATTGCATGAAGTTGAAAAATGGTCTGATACTAATCATGCCAAAAAAAATTTAAATTCACGTTTATATAAATTGGGTTTATCTGCTAAGGTTGTAAATTATTTCGGACAGATGTTTGTCCGTGTTTTAAATCACAACAAAGGTAATGTTGAAGCTGCTGCCGAAGCTTTGTCAAATATTGTTCCTCATGCATACGGAAATCACGATAAATGCGGAGAGTGGCTAAAATGCCGCGAAAAAGACAATAATTTTATTTACAAAGATTTACCCAAAAAACAACCTTTAACTGACCCAAAGTTATTCGAAAATCTCAATAACATCTTTGATAAGCTATCAACCAATGCATCAAAGTTAGCACCATGTGGTTCATCGCAAAGCAATGAATCATTTAACAACATTGTGATAAATAAACATCCAAAAAATAAATTTTATGGCTCATCTGAATCATTCGACTATAGAGTAGCTGCAGCTGTTTGTCAAAAAAATTATGGCACAAAATACATAGAATATGTTTACGATAAACTATCCCTGTCATGTGGTAAAAAAACTAAATTCTTCAGAGAACGTAAAGATGAAGCAAGAATTAAGAAATATAAAATTTCTCAAACGTATGGCTTTAAAAGTCGCCGATATTTTAGAAAACAAAAACGAGCTGGTAAAATTGCAAGCAAGGAACGTAAAGAAGGAACTTCATATCAAACAGAGTGTGATCTTGATGGACTCTCCGAATTAATCAAAAACTTCACGGATGTTAATGAAAATAGTGATCTAATGGAATGTGAACTTGTAATTTTTGACTTAGAAACCACTGGAATTTCAAACTCTGATGAAATATGTCAAATATCTGCATCATATAAAACTAAAACATTTAATGTATACATGCTTCCTACAAAAATGAATTATCATGCATCAAAAGTAACAGGACTTCATATAAAACAAAACAAGTTATATCTACATAATACTTGCCTTGAAAGTTTGTCTATTAAAGATGGTTTAAAAAGTTTTATAGCTTTTTAAAAAAACAAAAAAAAATTAATATTAGTGGCTCACAATGCATTTAGATTTGATGCTTTAATGATATTGCGCCATTTGAAATATTATGATCTACTGAGTGAATTTTTATCTATTGTAAAAGGTTTTTCAGACACTCTACCTATACTAAAAAAACATTTACCAGAAATTAAAAAAGAAAAAAACGGATTGAAGCTAACAAATTTGGCCTTGAAATTTCTTGGTGACAACTCGACTGAAGGTGCTCACAATGGTGAAACGGACGTCCGACTTTTGAAAGAAGTTTTGCAAGCTGTCGGGGTAAAAGATGAGTTGGTAAAACAAATGGCTAAAACGACAATAAGCATTCTGGAGAAAAAGCAAACAGATCCTATCTTAGAAAAAAATAAATTAAGTTTAATGAAATTAAAACCTGAGGTATCAGCTATTTTCATAACTAAAATGGCTAATTCCGGTATTTCATTAGAAATATTAGAAAAAGCCTTCGTTACAAGTGGTGAAGCCGGGGTAAAATCATTATTGTCAGAAAATGTTGGTAAAAAACAGGGTTACTAACACACCAAAACATTTAAATAATATTGTAAAAAAATTAATACTAGTTTTGCAAAAAAAGAATAATAATGTTATTGTTAATTGTTATAAAATTGTACTTAATTATTACTATTAATTTTGCAATAAATACAACCTTTATGTACTTTCAATGAGAATCCTTATTACAATCAAACTTTAATTTTAAAAATAATTAAATTTACACTATTCATAAAAAAATCGTTTTTAATTTACTCATTTGTATCCTAACTTTATGAGAATAATTAAAAAAAATTATAATAAACAATGTGTGAGTATATCCTATCATATGATAAATAAATAAATAGACAGATGGTATTCTAATATTTGCTATTTTTTAATTATTATTATATTTTTCAATTCGGTAATATGAAAATTTGCTAACAATAAATTAACTAATAAGTATAAATGAAAAATATAAGTGCGTTAAAGTTTAGTTTGAATTCATTGAATGGTCTGAAGCTCGCGCGCTACGCAACGTTGCCAAATGTTTTGACCCCATTTTATTGTAGGTTACTTGAGAATTTTTTGTGATTTTTAAATATTAATTTCTCAATAAATATCCCGGTAACTGATATATTTTATTGCAAAAAAAGAAACCTGAATATTCCGAAAATCTAATTTTTAGTTTTTTTTTACTTCATCTAATTCATGACTGATAGTATAATTCGAGAAATACTGCGGACGTCTGACTTTCTCGTAAGACTCTGAACAAATACTAACATTTAAAAATTTTATTTTTTCAAAAATTTGTCCGGTAAAGTATAATTTAAACTTCACTATTAGATAAATATCGACCTTAACTATTAGAAAAAAATTAAATTTACTTATAATCTAATATTTTTTATTTTACATTGGCGGCGAAAGGACCTCCTTAACTCACTGTCACTCGAATATTTAGTACAATTAATTTTCGAGATATGGGAGCTTGGTCAAAGATGCATTTTCGGCTCTAAAATACCGAATTTTTAGTAGATTTCATAGAAATCTAACTATTGCATTTGTCCTCATGACGCAACTTTCGAAAAATTTTGCTATTTTCTGACTCAGTTCGTCAAGCTGATTCAGAAAATACCATTAGTTCAAAAGTTTATATATGTATGTATTTTTATATATATATATATATATATACGATATAACGCGGCTTATCCGGACGATAGCGTCTCCAATTCATCATGGATCTTTTCCAAACTCAACATACTTATTTTTCAGACGAAAATTAAGGCCAAGTTCAAAGATGAGCTCAATCGGTTAAGTAGTTCAGAAATTACAGGGTTTTAAAATTTTCAAAATCATAAAAACTCATTTTCTGGCAGATTCTTTCGCGTATAATTTTTGAATTTTTGTAAATTTTGTATTAAAGCCCATTTAATGAGCTTCAATTTCCATACCAATTCATTCTCCTCAACTCAAATTAACCTCTTCGTCTGTAGATTTTTAATGAAATTTTACTCTTGCAGTCGTTTTTATTTTTTGTTTAATAAGTATAACGCGTCCAAATTTCTTAACTTCCCGCTAAGAAAATCGAAGATATTCAAAAATCGGGACGTTATTATTCTTATCCCGTTTTTCAAAAATCGAGTTTTTATTAGATCTCGACGTTTTAAGGTGTCAGGAAGCTTCCCTGACTTCTCTAGCGAGGGTGTCTGTATGGCTGTGTCTGTGTCTCTGTGTGTGTGTGTGCCTGTGTGTGTGTGTGTGTATGTGTGTGTGTGTGTGTGTGTGTGTGTGTGTGTGTGTGTGTGTGTGTGTGTGTGTGTGTGTGTGTGTGTGTGTGTGTGTGTGTGTGTGTGTGTGTGTGTGTGTGTGTGTGTGTGTGTGTGTATGTGTGTGTGTGTGTGTGTTTGTGTGTGTGTGTGTGTGTGTGTGTGTGTGTGTGTGTGTGTGTGTGTGTGTGTGTGTGTGTGTGTGGATATATGTAAACCTCTTATAACTTTTGAACGGCTGGACCGATTTGATCTCGGTTGGTGCCATTCGAAGGGGCTTGACCAAAGAGCCCTAGTATTTGATCACGTACCAGTATACGATCACTCCATGTATTTGTATACCTATATTTGTATATATATGTATACAAATACATGGAGTGATCATATACTGGTACATGATCATCTATTTGGGCTTACTTTACCTTACGTTACCTCACTTCATCTAACCTTACTCCACTTAATAAAAAAAAAAAAAAAAAAAAAAAAAAATTATTAAGTTTAATAAATTACAAATTATTGAGATTAAAAATGTTTAAAAATCGACAATTTATTTCATGATGTTACAATATAATGTTAAAAATTTGGATTAAAATATTGTTAATAAAAAATTCTTAAATGTAAAAAATTTTAAGTCATTATGTATAATTAATAAATAAGTAAATTGTTATTATATATATATATATATATATATATATATATATATATATATATATATATATATATATATATATATATATATATATTAGGGTGGGTCAAAAAAATCGAATAATTTATTTTTGACTTTATACTCTGAAAAATAGGTTCGTAGACACCTAAAAAGAATTCTCTCCAAGTATAAGCTCTTAATTATAACGGGAAGGTCCTCCGCTTTGCGGGTTTCTATTTTTTCGAATAATCAGATAAAAAATTTATATCTCGCTTCCAACTGCTTGGAAAAATATTCCGTGGCATAGATTTTGTGAGAAATTGAATGCTTTACAAAAAGGTCTCTTATGACTTTTTCAAAAACTCAAGCGATTAAAAGATATTCATAGTTGAAGTTTGGCTATTTTAAGGAAAATATTCGTTTTTATTATGAATTTTATAAGTCGATGAAAAAAATTATTTCGGATTGCGGAACTCATGATTTTGTAGGAAATTTACTGCTCTACAAAAATGGTCTCTTATGATTTTTTGATTAAGTGAAGCCGTTACGAGATATTCATCGTCAAACATTAACGAATATCAATATTTCCAGTTTTTGATCAATAATTCGATAAATTTTAATTTAAACTATGAGTTTCAGGAAAATTTACATAAATTTGAGTTTCGATCGATAAAGAAATGTTATAAACAATTTTTTTAATATTGTTTTCAGTCTTGAGCTTGTTTGATTGCATTAAAACAAGAAATTAGAGCATTTTTTTCGACATATAGCCAATGATTAGTTTAATTTGAAGTGAATGACATATTTCTTTGTCAAATTTAATATGAAAAGTATTGAATCAAGTGAGAAACAACCAGTATTTAACTTTTTTATAGATAAATTTTTTATTGAATTATCAATTGCAATATAATTGTCTATATTTTTAACATAACAGTACGCTATTACTATAAATAATTTCTTTTATTACAATTTGGGAATGTTTTTGATGTTCTTTGACAACTTGCAATAAGTACTGGAATTGTTCTTCATTTTTTGTCAAGCATTGATTATATTCACTGACTAATGCAACAGCTCGCTCTGCTGAATCATTGACAACTTTTAGTTGTTGAAAGTATTCTTTATTTTCGAGATAACTCTCATTAGTAGGCCATAATTCAACATCGACATCAAGAAAGTCATACGGTAGATCGAAGATTTTGAAAAGATTTAATGACTTTTTAGACACAAAGTCACTCAGAGTTCTCTGCGCCAATGAATTCAAATCTTTTTAGCAATTACAAATCTTTTAGCTTTAGAATCTGTACCTTCACGAGTATTAACAGCTTCAACAATACGTTTTTTTACTTCTAATGGAACGCCATCGTCAAACAGTGATAAAATGGCAAGTTCATCGCTCAAATACCATAAGTGCGAAATCATTTTTTCACACGTAGCTGAAGAAATCAAAGGATTGATATGTTTGTACTCCAATAAATTTTTCATAAACTGCAAGTCATGATAAGCAGCAGTTGTTGCAGAAGTTGATGAAAACCAAGCTTTTAAATACAATGTGACTATAAAAATACAGAAATGACGAAGACCATGCAATTCTTTCTGAGAGAGTTTGAATTCATCTCTGAATAGATACATTTTCAAACTATAAATGGCCTTAGCCATCCATCTAGCATGATGAACAGCACCAGGACGTTTGAAAGAAATCTTTTCTTGAGGCATTTCTCCAAGGAAAATCAATGATAATTCCAATAATTCTTTATCTAACTTATTATAACATTTCTTTATCGATCGAAACTCAAATTTATGTAAATTTTCCTGAAACTCATAGTTTAAATTAAAATTTATCGAATTATTGATCAAAAACTGGAAATATTGATATTCGTTAATGTTTGACGATGAATATCTCGTAACGGCTTCACTTAATCAAAAAATCATAAGAGACCATTTTTGTAGAGCAGTAAATTTCCTACAAAATCATGAGTTCCGCAATCCGAAATAATTTTTTTCATCGACTTATAAAATTCATAATAAAAACGAATATTTTCCTTAAAATAGCCAAACTTCAACTATGAATATCTTTTAATCGCTTGAGTTTTTGAAAAAGTCATAAGAGACCTTTTTGTAAAGCATTCAATTTCTCACAAAATCTATGCCACGGAATATTTTTCCAAGCAGTTGGAAGCGAGATATAAATTTTTTTATCTGATTATTCGAAAAAATAGAAACCCGCAAAGCGGAGGACCTTCCCGTTATAATTAAGAGCTTATACTTGGAGAGAATTCTTTTTAGGTGTCTACGAACCTATTTTTCAGAGTATAAAATCAAAAATAAATTATTCGATTTTTTTGACCCACCAATATATATATATATATATATATATATATATATATATATATATATATATATATATATATATATATATTAGGGTGTCCCTTAAAATTCAACTTCAATATATTTTTCGCATACCTTCTAAAAAGTTTCGTATGGACCTAATATAGTCTAGAAATAAATATTAGCCCGATTTATAAACGATAACCCCTGCCGACTTGAGTTTTTAACTTGTCCATACAAGTTGCGCGGGAGTAGCGCGGCGACCTGTTACTGCGAGTTTCAATTGTCATTTTATAAGTGATTTCTAACATTTTTAGTGCGTTGTTGTTTATTTTGTGAAAATGTCTGTGGAATTACGAAGTGATAAACAAAATATTTTCCTTATCGGACTGCCAAGCCACCAGATAAATGGTGCAAAATTACCATCTAATCGACAAGTTCTTACCGTTTTATTTTACAATATTCGTGAAGTCAAGCTGACTGTTAGTGAAAGTGCGAATCTTGTTATAAGATAGTGCATTATATTTTGGGAAAAAGCTAGAATTCCTACGAAGGCAATCCCTAACTGCGTGAAGAAACTTGTTGATTTATATCATGTTTGGAGGGACCTGCAAAAAAACTGTAAGAAAACTCAGTTGACTTTCAAGAATCATGAAAATAATTTTGTAAAAGACCTTGATAACTTATTTGATATTGCACATGCAGATCCCTTTGACAGAATGAAGATAGAGGAAGACAAAGATTTCTTAAGGAAACAGAGAGAGCCCGGTCGACCGGGATGCTTAGGTGGAATCGACAAAAATTTGGCGGAGAAAGAAGAACGAGTTAGGCAAAGACGATTGGAAGAAGAGAAAAGAAAGGTAAAACAAAGAGAGTTATTGGCTGTTGCATCTACTTCTTCGATAGATAACTTGGAATGTCTTGAGAATTCGGATGAGGAACAGATTTCGAACTCTGAACTTAGTACTCAGATTCCTTGCCCTGAAAAAAGTTTTAAAAGAGGCACAAAAAGTTTAATAACTCCAAAACTGGTAGCAGCTTTAGATCGATGCCAATTAAGCATAAGGGACTCAGTTTACATTCTCCATGCGGTTGTAGAAGCGCTTGGTCTGAACAGCGATGATTTCCCTATAAACAAATCCTCGATTCAGCGAGTTCGTACTCAAGCGAGAAAATCCAGGGCAGAAGCAATAAAAACTGACTTCCAGAATAATTTGCCTGACGTAGTCACAATTCATTGGGATGGAAAACTATTACCTGGATTGGATGTACGAAGTTCAAAAGAAGAACGCTTGCCAATTATTGCTTCATTTGACGATAGAGAACAGCTTCTTGCAGTACCGAAATTAGAGAGTTCTTCTGGAAAACATCAAGCTAAAGCCGTTTCAACTGCTCTCTTTGACTGGACCCTCCATGACAAAGTACAGATAATGTGCTGCGATACAACAGCTTCCAATACTGGCCGTTTCAGTGGAGCTTGTGCTATTTTGGAGCAGACTTTAGAAAGGGAATTGCTGCTTTTTGCTTGTCGTCATAATGTTTATGAGTTGGTCCTTAAAGCTGTTTTTGAAACAAAGGTAAAACATATTACAAGTAGCCCAGATATTCCAATTTTCAAAAAGTTAAGAGATAATTGGAAAAATATTAACACTGATAACATTGAGTCACCTCTAAATTTCGTTGAAGCACATATTGGTAAGACAAACATTACATCTTTGTTAACTTTTTATAAGACTGAACTGGAAAAATCTTTTGTTAGAGACGATTACCGCGAATTGGTTGAACTATGCGTTGTGTTCTTAGGAGGAGACACAGAGAATAAACTAAAACTCAGGCCCCCGGAGCTTTGCATCAAGCGCGATGGATGGCGAGAGCAATCTATTCTATAAAAATATGTTTGCTTCAATCGCAACTTAAAATTACTGCAAAGGACAAAAATGCTCTACAAGATGTTTGTTTATTTATCGTCACCTTGTATACCAAACCTTGGCTCGAATGTACAATGGCAGTTAAAGCACCTAACCAAGACTTGTCCTTTTTGAAAGCTCTAAAAGAATATGAAAAAGTAGACGCGACAAGTTCCAAGGCATCCATAAGCAAGTTTATTTATCATTTATGGTATTTGTGTGAAGAAACAGTCATGTTATCACTCTTTGATGAAGAAGTTGATATCAAAACCAAGACAAAAATGATTAATAATTTAAACAGAGACGAAAGTTCAGATTCCTCTAAACGCTATGTCCCATCGAAGGAAGATATTACGCAAAATTTGTTTGGTAAGTACTTAATATTTTCATGTTTCTTTTTCAAAGTTTTGTGGTTTAGTTTTTGCTTATTTTAATGGTTTTTTCTTTATTTCAGATATGACGCTGGATGATTTTGTGATTCAAAGAAGCAAACGATTTCTATCTCGACTACAGATCGACGACAGTTTTCTTCGGGAAGACGTATCTTCGTGGGGTGACAATCTTGCTTTTTGGAAGCTAGAAGGCGATTAAGTCGTTTGAAGGTCGTAAATGATACTGCTGAAAGAGCTGTTAAATTAATGCAAGATTTTAATGGTCTTATCACGGCTGAAGAAGAGCAAAAACAGTTTTTGTTGCGTTGTGTTCAGGAACATAGAAATCTGTATCCAGACTGTAAAAAAACTACACTAAAGAGAAGTTACCCTAATTAATTATTATTATAATTTGTATTTAAATAAAAGTTTGTATTGATATTTTTTTAGTTTTACTCATATTTACTTTATTTGTTGCATTTTAATTAGTTTTGGATCAAACCAAATTTCAGACCAAAACACCGTTTTTTATTAAACTTTAGAGCTCGGTCGGCACGGGTTGCAATCATGCTACAGATATGAAATTTCATATTTAAGTACATTTTAGCATTTATAAAAAAATTGGAGGGTATGCGTATCGAAATTCTAAAAAAATTTTTTTTTTGCCATATAAGGGACACCCTAATATATATATATATATATATATATATATATATATATATATATATATATATATATATATATATATATATATATATATATATAATATATATAAATATATATATATATATATATATAATTATATATATATATATATATATATATATATATATATATATATATATATATATATATATATATATATATATATATATATATATATATTATATTATATATAAATATAATTAGAATTCGCTATTTATGAAATCTACTTCCATTTCGGCTGCCGAATGGCCTTTTTTAAATTAAAATGACCACTAAAGGTCAAAATGTTCGTTTTTATGTCAGAAAAAAGTGGATCTACTAAAGAAGAAACTATATTAATTTTTTTCAAGCCCATTATTTTCTTTGAGGATACCGAAAATATCAATTCAATAGATTTGTTAAAATAAAGTTTTTTATTGTTCACTCATCGTTTATAAATCAATTCGATGGCACTCACGCTGCTTGTTAAAATTCTAAACTAACCGGTTAGGTATCGAAGCTTTCCAAAGTAGTATTTTTGAAGCTGTTTATCTAATTGACTCAGCTAAGCAGACTAAGTTGTATGAAATTCTATAAAATTTACAGATTTTTAAAAAATTTTGATAATTTGACACCTTCAAAGAAATGATAATTCCATAAATTTTTAAACAATTTTTTGAAATTCTATGAAATTTCCGTAAATTGATAGATTTTTTTACCTGATTAATAATAAGCCGCATACTAACATCGATACCTGATGATTGTTGGTATCTTTTTTTCTTAGAATATATTATGTTCAACAAGATTATGCAAGTGAAAAATTTTTAAATCGAAGGGTTCAAAAGTTATTGTAGTTAATGAAAGAAAAAATTTTTGAGTAGTGTTTAAACGAAAAATTTAAAATAGCTCCCGCTGACTTTTAAAATTGAGCTAAGATTTTTGACGAGATTTTATTCCTGTTATATAGGTCTTTTTAAGCCATAAATTCGATAAATTAGTTTTTTTTTAGCTAATCTTAATGCGTAAAATACATACACTAAAAACAAAATTTCACTTCACTTAAGAAAGTATTGTTTTCAAAATATCACTCTTGCTTTGAAATATTGATTTTTCTTAATTCAAGAAACTCGCTCATAAAAATCTGAAAACCTGACAATTATGCAATTAGTTGGCTTTTGAGCTTTTTGAGTTCAAAATTTACATGAAAAAAAACCGATTATTTATTGACGGACGCAAAAAAGAAGTAATTTTCGGGAATTTTTTTAACCGGGACAATAAAGGATGCGAATATCAGGATTATTTTTTGTCAATTTTATTAAGGGGCTATTCTCGTTTATAAATTCAAAAAAATCGGTGTGTGTGTGTGTAAAAATATGTAAGCCTCTTATAAATTTTGAACGGTAGGACCGATTTTATCGCGGTTGGCGCCAATCGAAAGGGCTTGACTGAACTTAGATTTTGAATATGGTTTGGACCGATTCGGACCAGTAGATTTTCAGAAATCTCAAAAAAACTACGAAAAAAAAATTTTTCAAATGTGGTTTTTTTTCAGTAACTTTTCAACGGCTTTATCGATCAACTCCAAAAACTAATCAGCTCTTAACCTTGAAAAACCATGTTGATCGCCGCTAATCCGGTCAAAATCGTTTCATTCGTTCGAGAGATATCCTGCAGGAAAGAAAACAAAAAAAAGTGTTTTTTCGGAATTACTCCGAAAGTTTTTGTCTAATAAATTTTTGTTGTCGATTCTTTTAAAGGACATAAAAACTGCATCGATTACGCCAATCGCGTAAAAATCGGTTGATTCATTCCACCCTGAATAAAAAAAATTATTGAGACAAAGAAAAAAGTATTGATTGACTAGAAAACCAATACTTTTCAATTATATCAGGGGCAAAATTATGGCAGTTTGAAATTTCAAAAAATAGTGTTTTATCAAACTTCTATCAGACTTTTGAGCTCGGAGAGCTCAAAACTACATGAAAATATTTTTAAGCTCTTCGAGTTCAAAAACGAAATAAGCGCAATTTTGAGCGCTTAATTTCGAAAGCATCGGGAAGTTGCAGAGATGGCCTTTAGGGTCAACCGTTCTCTTAATTTTTTTTTATGTAATCATATTTTTCTTTCTGTATTTTTTAGAGCGTTTTTTTATATTTCATTTTTCTTTATTTGTTTTTAAATATTATGTTATGCCTTGGGAGAAAGGTTTAATTTCTTATTAAAATAACTTGCACAAATTTTAATGTCTAAACTATAGTCACTTTTAATTGTTTATTTTATAACATAAAGTTGCACTTCAACTGAAAAACTTATTAACTGTTAAATTTTAACTAAATTGTTAGTAGTTATTCTGGGCTTAATTTTATAACATAATATCAAAGTAAGATCTTTGATTACAATTCTATAATTAATTCTTAAAGGTTTTCTGTAACTAGGAATGCATAACAATCCGTAGTGTATTCTAGGAGTTTCATTCTGTAACTGATTAAAAAGGTGTTAAAGAAAATACATTGCAGTTTTAAGTATCATTACGCCACGGGAATAAACTGGTAATATGGTATGTTCTACCCAGACGCTGGCGTATGGACATCACCGTCAGTAATTTTGAAAGAGGCATAACACCCCCACTCTAAGATTGAAAAATCCCTCTTTACAATATACAATCGGGGTTTTTCTTTTGGAATAGTTGAAGTGCATTTTACAAAATTGGTCTTAATACAATAAAAAAAAATTAGTAATACGGTTAACCCTAAAGGCAATCCCTGCAACTTCCCGCTAATTCCATACCTTAGTGCTTAAGATTGTACTTAAGCACAATCACATAAATTATATTTTGAGCTCAAAAATCTCAAAAATGTCATATTTTGAGCTCACTGAGTTAGAAGAAATAATATTTTGATGCATTTGAACTCACCCAGCTCAAAAGTCTGATAGAAGTTTCATAGAACACTATTTTTGGAATTTTCAAATCGCAATAACTTTTGAATGGATCAACCGATTCTTACGCGGTTGGCGGCATTCGACGCAGTTTTATCATTGGATGAAACTAGGTTGGTTATCAGTTAAAAGTCGGCGTACCTATTACCTGTGTTGTTATTTTTATAAGTTACTGTCTGTATCAAAACCTAGTTATTTGAGAGAATTATTCGTTGAAGTTGCCGATGTCCGACGATCCGACAGGCTAGCAGCAAAGAAAAATAATGTCACCTTTAAAATGCCAAACTTCACCACTACGCATTATGAGTTCTCTTTTGTTGTAACTGCTATCAGATTATGGGAAGAACTACCAACTGAGGTAATCAATGCATCAAGCATTGAAATATTTAAAAATAAGGTTTATGACTATCTTTTTAACTTAGATCTATAACTCAATAGGTTTGTCTCATGATGCTCAATTAAATCAATAAAATCAATAAAATTAAATCAATGAAATCGAAAGAATTATGAAATCATTAAATAAGTTCATTATATGTTTATGTATCTATACTATGTACTATAATAAGAAAATTGTAATAAAATTGTATTTTTCTGTTTATACTTGCCATTCGGCCACGGCCTTGGCATAAATAAATGATCTATCTATCTATCTACCTCTGTCACCAGATTTTAATCTATTAATACAAGATACGAAGACCTCTTAGAATTAAATATTTATTGTTGTATTATTAAGACCACGGCAGTAAATTAGTTAAGAATTTTAATTAGGAAATTAATTTCGTTAGGAATTTGGATTAGGAATGAATGGAAAATTGAATCAAGGAAAAATTTGTTAATTGAAATTTAATTTGGATTTAGAAAATTTGTTAATCAGATTTAATTTAAAAAATGAAAATAATTAATAAAATTTGGAAACAAATTAATCTGCAAAATTATGGGAAAATTTTGTGTTCTTGGATTATAAAATTATATTGTGTGTGCGGGTGGAAAATTGGAAAAATAAATACAATTAGAAATCGCGGTATGGTCGCTCCATAAGAGGGTATTGACGGAATTAGACACTATGATAGGAAACCGTGTCTAGGCTAGATAGATGATAGGAAATCGTCTTATAAACGGGAATATGACCTAGGATTAAGTGTTAATTAATTGTAAGGGAATTATCATTGTAAACGGGGTTGGTTAAATAAAATTTCTTGTAAAATGAATTTTTTTGATAATTTTTGTTTCCTTCCTAGCAATCTCTCACGACCCTGTAGAACTTACTCCATGCTCTGGTCCAGTTTCTGGATATTGTAACAGGGTAAAATTACCCTAAATCGATGTCACCGGATATCGATAACTATTCGACATAGCACTGGCGCGTCTCGATCTAAGGGCCTAAAGGGAGAATAGGAAGGAGGGGGTAGTTTTGGGTTAATATAGGTGAGCCGTGCAGTGGAAAAGGGAGAAGTAATGTGACCGCCAGACAGAGTGCCTCGGAAATCAAGAAGGACCGATCCCTGGTGTAGTGACGAGACGAAGGAAGCCAACTACAACTAGGACTTTATCCTCAACGAGTGAGCTAGATCATCGTTGGGTTCGTCAAGGTATCAATTATTACTCTGTGGGAAAGAAGTGGACCGCGGTTTACCCAATACCCAGTTACTTCTCCTTTTTATTTATTAATTTGATCGTTTAATCGACGATTATTTAATTCATCAGAATTTGATACTCGGTAGTTTGGATTGAGTGATTTTCATGGGGGTTTATACTCGAGAGTCACTCAATCGACCTTGACGGACAAATTCTTTCTACATTCTTCGGGAGAATTTTTAATTAACTAAAATTAATCAATTAAATTAATTAACATCTAAAAAATTCGTTAATTAATTGTTATAATTTAATAACAATTAACTCAAGAAAAAGTGATTAATTTTGTTGCTTGAAAATTAATCGACAAGCATTTTGCTCGTGGATCTTTTGGTCGAGCGTCGATATATTTTGTGTCGCAGTAAATTCCAAACACCCAAGGTCAAAGACGACTAAACTAGCGAATGTTCTAGCTAACAAAATTGAAGGTTTCGGCTTTTGTCGATGTTTATAATTTATAAAATTATTTGGAAATTATCGAATATTTTATTAAGAATTATTTGTTGAAATTCTGGCATATTGTGAATTATTTCATCACGTTGAAATTAATTAATTTTCATCATTAATTTTATGTTAATATTTTTCAACTTGATTATTGAGCATTATTGAGATTAAAATAATTATTAAAATAATTCTCGGTTATTAATTTGAGACATTAAGACTAATTGTTTTAATCAATTATTGTTGTCATGTTAAGACCATGGTAGTAAAGTAGTCAGGAATTTTAATCTGATCTTATAAATTTAATCTATTTAATATTTGAATTTAAAAATGAAATTAGCAGTCGGAAATTGTAGTTGAATGTTAGTTCAAAGCTATTTTGGAATTTGATTCTTAATTTGAAATTACTGTTTCACTAAATACTAATGATTGAATAATTAAATTAAAATTTTTGAATTAATTTAATTACAATCAATTTTGTTAAAATAAATTTAATAAAATTAAAATCATTACAAGTGTGTGTTATATGTGTAAAGATTCATGTGGGTTATATGTGATAGAGAGTGTTAATAGTGTTAAGTTGGTTCTGGATAGCCGATAGTTAGGCTAGACGATCTCTGTCACACTGTTGTCTTTGTGCAGAGTAATTCGTTGATCCTGGTTAGCCGATAGTTAGGCTAGACGAACTCTGTCACACTGTTGTCATTGTGCAGAGTAATTGAATAGTTCTGGTTAGCCGATAGTTAGGCTTATATTAAAGTGGTTCAGTTCTGGTTAGCCGACAGTTAGGCTAGACGATCTCTGTCACACTGTTGTCTTTGTGCAGAGAGACTCGTTGGTCCTGGTTAGACGACAGTTAGGCTATAGTTTTAAGTTGGTCCTGGTTAGCCGATGGTTAGGCTATAGTTAATAAGTTTTAATTAATTATAGTGTGAGTGTGTGAGTGAAATTTAGTTAATCTTTTATAAGCGCTTCTTTTGTTAATTTTATTGTTAATAAAACTGATCAGATTGGTTATTAATTATTTATTATTCATGTTAGAATCAGGATATTTGGAAAGAGAAATTCAACAATATAAAGATGATTTAATTTAATTTATAAGAGTATATTTAAAGTCAAAGAATGGCACGAATGCTTTATTTAAAGTATTGAGTCAAAAAAGATACAAAGTACAAATATGTAAGATAACAATGATCCGCACAAGTGGTCAGTACGAATGTCAGAAAAACACTAACTGTGGTTCCTTCTTTTTGGTAAGACCCATGTATTAAGGGTACAAAAGGGTCATAAAACTGACCGAGTTACTAGATTCTAGGTAACTCTGTACGCATCTCTGATGCTGTATGTATCGTTGTTATATTCCAACAATTCAACAGCACCTTCCTCCATTCTCTCTACCCTAAGATAAAGAATTCTCAGCTTTGGACCGGTTCCAGGAACCGTGATTAAAAAACCTGGTGGTGCCCTGATAATTATTGTCGTTTGTTGTTGAATTGTTAGTTTATTTAGAAAATTGATTAGGGGCCAACCTGAGCAGGTAAAACTGTTACACTGTGTCTAAAAATCCAGTGGCGCCCTAAATAAATTAAGGGGTGACCAAAGAGAACGAGTAGAACAGTACATCAAGTTCTCTTCCATTTCAGCATCATGTTTTTGAATATAATATTTAGGATGAATTGTCTTACAAAAATATACTAGTTTATGAGTTTTACAATGTTCTAAAAAATTTTCTTCACTAGAAGTATACAATAAGTTTTTGTTATTAGTTATTATGTATTCGTGTGGATTTGACATATAAACAGCTAAACTATTATTTATGATTTTTTATACTGGAATAGCTCTACATGCTTTATAATTGCCGATTTCCAATAAAGGTATTTTGATCAGATGAATAAATCTATATCCTATTACGCTAATAGTGACATTACTTATTTCTAAATATTCAAAATAATTACCATCATGGAGATTAATTGGCATTTCATTTGACCCTTTTTCGTCTCGAATTAATTTTATAGAACTCGTAAGTAATTCTGGTGTTAATATTTGTGGATTTATTTGACCCATCTTTGCAAATATTATTGATTGAGTGAACATATTTACATTCTTACCAAATTCTGTCAAAGCTCATTCAATTTCTAAACACATTTCAGTTATTAAAGAATTTCTTAGCAACGAATTTTCTTGTATAACAATTTTTAACTTCCCGCTAAGAAAATTAAAAATTTTCAAAAATCGGGAAGTTATAGATTGTATCCCGTTTTGCCAAAATCGAGATTTCATCAGATCTCGACGTTTTAAGGTTTCAGGATGCTTCCCTGACTACCCCCGCGATGCAGTCTGTATGTCTCTATGTATGTATGTATGTATGTATGAATGTATGTATGTGTTTGCGAAAGAAATCGAAAAAATGGAATTTTTTAACAATAAACTCTAAAATTTTACATCTGATCAATTTATGTTAACATATTGTTTATAGTACTTAAAAAACTGCATCGATTGCTGCAAACCGCGTGAAAATCGGTTAACTAAATTAAAAGTTATAGCAGTTTGAAAATGAAAAAAATAGTTTTTCATCAAACTTTTATTAGACTTTTGGGCTCGAAGAGCTCAAAAGTATCAAACAGCTTATTTTTGAGCTTGGAGAGCTTAAAATATGGCAATAAATTTTTGAACTCGAAGAGCTCAAAAACATCGCAAAAACGGCAAAATTGCAAGCGCGTAATAACTAAACTTAGCGGGAAGTTGCAGGGATGGTCTTTAGGGTCAACCGTTTTCAAAATTTCTTTTATGTTGTTATCGAAATTTTGAAAATTAGAATTTATTTCTATCAATTTTTAGTTATATTCTCTAAGAAGACTTTCAGTTATATGAATAGTTAATTGTAATATATATGTTTGATTCTTAAATTATTCTCCGATTCTTTTATTGTCTTTATGGACTGCATCAATTTCAGAATTATAATAATCTGCATCGTCCTGGCTCATAGTCCTAAGAAGTATTTTACTAATTTTACCATTAAAATCAAATATACCCCGTCTATTTCTAATTAACGTAGGGATCCCTATAACAGAGAATAATTTATACTTATCTTGTCTTTGACTTTCTAATCGATTTCTTAGCTTCAGAATCAAGTGTGATTCTGTACAATTATTTTGACACGATGCTTCAACTTGATCAATACTTTTTAAAATTTCTGACTCCTGGAGTGTTAATTCGTCCAAATTGAAATAGGATACAATATTGTACGATTCATGGAAAAATTTAACGTCTCCTAAATACTCCATATAAATGTTTGGTAATGTAGAAAAATTTAATTCTTCGTTACTTTTGACCTCCATCATAACCCACTGGATTATAATTCTGAAACAAATCCATATTAGCATATTTTAATTTATTAGCGTGCACGATTATACTTTTATTTCGTTTTTCTATTTTATAATTAACATCTGACTATTTATCGATTATTTTATATGGCCCCTCAAATGGAAGATTCAGAGCGTGTGTTTTATCATTCCCATTACTTTCTTTTTTTAACCAAACCACATCACCTACTTTAAACTCTTTTGGATTCGTTAGTCGATCATAACGTGTTTTTGTCCTTTGCTTAGTTTCTGATATTCTTTTATTTTCCTCGATAGTTTTATTGATTTTTGCTTGTAAATCACCCCAATACTCCATGTATGTTATGTTAGTAGTCTTCAATGATGATACATTCCTTGGATTCATTCCAAAAACTAGTTCTGAATGAGTAAATCCTGTACTTTCATGTTTGGATGTATTGTAATATAATCCAGCTAAACGAATTTTCGTATCCCAATCATCAGCATTTTCGTTGGAAAAGTGACGTAGATAATCTTTTAACACTTGATGACTTCTTTCCAGACTTCCATTACTTTCTGGATGAAAGCTTGTAGATGTAATATGTTTAATACCTAGCATTTCCTGAAAATTCTCCATTAATTCGCTAGTAAAATTGGTTCCTTTATCTGTCAGAATATTACTTAGCACTCTAAAGTAACCAATATAATATTTTAAAAATTCACGTATTATTGTCGGAGCGGTGTAATCTGCGATTGGCATTCCTACAAAATATTTAATTAAACAATCTTGAATTGTTAAAACATACTTATTACGTCTTTTCGTTAACGGCAATGGTCCACAAATATCCATGGTGATTTTATCATTGAAATTTCTCGGAGTATCAGTAATAATCATAGGCATTTTAGTTGGATGCCTATTGACTTTACTTCTTTGACATATTTGACATTTCTTTACATAAACTTCGACGTCTCTTCTTAAAGTTTTCCAGAAGTAATTCTCACTAATTCTATAATATGTTTTCTTTACTCCACCATGACCTCCAAGGAAACTATGATGATTTTCTTTCAATATTTTCTCGATATCTTTTTTCTTGGGTACTATTTTTTCTTTATCGTATAGAAAAATTATAGTATTTCCTCGACAAAATACTTCTTTCCAAATTTTCTCAATTTCTTCCTTGGAAAATCTTGTTAATCGAGTACACTCATTGTGGTCGATGTGAAGTTCCTTGAATTCTTCAGCAACGGCTAAGTACATCAATTCCTTAATTATTTCTTTCAATTCATCTTTTGATGTATGTGAATTTGCTTCGACGATAATATGATATTCCTCATAATCTTCTTCATGATAAACTTCTATTGTTTGTTCTCCATTATCTTGGACAAATGACACATAACTGTTTCCCTAGTTTAATAATCTCTTGTTCTTTCTCATTTTCTTCTTTTTCTCCAACATCTTCCTGATGATGATCCTCTTGGTGATGATCTTACTGGTGATGATCTTCTTGATGATGATCTTCAGGTTGATTATTTTGTTCACAACCTTTTCTGCATTCTGTTTCTAATGTTCTTTGTTTTTTATTTTGTTCTGAATTAATTTCCATTGAATTCCGTTTTCGTTTACTGATTAGGGTTACTGGTTCTTCGTTACTGTTTGTAGGGTCGTACTCTCGAGTACGTACCCTTTTTCTTGAACTTGGATCCAATATATTCTTTCTTCTTTTCTTGTTTAATAAATACTCTTCCGAGTCTTCTTCTTCTTCTGATGCTGAATCCAACAAAGTATCAGCATTCATTCTTCGAAATAAAAAAATAGGGTTTCTCGAAATGCATCAGCATTAGTATTGAGTTTACCCTTTTTGTAGGAAATTTCATAATCATATTCTTTTCTTATAAACTTATTCTCCACCTCATTAATCTTGAATGAGGATTCTTATGGTTCATTAACCAGACCAAGGGTCGATGGTCAGTAACAATTTAAAATTTTCTGTCATATAAATACGGGTGAAAATATTTTACACACCACACGATCGCTAATAATTTTTGTTTAGTTGTAGAATAATTTTTCTCTGGTTTATTTAAAGCACGACTAGTGTATGCGACAGGATGTTCTTGATTATTTTTAATTTGGGATAATATGCCACCGATGGCGATACCAGAAGTATCTGTTGTAAGAATGAATTCCTTAGTGAAATCTGGGTATGTCAATATTGGTTCTGAACACAATTCTTTCTTCAAAAGATTAAATGATTTTTCTTGATCTTGTCCCCAATAAAATTCTTTACCTTTCCTTAACAGATCAGTTAAGGCTTTTACTTTCCTGGTATAATCTGTAATAAATTTTCTATAATATCCGTGTTACGTTCTCGAAATCAGTCGATATTATTAATTGGGTTCAGGTAGGTGGCAGGCGGAGGTCGATAGACTCCGAGTGCCTCCTCACAGGTGAACTTACTCAGTTATCACTAAATTCTTACCATCAGAGATTCCTTTGGCTGCCGAACGATGGACTCCATATTCAGAACTTATAATTGTAAATTCTATTAATTTTGATTAACACGGAGTCGGGTGCCGTAAATAATCGGGAAGCTTTTATTCGATAAATGCTAGGTTTATTAATTAGTTGAAGATAGAAAAGAATAATGATAGGAGGAGAGGCAAGCCAACATATCCGCGCTTCATCAACTCCCGACTAGGACTGGCATTGTCTCCCCAGATTAATTATAACAACTTAAGATTGACGCCATGATGCATCTCGGGTTTCCTCTGAGAGAGTCGTCGAGGCCCGGGTCTTATGCTGACTCGGATGTTTGGGCATACCACGGGCCGCGACGGCTCTTTATCGCGAGAGATTTCCGTTACCTAGCTGGCGATCATCGCCAGCGAAGCAACCGAAATGCTCCCCGGAGTAGTTCGAGGAAAATTATATTGAATAAGAAAAAAAAAATTTCCTAGAACGTTACAATCCGGTCATTCCCAAAAATTGTCTTATTTGTTTAATATTTTTCGGAGTTGGAAATTCTGAAACACTTTTACAATTTTCTGGGTTCGGTTTAACTCCATCTTCAGTAATGATGTGACCTAGATATTGCAATTCGGGTTTCAAATATTCACACTTATCAGACTGAAGCTTCAAATCAGTTTCTCTTAATCACTGGAACACAATTTTCAGATTTTTGTTATGTTCAACCAATTTCTTCCGTATATAATAATATCATCGAGATAAACGAAACATACTTTTCCGATAAGACCCCTTAAAGCGTTATCTATCATTCGCTGGAATGTAGCTGGCGCATTCTTTAAGCCGAAAGGTATTTTCAAATATTCAAAATGACCTTGAGGTGTGCTGAATGCTGTTTTCATACGATGCTTTGGATTTATCGCAATTTGGTGAAATCTACTTGCAAGATCAAAAGCAGAAAAGTACCTGAAATTTCCAAGTTGATCCAAAATTTCTTCAATGTTAGGAATCGGGTATGCATTCTGAACTATTTTGTCATTTAGTTTTCGAAAATCCGTTACAACTTTCCATTTCATTTTATTTGATGCATCTCGTTTTTTAGGTACAATCCATGGTGGCCAGTTGTAAGGGGAATTTGATTTTTGAATCACTCCCTTCTCTTTCATTTCTTCAACTTGCCGGGCAATTTTTTCTTGTTGAGTAGGTGGATACCTATATTGTTTAACATTGATAGGAATCTCATCTGTTGTTTCTATTATATGTTCCGCCAAATTTGTAGTAGGTAAAGAGTCACAAGATTTCCCAAATTTCTTCTTTCTCTTTAGCTTTAATAATGGGAGACAGTCGAGTATTTTCTTTTAATACTTGACTATGCATAGATGAATATTCGCATCGCAACTTGAAAATTTGTGAGTGATCCCGATAAAAAATAATTGTTCTTTTCTTCGCACGTATTATAGCATCTTTTTTTTCTAAAAACGTTCGATCTGCTATTCTATCTACTTCTAACGGAAAATCATTCGGAACTACTAAGAGAATATGATCTATTTTATCAACTGTAATTTTACACTCTTGATTACAAATAATGGGGATATCATTAATTTCAGTGATTTCTGCGTTAATTTTTCTTACTGGTAACCCTAGTGTACATTTTAATTTAATAATATTTACAGCTGTTAAAAATTTTTTGGACTTTTCTCTCAAAAACTCTGAAAAAGTCTTTAGAAGTCATTTAGAACTTAAGATAAGTCGTTATTAGAGTTTTTCAAAGATAAGTCCGAAAATTTTTTACAAGGGTTCGCTGTCCGACGGTGGTGTCGACTCTGAGCATGAAGCTTGCTCCTGGATTTCTTCTGTTTTTTGACATTGAGTATATTTTATCTGATTTGGTAGAACATTTGTCCCCTACCGCGACGGAAAATTTTGATATGATACTTGTCGTTTAAGAGGACAATCGTTTATAAAATTTTCAAAACTTCCGCAATTATAACAAGGATATTTGTTTTTCTGCGCTGGTTTCTGTGGAGTTTCTTGACCTTTTGACTTGGCATTTTTGTTTTCCTGTGATTTATTCGAAGCCTTGTAATTGTTGACAGGAGTCTTTTTGTAAATAATTTGTAAAATCAATTCTTCTTTTTCTATTTCTAATGCTAGATTTTGAGCTTCTTGAATTGTGGTTGGTTTGCCCGATTTTACAAATAGTTTAATACTAGTGCGAAGAGTCCGTACGTAGTGACCGAGGCCCTGTCTTTCTTCATTCTTTAAAATAAACATTCGGTTTTCCGCATCGAATTCTGAATTATTATTAAGCGCACGTTTTACATTTAAATGGCAATCATTGAACTTTTTATTGTAATCGAGAACACTTTGGTTATTTTGTTGACATTGACGTCGTTCTAATAAAGCGACATCATATGATTTATTTTCCCCAAAATTATTTCGTAATATTATTATTATGAGTTTTACTTGTATACCGTTTTCTGGTTTTTACAAGGCTGATTGTCTCAGCGTCTCCACATATAATCTTTTCTCAACTCTCTATTATCAACATATGCTCACCGCTTTTATATTATCAACACAATCTTTCAACTCTTATTATCAACATATTCACTACATTCAACGTCTTTTTTCTTTATAATCACATATCTGTTCTTACTTTCAAATTCTTGTACATATCTTTCATTGTTCTCCATGCGGCTGTGGACCAACCTGTGCTTTCTGTACTGCATTTACCCTATCCCTCACCCTTTTTGATCGGTTGTTGGAGTAATGGCGAATATTCTAGTGATCGAATATCATTACTATCAATTACTTTTCTAGCGTAACGAACTATTTACGTTGAAACGATTAATCGAATAAATAACACTCGTGACTCTTCCGAAACTTCATTAAAAATTGATTTAATTTGGAAAAAAAAGGTTTCGACCGATATATTATTACCGTCAAATTCCGTGATTAAGTCTCAATGAGATTTCAAATCGTTTATTCTTACAGAGTTTATAATGCCTGATTCACTGGGAACGTTTGTACTCTCAATCTCTGTCTTTTCGTTTTTTTCTTTCATAAAAATTTTCGTAATAATTTATAATAATAATAAACGTTTTAATAATAATTGTACCATCTTTTGTAATTCTACACTTTCCTACTTTTCTTCCTTGAGAGCTTGAGCTTCCGTATTTAATAGATTATTTTGTTTCTATAGTGAATCAAAAATAGCTAGTAGTTCTTTTTGTGTTTTTGGCATTTTTGAAGACAATTCTGACAAGTTTATCGAATTTTCACTTGATTCTTCGCTTTCGTCAGAATAAATTTTTATGTCGCGATAATTTTCGAAATTGCCGTTCTGCATATGTAAATAATTTAATCTTACTTACATAAATATGCTTGTTTTCATGTTTCCAATGCACTGACTCAAGTTATCCTTTTTAGCTGCCACGAATTTTATGTTATACCTTGGGAGAAAGGTTCAATTTCTTATTAAAATAACTTGCACAAACTTTAATGTCTAAACTATAGTCACTTTTAATTGTTTATTATATAACATAAAGTTGCACTTCAACTGGAAAACTTAGTATTAACTGTTAAATTTTAACTAAATTGTTAGTAATTATTCTGGGCTTAATTTTATAACATGATATTAAAGTAAGATCTTTGATTACAATTCTATAATTAATTCATAAATGTTTTCTGTAACTAGGAATGCATAACAATTAGTAATATATTCTATGAGTTTTATTTTGAAACTGATTAAAAAGGTGTTAAAGAAAATATATTGCAGTTTCAAGGATCATTACGCCACGGGAATACACTGGTAATATTGTGTGTTCTACCCAGACGCGGGCGTATGGACATCACCGTCAGCAATTTTGAAAGATAACAATTTTAAAAGAATAAGAAAAAATCTACAAAGGCATAATAATTCATATTTCTTTCTCTGTATTTTTTAAAGTTTTTTTTATTTATTGCTTTTTTTTTATTTCATTATTTGTTTGCTATAGGTCATTTTTAACTGAAAATTGGTAGCTTAATTTTTTCATTTTGTATTTGTTTATTCGATTTATATTCCAATCAATTTTTTAATAATTTTTTTCTGTTAGATTCATTTTCATAATTTTATAATTTATGAAAATTCCAAATTGTATAATTAAATATAATTATTTATCATTACCTTTGCCATTCATCTTCGTCTTTAGCATCTATTTCAATTTTTAAAGTAGGTAACGAAGCAAAATGATTATTATTTAACGTATAGGGTATAATATTTACCTCCGATGTATTGTTACCCGGGTAAAAAAAATTATATATAATTCTATAGAATCAAATATAGATTATATATAACTACAAGTCTTCACATATGTTTGTTTTTAAGATTATATATAATTATATATAATTTATATATAATTGCATATAGTTTATATACAACTATACGTCATTACATCTGTTCATTTTTAATATTTGCTCGAGCATACCCCTGATTAAACAAAATGATTTGAAATGATTAAAAGTGATTATTTTTCTAATTATTTTTAATCCTATCAAATCATGTAAATCATTTCAAATCATATCTTTTAAGGGGCATTTAACATTGTGAAATTATTTTTAATCATTTTGTTTGATAAGGGATATCCCTTATTATTATTATTATTATTATTATTTTGTTATTAAATGCTCAGGGGGGTTATCCCCGGAGTCCGATTCTCCGAGGGCCCAGCCTGAGCTCCATCCGTTACTGCTGGACCACTCCGCACAACAAGGCGGTTAGTGATCACAGCGGGCCAAAGTCATTTCCCTTAAGAGACGGAGAGAACCAAGTATAACAGCCTTCTGCATCCTAACTGCCAAGAACTCAGCTTTTGATGAGCAACCTGGAACTTTGGCAAGTGAGGATACAAAAGACTGTTTCATCCCTCCTAGGACGCCAACAATCAGGACGACAAGCTTGACACGGTAACCTGGGTAAAGTTTGCCAATTTCAAACGGGAGATCCTGATATATTTGTCTTTTGTGCTCTTCTTTGGCTGAGATGTTGTATTCAGCCGGGGCCGAGAACTCAATGACATAAATGTCACGAGTGGCCTTGTCGAAGAGCATAATATCAGGTTTGTTGTGATCTATCCGCCGGGTTGTTGCAAATGGCATGTTCCAATAAATTTTACAACTGTCATTCTCAACAACCTGGGGAATATCTCCTGGCAGATAAGGCAGCACTGGTGTCACGTCAATACCGTAGCAATGACGAAGATAGTAGTACAGTACTCTCAGGGCAGCATTGTGACGCTGGATATATGCACCTCTCGCCAGCACAGGACATGCCGACAGAATTCCATTACTAGATATCTATACAACTCTCCGGCGTCTAATTGTCTTAAGACGCTCCCATCTACTAACTCGACATCATCCCCCGTATCAGAGCACTTACCCCTCGCCAGATGTACGACCGCACACTTATCCAACCCAAAAGACATTCCGACATCTCGTGTGTACTCTGCTACGATGTTGAGGGCCGCTTGTAGATGATCTTTATCAGCACTATAGAGCTTCAGATCATCCATGTAAAGCAGATGGGTGATCGAATAGTTTCGATCACCCGGAGGCCCCACAGAGTACCCATGAGTTTTACGGAGAGCAACAGATATAGGCAGCAGTGAAATGCAAAATAGCAGAGGGCTCAAGGAATCGCCTTGGAAGACCCCTCGTTTGTACTCTACAACTCCGGTTACGTGCAATGCGTTTCCACTTCCAATATGAAAACGCGTTCGGCAGAGCTGCATTGTACGCCGAATGCATTCCACTATTTCCGGATTGACTCCCAGGCATTTGAGTAGATATAAAATCAACTCATGAGGAGTTGAGTCAAATGCCTTGCGATAGTCAATCCAAGCCATTGACAGGTTTCTTGATAGTAGATCGTATCTAGTAAGACGCATCGATCCACTATCAGGTTCTCCTTGCAACCTGACAGGCCTCTTTTACTGCCACGTTGTTCATATATCTGTTGCCATACAGGCTCTATCTGCTGCAAGATACGGTTATTTAAAATCCGAATAAAAACAGTTTCACTGTTAAAAATTGCGCCAAGTCCACGTTCATAAAACTCATCTTAATAACATCTGCACTTTGCAAAAAAAATAAGACTCGTTACAATAATTTTCATTCTATACAAAAAAAAAGTTAAATACAAAAAAATACCAAGAAACCGTCATAATGTTGAAAAAATTGAAAAAAATTTGTTGAAAATTTAAAAATTAAGAAAAAAATTTTTTATCGTACTTGGCGCGCGTCATTGAGTACCCCAAATTTTTTCCGGATACATGAACATCCTTTTAATGTTTCAACATTTATAAGTAAGTCAACCTATAAAATGCATAAATGTAATTAATGAAATATTATTTTATGATACGTTTAACAAAAGTTAGGTAAAATCAACATGGAATACGTATTTTATTTGAAATTTTTAAATTCTCCGCACATCGTTTATGATTTCAATAAAACGCCCTCTCCTGTTCGGTTATGCAATTTGCTTACAAGTGAATACGCCTGCATACGTTGACTCTGTCGTGGAGTCACTGCGAAAATTGAGTTGACTAAAAAATAAAACGTATGGCCGACTAAATTGAGAAAATGCGGTGTGATTGCCAATCAAAATGTGTTAATTACACTTAAACGAAGCACGATCAAGTTTCTTCATGAAAGCTTAATGACGGAACTGAAAAAATTCAATTAAAAAATTTTGTGTTATTTCAGATATCTTCACCAGTCTACCATATTGACAGTTATTTTCACTAAACATCTGAAAAAAATTTTCGAAACGGATTTTTTCACTGAAACTGATATTAATCCAGTAAGCAGTGTTTTTAATTCGTTGAGTATACTTCACTGATGTGAATCTATATATATAACAATATATGAAAACATATATTATATATAAATAGAGCTGATAAAATATATATATATATATATATATATATATATATATATATATATATATATATATATATATATATATATATATATATATATATATATATATATATATATATATATATATATATATATTTACATTACATAAATTCAAGCGAAATCGTTTTTTCTCGGGTTGAAATTCATTCGAAAAAATTTGGGGTACTGAATGACGCGCGCCAAGTACGATAAAAAATTTTTTTCTTAATTTTAAAATTTTCAACAAATTTTTTTCAATTTTTTCAACATTATGACGGTTTCTTGGTATTTTTTTGTATTTAACTTTTTTTTGTATAGAATGAAAATTATTGTAACGAGTCTTATTTTTTTTTGCAAAGTGCAAATGTTATTAAGATGAGTTTTATGAACGTGGACTTGGCGCAATTTTTAACAGTGAAACTGTTTTTGTTCGGATCTCATATCTTTTTGTTAATTTTGTTAATTTTGAAAATCAAATCCTAACAAAAAAATTAAAATTCTGTTTTTCTCATAGTAGCTATAGTAGCATTAAAAAACTTAACGTGACTGACCCGTGTAAACTCTTCGGTTTCAATCAATTAACTAGCTTATCAATGGGGATTTTAAATTTTTTATGTATATATAGTTAAAGTTTAACATTTTTTTGAATTAAAAAAGTTGTTAATCTACATTTAATGTTCTACTACACATTAATTTAACAATAACAATAATTATGTTGGTAATGATAAAAGCAGTATGGTGCAACTTTGGCGCATCCCACTCTTTTGAGGTGGGGGTAACTTGTGTTGTTCGCAGTAGTAGTAGTAGTAGTAGTAGTAGTAGTAGTAAGTATAATAGTAGAGACTTATTAAATAATAATAATAATAATTATACGGTAATATAAACTATTGCAAGGTCGTTGAGCTTGCAACATCTTTTTACTCAAGGTCACTGACGTGGTTGCTTTTATAAGCGTGATGATGTTACATACATACAGTTATAACCGTTATAGAAATAATGCTGAATTTACAAATTCTTTTTTACCAAGGTTATCAACGGGCTTGATTACAACTCTTTATACTTATCAAGTTTTTATATTTAAAGGTATACTTACCTTTTCATAATATGTATATTACTATTATATCATACTTATTTATTATATAAACTAATAATTAGATAAAAGATTTTAAAGGAGAGGCAATTATATCAAAATAAATAAAGATACAACTAAAATTTGCATTTTTGATATTTAATTTCACATAAAAAGAATAGGAGTACATAATTGATTATTAGCGATTATTGTGAATACAAAATTAAGAACATGATTGAATATTAGCTATTATGTCACTTACAAAATTATTGTTATATTTTTTTGGCTTTATTTTCATAAACGTATTGTAATATTCTTCGACGATCTCATCATTTCTGTCAAGTCTTCCGTCAAAGATAGATATAAATCTATCAAGTGAAGGATAAGTAGACATATAATGCAAAAACATGATACAGTATTGACCGCACACTTGAGAATTTTCTTCTTGCAACTGAATGTGGTTATATTTGAACCATTTACAGTTGTTTTTGAGGCGTTTAAGATACTGCGGGATATACGGTGGGAGTCCATAGCTATCGAAGTACCATCCACAGCCATCTCTATCGACGTATATGGCGACCCAGTGCTGTCCTGGCTTATGGCATCCATCTGTGTTTATTACGAAGGCTGTAGGCTTAGTCCAGACTCTCGGGATCCTGTCTGCAGGATACACTCCAATCGCGTGGTATGGTATATACTGAATAGCTTTTAAGACCTGCACCGTGTTCATTACAAGCCTCACACCCCCAAGGACAAACGAGTGAAGGTTCGTAGCTATTTTCACTAGCTTCAGAATTTGCTTTCTTACTTAACCACTGTTTCAGTAAGTCAGCACAAGACAAAGCACACTGATTATAACCAAGACTCCGATTTCTTCGAGATTCCAAAACACTGTGTAAGGCACAACAGGTTAACCGTGGCTGATGCAGCGTAGATACTGAGGGACTGTCTTGCAAATCTTCAATATTTATAACTGGTCTGCAGAGTAGAGATTCCAAGTATGATTTTTGTGCCCTCCCTCTTGTATAAATTTTCATAGAATTTTGACAAAAAAGCGTAACTGTGTATGCACGTATTTTACCATTGATTCCCCATCGTACCATTCAAGACCATGTTTTCGGGTTAAGGCGTTGTTTTCGAGCTGTCTTTCTTCGGATAGCAGGTTAAACGAGAATTCAGGAGCCAAAATCCAATGTGCAGTATCACCGTTAATTAGAGAGGTTACACCTATTTCTTTAGGAAAAATTCACGGTCGTTATTTATAAAGCCTTGGATATATATAACAACAGAAGACATATCGGTCTCCACCGTACTACAGCAAAGCGTATACTAAATTTTAAATACTTGCTTACCCGGCGAAATCTATAGTTACTTGTCTCGAAGCATCTATATCTAAAACACTTTCATATTCGGCATATACTATACAGTTTGTAGTTGTAGCCAGTGCTTTATCAAATCTGACCTCTATACGAACTGTACCATGTTTGATTAAATTCCAATGAGTGTTACTATTAGCTGATAAATCGGGCGTTAAATCAAAAGCATATAAACAATAGCCGTTAGGGTAATCAAATCTGTCTATAGAGTTCCCTTCGTTCAAAAAATGAATACCTGTGCCTGAGAATAACGTGTGATAAGCGTCTATGTAATTCATACGGTTTCCAAAATCAGGCTGGAGTGGTTTTGACGGTATTTGCCGACCGTCAACATACAGCGATAAATAATTAATCCCAAAATTTTGGAAATTGAAAGGATTCATCGAAGCATCGCCGTTAAATGCTTTATTATCAACAAAACCGATGATTAAACGTCTAGGTATTTGGCCATGAAGGATATTGTCCATAGTCTCGCCATGTACACCAGCTGCCATTGAAACAGCTTTAACCTCAACTCTGGTCAGTGGATATTTAGCAGTAGTTTTAGCTAACATACGGGCGTGTGCTACAAGTGTTCCTGGTGAAATTTTTGCACGACGCACTAATAAACTAGCGTCACTAATATTGTATACACAACCGTTTACTGTGTCATCCATTAGACAAAAAGTATCACGTGCACATGTTAATCGTAATCGCATTTCTACACCGTTAATTAAAAATCTTTCTTGATTGAAAACGTCACAATGTAGATGACCAATAAAATCTGCTGTTTTATCACACGTTAATAATTCTTTTCGTTTTTTCAAGCCTAAATTCTCGTCGGTTAAACTATCCATTTTTCCAGGGGTATCACAGCACCACCCTACAGTAGTTAAATGCAATTTTTTGGCATCTGCTCCGTAGTTCAATAAAGTTTCTATGTATGCCCGGTACGGATATAAATTATTAGGTGTTGATACAGGTTTTTGATTGAATAACACATCAACTTGACTGAATATTGAATGCATAAAATTGTTTATAGGTGCTACTTTAGGAGGGTGAGCGCTAGCTGTCACAGGGCTTCTTCGGGTAATACCCACGCATAACCTTAACATCGTATGTGCTAAATCAATGTATTCATCCCCTTGACCTTGAACAACAAATTCTATCGGCGAGTTATCAGTCAATGATGAAATTGGTTTATAATGAACCCATTGGGAACTTTCAATTGTTGTTTGGGTCGGCGGTAGAGGAAATAATTCTAACTCAGTTTTAGCACACTCACACGAATGTACATGTAAAAACGACATTTTAGAAATTTTTATCAAAAATGTCAGCCACTGTACGTAGTTTTTTATTTTTATTGTTATTCTTTTTCTTTTTAATAGCGATCTTTTTTTTATTAACATTACTTTTATTTTTCACTTTAGATTTGACAATGCGCCTTTTTTTTTTTTTTTTTTTTTTAACAATCCGTTTTCTTGAGTTTGGTTGTGTGTTGCTCATACCGTTGGTTAAGGCAAACTGGGTAGGTATATAGCCAGACCCGTTCATAAGACTATCAATTTTTTCCTGGGCTTTACGTTTTAAATTTTTACCTGACTCGCGCACGCGCGTTTTAAATGATTCTTCAACGGGGATTTGGTGATCCAAAACATCTGTAGCTATATTTACACCTGATCTTAAAGCTTCTTTACCAACGGTCTTAAGACCGCTTTTTAAAAAAGGTAATACTCTTCTGAATAAGCCGCCCAAAAACTACCTATACCATGCCCTCTTTGATAAGGTGATCCTACATAAACATGGCTTATTCCAGAATAACTACGGGTACCGTCACCGTATTGTATCATCTCGAAGTCTATCATCGTAGAGAATCTTAAAACTTCTTTTGAAATGTAACGTTACTGTCAACGTCCCGTATTCGAATGGCACGGGTTTACCATATTCGTCTCTTATATCAATTTCGATAGTAGCCATACTTTTATGTAATAGAGGTATATATTGGCCAGGCGAAAAACTTTTAATTTTAGTTGAACCGTAAATGTATTGATCGTGATCAAGAGGCACAACACGTAGTAGAGGGGCCTGAATATCTCCTGTTATGTAGCCTTCACAAATATCTGTATAAACGAATAATTTTCCTGGTATAGCTTGAGATAGAGAGGCTGGATTAGATCCGCAACAGTCATCAGGGCCGTCTGTTATAACTTTAGAAAACGAACTTTCTTCAAAGCCTAATATATGCCAGAGCCGATCACTTAATGCCAGCGTATGTCTTGCATTTTCACACTTGCATGTTGTATAAAATTTTATGAAACCGCCAGCACTACAAGTAAAATTGATATGCTCTGAAACAGATTTAAGTTTGTTGAGAGAATCCACTAAAGAGCCTATATTTTGATATTGACCATGTGGTATGTTGTTAGAATAAAGGAATGAATCCATTATTTTATTATTATCTTCTGTATCTATATATTCAACGATTAATGTAACTTTCGTGAAATCTTTAGGAATATGTAAGATTGTCATTGGCGTCTGGATTTCCACTAAAGCAACATCCCACCATCCGTTAAGTTCTAAAGGATAGGGCAAACGCGTTATAAAATGAGTAGTTGTGTTGTCCGGGAAGTATTTCATGCTGCTATTGCTAGGTAGCACTATGTAAAAATTATCTCTTTCTAAAGACATTTATTCAACCTTAGATAATTCCTCTTCATAAAATATACCGTTGATTGGTTCGTTTTGAAGATCGGTTAATATAAAAACCGGTGGTTGGCGATATTCAGAAATACTTGATACTTTAAAAACTTCGCTACTCCAGCCACTCTCATATCCTTTCGTAAACGCTGCCTTTGCTTTACTGATACGTACCAAATCACCAACCAGTATGCGTTGTGTGATTGTAAGCGTAAATAATTTTTTGTAATATGTCTAAATACTTTTTTGTGCGGGAATACGTAAAATAACGCCATATTCTCTCCTTTATCGTTCTATTTAGACGTTCTACAATAGCTGCTTTGACGTCAGGGTTGCGTGCTGTTCTAAAAAATATTCCTTTTTTTCTTAAAAGCTCTTGAAAAGGCTCTCCAAGAAACTCCTTTCCGCTATCTGTCTGCACTAAGCGGGGTATTCTTTTGTTACTTCTACTTAAGATTTTTTGGAATGCTTGAGTCACACTTAGACTAGTTTTATTTATTAGAGGCTCAGCCCACGCATACTTACTCAATACATCGATCACCATCAATATATATATTTATAACCCTTGTTATACGTAGAGATACTTCGTAAATCAGCTAAATCAGCTTCCCAGACATCATCTATTGATTCAACATTGTAAGTCCTTCTAATAAAACGTTTCCTGTTCATACGGTGCTTTGTAAAAATTTCTTGTTTATTTAACCATTCCTTAACATCATCTTGAGATAGCTCTGATTTGTTTTCAGCAGAGTATTTTAGAATATTTTTAGCACCTGAAAAACTTTCTGGTCTTATAGGATCATAATAGATGTTTTTTAGTTTTTTATCTATCTCAACTTTATCCATGGTATTTTTTTACTTTGACTGTTTTTATTTATAGAACCTTCACCGTTTTGATTTAATTGTAATTCGTCTAAGGATGTGTGTTCTGTAAGTATTTCAGGCACGGAAAAATTAACAGATCGTCTTCTAGGTGTAGAAGTTGACATTTCTTCGTTAAAATAAGCTCGATTACCGATGTATTCACGCGGAATGTTTAACGTTTGCAGTACTTGAGCAAACTGTTGACGACCTATCGCTTTCACACTCTTTCTAGACCTCAACACATCGTTTAAAAGATCAGTGATATTAGAACGTGCTACTTTTTTACCTCTAATTGTCACAAGACCTCTATCGTCCCAAGATATTAACGTGGCAGGTGCACTTCTTAGTCTTTTTAATAGCCGCGCTGCATTTCCTCTGAATCTTCTAGGTACACTGTCTATAACCGAATTATCGATAACTACATCATATGAAGAACGATGATCAATTTCACTTTCGGAAGAACCTGCACTACTCTCGAAGAATTTAGAGTTGTTGTTGTCTACAGCCAGGTCTGAAACATTTATGTTGGTATCTATATTAGCAGCGTTGACAGATTTTTTTTCATTTTCAAGAATCCTAAGATATCGCTCAAGTGTTTGTAAATAGGCTTGACATTTTTCACGGTCTGAGTTATATTTACCCGTAGAATTTAAAATTTCATACATTTCATTGTCGAGCCTAGTTAACACTGTTCCACTAGTAAGACAAGATTTATTTTTTGCGATATCTTCATTTTTTTCTGAGACTGCCAATTTCTCATGAATTTTATCCTCAGGTACTAACACCATCTTACGGGCGTGTTCCATGATTTTACTAAATGTTTTATTTAGAAATTATATTTGCAACCAAAGCACCCAGAACAGGTGCTAAAAATAAAGGTAAAAAGCCGCCTTTTTGAATAATTATTTTCTTTTTAGTATTTAGATTGCTTCCTCCTGATGATAATTTTCTTAAAATCGTAATGTGACGTTTTAATTTTCTTATGACCCGTTGTTAAAGGTACGTTACCGCGTAATATGTTTAATATACACTCGCAAATACAACGTATTAAAGCAGGATCAGCTTTACGTAAAACAGCTAAGCGTTGCGTATTATTTAGATAGCACAATGCTTGTAATACACGTAGCTGTTTTTTTTTTATAGGTGTGAGCTCGCCCATTATCAAAGAACTACTGGTACATTATTCCTTTTAGTTTTATAATTTATACTCTTTTTCGACACATAGACCACCTGGTATGGGTCGTCCGGGAAAATAGAGCATCGGAAACGGCAGTTTTCTGGAGTTGATTGTTTTAAATCCAGTAGTAAGTAACCGTGTGGTAAAGATGTCGCTTCGTAATAAATCTCTTGTAGAAAACGTGTATTTTCCGGACTCACTTGACGCGCTAGATGTTGAATTTATGATCTATCGCGTGGGTTTTTAAAAACTACAATGTAATTCGCATTTAATGATATATCTCTTTGACCTCTACCTTGATGGAAAATATTTTGTGTCAAAAAAATAACACTCAAATTCCTATGATGACTACCTTTTGTAAAAAGATCTATTATAGCATTATTTGATGCTTCACGCATCAAATCGTCAATAATTACTAGTTTTGGATTATTATCACAACCGTATTCTTCACCTATTGGAAGACCTTCATGAAACTCAATGTTTTTATCATGAATATACTCATTGTAGCCCGGCTGCCATTCAGCGTAATGAAATATTATTTTTGAGAAATTTGTATCACTCATTAGAGATAAATGTTTGATGAATCTTTTTACGAATACTGTTTTACCGCAACCAGTAGGACCGCATATAATTGATGTCCATGGATGTTTCCAACGTGGATCCATAATATATACTGAGCTAATTTATAAAATGTTATGTTATATAAAGACAGACTCTGCTAAGATCTACGGGGTGTAAATCGTAAAAACACATACTGATGATAAATAATATAGATTAATTTTCATCGGCTATAATAGGAACTTTATTTATATTTTCCAATGATTGGTATCTCCAAATACAATTTCAATGATATTATTTTTATAATTTATGTCGTAGAAAGCGTTGCATATATAAATAGATAAATATAATTCATAAATATAATCTTAATCACGGCTGCTGCTGCCGGTAGTGCTGCCGCCACAGCCGCTACTGCTGCTATTGCTAACACTGCCACTGCTGCTCATCGACATGTTTCGATGTGGTATAAGAGCTTGTTGCACAAGCTCAGGTGCTGACCTCATGGCTGATTCGAATATGTCTTGACTAAGATTCTCAAAAAACTACAATGTTTTAAAAGTTTAAGAAAAGTTAGAAAGTACATGAAATCATAAGTTAGCAAATAAAATTTTTAATGTACCTGTAGAAACGTTGATGGACGCCTTACAAGACGTGTGCACAGAGACAGCCACACAACCGTTTCTTCATCTAAGCTCCTTGATAAAATCTGGAAAAGAGGATCATGAGGCCAAAAAGTCCGAAAGGCCATTAAATCCTCTTCACGCACTTCGATTATTGGTAATATTCCAGACTCATCTTTCAAAATCACTTCTTTCATTTTAGGATAGCACATATTGACTGTGATAATAATGTGTCTTTTAACACTAGCTTGAATATAATGAGCGTACGAGCTAACAATACAGTCTTTAAGAGATGTTACAGCTGAGAATTTGCTGACAAATCTAAACGTGCTTACATGAAAAAGATTCTGTATTCAAACGTTCTTTTAGAAGCCACTTTTGTAAACACAAAACATTATTTAATGCACACGAAAAACGCTTATCCGGTAATGAAGTCTTTCCATGGAATACGCAGTTAATTACTTCAGGTTCTAAATTCTCAAACTTAGGACATTCTGACGAAGGTTCTTCTAAATTAATAATTTCTCTTTGTAATAACTCTTCAAGATATTTCGCTTTTACAGACCCGCGTACATAAATACGATGAGCTTTTTCAGAATAAAATTTGATGTTATCAATTAAATTTGAGAGATAAACGGAACCATCCGCCCATTTCAAACCATGATGATTAAAAGTTAACCATGTGTTTTGATGCCGGTCCTTTAGGGGTAATTTATTAAAAGGAAATGGTGATCTAATCAACCAGTGCCTTTGAATACCGTGCTCTACAGTATTTAAAGCAACTTCTTTTGGTAAAAATTTGCCTCGGCCGTCTGTGAAGCCCTGGATATCAATAATTAGATCCATTTAAATTTTTAATGTGTGTAGAATACTTGAAAACACAGCGTGTATAACTATCACTCTCGGTAGTAAAAGAAAAACTGTGGTATATGAATAAATTTATAAAGCTGCGGTGTCGGTTAAGGAAGGCGTGGTTAAATTTTTTTTTTTTTTAACCAATAACAATTGAAAACACATTTAAATAGGTTATCAATGCGAAAAAAAGGAAAAAGCCAGCGGAAAGTGAGACGTTTTAAGCGTTTACTGTATTTGCGTACTTAGAAAGATAGTTGAACACATTTATTTCATTGTATACATAATTACATTTACAATATTAATTTATCTGAATTTATTTCGTTAAATACATAATTCCATTTACAATATTAATTTATCTAAATTTATTTCCTGAAAAATATATAATTACATTTTATAACCAAACGGTAATGTCATGTATTTATTTTCAAACTTTCTTTTCTTAAATTGCGGGTACGTTTTTTTCTTTTCTTTCTTTGTAACAACAGCGTGAAAACATGTTCTTCGTATAGCGTCAAATTTTATTTTAATAGGTTTTTTTCTTTCACCTGTGACAAGAGACCTTACGGTTTTATAATTAATTTTAAGACTGGTTGAAACACTTAAAGTTATACCTTTAACCTTACACACTTCTTTTATAGACCCGTCAGGTGTAAGTATTGTAAAAGCATAAAATTTAGGGCCTCCTGTTACAAATGATGTGATATAACTACCTATACCATATTTCTCTAGCTCATCGGTCAGCTCACCTAAAAAATTTACCGGTCGGAGGTTCGTACAGACCATTTGATGAAATATAAATACATGAATCAGTATCGCAATATAACGCTCTCTTACCTAATTTTTCTAAGTAACTATACAGTTTAAGTCGAGCTTGAGCCGTTGTATAAGCTGCTATCACAACATTCGTTGTACGTGACGGTTTGAGAGCGTCTTTACTATGAATAAAATTTATGTACAATGTTTTATCATTTACTGGTAAGAAGCCGCAAATTTCGAGTTGACTGTCTGTTAACATTTCCATCAACCGTGCACGCGTCGTGACAATTTCTGTCTGCATCAAATTTTCGCGCTGACCGAACTTACCCCAAAGAGAGTTTAAGCTGAGCTTCGCTACAGAACGTAACCCAGGGTTTACTTCAACTTTTTCACTATCTAATTTAATACCCTCAGCTTTTTTATAAGCAGCAATATATTGTGTTTTTTGTTGATCTGTAATACAGTCTCTGGGGTATCCAGAAGCTTCAGTTTTAATTTTTAAAAATGTATTAATATCATCTGCAAATATTCCACCAATACCTGTTTCTGGATTGTACTGCGTTATTTTATAATGCCATATCTCATATACTTTAAGTAACTTATATCCTTTCTGAATGGCCTTTCGTATCTCATCAACAACCCATGTGCCTCTTAAAAGCCTATCTTTAATTTTATGGGTACAGTTTGTTTGCTTTAATTCTTGAGCACAAGAACGACATAAAGTGAAAAGAAGTCTATTATGGAGCTTACAAGGGAGTACTGGGTGGTATAAATTCTGCGGTGGTAAAATAGTGCATTTAACTAGCCCTTCTACTTTTGATAAATCCTTGTTAGGACCTATAATTTCAGAACATTCCTTACCTATATATATTTTAGGGTGGCCTATTGGGAATTTACCTGTTTTACAAATGTAAGGATACAGCGAGCAAACATCTACGTACTTAATTTTTTCATTTTCTTTTGCATCATATAACGATATAAAGCTTTCCGTACGACCTCCAAAAAAAGCATCTCGTGGGTTTAAGGGCTCTATATTGATTAAAGGGTGATTTTGCAACGCTATAAGTGTTTCAGGATTGTTGGTTAAGTATAAATCAAAATCACATTCCCACTCCTCTATTAATTTATAACCCAAGTTTCGAATTCTTTCGGATATAGCAATGGTACGTTCGTATCGAGTATCCATATTATCTATTTCTTGGTAGTTATTATTTAGTTTTCTATCACGGTTTACTTTATAACATTTAGGACACCCGTGCCAGTAACACCCGTGAAATTGTAATACGGTTTTTTTACCTGTTCTAGAATTTTCAAAGTAACCATCCACCACTATACCGGAAGGTAAACGCTGTTCTTTACCACGCGCTGCTTGTGTAATTCTATAACCGTACTCACGTTCTTTTAAAATTAACCATTTAATAGCTTTCAATGATTGATTCTGAGACCATCTGTATGTACCTGTAGCCGGTAAAATACCTATTGTATCGGGTTTAAGAAAATTACGGCGATAAATTTTTGAGCAAGCTGACGCTATTGTAGTGCACTCTGAAAACGGGCAAACATTTCCACACTTTATAAACATATCCCGAAACTGCATATAAGCTCTTCTTAACACAATAACATCGTTTCGACAATAAAATTTGATTTCGGAATCAAAATTGAAAACATACTTCAAGCTCTTGTTGAAACATAGTATCAGGAGAAAAATATTTGACAGCAGGGATAGGACCTACATAACCCCTATTACAGGGTTTGTTGAATAAATGAGGAAAATATCCTTTCGATACTTCGTTATTGAAACCGAAAGCTTCTGGGAGATCTCTCAAAGGCATATGTAAATAATTTAGACTGTCTAAAAAAACCGTGTTACCTATACGCATAACAATTATTTTGGTACCATTTAATATTAAATCCGGTAGCCTTGTTTTATTCTTTTCTATCATACATTTCAAAATAAATTGAGCATCAAAACTTCTAGCATTGTGAGCTATACATATAGTTTTCGAAAATTTTTTAGTATTTTTTAAAGCTAGATCGATTAATTTTTCTACAGGTTTGTCGTTAAAAATAAATTCACGCACACCGCATTCAGCACAGTTTTCAGAAACATATTTGTCATCCCAACAATAAGTACAAGTTTTTGAACTACACACAGATTAGGTATATGAATTCTTGTACTACGGTTACCTTTTACACGTTCATTTTGCTGTGTTTCGAAATCATAAAATAAAAATAAGACTTTTGGTAATTCTTTTTTTTTCAAGGGGGCCATAAAACAATAATGATTCAGAGGCCTTTCGCAGCAGCACACTTTGCAATAATTTATGTTGCATTTATGTTCTACATTATGAAAGATATAACGATAACAAACACCGCATAATTTTAATGCTTCGCAAACTGTGAAATTTTTATTTTTACCTCTCAAATTAGCCGAACCAGTTTTTAAGTGATTTGAGTTACAATCATCGTTTGAAAACCATCGCTTACAGTTAAGGCATGTTTTTTTTACATATTTGTCTACACACAGGTGCCACGTTGCAGCGCGGGCACTTTTTAGAACACCTATGACCACGTGCTGATTCATATCCTTTATTACAAGTTTCGCAAAATGCACGACTGCCTAAAGCACCCGCTAAATTTATTATTGGTTGAAAATGATTAGTGTCTTGGTAATATAATAAATTAATTGTATTGCAAACGTTTCCGAACGCTTCTTGAACAGCATTACGACCGTCAAAAAGCGGTTGACCTTTACCAAAAGTTAAAAATTCATAAACAACGATAGCTGTACCCTCGCGGGCAAAGTAGTGTTGAAAATTTTGTATTTGATTTAAACCGCAACCCCTTCGCGGTATAACGACCGGGTAAGTTTGTAATAATTTAAACGCTTCTTTCTCTTGAAAACTCCTTCGTCCATCAATTATGCTTTTCCATCGTTTCTGCAAATACCCTGAACGGATCTCACCACGTTCTATATATGCTTTTGCAACAACTAACGAACGAGGTAAACATAAGTTATCATTGTTATTGATTGTTATAATGGATCGTTTAAATATATTTTCATGAGATAAAATTACTTTCCCACACCCCGCGACACCGGCGACAACAGCTGATGTAACAATTATTTTATCGTTGGTTGTTAAGCCTCCGGCATTTTGAGAAACGCTAGTAAGCAAATTCCATAAATCAGTGCCTGTAACAGCGTTTGCACATTGAAAACGCGACCATATTACACCCTGTGTGAGTTTTTCATAATTAATTGTAAAACCTATATAGTCATGCGCATTACAACCCGCTGTAATATATGTTACAATATCGCTCAATGCGTCGTGAAACCATTGTAGGCGATCTGTATTAACCGGCGGTTCTTGTATTATTAAAGTTGTTTCTTTACCTTTAGCTTGAAACCGCTTATAATGTTTAATTATTTCACGTTCGATTTTGAATCTTTTACCAGGTGGTTCAACAATATGCTCTTCAATTGAAGTATGATCTTCAATTGAGGCTTCGTGATCGTCTGGTAAGCCTGCTGTCGATGTAGATGGTAAGGAGTTCTGTGTGGCTTTTGCTCTCGAGCGTGTTGTTACACCGCCATATTGGGCACCTATATATATATATATGTATATTTTCAATTAAACTATTTATAAGGTAGATGTTCATGTTGTTAGTATTTTAAACTTTTATTTAAATCGCATAAGGTGTCATACAAGCAGTAATAATATTTAATTAAATTTAAGCAGCGAAGGGTGTGTGAATATTTGTAATATCTTGTAAAATACCTAGAGCGTGTGATTGTACAAAGGAACGTATATTATCATCACTAGAGTCATCACTATTGTCGTCATAATAATCGTCAGGGTCATCAAAAAATAAAGGCGTGCTCTCTTCTTCTTTTTCTTCTTCTTCTTCTTCGTCTTCTTCTACAATAATCTCTTCAGCATCGCTGTTGTGACGATTATTATATGCTACGTGTTGATAATACTCTTCTTCCGAATCGAGATCAGCCGATAAAGTCATCATATTTTCATCAGTATCCGTAGGATATGATACATGCGTATCATCGGAGCTAGTAGACGATGCACGGCTCCGTGAACGTTTCACTCCGGTAAAGCGGTCTAGCCTTATTATCTCACCTTTTAGAGCTGCAGATGTTGAGGTTTTTTGACAGTTCTATGAAACAATTGCGATTATTATTATTATTATTCGATTGGTTTACATCTTGATTAAATACACCGAACTTACTTTTTTCACGCTAATGTCAATATCATCCTCATCGTCATCAGAAGTATTATCAGAATTTAGGAGTTCATCGCGGCAATAGACTTCTATAAAACCATTAAAAATGAGGTGTGAGATATTTAAATTAAACGCTGTACGGTCTAGAAATAAAAATACTTACCATAAGCTGTTAAGAAGGGTTTTAAACACTCAGCGTCTGCTTTTGTTGTTTGAAGGATTGTATTAACGGCAATTGTCATTAATAAAGTGTTATTTGTTAATAATCCTTTCTTATAAGCTCTTGACAACACACGGCAAGAAGCTACAGCCACAATTCTACGCAATAGTTTTATTAATCTGTCACGCTGTAAAAAGACCCAACTTGAAACACGCGTTTCGGTGTAGATAGACCACAAACGAGGTGATTTATCCCGTATGTATCGCACTAGCTGACACACAGCCCTCGTAAAGGGTTGCTGATAAATATAATTATCTGCGTTCATTATGTCTTCAAAAATACTTTAGTAAGTTACAAGAAGCTGATTGAAACTGTCTTATAATTATAAGAAAAATTGTGTGCAGTAGCTGGTCACGTTATGCTGAGACGGCTTTTTTTTTTTAAAACACACGTGTAGTCTAGACAGTGAACGCATAGCTCTACTCTACATTTGTTAATATTATATGAAAAAATGCTTAACCATCATATTGAGTTGTGGGTGTTAACCGTGTGTAACCAGCATCAGTTCGCTTAAGAACATTGTTGGTGCAACAACTATTAATTTGCAATGGCTAAACGCTCTTTCTACGAGAATTTTCAAGCTGACGAAGGTGTTGAAGAACACCGTTTTATACCTTCATGGGAACGTTTTGATTTCTTATTGACTACATCTTATAAATTAAATGATTCACACTCAAAGTCAATCATTGTTGGTTTAAAATTGAATAGTGATGTTTACAAGTTTGAACCATGTATCGCTATTGTTGACGAAAAAGCCTGCGGTATTTTATGTGCATCAGCGAAGTGGTTAAAATTTACGACTGTTCTTAAAAAACTAGCCCGTAATCTGAATTTAATCGAATCACAGTATAAAAAGTTACCGCTCGATACAACATCGCTTGATGGATATACTTTTCAATATTCTCTGCTGGGGTCCATGTATGGGAAAGCTAAATTATTCTCCATCATTGAAAGAACCGATCAACAACCATCATCATCAACATCTACTGCTGTTCAGCGTGGCCGAAAAGTGACAATGAGAGAGAACACACTCCAAACTATCTACGGTTTTGAAGAGCTCGTGAACGCCCGCTTGAATTATCTTCAAAAATTCGTCGAACCTTGTAATGTGTGTCTCAATCACCTTTTACACCTGTTCAAGAGTTCTTACCAAAACTTCTTGGCAACATCGAATTACCTGAAGAAGTCATTCGTAAATGTGTGATATCAAATTTGAAGAATAATACCGTCAAAGATAGTGTGATTAGTGAGTTATCGGCTAAAGAAGGTAAATCGTACGAATGGTTTATTGAAAACTATATCGATATTGTTACTTATGAATTAATGTTGCTATTCGATAAAGAAATTATAGCTAAAGTGAAGAATGTTTAAATGATTATGAAAAGTTTGAAAATCGAAAATTATTGCTATTATAATTATAAAAAGTTAAATGTTTATTTTATAAAATTTAAAGAGTTTTGTCTATTGCTATTGTATTCTGCGAAAACTTATGTATCAATAACTAATAATACATGTATTGATAATTTATGCTTATTATGAATATTATTATAATAGCTAATAAGAAAAAATCCCTTCATTATCCTTAAAATAAGATCTGATATGCAGGTATACGGTAAGTAAGATTTTCGTTTATCAATGGAATTATTTAAGATTATAAATTATATAATAATTAATTATTTAATGCTAAACGGTTAGTGAATATACATATACAAAATATTTGCAAGCTCAGCGACCTTGCGATAACTTACATTACTACTACTACTACTACTACTACTACTACTACTACTACTACTACTACTACTACTACTACTACTACTAATAAGGTGTTATGTCCAAGGGCGTTTTTAGAGCGGTAGCGTAAACGGTGGAGGTTTGGACTAACAGTTTAAAGAATACGCAACGGAGGTTTTAATTCCGTTGTTGTAATTATTTATGTGGGACGTTTTCGAGATACGAACTTACCACGCCTTCGTTTGAGACTGACGGATTTTTATGTTAGCAGATGTACTTACTCTCTGCAGGAATTTTGGTTGTTACTGTATCCGTGATTCTGGGGCTGCTGTTAGCGCCTTTTCCTGACTTGGGCCCTGTGGTTGGTTCTCGCAGCGGATGGAGTAGGGTGGATTTGGGCTGCTTATATTACGGGCTTCTTATTTTATGGAATGACTTGTTGGAAACTGATTTCACTTTAATTGAGATTTATTTTTATAAACATTAAAACTTACACTTTCACAATTTGAATTTTAAAGAATTTAATTTAATGAATTTTAGTAATTTAAATGAGCTAACGTCCTCCAGTCCCCGTAGGGTAAAGTGCGCAAATTTAGCTTTTAGTGGTATTTTATTTAAACTTACTGCCCGGATTCTCGTGCAGAGCAAATTAGAATTCTGAGATTCCGGTTCTCTAGATATTTAGAACTAATAACTAATACGTGGCCTGCTGGTTGAACCGAATCTGAACTCGTCTTAAGTGCAGCGCAAATTAAGATGAGTGACTTTTACAAGGCACGGGTCCGTCAATTAAACGCGGAAGTCGAATTAATTGCTCAAAGACCAATACGTGGCCTGCCAGTTGAACCAAGTCTGAACTCGTCCTAAGTGCAGCGCAAATTAAGATAAGTGACTTTTACAAGGCACGGGTCCGTCAACTAAACGCGGAAGTCGAATTACTTGATCAAAGACAAGGCGTTGGCAGTTGATCGCCTTTTTAAATACTCGCGGTGCTGAGATTGCAGAAGTCCCTGCTAGTCAACCAGCAGTCGCGTAGCTTATATTTTATTGTGGCTTTCGCGCAGGGAGAAGTCTTCCATCTGCGCGGGTGATTTAAATTTAAAGAAAAATTTTGGGGTGGACATAACATTCCCCCGGAAAAGCGAGAAGCTAGTATAGTTTTTCCAGCCACTTACAAATTTTGATTTAACTTAATATAATTTGATATAATGAAAAGAGTAACAGTAGGAGTCATCTAGTGCTTGTAATTAAGTTTAATTCATATTTTAATTTTGCAATGCATTGCATTGTACATATTTTGCTGACAAATTATTTTTTTTTTTTTTTTTTTTTTTTTTTTTGCTTGCTTCTCGAGTTCGCGTAGTCGGGTTAAGTGTTAGTGTACTTCAAACCGTGAGCTGTTGTAAGGATATTCTCCTCAAAAAAATAAAAATATGTATACTTGTGAGGTGAATTTTGAAGGCTATGGTACCTGGTACCAGATGGTCCTAATGATGTATGGGGAGAGGGTAAGTAAAGCATTATTTTAAAATTGATAACAAAAATTTGTATATAGAAAAATAAAAAAATATAAATTTTTTTTTTTTTTTTTTTTTTTTTTTTTTTCAGGATTTGAGAAGGGCGATTCGTCTCTTAGCGGGGTTGGCTCGTCCTATCCATCCGAGAGAGGCTTTATTTTCGGCTTCATGCCTGGTGACCCTGTTTGGCTCTCTGCCTCCCGAAGTCGTGGATGCAGTTGTCTTCTTCGCGTTCCAGGACCTAGCGATGGTAGCTGAGGTTCAGGACTTTGAAGAAGTGCTTGCCCCCAACCACGAGGACATCAATCGGTTAAGGATCGCCTTGTTCGAGGCGGTCTTTAATGGTTTGGTCGCCATGGGATAGAGGTATGTTGCGTGATGCTTCATAGTTATTATTTAGAAAAAAAACTTTAGGATTTAATTGTTTTTTTTTTTTCTTTTTTTTTTTTGTTGCAGGCCAGGCGTGTCGGGTGACATCGCTTCCGCCGAGAGCTGGACGCCTTCTCTTTTTTTTTTTTTTTTATATTTTTATGTGAAAACTTATGTAAAAGAAATATAAAAATTCTTTTTTTTTTCTTTTTGAAAAATAAAAATTATTTCTTTTTATTTCGTATTGTTTTCTCATTTTTGTTTCCTGTACTTTCTCCTTTTTTTTTTTTTTTTCAAAATTAATCCTATTTAGAAAAAAAAGGTAAGTAGAGTTTAACGGTATTTTAATAATTGATTAATAAAATAGTTAACTATAGTAATTTAGTTAGATAATTTAGGTTTAGGTAGTGAGGAAAATTTCTTAAAGGTTTATTTTAGAAGAGTGTGAGAGAGAGAGAAGTGTATTCGTAATTATATGTGTATACGTGTATTATATGTATACCCATGCGGTAACGCGGTTGTGGGCGTGGCTTGCCGAGAGGCGGTTGCGACGAAGCGGGCGTCGATAAGCTACTCCGCTGGACTTAATAGCTCGTTACGTTTAACGCTAGATGCCTCTTCTAGTTCTCTTTTCCTATTTTATTTTTGATTATTAAATACTAAACTTTTAAGTTAATCGTTTTGAATTATAAAAAGAAATTTTTTTTTTTTTTTTTTTTTTTTTTTATAGTTAAATATTTAATAGTTTGACATAATAATATATAATAATATGACTAAACATGATAATTGGTTACATATAGGTGGTATGAATTTAAATAGTGTATAATTGGGTTCTTAATATAAGTTTTATATGGATTTAATATTGAATGTAATTAACTAATTGAATAATTTGATAATATATAGAAAAATAAAATTCTTAATGTATGATATAGTGATAGTAAAATGGAAAAGGAAAATTTTATGTTAAATTTATATTATATATAAAGAAAAGCGAGAAAAAAATTTTCAATTGAGGTTTTGCGCTATTTCCACTCGTCCCCTCAAGGCCGGAGGTAAATTTATCTTCGGTCTTGTGAGTCTTATGGTCGCAAAAAATTTTGTAAAATAAGAAAAAAAATTTTTGTAGATTAAGAGAAAATTTGTTTTACATTTTACTATCTCTTTCTCCTAGAAATATTGATGTGAAAACCGTTGACTCGTTTTTGGCTATTTTAAAATTTCATAAGGCAAAATGTCATTGGAAGATTTTTATTATTAATGGTTTACTTTATCAATTTTCGGTTTTCCCCAAAATGAGCCATCGGTTTTATGATTAACAATTCTTTAATGTTGATCTTATTTTCTACGATGTTGATGTTCGGTTTGTCTAGATCGGTGATTTGTAGTCTTTTAGTCGGAATGTTTTCGACTTCTTTGGTTTCTCGATGTTCTCGGGCGCTTCTTCAGTCGTTGTTTGCTTACTCGGTGAGCTTCTTCTTCGTTGGTTTCAGATTTCTCTGGGAGTGATTCATTGACTTTCGACGGTGATGTCGTTTTTTCTTTTGTTGTTTTCAGTTTTATAATGACTGGCTTTTCGATTATTTTGTTGTTCTGTCGTGTTTTTAGTAGGCATCGACGAATGAGCTTTTGTATTGCGAACCCGCTTATAATGATCGATAATATTCCGATTGTTGATACCGATCCGATGGTTATTTTCTTATTTATTTCTTCATTTTGGTGATCTAGTGCTATTAATGACAATTTTTCTTCATTTTCTTCTAGCCCTTGACCCCAAGGTTCGAATTTGTCGATGATTGTAGCTGGGTTTGAAAGTTTTGTTAATAGATTGGGATTTTCATTGTTAAATATGATACTCGAGTTTAACGTTTCGAGAGATAGATTGAAACTTGGTGCGATAATTTCTATGTTTGTTGATTCTCTAGCTGTTCCTCGGACTTTATATTGGTTGCAGTTTGCTTGGCATCCTTGTTGTAGGTGTATTAGTCCGATTCCGTTGATTATGGTGTTTCCGGTAGTTAGTTCTGGGCATTTCCACTGGATGTTTTCTTCTTTACACGTTGAGTATGCCCACGTGTTTTTCTCGTTCATTTTTATCCAAGTTAGTTTACATTTTTCGATTATTCTTACGTTGCACTCTCTGAGATTTTCTGTTTTTGGATTTATGAGTAACTCCATTTCACAATCTACTTCTTTTTCTAGTTTCGTTATTTTTGTTGGAATGTCGGTTGGGCAGGCCATATCTGGTCCAATGGGTTTGCAGTTGTCCACGTAATCTTGTTCAGCGAGGAAATATTCTTCGAATGCAGGTTCCGTCATTAGATATTTTGACGTAGGCTGAATTGTCAATGTTGATAATTGATCTCCGATTTTCTCGGCCTTGGGAAGTGATTTTAGTTCATATGATAACCACGGCGTCTGGTCGAAGAGTGGTACGGTTATTATTATCAGGAAGTGGCCGTTCGATTTTCTTGTTTCTACTTTCGACACCTTCGCTAGCGTGCTGATGTCCATGTGGTCCAGGGGTTGTGGCGGATTTAAGGTCGGATGTTTTTGATCATGTCCGCGGTGGCTTGGTTTAGTTGTTTAGCTGACACCGTTAGGTAGGTCAGTTTTCCCCATTTTGCTTCCTCTATGGCTTTTTCTGCATTATTAAGAGTTCTTAGGTGGTTAGTCATTCGGTGAATATTTTCATTGCCGATCATTGAGAACAGTTGAATCCTTTGCATGTCAGTTATTTGTTTATTCGTTGTTTGTTGCAGAGATGCTGAACTTTTGCTAATTCTTTGATTCGGTTGGTTAGGTTCGTTTCGTGTTTGAGGATTTCGTTGATTTCGCTCTTAATAATGTGGGTGTTATTTTGAGATAGGTGTACGAGTTCCCTGTTGTCTTGATATAACTTGTCTAGTTCGTTGGAGATATGTTCTTTGTCGCTGTAGTCCATGGTTCCGAATAGTTTCCGCGCAATCGAGCCTACGAAGCCGAACCACGGTGCTCTTTTGGTGCGATTCTGTGGACGTAGTTTTTCGAGTTGAGGATCTTCGAGGAATTGCCTTAGCCGGTGTTTTGCTTGTTCGATTTCGGCATATATTTCCCGGTGTGTATTTGTTCTTAGGTACGACACACAGGATGAATGATTGAATTTTTGAGCGCATATCCCATAAGCTTCCCATATGTTTTGATTTAAGTAGGGATAGAGAGTTACTAGTTTTTCGATGTTTATTGAGCTGATGATTTGCCATTCTTCCCTGATGAGGTGGACTCTTTTGAATGGATCGTATAGTAGGCCCGGATTCGCCTCCATGGGTTTTATTTTCACTTCGTCTGCTCCCCATGCCAGGTATCCGATTCCCAGGAGGAGAAGTGATTCAAGGATCATATTAAAAAATTTTTTTTTTTTTTTTTTTTTTTTTTTTTGTAGATTTCTGCGTCTAGGTATGTGTATATTTACTGAAACAAACAATCTAAGTTCTTTTTAGTCGAAATTTTCGCGGCTGGCTGGTTTAGCCTTATTCGGGTGGATTAGTTTCCGTTTTCCGTTTTCTTTTTCTATTGTTAAATTTCCCATTTCGTTTATTTCAACTATTTTAAATGGGCCAGTATAGTGATGATCTAATTTATTTTTTCTAGGTTCTTTTAACGTATACACGAAGTCTCCTACGTTAAATTTTGCGGGTGTATATGTTTGTCAAATCGGATTTTTGACTCGTGTTTAGCTTTCGTTAGGTTTTCCGCAGATATTCGTTGAATTTCGGAGATTCGGTTAATCAGGTCGGCTAGATAATCGTTATATGATTCGATTTTACTGAAGTCGGGAAATTGAGTTGGACTACGCGCTTTTCTTCCGTACAAAATTTCATATGGTGTGAATTTCGTAGCCGTATGTACAGTGGTATTATAGTTAAGCATAGCCATTGGGATGTATCGATCCCAGTTACTGAATTTATCTACGTAAGCCCGGAGGTAGTCGACTAAAGGCTGGTGAGATCGCTCCAAGGCTCCGTTAGATTGAGGATAGTAAGAGGAAGTTGTTATTCTTTGGATTTTCAGTGCTTTGGCTAATTGTTGTATTAATTTGCTCGTGAATGAGGTGCCCTTGTCTGATAGAATTACGCGAGGGCACCCATAAAGGGCAATATAATGATTTAATAAGGCGTCTGCGACAGTTATTGCTCTGATATCTGGGAGAGGAACTGCTGCAGCTGCTTTGGAGAAATTGTCTTGGATCGTTAGGATGTGTAAGTTACCGTCAGGGGTCATAGGTAGGGGTCCTACCGTGTCTATACTAATTTTCTCGAAAGGTTCAAAGGGTGTATCTGTGATGGACATAGGTTGTTTGGTCTTTATTCGCGTGAGTTTATTTTTCTGACAGATTTCGCAAGCTCGGATATAATTATAGATATTGTCTTTCATTCCTGGCCAGTAATATCTTTCACGAATGCGCCAATAAGTTTTTAATACGCCTTTGTGGCCGCCTATTAAGCTGTTATGATTTTCTTCGATTATTTTAATTCGTAGGGATTCATCTGGTACCTCGACATTCCCTTCGCACAAAGTAATTGTTAGTGGGCAGTCTCTTAATTCTTGTAGTAAATAAGCTTGGATGTTAAGGTCATCGAACTCATCTCCTTGTTTTGCACAGCGGAGTGAATGAATGTCATGTTTGTGCATCGACTGTCGAAGGTTTTTCAATCCTTCGATCAGGTCTGTTGGGTCTAGTTTTTCGAAATGTTTTGTCTTAATAAATACCGTGAAGATTTTACAACGACCTAATTTGGTGACAAATACATCCCCTTTTGTAGGTTTTGAGGCATGAAGGTCTTCGGCATTTATAAATTTTAAGTCATGGAGCAGCTTCGCTACAGGTTTTATTATTTCGCAGTCGGCCGCTAAGAAATGTAATAAATGGTCTCGGGCAGAAGTGAGCCCATCTCGGCTGATTGCAAATTTTATTTTTATCTCGGGACCTTTTTCAGGTATACTTCGTCTGAACTAGAGGGTGAAGATATTTTTGGTCGATTACATCGTTCGGCAAAGATATTTTCAGCTTCTTCGAAAGTTGGAGGGTCGAAAGCGATGAAGGGTGGTCCAAATCGGTGTGTCCCTACATCATCCCCCACTGTTTTATTCCCGCATGTTGTTAACTTATTTAGGGTTTTATCAGATTCGTGGGATTTTTCCGAGTTATTATTATCTGGTGGATTGGTTGATTTAATCCTTTGTGGTAAATTATTTATTTGTTCTACCCGTTCTGGTTCGATAGGGGTGTTACTCGTGTTGCACGGTTCAAGTTCGATTATTTCCTGTATTCCCTTGCCGCGTTCGTCTACGATTTGGCGGCTTGCGTGGTCATAATGGATACCCATGGCCGCTTGTTCATCAGGGATGAGGACTCTTCCGAAGATTGGGGTTCTGGGTTCTGGACCGTCTCTCAAATATCCAGTGAATCGGGATTTAATTAAGTTTTGTGGTGTTAGTGAATTTTTATTCATTTGTTTTTTCTTTTTATCGTGAATGTTGATGATGTTTCTGATGTTAGCAATTTCTGCTGAGGTTGCAGGTTCCGGCTCTACGATGACGGGGTGTTCCGTTTCACTGAGAGTTTCATTTTCTTCGCTTCTTTCCGCATCTTCTGGGCTGATGTCGCTGCTTGATTCTGTTTCGAGGTCATTGTCGTTGTCTCTAAGAAACTCGTCGACATTAATTTCAGTTGCAGTATCATCTACGGAATCTTCTTCGCTTCGCCAGAGCGGAGGCATTTTACTTAGCGATTGGCGGATGTTTTTCGCAGTTTCAGAGCTGGTTCTCTTCATTTTTACTAATTCTTGGGGGGTATAGTTAGTTTTTGCTTCTTCTAGAAGCATTTTTTCTAGAGCTTTTTCTTTGTAAGAATTTTCCGGCGGGGGTCGTTTTTTTATGATTTCGTCGAACATTTTTATTAACTCGATGGTTTTTCGTCTCTGTTTTGGTCGGATGATGTTTTCTCTATTCTTTTCTACTTCTTCGTCCCTCTCTGCTTCGTCGTCCCCCTCTTGTCCCATATCTGGTTGGGTAATCGCGGAGGTCCCGGGAGTTAAGGCTGGCAAGAAAACATCATCGTCCCCCTCTTTTTCGTTTCCGGTTTTCTGCGACTTGGGATCATCTATAGTTAACTCAAGGTTGCTATTTTCGAAGTAGTTTATTTTGGGAGGGACTCGTGTTTTTCCCATTTCCCTTTTCCTAAGACGAGAAGCGATTGTTTCTCTGACTTCGGGGCGCTGCTGATTCTTGGTCTGTTTTTCGATCCGAGAGGACGACCAGGGCGCTTGACCCATAGAATCGCTTCTTCATCCGAGAGTATTTTACGAGAGTTTTTATGGTAGTATTCTCCATGATGGGCAGTGCCAAATATTCGTTTTCGGTGGTATTGTTATTTTCGTTTTCTAAGGGCTCGGGGCGACCTTCGGGGTTGTATGAGAGTCCTTCTGCATATTGTTCGGTGATTTTGTGCCGAACTATGACAGTAAATTTGTATTCGCTTAATCTGAACCGCCATTTAGCTTGCCTTTCGGTGACAGTCGTGCTGTCCCTTAGCCAGGTGACACAAGGGCTGCTCGTTATTAAAGTAAAGTGTTTTTGGAGATACGGTCGAAATTGTTGGATGGCATAAACTACTGCAAGGCATTGCTTTTCGATGTCAGTGTATCGGGTTTCGGTGTCGTGAAAGACACGTGAAACACATGACACTATTTTCTCTCCGTCTCTTTTTAAGTCATCGTCCCCTTCTGTTGTCTGCTGACTGAGGATTCCGGATATCCCTGAGTCTGACGCGCTGACAGCGAGGATGAAGGATTTGTTAAAATCTGGGTATTTGAGGAATGAATCTACGCAGAGGGCATTTTTGATATCATCGAATGCCTTTTGTGCTTCCTCGGTCCATATGAAGGGCTTCGTTTTTCGCGTGAGATCTGTTATAGGTTTAGCCCTTTCCGCGAAGTTTTGTATGAATCTTCGGTAATAGTTTGCAAGTCCCATAAATTTCCTGGCTTCCGTATGATTTCTAGGTCTTGAGGCATTTTTAAGTGATGAAATCTTTTTAGGGTCTGGTTTTATGCCTTCTTTCGTTATTACGTGACCTAAATAATCTACTTCAGGGCAGAGAAATTTACATTTTTCGGGTTGGAGGGTGAGACCAGCTTTTCTCAGTCTATTGAATAATCTTTGCACTCTCACCCCATGTTCTTGTAGGGTTTTTCCATAACTGACTAAGTCATCGATATAAATAAACAATTCTGTCCCTTTTAATCCGCTTAAGGTGGAATCCATCATCCGTTGGAAGATAGATGGAGCGCATTCTAGTCCAAAAGGCATGCAACGATATTCCCAGTGCCCGTCTGGAGTAGAGAATGCCGTTTTTGGTGCGTCCGCGGGGTGCATCGGGATTTGGTGGAAACCCATGGCGAGATCAAACACGCTGAAGAAGTTAGCGTCGCCTAATTGGTCTAATATATCGATAATTAGAGGTAAAGGATAGGCGTCCCCTCTAGTGATTTTGTTTAATTGCCTAAAGTCAATAACCATTCTATATTTTTTTATAGAGGGGTCATTTGATTTTTTTGGTACAATCCACAAGGGTGAGTTGTACGGCGAGTTAGATTTTCTGATTATTCCTTGTTTTTCAAGATTTTCGACCTGCCTGGCGATTTCTTCCCGATGTTCTGGGGGAAATCGATATTGTTTTATTCTCACCGGTTCGTTGGTGGTGGTTTCTATCCGGCAGGTGAAATTCTTGGAGCGACCTAATTTATCTCCGGGGAGGTGAAATACGTCGTGATTATTTCTAATGAGATTCTGAACTTGTTCTTTTTCTTCCTGATTTAGGTGATCTACAGGTATTTTCTGAAGTAAGATCTTAATACGTTCTTGTTTGTCTATTACACGATTGGAGTTTTCTATAGAAGAGTCGTCGGATTCATCCCCCTCTGAACTAGGGTTATCGAATTCGAATTCTTCGAGTGTTTGAGGTCCTATATCGATATCTACTGGGTTTGAATTGAGGTTGATGACCATGCACATGGCATACCCGTCATTTACCTTGACAACGGCTTCTCCTCCGAGTACCCCTTTTGGAAGGTTCATTCGGGGAGGTATCCTTCGTCTTTTTCAAACTCTTGGATTGGTACTGATATTGATACTCTCATTCGAGGTGGTAAGGTGTAGCTGGAAGAAGGCTTTGTTTCGAAGCTAAAGGGTGTCGGTTTCGAAGGGCAGGATAATAAAACTAGGGTTTGGTTATCATAAGAAATTTCCGCCTTTTCAGCTTCGAAAAAGTTGTTTCCCAGAATTCCCACTCCAGGGAATGGTAAATCTTCCAAACAGACTTGAAATTCTACATCAATATTGAGGATTTTTAAGGTGGTCGTTCCTAACGTTTCGAAAGTGCTATCACTGAGTCCTCGGAATTTCCTAGCTTTTCCGGTGTCGATAATTATTTCGGGTTTTAAAGCGGATGCATTGATGAGGCATACATCTCCCCCGGTATCAATGAGGAAGCGTTGATAATTGCCTAGGAGTGAGTTACACGACACGTATATTTTTGGCCCAATTCCTAGAGCGAGAACTTTTTGCTCTGGGAACTTCCTTGGGTTAATTATAGGGATGGGTTGTATTGGTTTATTTTTCATTACTAAGGTATTCCAGTAAAACGAGATGGTTACGCGTTCTCGAGTAAAGAATTCATTTCCGAGTATGGCCTTATAACCTCCGGGTGGTTCTGATACGAGATGGAAGGTAATTTTTGTTCCGAATACTTTTAAGTTTATTGAACCGATTATGGGCATTGAGCTAGTAGCGATGCCTCCTACTACTCCTGTATTTTCGTTGTTACAGAGGACTTCGTTGCATAGTTCTTCGATGCAGAGTAGGTTGAGGTCAGAGCCGGTGTCCAGGAGTGCGTTTACCCCTCCATTACGAAATGCTGGGCTTCGTATATGGACCGAGGGGCCTTTTCCGGTTGTTAGACATTTTGGTTTGTCCTTCCCTGGACTCGTAATTCTCATGCCGTCATCAATGGCGGGTTCTGTTGAACGAGTGGTGGTTTTACGTTGTTCGGATCGGGTTGTTGTTCCGATCTCTGATGGGTTATCATTTCGTTCGTTTCTGGATGGTGTTCTAGGTCCGGCCTCTGGGAGTTTTGGAGGATTGGGCGGGGGTGTTGATTTTGGAAACCCCGATATGGACCCTTTTGGTACTGTTGATAATGGTTGAGGTTCCTCGACGGTGTAATCAGAGACGGGACGGGCATACTCGCCATTGCCTCCTGTTGACGAGCGCCCATTCCGTTTAAAGGGTCGTAGGCGTCTCGACGTTCTCCCTTCGGACAAAACGGACAATTACAGACTACTGAAGGGTCCTTTTTATGTCGTAATTTGGCTTCTTCAGAATCTTCGTCGTCTTCGAAGCGAACCGCTCTTTTAGTGGGACCGTTTACTCCAGGGTGATAACGATTTTGATTGAAATTTTGAAAGGTTCTAGGTTGATAGTAATATTGATTTCTCGGTGTATATTGTGGGTTTCGTTCGGTTCCGAACGCGAAAGTGGAGCCTAAAATCTGCTGTTCCCTCTGATAATTCGGACCGTAGTAATTCTCTTCATAAGTGTCAGGGTATGGGTCTTCATAGTAGTCCGTCGGATGTACTAGTCTATGAGTGAATGTTTCTGGGACTTGTCTGTATTCGTGGTATGATAAAGTGCGAGGCAATTCGCGATAATTACCTCGGTCATCGTAGTCACGAGAAGATCTCGGCATCTGTGGATAGTGTCTATTACCGTCTTGTCCCTTTCGTCTGTGAAATTCTACGGAGGGCGGTAGGGATTCGCCTGGTATAACACCGTCGTCTCTCATTGCGCGTCTACGGTCTGGTCTTCTGTACGCGTCATTTTCGATGGCCTTGTACATGTCGTCTAATGTTTCGGCTCTTCTCATTTTACATAGGCATCGTAAAAAGTCTGGTAAGTATTCGTAGAAAGTAGTGGCCGCTGTCTTTTCGAAAGTTCGTTTTACTACAGGCCTATCATCTTCGGGAGCATTAAGTTCGATACGCCGGACCATTTCGCTTAACCGAAAATAGAAATCTTCGATATTTTCAGATTCTTTTGGGGCTGCGGCAGCTAGATTTTTCTGCCACGTGGTGTATGGGTCGCCTCTTTTTAACTTTCGCCCTAGGATTAGTAAAATATCTTCAACAGAAGCTAGTTCTGCATGTTCTATTAATCTTTTAGCTCGTCCATATAGTTTTTGTGCTACGCGGCGAGCGAAAAAGCCCTGATTATCAGCTGGAATGCTGGGTAACCAGTTTCTTACTATTCCGTCAAATAATTCGAAATCTTTTATCGCGGTTGGACCTTCTCCGTTAAAATACGGGAGCGCATCATGTAATTCTTTAGCGAGGGTTTGAATTTGGGTATTGAGGTTTTCCTCGTTTATAGAGGTATCAACGCGGAAGGTTCTTCTTTCCATGGCTCTAAACGGGAAATCGTTAGAGCAAGGCACGAAAAACGTTCCGGATTCGTCCTCGAATGGTTCCACGATTTTTATTTGATTAAATCGTCTTAAATTTAGCTATTCTGTGTAAGAGAGGTATTTAAAGAAGGGTTACAAGGGAGGTTTGTTCAAGAGAAGAAAAAGAAAAATTTTGATTTTAAATCGCGATGTATTTTTATTCGGTCACTAGGTAAGTAGGTCAACAGCTGTAGAGTACAATGACACGAAAGAAAGATTAGTTATCGCGGTGAATGGTTACCGAGTGACGAGTACGGTAGTGTAAGTAAGGAAGAGTTGATAGTTGAATTTGTAGTAGACAATTTTACGTTGAAATGAGAGAAGATTTAAATGCCTTTAATTAAGCCAAAAGAATTTTAACTGTGAATAAGTAATTCCCGTGTTCGAATGAATATTCAATAGTGGAGAATAGTTTAAGGAGGTCAAACAGGAGGTTAAAGGGAATTAATATGTATAATTCGGAAAGATATTAAAAGTAGAAAGGATAAGGTTTAGATTTTCGGATAAATCTATTTGCAATGGGGATTTAGATGTCGTGTAGACGGGTTTAGATGAGCATTGATAGGGTTTTGGGTTTGTCTAAATTTTAGTATTTTTTGTAAATTTCCGGGATAGCCTTAACGTTTTCTAAGATTTTCGGACCGCCAGCCTGATTGACGACTACCTTATTCGCGGGTTCCGTATCTTCTTCCCAATATTTAGTTTCGATAAGAGGGCGGTGGTATATTCTGCCGTTAACGAGATCGGAATGTATCTTTTTCAGATAGTATCGATAGCCCGACCGTCTACTCTTTCCCATTAACTTTTCTCGAATTCCGGAAAAATTTTTATCGATTTTAACCCAACATAGTAAAAGTTTTCGAAAATTTTGGATCGTAAAATTATAATTTTATCGATTGATGATAGGAGATTATAGTTTTCTTATAATTAATATGGGTTAATATTACAAGTATACAAATATAAAATTTGTTTTATACCCTTGTGAGTGTGTAATCTAGAGAAGGTGCTAAATTCAAAGCACCCTTCCCAAGAGTTTTGTGAGAGCTTCTTTCGTAAAAGAAAGTGCTAATTAAAGCACCTTTCTAGTACTAGGAAACTTCTGTGAGAATTTTGTCAGATGAGGTGCTAGGTTCACAGCACACTTCTCTTAAAATGTAGTGTAAAGGTAAGGGATAAAGAAAATTTTCAAAATTTCGAAATAAATAGAGTTTAATGTTAGTATTGCTTAGTTAGCAAAAATAATTTCTTTATTTCGCAATACCGAATTAAAATAAATTTTGCTGACAGGAATTGCGATTGCAAATTCCGTTTGGTGTTAATCAACTCTGGCATATACGCGTCAGCGAATTCCTTTTGCGGTAATTTATTGTCTAAAGAATGTACGCTAAGGTCAAAAACCGATTGCGAAACAATATTATTGGAGTTCTATAACTTTTGAAGGAGAATTCCAGGCAAAGAAAAAATTTTCGAAATATAGAATTTAAATTATGTCGAAATATAAGAGAAAATTTTCGTAAGACTCAAAATTCGTTCTAAAATAAAAATTGAAATTACGTCAAGATTGAACAAGATTATAGATTAAATTTACACGGTGAATTTACTTTACTTTACTAAAAAAATTGAATAACGAACGAAAATTGTTAGAGTTTTTAAATTTTCTCAAACGGAAGTTAAATAATTTCGTATTCGAGTATCCTACCGCTGCCACCAGTGTTCTTTATGTTATGTCCAAGGGCGTTTTTAGAGCGGTAGCGTAAACGGTGGAGGTTTGGACTAACAGTTTAAAGAATACGCAACGGAGGTTTTAATTCCGTTGTTGTAATTATTTATGTGGGACGTTTTCGAGATACGAACTTACCACGCCTTCGTTTGAGACTGACGGATTTTTATGTTAGCAGATGTACTTACTCTCTGCAGGAATTTTGGTTGTTACTGTATCCGTGATTCTGGGGCTGCTGTTAGCGCCTTTTCCTGACTTGGGCCCTGTGGTTGGTTCTCGCAGCGGATGGAGTAGGGTGGATTTGGGCTGCTTATATTACGGGCTTCTTATTTTATGGAATGACTTGTTGGAAACTGATTTCACTTTAATTGAGATTTATTTTTATAAACATTAAAACTTACACTTTCACAATTTGAATTTTAAAGAATTTAATTTAATGAATTTTAGTAATTTAAATGAGCTAACGTCCTCCAGTCCCCCGTAGGGTAAAGTGCGCAAATTTAGCTTTTTAGTGGTATTTTATTTAAACTTACTGCCCGGATTCTCGCCTAAGTGCAGAGCAAATTAGAATTCTGAGATTCCGGTTCTCTAGATATTTAGAACTAATAACTAATACGTGGCCTGCTGGTTGAACCGAATCTGAACTCGTCTTAAGTGCAGCGCAAATTAAGATGAGTGACTTTTACAAGGCACGGGTCCGTCAATTAAACGCGGAAGTCGAATTAATTGCTCAAAGACCAATACGTGGCCTGCCAGTTGAACCAAGTCTGAACTCGTCCTAAGTGCAGCGCAAATTAAGATAAGTGACTTTTACAAGGCACGGGTCCGTCAACTAAACGCGGAAGTCGAATTACTTGATCAAAGACAAGGCGTTGGCAGTTGATCGCCTTTTTAAATACTCGCGGTGCTGAGATTGCAGAAGTCCCTGCTAGTCAACCAGCAGTCGCGTAGCTTATATTTTATTGTGGCTTTCGCGCATGGAGAAGTCTTCCATCTGCGCGGGTGATTTAAATTTAAAGAAAAATTTTGGGGTGGACATAACAAAGGCATAAAGTGTAGGTATACGATCAGTAAGATTTTCGTTTATCAATAGAATTATTAATATTACAAATTATATCATAATTAAACTTGATAAGTATTAAGAGTTGTAATCAAGCCCGTTGATAACCTTGGCAAAAAAGAATTTGTAAATTCAGCATTATTTCTATAACGGTTATAACTGTATGTATGTAACATCATCACGCTTATAAAAGCAACCACGTCAGTGACCTTGAGTAAAAAGAATTTGCAAGCTCAACGACCTTGCAATAGTTTATATTACCGTATAATTATTATTATTATTATTTAATAAGTCTCTACTATTATCCCTACTACTACTACTACTACTACTACTACTACTACTACTACTACTGCGAACAACACAAGTTACCCCCACCTCAAAAGAGTGGGATGCGCCAAAGTTGCACCATACTGCTGATAAACAATGATAATGATACTTTTAACATCAATTTATCATTACCGATATAATAAATTTCATTTTTATAATGATTATCATTGTCATTATTACAATGACATTATTGTTAATAAAGGGGAGAATGCATCATACGCATAATTGTAATACCTATGGCCTAAAAATTACAATTATTTGAAATCCGCTCGATTGAATAACAATGCCACCTACAGGCAACGACTACAAAGTCGTAGAATGTGTACACTATCCAATGAGAATTGCCTAAATCTTGAACTGCTGGCCTGAAGGAAGAAAGTAAAACTCAAACAAACTTTAGCCTGTTGTGTATTTAGTCTAGTTAATAAATGAAATTCAATAGAAAGAATAGGTTTGAAAACCATCCACATATGAAGTTGTTTGATAGTTTGTTCTAGAAATTTTGTATTTATAAAGTATTTTAACATTCTTAATTTAAAAATTAAATTTTTCCCGCGCAAAATTGAAAATTCATAAATGAATAAATTAATGCAGACAAAGCTATTCTAATATCATAGGTTGTTTATTCGTTAATTTTGATAATCAAATCATAATAAAAAAATTGAAATTCTGTTTCTCTCATAGTAGCTAGTAGTATTAAAAAACTTAACGTGACTGATCTGCGTAAACTGCGCGGTTAAAAGCGATTAACTATCTTATTAATAGGGATTTTACATTTTTGTTTATATACAGTAAAAATTTTAACATTTTTTTGAATTAAAAAAGTTGTTGATTTGGATTTAATACACATTAATTTAATAATAACAATAATTCATTCAGTAATAATAATGAGAATGATATTTTTTACCTCAATTTGGTATTACCGATCTAATTAATTTCAGTCTCATAATTTTTATTATTAGTGTTATTGTTATTATGACATTGTTGTAAGTAAATGACACAATACACCATGCGCATAATTGTAAGACTTTTGACCTAAAGATTACAATTATTTGAAATCCACTTGATTGGACAACAATGCAACCTATCGGCAACGACCACAAAATCATAGAATGGTACACTATCCAATGGGAATAACCTCTGATTATGATTGTTCATGTACAAAAAACCATTGTTCCAACTTCAAATTGTTTATTTCTTGTTTAATTAATATTTTTAATAAGCTGAATATTTGTATTCTAAATATTTGCACTGCGCATGCGTCAACTTTACGTTTAGACTTTCAGCGCGGACTTTTGAAAATTATATTGACCAGCACAGTGATTAGAGTAAGTGTATTTTTCTTGTAATTTAAATTATAGAGGTCACAAGACAAAAGGGCAACGAGTAATTTTTAATAATTTTATAATAAGTTTTATTTTAATAAAGTATTGAAATTTTTTGTTAATTGTTATGGATTTCTTTTTTTTTTTTTTTTTTTTTTAATAGTTCGTAGTATTTGTTATGTCCGTAGGCGTTAAAAATGCGGTAGCGAAGTTGCGGTGGAGGATCGGACTAACTTTTAAGAATACACATCGAGGGGTTTTTATTCTCGTTGTTAAATTATTTGTTGTGGGAGCTTTCGAGAGATGAAATACCACGCCTTTTGAAGAGACTGAGAATTTTTGTAGAGATTTGATTTTCTTAGATTTAATAGATTATTTTTCACTTATCTTTAGATGGCTTGTTTCTTACTGATCCGGGCCTCGAAGGGCAGCTGGAAGCGCTCTCGAGTCTGGATGTTGAATTTAAGGGCCAGGAATGGATGATTAAGGGCTGCTTTTTCAGTAAAGAACGACTCGAGATTCGTGTAGTTTGTTTTTATTAGAACAGCAGCAATCGGGATGTTACACTTTCACGATAATTTTATTTAGCACTTATGAACTAATTATTTAAATTTTACGCTTTAATTTTCGGTTAACGTCTTTCCAGTTTCCCGCAGGAAAAAGTGCGTAACTGACCGAATAATAATTAAACTTAATGGATTCGAACCGATGTAAATGCGGAGCAAATTAAACGGTTAATCCCTTATATTAACGAATTTATCTATTTTACGTCTGCCGGATGACCGAGACCCGCTTGAACTAAGTGCGGCGCAAATTAGAACAAAAGCCCTTACAGACGGCGGCCCGCTTTAACTAAGTGCAGTGCAAATTAATTAAAAGACCTGAATTTAGTTTTATCACGTTCGCCGTATTAACGGGGACCCGCTTGATCTAAGTGCCGTGCAAATTAAACCAAAAGCCTCTACGAACGTGGGCCAGTTAACAAAGATACTTGAATTGAATTAGTTAAAAGATGTTGGGCGGTGGTTGGCGCCTCTTTTAAAAGTTCCCGCTGCTTAGCTTGCAGAAATCCCCATCGGTCAGTCGGCAGTCGCAACGATATTAATTTTAAGGTGGTTTTCGCGCATAGGTGGGTCTTCTAACTAAAGCGGGAATTTTAAATAAAAAGAAAAATTTTCGGGCGGACATAACATATTCATGAAAATAGAATTGATGAAAATAAAAAAAAAAGTACATGCATTGATTAACAATTCTCTCGATATTTTTAAAAAATTTATAATGAAATTAATATTTATTAGTTATTACTTATTTACTTAATGATATTGATATTGGCTGACGTTTAACAATTTTTTTTTTAATTATTTGCATTAATTAAATAGTAATTCCTAAAAAATTACACTCGTAAATTTTTTAATTTTTTACACATGAGATGTGCTTGTTACTATAATTTTCAAAAGACCGCGCTAAAAGTCTATATACGTAAAGTTGACGCATGCGCAGTGCAAATATTTAGAATGCATACATACAGCTAATTAAAAATGTTAATTAAACAACAAATAAAAAATGTGAAGTAGGAACAAATGTTAAATATACATGAACAATCAAAAATAGAGGCTTGATGACCCAAATTGTTACCAAAATATTAAAAAATGCGACAGGGAGGCTTAAAGGTACATTATTAATAAATTCTTTTTAAAATAAATAAATGGAGAACGATCAAATATTGAGAGAGAATAATAAAGAACAAACGAAAAGCTGAAAACGTGATAGAAAAAAAAATCAAAAATTAAAAGAAAAAAATTTGGGGTTCTAACTTAAGTGAGCTATCCCGTTGAATCTACAGTTTATGTAGAAATAATTCCAGTGCACTCTGGTGGTTGTAGATACAAGCTGTGAATTAACTTTTTTCAGTGTAGTTGCGTATCTGTAGTAAGATTACTACACATTTTTATTTTATCTAGTCTGTGGCGGTGACTTTTCTCCATGAAAAAAAGTCAGGATCAAAATTTCTGGGCTTACTATAGTTTGTGCTGATAAAATTTAATAATTTTAAGTGAATTAAATGTTATAATTGATTATAATTAATTAATATCAGTAAAATAGAGTATGACTTACTTTTATGATATATCATTTTGGAAAAAGGAGTACCATATAATTAAATAAAATTTTGCAACCTCGAAATACCATTCTGCTTACAGACCAAGGGTTCTTGCCGCATATATTGCTGCCTTATACAAGAATGACCCCTTATGCGCATTTTCATGTTTATGTACAATTTGCACAAGAAAGTCATCCTCGTCTGCAGTGAAATTGACAACTTCGTGCGTTAAACCCAGGACCAAACGGTCGTGAAACCGCTCCAAACTCTGCAAACCTCTCCCACCGATGGACCGGGAGAGGTATAATCTGGCGACTGATGAATTGGGGTGCATGCTCCGATTCATATTAATGATCTTACGGGTTTTGATGTCGAGATCTCGTAAATCCTTTCGGGCCCATTTCAGGACACCGAAAGAGTATAGTAAGACTGGGACAGCGAGCATGTTAGTAGCTGAGACTTTGTTTTTGCCGGAAAGTTCGGAGGACCAAATTTTCCGGAGTCTCCTAACATACTCGCTCTGGAGAGTTGTTCGGACTTCAGAGACCGCATGCATGCGGTGCTCTTCCATTCCTAGATATCTATACAACTCCCCGGCGTCTAATTGTCTTAAGACACTCCCATCTACTAACTCGACATCATCACCAGTATCAGAGCACTTACCCTCGCCAGATGTACGACCGCACACTTGTCCAACCCAAAAGACATTCCGACATCTCGTGTGTAATCTGCTACGATGTTGAGGGCTGCTTGTAGATGATCTTCATCAGCACTATATAGCTTCAGATCATCCATGTAAAGCAGATGGGTGATCGAATATTTTCGATCACCCGGAGGCCCCACAGAGTACCCACGAGTTTTACGGAGAGCAACAGATATAGGCAGCAGCGAAATGCAAAACAGCAGAGGGCTCAAGGAATCGCCTTGGAAGACCCCTCGTTTGTACTCTACAACTCCGGTTACGTGCAATGCGTTTCCACTTCCAATGTGAAAACGCGTTCGCCAGAGCTGCATTGTACGCCGAATGCATTCCACTATTTCGGGATTGACTCCCAGGCATTTGAGTAGATATAAAATCAACTCATGAGGAGTTGAGTCAAATGCCTTACGATAGTCAATCCAAGCCATTGACAGGTTGCGTTGATAGTAGATCGCATCTTGTAAGACGCATCGATCCATTATCAGGTTCTCCTTGCAACCTGACAGGCCTCTTTTACTGCCACGTTGTTCATATATCTGTTGCCATGCAGGCTCTATCTGCTGCAAGATACGGTTATTTAAAATTTTTGTAAATATTTTATAAACCGCATTCAAGCAGGTGATAGGCCTGAAATTCTTAGGGTCAGACAAGTCACCTTTTTTTGGTATCAGTACGGTTCGCCCTTCTACAAGCCAGTCCGGAATCGGATCGTCAGCTCTAATGTATGATGTAAATATGCGGGCCAGATGGAGGTGGGTCGGAGTAAACTTCTTCCACCAGAAGACATTAATGCCGTCTGGTCCCGGCCAGCCCAATTTTTGATGCCATTTAGAGCTGAACGAACTTCATCCACACTGACTGCAGGGCTCTCTTCATCAGCATTCTGTCGACGGTGTTCCCGACCGAATACTTTGAAGTCGTGCAGAGCTGGAGTGTTGGCGTTCACGTTTGGTTGATCTCCATACAACTCAGTCCAAAAAGCTTCCACCCGCTCAGGTGTTGGATAAGTCCCAGTAACATCGGTCTTTGCTGTCAGAAACCGTGAAGGGCTGGATCGAAACAACGAGTTGTCGACCAACCGCTTCAGCCTTTTCTCTAGTGACTTTTTGGCAGTCACTAGAGCCCGCAATTTATTAAGAGACTCTTCTTTAATGACAAGAAGAGTACTCTTGTTCAGTGTGTGATGACGCCACCGAAGTTCAGCAACAATGCGTCGAATTCGGGGCGTGTATGCTTTTTGAGTTGTTTCGAACTCAATCACACACTGAATGCGTGAGACATGTTTCCGGGATCTGTCAATTTTGGAGCCAAGTTGTAAGATGTGCTGTCTCAACCTTGCCTCGATCGAGAGAAAATGTCTCTCTCTCGGAAAAGCCGAAACTGCTGCACCATACACAACCTGGCTCACAGTGAGCAGGGTGGAGTCCTCCAGAATGGTTGCACGGAGATCTTCATTTACCGCGTCAAGCTGTTGTTGGGAGTAAGTTATCTTTTTAGATATACTTACTTGCCGTCCTACAAAGGGATTGTTGTTGTCCAAGGAGGAACGGCGTCGCTCTTGGTGTAGTTGCGCCGGAAAGCAAAGTCTATTAGACTGCCTTCTGTCCGGCACAAGCGATCTTTATTATTATTAATTATTATTATTATTATTATTATTATTATTATTATTATTATTTGATACTCTTCATCGGTGTCTTCTAACTTCAACTCGTAGATAATCTTCTGGATGTAAAGCCATACAACAGTGCAACAAGTCTGGTACTTAGCGTTCAATGCATACGTTGCTTTCCAACAAAATGCTTCTGCTTCCGTAATTGTGTTACATTTAATTCGCTCCTGATCAATCCCTACGTAAATTGCAATTAATTTTTGTAAAGGTCCAACAGCAATGACAAAAGGTTAAAGAGATACTTTCCATTTATTACAAGTGTTTCTTCGCTCAGTAATCACAGTTTCTATCTGATCAATAGCCTGAAAAAATCAATTTCATATAAAACTAAATGAAAGATAATAAGTAAAAAGTTTAATTAAAGTCATTGAACTTCTTAACTCAAATCAATCCAAGTTATAAAACCATTGGCTTGTTCATTTCGCGATGCTCTCCATGGTTTCTTGATACCTGTACTCATTGATACAGGTGCGAATAAATGTGCAAATACTTTCCATGCGACAACATCACTAGGAGCATCTTCGTATTCTGTCAATATCTCGTTAGATTTTTTGCTTCTCTTTGCCAATTGGATGACCTTTAGATGTAAATTAACCCATTTTCCTTCTAAAAAAAGAGTGTCAACCTTGGGGTGGGTCAGTTTAAAATCCAACTCTAACAATTTCTTCACTAATGGTGTTTTAAGTTGAAATAAATTTTCAAAATACGAAGAAATAGTGCCAATATTTCCTGTACGATATTTATGAGACTTTTTTCATAAAAAAAGAATCCGTTGTTTGTCATCTAATGATGTTTGAGCTAGTTTAACAATAAAAGTTGAAGCAATTTTCTCATTTTTAGTACGTTGTAAGGCTACTGTCTCTTGTTTTTCCTCTTGTAGAAATTTAGATACCGATTTTTTAACTTTTCTTGACTGATTACAGAAACGATTGTACAACTTCCCCGATGTTGAACTAGTTCCATTATGAGTATTATACCACGTTGTGATATCCTCTTTAGGCCAAGTAGCAACTGTTTCTTCTGCCTAGAATTTGTATTGTTTTTTAGTGATTTTTAATTGTTTTAAACCTGGTGTTTCTTTAAACATTGACCCACATAGATTGGTATGAATTAAGTCCAGGGGTCGATCGGTACAGCTAGACGATTTCTGTGGAAAGGGCTTCCTGGTTATTTTACCTTTAATGCAGCATTCACACACCTGTTTGATGGGGCAATTATTATTTTTGATTCCTGTTGTTAAATTGTGTGATAATAATTGTCGGATTACCTTAGGATCCCGGTGGCCAAATCTGGCATGCCAACGGTGGATGCAGTCTTCAGGATGTTGCGCCAATGCTGCAAAAGCATACTCGGGTTGCCTCAATTTGTAAATTTGTCCCATCGCATCACCAACAGCTATTTCATGGTTACCTTTTGTAAAAATTACCATTTGTATGTTCATTATTTCTAGGTAAAAACCTAGCTTATCTAAAGTACCTATAGACACAAGGCTGCAGTCGAAATCGGGAACGTAAAGCACCTTAGTGAGCTTGAGTGTGGTCGTTTTTCCGTTTCTCGTGACACATTCAATATTCCCCTCACCAACACCGTATACTTTGCATGCCTGACCGTTTGCCACTTGAACAGTAGATGTATCCTATAACAATAGTATGAGTCGATTATATCGAAAAATTTTATATCGCTAGTCATATGACTACTGGCAGCAGAATCAAGAAACCAGCTAGCTTTGGATGTACTTGGTTTCACAACGTATGTTTGATGAAGTAATGTTTCTGAAAGACTATCTTCATCGTCACTCGAATTTTCCATGACCGCTCTGGTTTGTCCCTTCCTTTGTTTTTGTTTTCTTATCCATGCATGATATTTTTCATATTCCGATTTTAAGTGCCCAAGCTCATGGCAGAAAAAGCATTCGAGATGGGATTTATTATAATTTACTTTCATAGCTGTTTGATAATCCGAACTTAGTATTAGGCTTTTACGACGTTTGTATTCACGGATTAGTGTAGATTTAACAATGTCTACGGTGAGCTCATTCTCTGTCCTCGAAGCCAGCACCGATATTAACGTATGGTATGACGCCGGCATACTTCTTAGAATAATCCAAGGCCCAAATTCTATCGCACTTCTATTTCCAAGAGCTGTGAGGTTGTCAACGAGCTCTTGAATTTTAGCAATATGTTGCTCTATATCTTCACCATCCTCAAATTTTAATTGTAGCAATTCTACTATCAGTGAAACTTTGTTTAAGCCACTTGCCTTTTCATGATATGATTTTAAGGCGTTCCACGCGTCTTTAGCTGTAGTTTTATCACAGATAAGTGATATCTGTGAATCTTCAATCAGGAGATAAATCGTCCCGAGAGCTTCATCATCACGTACATCCCACGCATCCTGGTTTTCCAAGTTTTCTGTAGGCCTATTACTGGTTATTACTTTCCCCGTACCTTCCCGTTTGAGTAACTTTTCCACCTTAAATTACCATGCCTGGTAATTATTACACCGGCCGACAAAAGAGGACTTTTTGAAAGTTGTTTTGATATGAGTGATAAATATCACTAATTTATAGTGTTATAAACATAAAACTACCTACATAATTACTCTATCACATCAGATTTTTTTACAAACAAGAAAAATGGTTTTTTCTTAATTTAAAAAAAATAATCAATTATTATATTATAAATACATATATTTGAAAACTTCTACAGAAAATGTCATATAAAATAGTCGCTATGAATCTATTTTGAGTGAGATCTTTTGTGTTTATCTGTAAAATTACGTCTGGGAGTAATTTTTTTATGGGAATCGTCAATAATATCACGTTTTATCGACCAGCAGTAATCAGCCATCATATTCACATTCCATCGCCCTTGGTACCTTGTTTCCATACTACAATCACCAAGATTATCAGGGAAAAAATCCAAATGTGAATCTAAAAAATGGAGTTTTATGCTCATATTACACCCCAATTTTTGATACTTATTTAATAAATTTGCCACAATATTTTTATAGTCAGGATGCTTGTGATTTCCTAGAAAATTGTTGACAACATCTTTGAACGCCAGGCAAGCTTCTGATTCAGTTGTATTTAATGTCTTGTCAAATTTTTCATCGGTCATTAAAGATCTTATTTGTGGCCCATCGAATACTCCTTCTTTTATTTTTGCATCTGATAACCTTGAAAATTTTTTACTTAAGTATTTAAAACTATCATTTTCTTTATCCAATGCCTTAACGAATTGTTTCATCATACCGAGTTTAATATGAAGCGGAGGTAATAAAAATTTCTTAGGATCAATTAAATTTTCTCGTATCACATTTTTGGTTCCCGGTTTCAGATTTGTACGAGGATTCCATTGTTTTTGAACGTAATGCTTTGCTCGTGCCCTACTGTCCCACTCGCATAAAAAACAAGGATATTTCGTGTATCCTGACTGCTGACCTAACAGCATAGTTATAATTTTTAGATCTCCACAAAGCTGTCAACCATGTTCTTCATATTTAATTATATCAAGTATTGTTTCTATGTTTTCATAAGTTTCTTTTAAGAGCGTATGAACTGATTTGTAATAGGGTTATCGGCCCCCCACCCTAAGTTCCAGTGGCGCCAATATAAATATAAATTTAAAAATAGAACGTCAAGGCAGTACCGACGCATGTCGAAATTGTATGCTGGCGACATCAAGGGGATTTTACATAAACTAACAATTCTAAATACAAAATGCAGCAAAATCTCAATTGAGCTTTACCAAATGTCTTTTTTCTCTTGTAAGCAATTTACTGTTAGAAAATGACATTATAATTGCGAACTTGTAAATCGATTTTTTTATTACATAAATTTTACCTAAAGAAGAGTAAAATTCAAAATGAATTATAAATTCAAATTTTAAAAAAATATTTTCTGAAAATTTCGAAAATTTTTGTATTTTTCAATTTTTTTTCAGAATTGTAATTTTTTTCTAAAATTTTTATTTTCATAAAATTTTGAATTTTCTAAAATTTTCTAAATTTATAATTTTTTTTCATTTTTTGACAACGTCTTATAAATTAACAAAAACCGATTGCACGCATGAAAAAGTTCCGCCTGAGCCTGAGCGTGCAGATGAGAGCGCGGAACAAGCGATATGGACGCACCATCGGCCTAAGCGTTCACTTCTGACACATTTATCTATGATCTCACATGACATCAGAGCTAGCAGTTTGAATAGCTCTGCTACTCGAATGTGAGCTTCTTAGACAACTTCTACAATAAGCTTACATTAAAATTTTTTTTAAATTGTTAATTATAATTTATTAACAAATTAATTATAATATTAATATCATGAATATTTATTATACTAATATATTGTAATATATAATTAAATTATATATATATATATATATATATATATATATATATATATATATATATATATATATATATATATTTAATATATTTAATTATATATCAATTTATATATATATATATATATATATATATATATATATATATATATATATATATATATATATATATATATATATATATATATATATATTTAATAATTTGTAATTAATACATATTATTTTATATTTATATAATAAATTTTATTAAAAGAATAGTCGAATTAACGAGTGTAAATAAATGTTAATTTATCGAAAAAATTGTAATTTTCAATAAACTCCTTTGTATTATATAGAATAATGATGATTCAGTAATAATAATTCAATTGAATTCATAACAGTATGACATTTTTCATCGATGTTTCTTTATGTATAAGCAATTAAATTAAAGGTAGCATCAACAGCAAGCTTAAAAAATTTGCAACTGTACACATTTCTAGCGCAATCAAATATACATTTAATACAAAAAAAATGAACCGTACTATCATCAAAACTAAAAAGTTTTGATAGCGTACACGCTTTTGAATAACTCAAAGCAAGCTCATTAATTTCTAATCCCTCAATACCTTGAGCTGTCCGTTTATCAACTATTTATAAACTAAATCCGTAACATTTCAGTTTAAGCAACGTTTATTTATTGCATTTGCAAACGGTTAATAAACTGTATATACACGGTAATTACACGATTGATAAACAGTGAATGCACGAGGTATATACAATAAAAAAAACTGTAAATTAACAGTGTATAAACTGTGAAAGCACTACACGATACACATACCCTTATGGCACCTAGAAACCATAAAAACAAATTAAAAAAAATTTTTTGGAAGACGAAAGAGACCTCTTATTCACTGTTTTTCGGCTCATTAAGCGGTTCATAAAAAGTTGATAAACGAAAAAACACTCAGAGTGGCAAGGAATATTAAAAATATATTTAGAACTTAAGCATTACATTAAGAAAAAAAGCTACAAGCATAGAAAATTAAAAATCTGATAACGTAGCTTTCTACTGTAAAACTCAAAGCCAGCTCAACAGTTAACAAATTATGGAATAATTGTTGATAAAACAAATTCCATTTGTGAAAAGCAGTACTTACATCAGAACAGAAAAGTTCGATAATGTACACACTTTTGAACAACTGTTAGCAAGCTTCATCGTTTTCAGTAATGGCTAGTACTTATTTCGAATTCTAATAAATAGCGAGTACGAGAAATAGCCGTGCAAGAATGAACAGACGGTATCATCTTTTTCTTGCGTCGCACTCACTGCGAGAAACGGTATTATCTTTGTTGCACTCAGGATAATAAAGCTATTGCAGTTTTGTTTCTCTCCTAAATAAATAATTAAAAAAAAATAATCTGATACGAAATAGATAATTAAAAAATCTATTACGTAGCAGAGCGTTTTTTTTTAGATTGCTCTTTATTTGGGAAAGAAGTACAAAGCTGAAATCATAAGGACCGGCACTTAATTTTAATACAAGTTAATCTTTCGGTACATTAGCTGTCAGCTATAGTACCCAAAATTTAACAAAAAAAATTTTCATGACTACATGTCAACTTGAATATTGAAAATAATTAGTTGTCCTCATTGCATTACAACCTATACTGACTTTGAATACTTATCATAAGGATCCTGTGCCAGGCAGTTTGAAAAAATTCTCCGTTTTAACTAATATGTTATCAAATTTTTAAATATACAAAAAATAGCACCTAATTATCTGCTTAAAATAAAATAATATAAAACAAATCTAGAAAAAAAGCCATTCGATTTATTTTTGAATAAGCCTTTAATTTTTTTTAATATTATAGTTTTATCTTTTGAGCATAATTTTTTTTTCTAAGCATCGTGTTTTATGATAAATTATTAAAATTCAAAACACAAATGACCGATTAAGTAAAAATATTGTTTCTTTTAAACTAAGGGGCTGAAGTTTCCTATGAGAGGTGTCTTCATTTTTCAAATTCGAAAATAATGCTGTGAAGCAGGAAAGAATAGGAGTTACGGATAAATATTACGTGAAGCGTTCCAAACATTCACGTACCAGGATATTTTGGTGGGAGAGGGTTGAGAAACGGATTAAGGAGAGGAACTTCTTAATGTGTGTATAGAATATGCGAGAAAAAATTCAAATAGCTCGGACTAGGATGTGTGTATAGAGGAGTTTTCTGTTTCAAACCGGGCCAGTAATAGGATCTGACTTTAAAATACTAATATGTTTAAAATTAGTAATTTAACAGCAAGAATCCTCACTGACCCAAAAAGGAATAGCGACGAATTACGGAAAAAATTTGGAATTAACGCGACTATTATAATAGAATTCGGCTAAAAGGTAAAAGCAAAAAGTCTTAAGCCTAAGAAATAATAATAAAATTTTACGATATGCAAGAGCATTGAATCAAAATGTAGGGTCCAAAAGATCGGTATAAACAAGCAGCAGCAGCAGCAGAAGCAGTCCACTCGTTTCGGAAAATAATCCATCGCAACAAATAACCTGTAAAAACGTAAAACATTATAATAAACAAAATGAAAAGGAAATTAAAGGAAGGAAACTTATCTATCATGGCGGTTAATCGCAACTTCAATATCAGGAAAAACAGCAGAAGCATCAGCAACAGGAACAACAGCAGCAGGATCACTGGTTATCTCAAATTTTCAATCAGCAGTTACAACCTGTAAAAAAGTAAAACAATGTAGTAAATGAATAGAGAGTAAGAAGGAAAGAAAATTACTTACCAACAAAAGTAAGTCTACATAAATAAAAGCAAAAGCGAGAGTTAACAGTATAGATGAATTTTTAGTAATTTTATTACATAAGTAATAAAAATAGATATCCCAAATTATGAAAATTCTTTTAACTCCTTATAAAAGTAGTATGCCATAAATTTTTTTGAATTAAATAAATTTAAGAATTTAAGAGCTGCTTTTTTCGGTCTTCTTAGGCAAGAGAACAGCTTGGATGTTCGATAAGACACCTCCTTGAGCGATGGTAACTCCAGAGAGAAATTTGTTCAATTCCTCGTCGTTACGGATTTGTCTAATTCAATAGAGAATCTTTGGTCCCAAGCTTGTTGTGAACATGATCGCCAACTAGTTTGACCGATCAATTGATTATCCAATTTAATGACAGCCATTAAATCATTCCAAATTTCATCTTTAAAATTATACGACTAGAGTCCTATAGAGTCTTGGAGTGAGAGTCGAAGCAAAAGGACGTAAAAATTATCAAGTGCGAGTGCTTATACTGTTGCTCTGTAGTATTCTGTAATGTACCATCTATTACGTGCTTGTAGTACTGGCACAGACACGCTACTATACACTGCTGCAGAAATACCGCCTAAAAAATCAAACAGCGAGATAAAATAAATTTATTAAAAAATAAATTTAATATTTTTAGTGTCGTTAAACGTAGAATAATAATAAATATAATAAATACCTACAACAATTCCAGCGGAGAGAGAGTCATTTAACAGTCATTACTGATATCACGATGCTCGTTTTGATGGTTAACAGAGGAAACGGCAAGAGGCTAAGGCAGGACCAGCAACAGCGGCCAACTACCACTACAACCTCCAATATACACAACAGGGCTGAGTGAAAAATTTTGAAGTCTAAAAATTAAACTCAAGGCTTTAATTGCATTGTTGTATGTATGTATGTATGTATGTATGTATGTATGTATGTATGTATGTATGTATGTATGTATGTATGTATGTATGTATGTATGTATGTATGTATGTATGTATGTATGTATGTATGTATGTATGTATGTATGTATGTATGTATGTATGTATGTATGTATGTATGTATGTATGTATGTATGTATGTATGTATGCATATGCGCATATGTGTGTGTGTGTGTGTGTGTGTGTGTGTGTGTGTGTGTGTGTGTGTGTGTGTGTGTGTGTGTGTGTGTGTGTGTGTGTGTGTGTGTGTGTGTGTGTGTGTGTGTGTGTGCGTGTGTGTGTCGATGTGTGTGGGTGTGTGTCGATGTGTGTAAACCTTTCATTACTTTTGAACGGCTTGACCGATTTGATCGCGGTTGACGACTTTCGGAAGAGCTTGACTAAACTCAGATTTTCAATAGAATTTGTAACGATTCGGACCGGTAGATTTTCAGAAATCTCAGAAAATCTACGAAAAAATATTTTTAAATGGGGTTTTTTTTTAATAACTTTTAAACGGCTTGACCGATCAATTCCAGAAACTAATCAGCTCTTAACATAAAAAAACCACGTCGATCGCCACCAAGCCGGTCAAAATCGGTTGATTCGTTCGTGAGTTATCGTTGAAGGAAGAAATCGAATAAAAGCGTTTTTTTCGAATTACCCCGAAACTTTTGGTCTTATCAATTTGTGTTTAAAAGTTTATCATAGAATTTGAAAAACTGCTTTGAATGCCGCCAACCGCGTGAAAATCGGTTCATTCATTCAAAAGTTATTGGGGTTTGAAAATTAAAAAAATAGTGATTTATTAAACTCCTATCAAACTTTTGAGCTCGGAGAGCTCAAAACTACACGAAAATTAGATTTTGGGCTCGAAGAGCTCAAAAACATGATACGTGCAATTTCGAGCGCTTAATTACGAAAGTAGCGGGAAGTAGCAGGGATAGCCTTCAGGGTCAACCGTTTTCCTAATTTTTTTTTAGGTCAAATCTAAAAATCCAGGGGGCGGCAGCGAAAAAAAAGTCTACTTGGGAAATAAAGGACACCCTAATATGCATATATATATATATATATATATATATATATATATATATATATATATATATATATATATATATATATATATATATATATTTTATTTATGACTGAATATTTACCTTCTTTATCTTTGCTCAAATAATAGCAATGGTCCAATTCAATCACGGCCACGTCAGCTGGCATTATCTCTTCCTCGAACACTCTTACTTCATTTGACGTCTCATCTAGGCGTTCATTGTCAATGACTGTTTTCTTTTCAATATTTTTTTCTTTTACATCTTTTTCATATGATGAGATAGCTGTAATTTTTATAATTATAATAATCTTGTCAACAAAAGCAAATTGTACGACCAGGTTAAGACCTCCACCTAAAATTACGTTCGAGGTATAATTTTTTGCGGATTTTTATATAGATATATTTTACGGTTAGTGTCATATCGCGCAAACAATTACTTTAAAAATTATAAACAAATTAGCAAAAAAAAGGGGTTGGTTTTTTGACAACCCTGATTAGGAAATCTAATTTGAAATGATTTAAAATTATTTGAAATGATTTAAAACCATCGGATTTGAATACTACATAGATATACAATTAACATGGAGGTAATCATTTCAAATAATCTATCTGAATCAGGGAATATCTCAAAAAGTTTTTGATATCGAAAATTTGTAACAAGATCCAATTTTATAGTTTATAACTTTTAAACTAATTAGTAAGTAAAATATATCTACATAAAAATCCGCACAATATGATACCTCGAACGTAATTTTAGGTGGAGGCCTTAACCTGGTCGTACAATTTTTTTATTGTTAACCGGACCATAGTAAATGGACGCCAATTAGCAGATATGTTCTTAGTCAACTTTTTTAATATATTTTTTTAGACAGTACATTTTCTTAAAAATAAAAAATAAGTCAGGAAAATTCAAATGTGCACAGCTGACAACATTAATTGATTTTTTGAGAAATATTAAATTGTATAATTGATTTTAAAAAAAAGTAATTTGATATCTTACTGAGTTTTTTACTATTTTTTGTAAATACTAGCGCTCATTTTAATTGCTATATACGAACGCAGTATAAAAAAATATAGCTTGATTGAGTGGCGCAATAGTTTTAATGTCAAAGAAACAATAAAATTTTTTTTCTTCCCTCCGGGCGGAAAGCGTAAATTTTCCTTCCGCGGCGCTAAACAAAAATGCTGCTTTCCGTCTCCGTCGAGGAGAAATAGTATATTACATACCTAGGCTAGTAAAATAAGAATAGTCAGATCACATGTAATTGTTAGCCGAGGCAAAGCCGAGGTTGACAAACATGTGATCTGAGGCTTTTCTTATTTTCCTTCCCAAGGGGTGTAATATACTATTTCTGCTCGACGTAGCCGTAATGTGCAACTTTGTTTAGCGCAGCGGTCAGAAAGTTGTCACTTTCCGACCGGAGGGCAGAAAAATATTATACAGCCCTTGAAAAGTAAGAAAGAGAACCTCAGATTACATGTGATTGTTGGCCGAGGCGAAGCCAATCTTTTCTTATTTTCCTTCCCAAGGGGTGTAATATACTATTTTTTTTTTTATGTAATAAAATTTTATATTTGATTCAAGAGTCTATATAGAGTATAGTTTCTATCCAAGTATACTTGGATAAAAAAAAAGTCGCTACACTCGTCCGGATAAATAACTCGGTCTTGATAAGAATGCGCCCATAACCTCAAACTTCTGACGTCACTTCAAGCCGTCTAAATCCCTACCTTTGCGCATATGTATCGAAAATAACTATTTTTTAAATCAAGTATTTTTTTTTATTAGTGTAAATATATGTTATTGTTAACCTTCCTCAATTTTTGTAAGGATCCACTTCTTCACACTTATAACTTCCTCCTGTATTTCTTCAGCAACGACACTATTGTCATCACTACTGCCATTTAATTCTTCTTCTTCCTCATCGTGTTGTCCTGTCTGCTCATTCTCCCCTTTGCTTGAGCCTGCTTGATTTTCACAGGTTCTTCCAGATACAACTATATATGAAAAAAATATGGAAAACGGTTGACCTAAAGGCCATCCCTGCAACTTCCCGCTGATTTCTAACACCAAGCGTTTATATATGATGTTTTTGAGCTCTCCGAGCTCAAAAATGTAATGATTCTGCTGTTTTTCAGCTCTTCGAGCTAAAAAAAAAATCGGTTTTCCAGTAGATTAAGCTCACCGAGCACAAAGAGATAGCTGTTCTATGCTTTTGGGCTCTTCGAGCTCAAAAGTCTAATGAAAGTTTGATGAAAGACGATTTTTAAAATTTTCAAACTACTATAACTTTTGAATAAATCAACCGATTTTTTAACGGTTGACGGCGATCGATGTAGTTTTTTGAGCTTTATAAAAAATTTTGAGTAAACAAAATCGATTTGATGAAGCGTTTCGGAGTTATCAGAAAAAAACACTTTTTTCGATTTTTTTTTCGTCAACGATATCTCACGAACGAATCAACCGATTTTGACTAACTTGGTCGCAATCGACGTGGTTTTTTGATGTTCAGAGCTGATTAGTTTTTGGAATTGATCGGCAAAGCCGTTCAAAAGTTATTCCAAAAAAACCACATGTTTAAAAATTTTTTTTATTAGTTTTTTTAAGATTTCTCAAAATCTACCGGTCCGAATTGGTTCCAACTCACAGGAAATCTAAGTTTGGTGAAGCCCTTTCGAATGACGCCAACCGCGATCAAGTCGGTCAAGCCGTTCAAAAGTTATAAAAGGTTTACACACACACACACACACACACACACACACATACAGACGGAGTGACACCCTCTCAGGAATAGTCAGGGAAGCTTCCTAGGACCTCAAAAGGTCGAGATCTGATGAAAACTCGATTTTTTCAAAACGGGGTAAAACCAATAACTTCCCGATTTTTTGAAAATCATTGATTTTCTTAGCGGGAAGTTCAAAATTAGTAAAACAGTTTATCCTACATGCCATTCCTCCCTTCTAGAAAGTTTATCTGAAATAACTGTAAAAAAATTTTAATAAGTACTAATAATAGTTCATAAAGTTTTTTACTTTTTAAAAAGTCCGGAAAAATTCTAAGTAAGTCAGAAAAACCCTTCATTTTACTTGGAAAGTCCAATTTTTTTCAAGATTTAGGACTCTGCTAGAAGAGTTATTCAGAGTTATTAAAACTTCTTGTACGAATCTTTGTGGAAATGATTCTTTGGAAAATCTCTTAAAAAGTTAAATTTCCCCTGCAATTTGGAACTCTCCCAAAGGGTTATTAAGGTCCAGTTTTTCAATGAGGGATAAAAGTATTATTATTATTGCCAGTATATCTATATATATGAAATATGCAGATATATTTTATCATTGGATAAAATTTTACCCTGGATTGAAAAATTGGCCCGATAAGTTTATAAGACTTATTCAGTTTTATAGTAAAAAGACGAAAATATCTCGTTTAAAAAAATCTACTAATCAGAATTGGAGAAAATTGAAAATTAAACTATCAAAAAGAATTAATGCATGTTTTGTAATTTTTTTTTTTTTTTTTTCAAACAATATTTTTATCACAAAAATACTTCGATGTATATCGAATCGCTCATAGTTTAGCAAGTCAAAACATCAACAGTAAATAAATTGCTTTTGCTGTTGAAAACAATTACTACTCAGAGAGCAAATCAAATCGGTATTCAATTCTGACTATCACATATATAAATTAACTTAAGTTAACTTAAATTATACCGATAAAAATTAAATTATACCGATTTGATTTACTATCTGAGTAGTATATGTTTTCAGCAGCAAGTGTACTTTATTTGCTGTTGATGTTTTCACTAGCTCAACTATGAGCGATTCGATGTTCATCGAAATATTTTTGTGATAAAAATATTATTTAAGAAGAAAAATTTACAAAACATGCATTAATTCTTTTTTATAGTTTAATTTTCAGTTTTCTCCAATTCTGATCAGTACATTTTTTTAAACGAAATATTATCTTCTTTTTACTGTAAAACTTAATAAACCTTATCAATTTTTTGGATCAGTTTTTCAATCCAGGATAAAATTTTATCCAATGATAAAATATAACTATATATCACATATATATAAATATACTGGCAATGATAATAGTAGTTTTATTCTCCATTGAAAAACTGGACCTTAATAACTCTTTGAAAGAGTCCCAAATTGCAGCGGAAATTTTACTTTTTATGAGATTTTCCCGATAATTATTTCCACAAGGATTCCTACACGGACAAAACAAGATGACACTGAGTATCATCCTCAATTATACTCAGTGATATCTGTGGTGAAAAAAAATTTCAGATAGAAACTTTTTTTCACTCAGTATAATCTGGGATGATATCCCGTATTATCTTGTTCTTTCTGTTTACAAGAAGTTTTAATAAATCAGAATAACTCTTCTGGAAGATTCCCAAATCTTGCGAAAATTCTGACTTTCTAAGTCGAATGAAACATTTTTCTGACTTAATAAGAGTTCTCGGAGTTTTTAAGAAAATAAATAACTTTATGAATTATTATTCGTACTTACAAAAATTTTTTTACAGTTATTTTATATAAATTTTTCCACATGAGCTGCAACTTCCCTCTAATTTCAAATCAAAAAAGCTCCAAATATTAACAATTACGACATTTTTATGCTTTTCGAGTTGATTCGTTCGTGATGTATTTAATTTTTAAAATAATTACGATATTAACGTGGGGTTTTAATATAACTATTTAATTCTTCATCAAGTCGGATTTCATTGTAACAATTTTAGTAAATGTCTCTTAACTGTGATAAATGCCGCTAAGAACATCGAAATCGATATGTCTGAAAATTATTGCAGTCAAAATATTTACAAAAAATTGTTTTACTGGATAAAAGCTCGATCTTAGAGCTCGAAGATCTTAAAGGCGTATAACATGTACGGTTAAAAATTTTACTACTAGTCTTTTTATTTTTAACATCCGGCAATAGAAATGAACGATTTTCGAAAAACGGAAAAGATATTGGTTTCACCCCTATTTTCGAAAATCGATTTCTCATCAGTTCTCAACGTTCTGAGGTCTTAGGAAGCTATTCTGGCTATTTTGGTGATAGGCCGTCTAGCCGCGCGCGCGTCTGTGTGTGTGTGTGTTTTTTGTGTGGCTGTGTGTGAAAACATTTAAACATTTCATAACTTTATAATGGAGTGTCCGATCGTAAAGCAGTTTGTAGCATCTGAAACGGTCTTGCTAGAATTGATTTTTTTTTAATTTCAACCGAATCGGCACTGTACATTCTGAAGAAAGCTCATAAATTTTTGTTTTGATTTTCTAAAAATATTTTTTTAGGAATTACTTCAACAATCTTGTTTTGATAGATTCTATTATCCAATCAGCTTTTTTACTTAAAAACGACGTTGATATATTGCCGTAAACGACATCAAAATCGGTTGATTGTTATTTCATTTTTATTTTTTTTTTTAAACCAATACATGGTTTTTTAAAAAATTTTTAATTCTTTATCAGATCGCAATTCCTCCTGAAAACCACTCGAAGAGTTTAAAATAGTGTAAGAGTTGCGTTTTTCAGTTTCA